>NW_024542779.1:0-600000 GCF_018151105.1 Drosophila obscura
CTGCAGAACAGTGCAATGAGTAGCAGCAGCAGAGGAGGAGGGGGAAGGCAGCGCAAAAAAAGGGTGGGGGAGACAGGCAAGGCAATAAGCAAAACGTTTTATGTTAAATACCGCATCGTTATCTGCTCTCTGCCGTGGTCGAGCAGAGCAGCAGGGCGCGGTGGAGTCCCCTCCCGTCCTGGTTGCGACGCAACGCGTTGAATTGTCCAGCTCTAGCCGGAGGCAGCTAAAATGCTGCAACATCCGCGCTGCAGATCCCACTGCAGCTAGCATTGAAGTCGTCACCACCCCCTGCACTGCCCAGTCGACTGACTGGCCCCCCAAAAACCCCTGCACAATAATAACTATAATAATCAGCATGGCAGCCACACACACACACATAGAGAGTGAGAGAGAGAGAGTAACGTACGTGTTCATATTGTTGTTATGCCCTGAAAAAGGGTATATGTACATGGATAGAATCGCAATATTATGTGCACAGAATCCATATAAAATAAGAGTCGTAAGACAAGTTCGTTCTGGGGCAAGGGTTCTGGGTCTGGGTTCCCTATTCCCTGGGTTCTGGGTTCCCCATACATATGCAAAAGATCATAATCATTTCACCCTCTTACGTTATATATATAAACATACATAGCTGTCCTCTGATCTGCCCATCTTCAAGGGGTATCTATGGCCTCGATACACAGAGGTAAAATTATAGTTATATTATTTCTTTATTTTTATACCCGTACTCAAAAAAGAGTTAAGGGGTATATTAGATTTGTGGTAAAAGTGGATGTGTGTAACGCAGAGAAGGAAAATTTTCCGACCCCATAAAGTATATATATTCTTGATCAGCATCAATAGCCGAGTCGATATAGCCATGTCTGTCTGTCCGTCCGTCCGTCCGTCCGTCCGTCTTGTTGAGCGCCTGGATCTCAGAGACTATAAGAGTTAGGCTAACCAAATTTGGTTTCCAGACTCATGTGATATCACACTGCTACAAGTGTATTTCAAAATTTCGCCCCGCCTCCCTTGCCCCCCACAAAGGACGAAAATCTGTGGCAGGCACAATTTTAAAGATACGATAAAACTAAAAACGCAGTGTCGTAGAAAATGCCCATATCTACTAGACTGCCAAATTTGAATCAAATCGGATCATAATTATAGCCAGAATGAAGAAATTAATTTTCTGTTGCTTCCCCTGCCCCCTCCTGAACAAAACAACGCAACTCATTTTCCTTCTCGCTCGCACACTCTGCCGCGTTCAGTGCGCGAGCAACCCCTACCGGGGGATATGTAGAATATGAATGGTACATCTATAATCTACATGTTAGATGTAAAATATACATTGTAGATGTAGATAACAGATGTAGCAAAAAAATGTAAAATTAAAAATTTTTTTTTTTCTAAAATTCTTAAAAATCATAAGCTCAAAAATGTATATACTGACTGAGTACGGGTATAAGTAGAGTCGCGTCCCCAGAAGCGACTCACACGTTCCTTCTTTTTTTTGTGGATTTTCTTCATTTCATTTTGTTAATTTTATACACACGTTTATTTTGTTGCTGCTGCTGCCCATCCCTGCAGTGCCAGTGCAGTGTGTGGTATTTATTGCCACACGCCCAAGCCCACCGCAGCACCCTCGATGCACCCCCCCCATCCCATTCGCACACCCACTAGAACTCGTCTCTTGTCTGGCAGCTTTTTAGTATTCATTAAACTGCATAATTATACAATAAGTGCAATGGCTCCGACTTTGCTGTGTCCTTTTCACGCAGCACCAGCAGCACCAGCAGCAGTCCCAGTCCCAACCCCCAAACCACACGCACACACGCTGCTGCCACGCCCCCGTTGCCACACATCGCCCCAAACGAGAACTGCATATAGTAGCACATAGATACATATGTATATCTATCCTTAATGGGGTCTTGTCTAGCTGCACACTCGAGCAGCATATCTTCTACTCGTATACATGCGATAAAAGTAAATTTCCTGCTATCCTGTTTCAGCGGAAAATATCAAATAATTTTAATTAGAATTATTTGCCGATTCCAGTCAAACCTATGAAATTAAAGAACCAAGAACAGGAATCTGTAGAACACAGAGTGTCAGGATCATTGCCCATGCAACCAAAAACAAACAAAAAACGAGAAGGAACGTGCGAGTCGCTTCTGGGGACGCGACTCTACTTATACCCGTACTCAGTCAGTATATACATTTTTGATCTTATGATTTTTTAGAATTTTAGAAAAAAAAAAATTTTACATTTTACATTTTTTTGCTACATCTGATATCTACATCTACATCTACAATGTATATTCTACATCTAACATGTAGATTGTACAATGTACATGCTCCATTTAGATTCTACATCTCCTCCGCTAGGGGTTGCTCGCGCACTGAACGCGGCAGAGTGTGCGAGCGAGAAGGAAAATGAGTTTCGTTGTCGTCGTCGGGGAGGGGGGACAGGGGAAGCAACTGAAAATTAATTTCTTCATTCTGGCTATAATTATGATCTGATCTGATTCAGATTCGGCAGTCTGGTAGGTATGGGCATTTTTTCCGATACTGCGTTTTTAGTTTTATTTGTATCTTTAAAAATGTGCCTGCCACAGATTTTCGTTCTTTGTGGGGGGCGGAAGGGGGCGGGGCAAAATTTTGAAATACACTTGTAGCAGTGTGATATCACATGAGTGTGGAAAACAAATTTGGTTGCCCTAGCTCTTATAGTAGTCGAGATCTCAACAAGACGGACAGACAGACAGACAGACAGACGGACAGACGGACAGACAGACATGGCTCTATGACTCGGCTATTGATGCTGATCAAGAATATATATACTTTATGGGTTGTCGGAAACGTTTCCTTCTCTGCGTTACACACATCCACTTTTACCACAAATCTAGATACCCCTTAACTCTTTTTTGGTGTAATAAATGAATCAAAATTATAGAAATAGAAAACTCAGAGGCGGCAGGCAGACAAAGACATAAGACAACAAAATCCACGGCATTATAAAATACAAAATATACTAGACAACAGATTGGATGCCAGTAATGTTGGCTCCTTTTTGTACCAAAATATTTCGATAGCTTTTTAGGAGCTGCGACTGTTGGGCAACAAAGGCGGCCGCACACGCTCACAGTCACATCAAACAGTTGTCCCAGAAATGAGGATAATTTATTTAACTCCCCCTTGACCTCGCCCACCCAAAACAAGAAAGGGTCCAACAGGGGGGGCCGTAGAAGGCTGCTGGAGTATGGGACATGGGATTATTAAGCAGGATTATGAATAGATTGGCTCATTCAGGCAGGCCGTTCTCGCTCCACTCCGCTCCGGCCACTCATTGTTTTTATGTTTCGAGCAACTTTTGCCAATTTCAAATGGACAAAACGGAAGCAAAATATGGCCAGACACCTGAACTACTACCCGGTCTGTGCCGGTTCAGATCTGGGACAGTAGTGCGCTGCAGAACAGGCTGAGGCTGAGGCTGGGACCCAGGGCAGGCTCATAAACAAATCCCTTAAACGTTTTAAATGCCGGAGCCGCAGCTGCATGCCGAGCACGCCCCCAATCCAGCCGCCACCATCCAACACCTCCTACGCTCCCACATAAGTTGGTGGCAAACGCAACGAAAACCGAACCAGAAAAAAAAAAAAAACAATTGAAAATAGACAAAGCGAAAGAGGAAGCATTGAAAGTGGGAGGTGGACAATTCGAAGTCTGAATACCCTTCATTTCGACTGGGGTATGAGCAGTAAAAATTATTAAAAATTATACTCAGCCATAGGAGAAGATTCCCTGGAAAGGCTCATTAAGGTAGCTGCGAAAATTCATATGTAAGTCCAAGTGGAATTTAAAGAAAAATAATACCCAGAGCAAACGAAAGCCTGCCCCGCCCGTAGACTCAGCTGCCATGAAAATAGAAATGGCCTCAACCCAAGGTAAAGGGCATGGCGAATGGCCGAAAGTGGACATTGGACGCACTTGGAGCATGTGTGCGGACCATTTCATGCTCGAAAATAGTTTTTGGCCAGCGATTGGGCAAGGCATTGGATGGGTGTTGGGAGCCATAGCTACTGCTATGGATATGGAGCAGGAGCAGGAGCAGGAGCTGGAGCTGGAGCAGGAGTCGGACAGGATATGAGACGGGGCCAGCCAACCAAGCATCGCCCTCTGGTGCATCGTAAAAAATAAGCAGCAGCAAATTGTATTTTTATGAGCTGAAACTGTTTTGGGGCCACATTTCAATGTCGATAAAAACAAGAACGGGTCCGCTTGTCGATGCTGCAAAAGGGTGGGGGGGTGCAGGAAGCAGTGGCTAAGCAGTGTGGACAGTATGTGGGACCCGTGTGTGTGTGTGTGTGTGTGTGAGAAGAACCGAGAGCCGACAACCGGCAACTGGCCACCGACAGCCAACAACCGACAACAACAATAAAAACTGAAACAAAAACTTACAACAAATTACAAATAACGAGGCAAAAAACCTTCGTCTAGGACTGTACGGGCAGGCAGGCAGGGGCAGGCGGCAGGCGGCAGAGCGGAATAGATTGTGGGGCAGAGCGAACTGTGGGACACTGCGGGACTGCGGGCTCCACTAATAGAAAATAGAAAATCGTGTGGGGAAAATTGCATTGCGGGCCTCGGGATACAGGAGACGAGCCCCTGTCAGCTGAACATTCATTAGAACTAATTAGACGTGATCATAGAGCTGGTCCGTGCGCGGAGCTAGAGTCAGAGTCAGAGCTGAAGCCGGGGGAAAACTGCCCCTCGACCGAACCCTGACTATCCGGGATAACAAATCGAAATTGAACCCTCTGGTCGAGGATGGTTTTCGCCGGCCATAGCTTCATATGTCTATGGGTAGTTAACTAAGCAAACATGCAACTGGTCGCATGGAGTAAATTGATATGCCTGAGCCACAACCCAGCCCCGCCACCAACAACCCCACATAATGAACAAAGGGTATGGGCCAAGTACGACATGTCCGGTGTGATGGCAAGGGGTGTGAATGGGTCCACGGCAAGTGGAGCCCAATGCTCAGCTGGCTACAAATATGCATATTTAAGGGACAAACAAATAAAGCAAAGCCTTGAATCGATTGCCCAAGGCAGACTTCCCGCTTATTGGCTACCAAAATACCTCTTCTAAATATCCATCTTTTTCCATGGCTTAGCCATCATTTCTATTTCTTTGGTTCTCTCATTTTGTGGGCACATTCAGCCGAGTCCCTATCCCTGTCCACTGATGCTAGGGCATGGCTGATCTCGCGCGTCCTTCGCGGCTGTTATCGTGATTTAGCTGCTGCCAATCGTTCTGTTGGAGGGAGGCCTTGGAAGCAGAACGAAGCAGAAGCAACCTCCAAACGTTTTGCTTCCAAGGCCTCCCTCCTACAGCGCATCCACGAGGAGAATGTGACATGTTCTAGGCGCAAAGAGGAGTGACTACCTCCACTCTCTTGGGTATTAGCAGGAGCCACACCTCTGAGCCACCTCTAAGCCACAAAATCCCGATGCAAGTGCACAATAAATTGATAGACAACCAACAATTCAATTGCTTACAATGAGGTATAATATTTAAAGTGCAATAAAACTCTATTTGAGCATCACCTTGAAGTAGTCAAGCATATAGCGACAGATCCTGCTTTCGAAATCAATAAAAAGGTTATCAAAATCCACATTTAGCTGCACCTTCACAAGAGTCACCCCGGATGTCGATGGAACAGTGGAGAATTCGGGTGTGATCTTGAGAGCAGTCAGTAGAGCCAGCAGCTGCTCCTTTTCGTTCTTGTAGTCCTTGGAATCGAGCACCTCTAAGGCGGCCGCCTTCAGGTGCGGCAAGAACTTCTTGTAGTAGTTGTGGGCATCGCACGGCTTTCGGCCCCCAGTCCTTGGGCCACGACGTTCGACCTCCAAGTCGTGATTCGGCTCCTCTTGCTCGTCGGCTGAGATGACGATCAGCACCTCGAGGGCGGCCAGCTGGCGGGCAGCCTTCTTAGTTCCCGCCGTGCCGTAGCGCTTGATGGAGGCCACCGTGCAACAGGCGATGTATTCGGGTGCGTCTGGGGTGCCGCACTGCTGCACAATCTCGACGACGGGCAGCGGCATCTCGTGGCGAATGCAGTAGTTGCGCAGCTCTGCGATATCAATCTTCTTACGATTGAAGTGCTTTGGCTCCTCGTGCAAGTCCGAGCCGTTGCCAGGGACATTTTCAGCGGCATCGTTGGCCGCCAGTTGCTCACCAAGCTCCGGCATTGCGGCGTCCGAATTGGTATCCATTTTAGCAGTGAGCGAAAATACTAATAAAAATTTACAAAATTTTCAAGCAGTAATCACAGCGCACAAGCACAAATAGTTAATGCCAATGAAATAAAATCACAGACTGACAGCAACCACGTGATGGTATTTTCTGAAAAATCCCAAAAAGTTGAACAAACTAGTTGGCAGCCCTGGCAACTAGCTCAGACAATTTGTTGTGTTGGGAAGAATTTTAGCGACTGCAGTGCTGTACTTTCCAGAAACAATTTTGCTGCCTCTTTGGCCTGCTTGTGCTGGAAATTATAATTTTTTCTCGACTTAAAATCAGTAGACGTAGACTACGAACACTAATTTTGCACTTGGTCTCTCCTGTTGTCTCTTTCTCAGCAGCAAAGCTGGCAAAGTCTGACGTCATAGCACCATGCATTTGCATAACGGCATGCATTTTTATCGTTTCCATAGGAATATCACCCCACTTCGGTCGACAGAAAATTAAATTCATTTGATTGCTAGGCTTAAAATAAATAAAAGAATAATTATAATTATAGCGCATATGAAATCTTCCATATTCGATATTATATGTGATATTTTTTTGGCATCTCTATTGACTATCGATTATTGCCGTTGACCAACCCTAAGCTTATGTACGCTTTTTTTTGTAAAGTAAATTGTGTAATCTGTGGAAGTTCCAGTGATAGTTACCATATTTAAATACATACATACATATGCGTGGGTACATCTACATATCTGTAGGTATGCATCGCGGCTTATATTACTTTCCTTTGTACTGTCTCAATCAATCAGTTTTTGCATCACCAACCAGCATTCCATTCCTGTCCAATTCAATATTGTGCCCATAATTGCAATTTTCGCAACGAAGCGAACAAGCGGCTGCTTAATCGACAATCTAAGGTGACCACAGTCCAAGTCCAGGTCCAGGTCCAGGTCCAGCCACAACTCTCTAGTTGGGTTGGGGTTGGGTTTGGCAGCATCTCTCTCTCTCGATACTGGCAATGTTTCGATCAAATATGTTCCTCATGCGCCACCATTTGATTGCTACTCGGATTCTAATATTAATTAAAGGCTCAAGTCAGCAGCAGCCCACACAAGCTGCTGTCTTTCCCGCAAATACATATGTACATACATACTCGAGTATAAGTTGCTCCTCGCACTGGCATATCTCTCTCGGTGTTTCGGTGTCTCTGGGTGTCTCGTTGTCTCTGCGTCTCGTTGTCTCTGTGTCTCGGTATCTCTGTGTCTGTGTGCACGCCCAGTAAATAAATATAATTAGCTGGGAGAAACGTTCTCTCCACGGTCTCCCCTGCTCTGTATTTGATTCGGTTTTGGTCTGGTTCCATTCTGCTGTGTTGTGTGGCACGCAAAATGAGATGACACTAAATCAAAGTTATTCAACTCACGTCGTTAAGTCATTAATCGAACAATGCACGCAGGCAACATGCTGGGATGGATATACATACATGTACACACACACACACCCACACACTCGTAACATATGCTGATATCGTCTTTGGCTTCGTCTCTTTGCTTTGTCTTTTGCGTCACGTTGACGGCCATGTTGGCACATAATAACGGGGTCCAGCGGCCCCTCGACGACGATGATGATGATGATGATGATGATGTGGCCTCAGAGGTAACTAACGGCATTGCCATTGCGGGAGCCATCATCAAGCAACTGGCTCTGGACTCTTCCAACTCCGATGCATTATTAAACGCATAAATTTCAAGTCAAGTGGCAGCGATGCGACCTGAAATGCCAGAGACAGACACGCGTCGCGTCGCCTCGCCTTGCCTCGCTTCGGGTATGGACCCCAGTGACAGGCCCAGGCCCATGCTGCAAAACCCTTCCCCTTCCCCGCCGAGTGCTGATGTTGATGGTCAGTGGTCGCGAACAGTCGCGGGAACGGACTGCTCCAAGCATCGCCTTGCGGTGGTACATAGCGCAAAAGGCACAGGCGTCGGAGTCCCTGAGTCCAAAATGCTTTTGACAAGAGCCAAACAGAGGCTGTGGCGAGGCCAGCCAGCCAGCCAACCGCAGATCTGCTCTCTCCAAACTCTGTCATTATTTATGCAAGATCCATTAAATTCTTATTCTGTGGTTTGTGGATTGCTTTGGCGAACATTTCAAAGTGTCGGAAGAGATCAAAATTCTATGAATTTGTTGGTACTGAAAACAAAATTAATATGATCTTAATTTTTCTACTTGTTCTCAGGGACCGCAAATAAGAGTCATGAATGCCAATTTTAAGTAAATAAATCAATGTGAAGGGAAAACGTTACGGAAACATGGAATATACTATAATTTATATTTCAGTCATAATAAGCTACATATATCAGCAACAAATTTAAATTTACGATTTATATATTATAAATCATTTTTAATTCTTAGTTGTAATTTTTTTAATAGAAATAATTTGTATTGAATTAATTAGAAATAAGTGTTATTTGAAACTTTTATATAATTCATTTGGAAATAATTTTTAGATTGCAATTTTTATTTTAAAACTTATAGCAGTTACGCGGCCCTGCTTTTTCTCTATTTTTTAGATTTATTTAAACACAGAAATTCCTGCTTCAAGTCCAGTCCCCAGCTTCATAGTTATAGAACAGCCACATAAGCGGGTACATTTAATTAATTAATTTAAACTTTATAACAAGCTAAAATCTTAATCTTCTGCATATACTCGTATCAGATTGATACAAATTCGAATATCGTAAATTAGTTTCCGAACTTGCCGGCAGAACGTCCATCGGGAGGTTTCCAACAATGCAATTTACGGGGTGGAAAGCATTACCAATTATGGTAATGGAAATAAACCTCGTTAATTATTGGGTAATCGCAGCAAAAGTTTAACAAAGTTTAACCGATTTTCGGCATCAAATAATCGAATCGAGCTGGGGGGCAAAACTAAACTCAAATCCTGGTCCACACAGAGGGCAGAGTTTTTGGGCTGGCTGGCCGGCTGGCTGGCTGGCAGCTGCTTTGGCAGATTTATGCGGAAAAGTAAACCAGCATCGACAATTCAGCAGCAATCCAGCATACGAGTACACCATCCTTCAGCGACCAGCATTCGACCAAACAGCATTCGACCAGTTACCGCATTCAGGAGTTACAGCAGCAGCAGCAGCAGAAAAGGGATCGGCAATGGAATTGAAAGTGGAAATGGGAGATGCGAATGGTGGGGCGGTGCAGGGCAACTGTCGAATGGAAAGCTGGCAACTGTGGGCCAGAGAATGGAGAATGGCCCGGTAATAGGATTATGCCTGGGCTCCATCAAAGCCAAAACAACCGCAACCACGCATAATTGTTCAATTTATTTATTTAAGCACGAAATGCGTGGCCATACAGCCCCAACAACACAATGCCCACACACACACACACACACACACACATCACACACACACATATATAAAGCCAACGAAAAAGTGTGGAATTGGGAAAGAGATCCTGCCATGCCATGCCATCCATCTTTTCACCCATCCATGCCTGAGCACACCCTTGCCCATACTCAGACCCACACTCAGACCCCGGCCAAAAAAGAGCTGGGCCGGCAGCAAACGTTTTTCGGTTTTTGTGGTCAATGAAAAATCGCTTTAAATAATGAATTTCATTTAAATAAATATTTAAAAAGCTGTCAGCGAACTTTTATGGGCTTTTATGGGTGGTGTTCGGATTGATGGGTGGCCCTGCCCCCCCCCAGGATCATCACCTGGCTGTGATTGGGGGGGGCGAATGTGTGTGTGGGGGGCAGGCAGCGGCGGCTGCCAAGAAATTAGTATCTATTTAATGCGGTTGTTTGGATTATGGTTCGTTAAATGTATTCCATCACGGCCAATAAGAGCCTGCAGAGGCATAGCTTTGTGAAAAGTTTTTTTTGCGATTATTTTTATACTTCCCTGAGACAGCAACGCATCACAGGGTCGCATGTCAAGCGATAAACGAATAGCGTTTCCTCAAAATTATTATTAATTGAGGCCTTGCCAATTGCATTCAATTCGTGGTCCGCTTCGGTCGCTTTTTAATCGCGCAAATTACTGCTAGGGCATGGCATTGTTTTATAATTTCAATGGATTGGTTAGCTATCAGTTTAAATGGCAATGGAGTGGCTGCATTTTTCTATTCGGCAACAGGCAGTGGACAGGACATTTTTCTGTGGAAGGGTGACGGGTGTCAAAAATCTGAAGTGAATAAAGTGAAGGGTTTATTGGTATTTAAAAATATATTATAAATGTGCATATACATATATGTGCTAAGTGTAGGTATTATTTACATATGTATATGTACATGAAATATATATTAATTAGTACACATACTAAATGAATAAAAATTACAATACCCTCTGCAAGGGTATAGCCAATGGTTCTTTGACTTCTTCATTTAATTTCCAATTCATATTTCATTTATGTTTTATGGCCAAACAATCAGCGCAGTGGCTGGAGCAGAATATGGATAAGGGAGGAGGGCTAGGGCAGGGGGCAGGGGGGCCAATTGGTAGACACGAGAAATTATAATTATAATTTTTGCACCCTGGTTGGGTGGGTATATGCGGCACCAGGCCAGCAGGACTAATTAGTCTCCTGAGCGTGTTCTTTGATTCCCGATTTCTGATTATTGTAAATCTCTGGTCACGCACAAACGAAACAATTCATAAATTTAATTTTTGTGGCCCCGGCAAATAGCAGAAAAAGAGGGAGAGGCAGAGAGCGATGTATAGGCCGGGGGGAGGGCTGTGTAGGTAGGTGGGTGATGTTGGTGGTGGTGCTGCTGCTGCTGCTGGAGTCGCCACTCGACACGTCCCAGCCAACGAATTCCCACAATAAACATTTGCACGGGGCCCATCCGACAGCGAGGATGATAATGTGGATGACGATGTAGTTGTAGCTGCTTCCCAGTCACAGTCCCAGTGCCCACTCCCACTCAATCCCACTCCCAATGATGATGATGATGATGATGATGAGGACGATGTGGGTAATGACGCTGATGACGACACACCGTTGGGAATTATTTGTATATGCAGTCATGTAGCATCGATTAATCATTTTATTATTATTGCCATTCGTTGCCGTTCCCATAGCTCGTGATCCTCATACATACGAGTGCGACTACAAGGACGAGGACGAGAGTGCGAGGACGAGGACGAGTGCGAGTATGAAAAGTCTGCGTGAGTGGACACCCACTGGGGCAGGCAGGGGAACTAAGGGGACTTCGCTGCGGTGCTTAGGTGCGGATTGATGATGGGTGATGGAATTTACAAATGCTGTTCATAGTCGCTTCAAGCAAAAGTGAGACGTACCCACTTTGATGGGTCAACAAATCAAGCGCAAATACCTCTGGCAATGCTGGAAGAACAACAGAAAAAAAAACAATCAAGCCAGGAATCACTGGGGGATGCCCTGCCTGGACACTCTTCCTGCAAGGCCAAAGTCACCATGCAACTCTATGCCCTCGAATTCTTGTTCTATATTTATTTTTTATAGTTCCATTCTTTGTTTATTTTTAGATAAATAATTGGTTAAATTGGCTCAGCATCCGAAGAGCAAACTCGAGCAGGATCTCATTGATGTGCAGCCCACGGGCTCCAATTTCGTGAGACAAAATTTGAGCAAGAAAATAAGGAATCCATCAGCCATTGACATCAGCCAAGCGGACTGCATAAGAATGATGGAGAAGATCCAAAATATCGCCGGCACGAAGCATCCGGGGCATATAACTGGGCCAGAAAACAGGGCCAAAATGCCCAGTAAGAAGAGCAGAACAAAAGGAAGCGGCAGTAAAATTAATCGAAACAAACTAAAAATCTACACACATCTGTTTGCTGACTGCTTACTGCTGTAACTAACACAATGTCAACAATATATTCGTACATGTGTAAATGCTGTACAATTTTAATTCTCGTAATGAGCTAATAAATGCTATCAACACTGAAATGATAAATAAATTTAATTTAAATTTAAGTAATAAATTTAATATATTTGTTGGCAAATAAGCAACTTTAAAGCTTATATTAAGTTTAGAAATTCGAGAAGATTAATAAAATAATTTTTCTATTATGAATTAAATATGGAATTTTGTTTTTCAACGTTTAAAACAAATTAAAATTTAATTTCTCCCTACTTCTACGAATATGCGTAAATTTTGCATAGGAAGAGAACGGAAGTTGCATTTCTCTGAGCCTTTGTACATAATATTGTATGATGTATGATGTTTAACAGAAATAATAATAAACGAGCTTTAATCTTTCGCTTTCGCTTTGTTCATTAATTTTTGTTGAAAATTGTTCAAAAATTATTCCGGTCAGCTTTTCCTGAGACCATTTGCTTATTGGCAATTCAAAAATTATAAAAAAATATGCACAAGGATTTTATTTAATTAAACTTGGCCACAAATCGCAGCGATGCATTCCGAAAATCTTCATTAATTTGCAGACAATGGCAACTCAGTTCCCAGCTGCCATTCCAAGGCTGGCAACACTGCAGCAACAATAGACAAGTGAAAATGCGAGACAAACTGTCAAATTCGCTTGTCAGATTTGATTGAAAACCAAATAAAATAAATACGAAAAACTGTCTGTGAAAGTATACGAAAAGTGTGACGTGACGGCAGTTAAACGGTAAGTGGAGCCAAGCAGGAGTCCTGGAGGCAAATGCAACTTCAATTCCCCCTAAGATTTGGCCATGTATGCGGCCGTGAAGCCCCTTTCGAAGTATCTGCGCCAGAAGACGGTGCGCATATACGACCCGATATTCACACTGCACTCCAAGTGCACCATCGTCATCCTGCTGACGTGCACGATCCTGCTGTCGGCCAAGCAGTACTTCGGCGAGCCCATCCTGTGCATCAGCACCAGCAGCCACAAGGAGTACATCCAGTCCTACTGCTGGACCATGGGCACCTACATCCTGCCCACCGAGACGAACATCAGCACGGGCCTATACTTGGGCGGCCTGCCCGCCGCGACGGACCGCAATCGGAGCGGTCTGCACGGCCTGATGGCCAGAGATGTGCAGATGTTCGCACGCATCATTGCGATAGCGGAGGGCGTCGGTCCCGAGAAGCGGGGCGTCACGAAGCGCCTCTATTTGCGCTACTATCAGTGGGTGTTCATGATCCTGCTGTTTCAGTCGCTGCTCTTCTACCTGCCCTCGTATCTGTGGAAGGTGTGGGAGGGGCATCGCATGGCGCAGCTGTGCTGTGAGGTGGGTGGCGCCATCATACTGGAGGACACCTATCGCACCCGGCTGCAGATGCTCACCAAATACTTTCGGTCGAAATTTTCCAGCATCCACTGCTGCTATGCCATCAAGTATACGTTCTGTGAGATGCTCAATCTGCTGATAAGCGTGAGTAAACCGTCAGTGACCGCAGGGAACCAGGACTACTCATCGCAGCTCTCCCACTGTATCTGTTTCCAGATACTAAACTTTTGGCTGATGGATGTGGTGTTCAATGGGTTCTGGCAGAAGTATATACACGCATTGGCCGCCATACCCGTTTACGATTGGCAGCTGTGGAACATGATGACCTCGCGCGTCTTCCCCAAGGTGGCCAAGTGCGAGATGTTTGTGTACGGGCCCAGCGGCAGTCCGAGTGTGCTCGACATCCTCTGTGTCCTGCCGCTGAACATACTCAACGAGAAGATCTTCGCCGTGCTGTATGTGTGGTTCCTGTTCATCGCCCTGCTCTCCGGCCTGAACATGCTGTATCGCCTGGTACTCGTCTGCTGCTGCCAGCTGCGACTCCAGCTGCTGCGCACCCATCTGCGCGGCATGCCCAAGTCGCATATTCGCGAGGTTCTGTCCACCGCCGGCTACGGCGACTGGTTCGTCCTCATGGGCGTCAGCATCAATGTGAATCCCACGCTCTTCCGTGAACTGATCGAGCAGCTGTACACAGAACTCATGGAGGATCGTGCTGCAGTGCTGCAAGCAACCGCATCCAAAAGGGATTCACCCACTGCCCACTGCACGCTGCTGAACAACAGCAACAGCAACAACAATCCGCAGCAGCATCGTTTGATGGGTGCGGCCAGCCCCAGCCACGCCCAGAGAGATCCGTCTGTGCCCACACTCACACTGATGGCGCCCACCATGGACACGATGGGCTCCAACAATGAGATTGTCAGCATTGATCGTTTCTGCGAGGAGAGTCAAGTCTGAGATTATTTCAAGCATTCATTTGATTGGATTTGATCGTTGCTTTTAAGCGCTTAATTGCCTTTAATATTCTTTATATTTATTAATAATTAATAATTGTATTAATATTGTGCCAGATTTTATATTTCAGCTATATGTTAAGCTATGGTTTTTCGTTTTGTTTTAGGAATGGTAACTGAGCTGCCAGAGGGGGTCCAATAGCTAGAATCATTTATCAGCAACTGCCATGGAAAGGATTCTCCGAAAAGAGCTGTGCATGGGCAAAAGTGTACCTTGGAATTACGATTAATTCAACGAAATCCGATACCTTTTCTGGGCTGCGATTGCACATAATCGTACGTCACTTTTTATTGTTTTTTTTTTCTGTTGCTGTTCCCCAAAGGGCTCTCCGCCAGCTGTGCGTGGTGTGGGCTGGGCTGGGGTGGGGTCTATATTCTGTCTATAAAAGTCTCATGCACGCTCTGGTTGGGGCACAGTTTGTAGCTTAATATCTGATCGAAATGACATCTCTGGGAATATCGATAGTTTTTGTAACATTCGTCACGCTCCTGACTGGCACAATTGTCTTTCAGGACTACTGGCAACGTATGTTTTGTGTGCGCCTTACTTAATTGTTATTAAATATTAAATATTATTATGCTCTTGTGGATTTTCAGCTCGTTGCACGAAGCCCTTCGTGGACGTCGGTGGACGTTGCCTATTCTTCTCCTCCAACAAGGCCGTTCGTATGTCATTCGTATGCCAGGTATTCTCTCTTATATTTTGCTCACTTTTAGCCCACTTATGAGTACTACAAGGTCACCTACAAAGCGCGAGTTCTCAGCGTACCCGTCATAGTGAGTATTTACACCCCCCAACCCACCCCTCCGGCTATGTACATGCGCCCCAAAATATTCCAACTTCGATCGATTTTTTAGATGGGCTGGCTTCATGCTTACCTAGGCTGTGAAGCCATCGATGACAAATGCCGACTGGTGACAATTCGTTCGGTCGAGGAAATGCGACAAATTTCGTACTACTTGAAGTACAAGGCGCACGTCGAAACCCATTCGATTTTCTGGGTGGGCGCCCATCGGGGACGCCTGTCCGATCCCGAAGATATTGACCACAAGACCCTGCACGATTTCTACTGGCACAATGACGCCAAGCCGATGAACTTTACCAACTTCAAGAAGAAGGAGCCCCCAAAGAAGCCTTTCGGCGATGGCTACTGTGTCTACACGGAGTTTACGGGCACCGAACTGGTCATGGGCGTGGACGATTGCGACAAGAAGATGGCCTTTGTCTGTGAATTGGACCCAACTTTACCCAAAGGAGAAAACCCGTTCCACAACAGAGACGCCAATGTAAATCTATAGAGTATACAAAAGTTTGCATTACAATACATAAATCACACAACAGCCACTTCGCAATTATAAATAATTTTGTATATGAGACATTCGACAGCTTTTTAAAATAAAAAAAAATAAAAAACTTTGCTGTTTGCTTAGGAATTATTTAAGAACTTTGGTCTGTAATTAATTATTTATATAAATACACACATATCTAAGAATGCAATTGATATGGTTTTGCTATGCGAGTCCGTTCAGAGTTTTTTTCCAGCTGAATTGCTGAATTCCCATTGCAGTGGGCCTTAACTTTCTTTATAGGTATATTTTTCAAATAAACGAATTGCATCAAAATGCTAATAAAATGCACTAATCATAATGAGTGGTGCGCCGGTGGCGGTTTGGGTACCGGCAGGCATAACACATAAACGTGAACAAACTTGCAAAAAGTTACACAAGCCAAGCGGCAGGTAGCGCTAGATGCTGGGCGATGATTGTAGAACTCTTCTCTCGCAATTGTCGGTCCTTCTGTCTGTCTGTCTGTTTGTCTGTCCGTCTGCCAGCAGGTAGGGAAAGCTGAACGGGCAACGGGCTGGCTGGCGGGCGGGCGATGACAACGCAAATGCCGGCAATTACATGCAGCTACTCAGACAACAACAACAAACAGCCTGCACACAACTGCAGCAGCAACAGAGAGAGAGAGAGAGAGAGAGCGAGAGCGAGAGGACAAATAAAGAATTGTCCGAGTCTTTTGATACCCTTGCAGGTTCATCGTTTGTTATTTAATTTATATTTATCATTTGATTTTAAGTTTAATATCCTCCAAGATAAACGAAAGCTAAGAACATTAATGGGCAAATATTATTGGAATAAATCGAGCATATTTTGTGCATACATATCTAGTGCTTCATACATACATGTACATACATATTTACATATATGTATATGTGATGTACTAATCCTATCTTGACGACATTCATCATCATGTTGATCGGGAATATACATATTTATGTAGGCCTGCAAACATCTGCCAGAAATCATATTACCTTCTGCCAAAGGGTAAGCAAAGAAAGACGGTGAGCGGGGCAGAGCAGAGCAAGAGAGCTGGCAGAGCAGCGCAAGAGAGCGGGGAAGAGTAAACATTACTGTGTCTGAGGCGGCGGCTAAAGAGAGTGCAGGCGTGAGAGAAAGACAGGGTATTGACTGGGATGGGATGGGGTAGGGTGAGGGGAAGCGTAAAATAAACAAAGTTAATTTTAATTAAAAACCGCAGGAAACCGAAAAAACAACAAAATGCTAAATAAAATGGGCGTGAACAAGAGAAGGGCACTCAACGGCGATGACGATGACGATAACGATGGCGAGATGTTAAACTGAAGTCTTGCATATGCAAGTGTAATGCAATGCAATGAGTGGCTTCAGGGGGGTGGTGAAACAACAAGGCAAAGAGTAGAGGCAAATAAACGGGAAAGAGACAGCCAGACAGACAGACAGACTGCTGACTAGTGAGAAAGAGAAAACATGCCGCCAGCAGTAACCGAGCAGCTGCAACCGCGGTTGTAGGCCCACTAACACTAAACCAACACTAGCGCCCCACAGCCCCAGCCCCACACCACACCACACCATACCAACCCCCTAGAGCCCCACACCGAAGGGGAAGCGCCCACCAATGGATAACTGTAACAAAGACACATGTAAACAATTTCGTTTGTCTTCATCGCTGCTGCCTTTCACCGTTTCGTTTCGTTTCGTTTCATTTTCCTGCCTCTAGTTTTAATTATACAAAGGGAAAAGTTTTCCGGCACCAACCAGCTCCCCCCACCCCCTGCCAGGAATAAAGTTGAAAGTGAGCAACGGTGAAACGATTTCTAACCTATACACATTCCCCCGCCTCTCAAACAGAACGGCAGTTGCTCAAAAGTACAAGATGGTTCGTCTGTCTCCCCTCCGCTCCCAATTATCATCAACGGAAGACAATTCAATTCCCAAAAGGGAAAAAAGATTGGCCAAAGCCGAGTGGGCCGAGTCAATGGATCAAAGTGAAAAGGATAAGGAGTTTATTGAAAGATGACAATATGTAAGTATCGAATGTCAAGTGAACCAGAAACTTATATATTTATTTATTTAAAAAACGAAAATAAAATATATTTGATTCTTAAAAATATCAAGGAATATGTTACCACCGAAGAGGAATACACGACCAATGAACTAAAAAGAAAATATGGGAATATTGTAACAGAAACTCAAAACAATTAGAAAGTCAACAACAGTCAATAAGATAAGAAAAGTGTACCAAAAAATTATAAAAGTTCAGTCACAAAATAACATAAATATGAAAAAAAATCAAAAGAAAATTAAGGAGGAGAATGGCAGCTCTTATACTTACAACTTACACTCTTAAAACTCTTATAACTCTGCAAACACTTATTAACTCTCCTAAAAGCAAAGAAATAATATAAAACAAAAAAGTCAGCGCTAAGAAAGTTCACAGAAAATGTCATTATGGCTTGGCTGATCAGCAATCAATTAAAAATAAGATTAACTTTAAATCAAAAGGGATGACAGAGCAGGTAGAATACTCGCAGAAAGAATGCCCAAAAAGGGAACTGCTCTAAAAATAAATGTTGAATGTCAGCAAACAAAAACTCAACCCAAGATGAATTAAAAAAAAAAAAACAGAGGCAGAGGCAGAGGGAGAACAGCGAGTGTGTAACTATCCAACAACATCTGAGGCAGCCTGAAGAAACTCATGCCCATTCCCATACCAAAAATAAATAAAAAATTAAAGCCCGATGCCAACCATTGCCTGGGTTACCTTACCCATCGTCCTCGGTCGAGTTGTTGTCACTGGGCGGCCACGAACAAAGAAAATGGCAAATAAATTAACAAGTTAATTGAGTTTCGTGTTTAGGCAGCGGCGAAAACGAACCCAACAAAACCCCAAAACCTTATGGCCAATAATCGAGTGGAGGCGCAAGGCGACAGAGCGCCAGGTGGGCAATTTTCCCCCTTCGCCACCTTCTTTTCTCACTCTCTCTCTCTCCCTGTCTCTCTCCCTCCATTTCTCTGTGTATCTGCGGATGGTGTCGGGCTTGTTGCGGTTTGTCAGGTGCGTTAAACTGTGCGGTGCTCGTTGCGGCCGCTCTTCGGTTATTAACAATTAACAATTAATGCTAAATCAATAAGCGAAATACGAGTAGAGCATGTCTGAAAGGAGCTTCAAAGCCCCCATCGCCATTCCTATGCCCAGCCCCTATACCCCCTCACCTTTTATCACTGACTCTAAGACAGAGAGGACAATGTCATTTATATGCTAATTAGGATAGCTCAAGGAAGGGGCTTTTGTGCCCCATGGTCTGGCAGACCCAATTCTCGACGAATTAATTAAAAAATTGTTGCGTCCTGGCCACGAAATTACCGAAAAGCAACGCCGCCACGTTTGGACGCAGCCAAAATGCATTCCGGATACGGGTCCACATGCTCATCAGCAGCTTCAAACACGAGCCTTGTCCCTGTGGCTCCAGTGTGGCTTCGGCTTCGGGCTTTGGGTGCATGCCCCATCTATGCCTATCTATGCACCAGGACATGTGTAACAAAATCATTTTTCAATTACATTTTCGGGTTTTCGTGTGTGCGGTCCGAGTTTGGTCCTTTAGAAACCAGCCACGAGCCACCAGCCACCAGCCACCAGGCCACCAGCCACATACCAGGACCTCGGCCAGGAAATACTAGCCGTGACGAGCAGGGCAGGGCAGGGCACGGGGTAGGCAGAAGGAGCCCATACCCATAGCCCATACCGACCGCCCGTTGTGTGTGTGTGTGTGTGTGTGTGTGCTGCATATTGAACATTTGCTGCAAAATTGATTCCACGACATTTTTGCGGACACGGCCAGAGCGATGCATGCACTTTGTATGAGCATCGGATCGGATGAGCAGAGTCTCTCTGAACCTGAACCAAGAGATTGGCAGTACAAAGCGCAGATAAAACAAGGCAAATCCAGATAAAGGACCAGCTTAAAATGAGAGCAGCGTGAATGAGCATAAGATAAAAGCGAACAGCAACCAGGCCCAGAGTATGGCAAAGGAGGGAGACCAGTAGTTGGACGGTCGCTAAAACTTTAATGGAATCTGTGATTAAAACTTAGTTTTAAAGGAGCGTAGCTGATGTCCTTCCGCTAAGTAAGACAAACGTTTCGCCCTTCGCTGCTGATCCAAGAAAATGCTCTCCCTTCTTTTTCTTAGCAATTCTCTGGATTACTTTTTATTCATTTTGCAATATATGTATATTATTTAATAAGTATGGCAACATGTGTGCTGCTCTCCTGCCATTATAGTCATTCTGGGGATGTGTTGATCAATGGGGCATAATACTCAAAATGTTGCCCCATTCATTGGGGCACCACCCAACCCAATCCGAAAAGGTGGCATTGGCATTATCTGTAAGCGAAACCGTTTCCCAGCCAAAGCGTTGATTCCATATCATCCCCTAGGGCCGTGCAACTTTGTGCTCCGCCTTTTTCCTCCCATTACAGTCCATGTGCCTCACGCTAGCCTGCGTCCTGAATAATGCCCAAGGCCCACAGTCCGTTGTCAGTTGTCCGGACGGAGCGCAGCCATCACCACCATCACCATCGTCGTCGTAGTCGTCATCATCCGTTCCGTGCTATGCCATGCCCTTGCCATGCCGTGCCGTGCCGTGCCGTTTTAATCAATTATAATTACTAGCATTTTTGATTAGTTGGCACCTGCCTCGCCTCAGTCGTCAGCAACGTCCAAATGGTTGGCAATCGTTTTGGTCAACCATCCCAGAGCCGACATATGTTGGATTCTGGTCGGTATGTGGCTAGCTGGCTGGCTGGCTGGCTGGCTGGCTGGGCTGTGTGCTGCCCGTGCTGATACATACTGCACATACTGTATGCTGGTGTGAGAGGCAAACGACTGGCAAACATTTTACGTAATTGCGCACATATTTAAATTGCGTTCCATAGAGCACAATACATCAAATTATGGACCAAAGTAAAGTAAATCTGACAGACAGAGACAGAGCCAGACACAGTAGTAGACACCGCCAGAAAGAGAGAGAGACGTGAAGATGGAAATGGAGGTTGGAGCAGGAGCAGGAGCTGCAGCTGCAGCAGGAGATTGGAGTTGGAGGTGGGAGGTGGGAGGTGGAAGGTGGCAGGTTGGAGTCCTAAGGCCAGTTAATAAGTAAGCTGCTGAATTCATCTTGCTGTGCTGTCCGTTCGTTAGGCTGTCCATTCTGTCCAGCCAGTGACTGGCTGTGGCTCCGTTTGACTTTCGCATGCATTTTGCATGAGATTTTTGTGCAAGCCCACTGAGGGCTCTACACTGAGCGAAAAAACATACATACATATGTACATCTGCCAACTTTTGACACAAATTTTTCAATAATAAAATTGAATTAGTTGTGTTGAATATTTTAATTGAATTTTAAATAATTTAATAAATTAATGAATTAATTGATATTATATTTATGATTTATATTTCGCATAGAACTGGAGTCCCAAATTCGTAATTAAATATTTTCGTAGGCTAGAGAATTCTTGGTAAAAGATTTGCCTTGTTTTTTTTTGTTGTATTTATTTTTCACAGTGTAGCAAACACACACAAAGCATTGCACTGGTGTGCCACAGTGTAATTTATTTAGATTGTCTTGGCAAATATTTATGCACATGTTTTTATTGATTTATAAATCAATTGTTTCCCATTGGGGCCAGAGCCAGAGCCAGAGCCAAAGCCCTGGCTTCCACTTTGTCCGTAATTAACGAAGAATGCAGGGACTCCGGGGGCGGGGAGAGCAAAGATAGACCCCCCCCCAGCCAAAGTCCAGGCTCAAGTAGCCATCAAGACAAATTACCTGAAAGCGATTTCGGTCATATCGGGGCATACTGTAGCGACGTTGAATGAAAACTTTACCGCACTTAAGTGTCGCATTATGGTTCCCGCAAGGGAAGACACTTACCTCCCAACCCCACACCCCCATCTACCCCATTCCCCGCTCAACCCCTGCCACGCAATGGAGTTCAAAGCTAATCCCTTTTCCGGGCCTTCCTTCGCTGGCTGCCTGACTGGCTGCCTGGCTGGCTGCCTGACTGGCTGCCTGGCTGGCTGCCTGGCTGGATTAGTTTTGAATTGCTGCTCCCCAGATTAGAGGCAATTGTCTGTGAGTTGGGGGTAGGCGGCTTGGGGGTTGGCCATCCCACTACTTATGGGTCATATCCTTATCCATGGCTGGTTAAGTTTGCAACTGATTTGATTTCATCTCGGCCAATTGTCCACGCCTGCAGCTAAACGTTCTGCCACAAAGAGAGCGGCAACAAAAAAGGACCAAACCACACCCACATCCACTGCCACTCCCACTGCCACTCCCTCTCATTCTCCAACGCTCCATGGAGTACATATATATGTATATGTATATATCCAAATATACATATATATATATATATCCAAATCGGTTGTGATGTGTCTAAATGTATATATAGAAAATATTTCACAGGCAATTTCGCATCCTCACACACTCCTTTCGTCGTCCTCGTCGTTGTCGTTGTTCGTCTTGGTTCTTGACTCCCGTCTTCGTCTCCGTTCTGGTCTCCGTCTTAGTGCTGCTGCCATCCTGCTGCTCCTGGGCAGGCACGGGCATCCACTATTGTGCATATACAAACTGTAATAAAAAATTCAGTCCACGTCTCAAGCACTTATTGATACGTGAGCATAGATGACACACACACACACCCACACACACACACACTCGCACAGACACGGTCATAAGTAGCGCATATATATATGCATAGGGTCTGTACACTGGGGCGGGACGGGGTGGGGCCAAAAGCGGCAATCCTGTGGGCAAGGGCAACATACGGCAGCAGGCTTGGCCCAAACAACAATTACTGACCATGAAAAAAAGGACATCAGGGGGTGGAAAAAAACAAGAACAAAAAACTCCATCAAAAATTTCCCCAAGAGCCTTTAAATTAACAAAAATTTGGACAAATCTTGTAATATGAAAATTTCCATTCTTTGGACAATTTTTATGTTTAGTAGCTGGTTTTTATTTCCAAATTAAAGCTAGTAAATTTTGAATGTCTTAAAAATGGAATTTGCAATAAAAAAATGTATATGCCTTAAATGAAAATTCATAAAGAAATATTAAAAGCTTTAGAGCACTCTGGCATGATACTATAAATGGTATAATGAATTAAATAAATGCTCCATGCTTTTTTATTTTAAAATTCAAAGCATCAGTTTTGAATATCAGCGCTTTTGATGCCAAATGAAAAATTATAAAGATGTGCGCAATGCAATTTTTGAATTAAAAAAAAAAGCTTTGGGCGTAACTACTCAATCAGGCTTATTTTATATTGCTTTGCTTCAAAGTTCAATTACACAGTGAAATATTTAATAATAAAAACGCTTGAAGTACACATCTTTGAAAACAGCAACAGACGTAAATCAGACCCTATTCAATCGTAAAGTATTTCCATTCGAAATAAATGCTAAACCGAAGTTGTGTGTCAGCAGCAGGTAAATGCCATTAAATATGATGCGCATATTTCTGTGACACAACAAAACGTTTTAATTAATTAAATTAACAAATAATCGTGCGGTCATGCTCACATACTTGCACATAACATACCCAAAAATGTGTCACCTTGGATAATTATTAAATTACTCATTACATTACACTTATCATTATTACTCTGCATGGGCACGGACTCTGCAGCGCAGGGGCATTGTGTACCAGGCATGTATCCTCGCGAAAATATTAATTAATGCATAAACAGGTAGTCTTTAAATCAAACAAAAAATGGGTAAATGAAATAACCTTCTTCAAGTTCTTCAAAAAATAAAATTAATTGAATTTAACTGAGAATTCTTATGATAATATCTGAACAAATTTCTGCACATTTTGACTGTAATAATTTATGCGGAAATCTTTGTAAATATTCAGTGCGTTGTGTGAGTATGCGAATGTTTATTTTTTAAATGAAAAATGTAGCTTCCAATGCATAACCAAGAAAATGATAGCGAGACACTGGCAAGGCGTTTGCAATTAGTGTACCAATAGTTGGATCCCATTACCATCTCCATTACTACCATATCTCCCTGTGCACTTTGCAGAAAAATACAACTTACATGTCGAAATGAAGTACGTGACATGTTGTTGAATTATTTCTGCTGCAATAACCAAGAAGCTACGAGTATATACCTTTTTTAGCTGTGTGCCCAGCCACAGCACAGCACCAAGATATTTATATTCTGCAATATTTGTGCAGTAAGGATCGCAGCTAAATCTGCACAACTCTTATTTTAGAAACTTTAACTATACTTAGGGAATTTTTCTAGTTTTATTTATACACTAAATAGTTGAAGCAGTGACTTAACTTTTTCAATTTAAATATTCGAATATCATTTGCAAATTTTAGCTCCTAACAAAAGATTTACCCGAATTGTAGGGTATCCCCAGGGTTGTTAGAGCCAGCCGCAGCTGCATTATCACTTCATCCATTGCGTTTGTGGCATTTTTGATATTATGAACAACAATGAATTGGCATTGGATTAATTAATTGGTAAATGGCAGTCAGAGACACGCACAACTGAAGGACTCCCACAAGGAGCATTGATTACTTTAATTTGATGTGTGTGTGTGTGTGTGTTTGTAACAATGTGCACTCTTGTGTATGTATATAAATGCATACAGTTATCTATATGTGTGTATGCACACTTATGTGTGTAAATAAACGCGAACAAATCAATTAACATTATTCATTCAAAGACAATTAATTCCCATAATTAAGTCTTATGCAATGCGCTCTTTGAAGTGCCAACTAAATGATGAATGCCCAACCACAATACTGATGAAAAGATGAAGAAAATGATTATCAACAGCAACGCTTACGGCACATAAGCACATTTTTTTTTATTTCTTTGAATATCAAGAGAAAGAAAAATCATCAGAATATCCTCATGGATAAAAATAATAATATAATATATTATAATATAATAAATAATATAATAAATCAATATTGAAATTATGTTAAGTATGTCAATTAATTTGGTAAAATTTGAGTATTAAATTTAGTATTAAATGCAGGATCTGAAAGGATCGTTTCAGATCCTGCATTTAATAATGCAAATAAACATAATGATCGTCACATCTTTACCATTATCACTCGTATATGGAATACTGACTACAGTCCCCTCAATGGTTACTCATAATGAAAATGATAAAGGGAAGCATTGGTTCCGCCTTCAAGCCTTCTTACTGCTCTCTGGCTGTTCCAGCTACATGATTTTCCCCCCGAAAGCACCTTCCCCAAAGTACCAGAGATCGCTTAAACGATATTTGCCTATTATGTCGCCACTGCACCTCCGCCCCTACGCTCTCCCACCTCTCTCTCTCTCTCTGGCACCGCCTAATGTGCACGGCACAAAGGAGCGAGCCAATCTCGGCATAAACAGGTGACACCAAGAGAGGGAGAGAGAGCGAGAGAGAGGGAGAGACAATAAGCTGCAATGGCATATATCGTGGGGGGGGGGTGTCGCAAGTCGTTGCAATGGTGCAGACCTGCCAGAGGGGGGAGCGGGGCGTGGCGAGGTGCACACAAAGAGTGGAACATTTTGTTAAGGCCACTTTGCGACATTTTAATTTAAATGCTAATCAGTTGCCAATAGAGAAAAAAGAGCGAACCTATGTATCCCCACCTCGAGTGCACCCTCCTACCCATCTGGCCCAGCACTTTCAAGTCATTTGAGGGGAGTGCAGGAGTGTGAGGGAGAGGGAGCGGCAAAGAGCGCTGCAATTTGTGTAAAATGTCGACCATTGTGTCCGACCGTCCGTCGCAGGCCTACGAGTATGTGGACAGCTCCACCTGGAGGTAACGGTATAGTTTATATACCCTTCACAAAAAGAGGTAAGACAACTGCAAGCTGACTTCTGCCTTACTGCAAAATTATTGCCACAAATGCCAAAGATAAACAAATCTAAAAATAGGTGGGGAATTCCGCGGACTATTTTTATTTATTTTATTTATTTATATTTAGATCTCTATGGAGATCTGCGAGGGTATTAAAAGCTTCGGCTGGCCGCTGCTTTGTTGTTTGTTTCTGTTTTGGGGCTGTTGTTGGCGCTGCCGTGTCATCATTATCATTTGCATTTGCATTTTCGGCAGGCAGTCAGGCAGGCAGGCAGTGGCTCAGCCAGCACAGCACAGCAGAGCGCCCTGTGCCCTTCTTTGCCACTGTTGTTTGGCAAATATTGGCATTTTATGCTGCGTCCACAGCGTGCGACGACGTCTATGGCCCAGCGATAACATCAGCAGAGACACTGGGCACTGGCACTGGCACTGGCACTGGCACTGCCATGTGAGTGTCAAAGTGGCCAAATGGCTAATTCCCCCAAAGCATTTTTGGTGCCATAAAAACAAATTGGACATGTGCCCACAGAGAGTATGTACACATTATGCTACTTAACCCAGGAGTTGAGAATTGCAATCAAAAATTTAGTTCAACAATAGAAATGCATGTCAAAATGCATTTACATGATTCAAATCTCCCGCCTCAAACGATAAGTATCGATAGGACTGTGCACGTCCTGAAGCTGACTGATGGCATACTCGTGGGACTGTCCATCTTTGACGTTATTTAGGGTATTTCCATAATCCACATCTGCCAGCACTGGCGGGCTGCTACTATGCAACACTGATTGTTGATTGTATTTATTTATCGTTAATTTCGTTTTCGTTTACGTTGTTTACGTTTTTGTAATGGTTTTTACTTTGTTTTCTGTTTAAAATAAGCTTAAGTTAGTTAACGACTGCCAACCGCCATGGCCACACCGCGGCTCTGCGACTGTGATAGCCCCCAGCAGCGATTGCTGCAGTTCACCAACTGCCGCCTGGTGCGCGGCCACCAGTTGGTCCGCGACGACTTGTGGGTGCGCGATGGCAGGATCGTCAATCCGGAGCCCGTGTTCTTTGACGAGCAGACCAGAGCCCACAAGCGCATCGATTGCCAGGGTGCCATCATTGCGCCCGGCTACATTGACCTGCAGATTAATGGTAAACCAACACCACCCGTCCGCGTCCACCCTACTGACCCTAATATTCCCATTGGAAATATCACTTTCGCTGCGCTGATTCAATCGGTGCGTCAAGGTCGGTCGGTTGGGTCTGTTCATTTCTCCACTCCATTTACATTGAGGGGCTGCTGATTGGACAGATGGATGGCCGTCCGTCCACGTAATCAGCTCGTTAATCTTATCGCCCCGCTTTTGGCGGGTCCGTTGCCACAAGTGGTGCACCGCAGTCGCCGCAGCTTGTGTGTGTGTGTGTGTGTGTGTGTGATAAGCTTTGCCTTTGTTTTTGGGGTCGCTTAATGACCCTATTAATGCCTTCTCTTTGCTGAATCGCCCCACTGTACTCCCTGATCAGGTGGCTATGGTGTGGATTTCTCGCACGACAAGGACACCATTGAGGCGGGCGTCACCAAGGTGGCCCAGGGACTGGTGCGCTGTGGCGTTACCTCCTTCTGCCCGACGCTGGTGACCTCACCGAACGCCAGCTACCATGCGATACTGCCGCGCATACCCAAAACTGTGCCAAACGGAGCCGGCATCCTGGGCATCCATGCCGAGGGGCCGTTCATAAATCCGCAGAAGAAGGGCGCCCATCCGGAGGACTGCATTCAGACAATCGACAAGGTAAGCGGTTAGGTCTCTGCCACTTGGAGTTCCTCTTTAATGATACTCCACTCGCCAGGGACTGGAGACACTGGAGACCGTTTATGGCTCGCTGGAGCGCCTCAAGATCATTACATTGGCGCCGGAGAAGGTCAGCGATCCGGAGGTCATTGGACAGCTGGTGGCCAGGGGCATAACCGTGTCCCTGGGCCATTCCGTGGCCACACTAAGCGACGGGGAGCGTGCCGTACAGCAGGGCGCCACCATGATCACGCATCTGTTCAATGCCATGCTGCCGTTCCACCATCGCGATCCCGGCCTGGTGGGGCTGCTCTCCTCGGATGCCGTGCCCCAGGGACGGACCGTCTACTTTGGCATCATTTCGGATGGTGTGCACACACATCCCGCTGCGCTAAGGATCGCCTATCGCACCCATCCCGAGGGACTCGTGCTGGTGACCGATGCCATTTCGGCCTTGGGCCTGGAAGATGGCATCCATCACATTGGTCAGCTGCCGCTGGAGGTGCGAAAGGGCAAAGCCTTTATCGCCGGCACCGAGACCCTCTGCGGCAGCATTGCGCCCATGGACGAGTGCGTGCGCATCTTCCACAAGGCCACAAGTGAGTAGCGGAGCATCATTGCCGCCCTGACCCTGAGCATCCTCGCTAATCGTCTGCACTGCACTGCTCCCACAGATTGCTCCATTGTGTATGCCATTGAGGCGGCCACCTTGCATCCGGCGCGTTGCATCAAAATCGAACACCAGAAGGGCACCCTGGACTTTGACTCGGATGCCGATTTCATTCTGCTGGATGACGAGCTGCATGTGCTCTCCACCTGGATAGCGGGCGCCCGCGTGCATCAGTGCGTCAAGTAGTACATAAATATATGTACGGATATGGCAACACGATACTGGGATGTATTTATAATGCGCGCATGATTCTCTGATTAAACTGTGAAATCTCTACATTCCAATGGAAGCGTTTAAGCTGTGATTTATGCCCTCGCACATCCTTGCAGGTTGAAACTTTCTCGGCTATTTTCACTGGATAAAAGAAGAAACAGGGCACCTCAAATCAGGATTATATTAAATGTTTTTCAATTGTTCTCTGCTAATAGTAATTATGCAGAGTAATTCCAACTGCAAGTTCGCGCTAACAAAAGAATTGATGCCGTCATAGGGCTGCCGCTTTATCATATGAAATTGCTCAAAACAATGCGGAAATGGAACAGCACTGGAAACGATTTGATTTGTGTGAGAAATTCTGCTAGTTAGAGTTTTGTATTCAGACATTTATTGGAGCTATGGAGACGCTGCCATGGGACGATAAAGCACCCTTTAGATTGCATTTTGTAGGTCTTTAAATTATGTTCTAATGTAGAAAATTAGAGACTAAAATCAGAGCTGTAGGATCAATTTCTAATTAAGTGCTGGTAGACAAAACTTGCATCATTTTGCAGCATTTATGCTTTAGCTCCCTTTCATGCCAAAAAACACTCATAAGTCTCCATCGCGCTTTCTTTGTTTGGATTGTTCATTATATATTTTTTTAATCGGTAAATCATTTGGTGTGGACAACTACACTAAATCCATATACAATTACAAATAATAAGTATTACACAAAGGAAAAAAAAAGAAGATGGTTTACAATAAAATTACAAGAAGGAAAAACGTACATCATCATCATCAATATTTAGGTTATAGGCTGGGCGCGATAAAAACGATATCCCCTCCTCACCACAGCCCCCTATACTATATTTATATACCATATATATATATGTATATATATGCATTGATCAGAAAACAATTGTGGAAACAGGCACAGCAAAACCTCTGGCATGATGAGTAGTTCCGAAACCCGAACGCCACCCCACCCCACCGCACAGCACGACTCCCCTCCACTCTGCGACAACTTACAAACAAAACAATAACGAAAACGAAACGTAAGCAAGAAAGATCAAGCTATTATAAGTACTAGGATAGCATATACACGAGTATATATATTATACATACATATATCTAGGCTGCAAAACACACGAATAGTACGTAGAAAAAACATTGCCAGAGGTGTGTGTGTGGAGCTGTGTGAAAATTGGAAGATGCAATTGAATGAATTAAATTGATGGCGGAGCAGTAAAGGTGCGCTGGTGTAGTTGTTGTAGTAGTAGTAGTAGGTAGTACTAGGAATCATGGTATATAGCATATCAAAAAGTTTTCCATTATAAAAAAAATTGCTTGGTTTTTTTTTAGTTTGTTTTGTTTTGTTTTTGCGTTTCTATGGAAAATGGTCTTTTCTTTTTTTCTTTTTCTTCTATGTTTAACTTCCTATTTCACGTATTGTAAAAAAATCTGTCCCACGTTAGCTAACTAGAAATTGCTCGAGTTGTCCGATTTCAGTGGGGCGAAAACCTGGACGCCTGCCTGAAGGGTGCCCCTGAGACAGACATGAAATGCAGTTCTGTTTTTTTTTCATTCTTCCTCTGCTTCTATCGCTTTTTTTTGTTTGTTTTATCCTTTTTGTTGTTGGTTCTTGGTTCAAAATGTGTGTTTTGTTGTGCGTTAACTAACGTATCGGTATCGGTTCTGAATCTTCGTTATAAAGGTTTTGTAAAGTTTCTTCCAAATGTTCGTTGTTACAAATTGTGTTTAAACTTTAGGTAGGTTGTTTCTGTTTCTGTTACTGTTTGCCGTTTGCTGTTTGCTGTTGCTGGTTCGCTTGTTCGCTTGTTGTGTTGTTCCTTCTGCATATTTTGTTGTAGTAAGTAATTTCTCTCCTCTCTCTCCATCTGGCCCCGCTCTGTGTTTTATTGCTTCATTTTGCGTGTGTATGTGTGTGGAGCAGTTTCTAAAACCGATCCCCATCATAACTCATCTCGCGTCGCACAGCTAAACACACGCAACGGCCACGGCAGAGAGAGCCCTGACCAACGGGCCTCAGGGCCACTGCTTTGCCCCGTTTTACGCACAGCATTTGCTGTAGCCCGGCGCCTTGTCATTATTCCGGCGATCGATGACGACACGCTCTGGATTCTCGGCCGCCTCCTTTCCAGCAGTCTTATCCAATATGGCCTCGGCAAGCTCGCAAAAAGCACGCTCAATGTTGATGTTCGACTTGGCGGATGTTTCCATGAAGCGTATGCCATGCTCACGGGCAATCTAAACGGGAGAGAGGAATCAGTAAGTTTATATCTGCGAGTGGGCAGTTGCTGTGCAACTACAGCCTACAGCACTAGTCTGTTGACCGCTGCTGTAGCCACAATGGTTGAGTTTTGCTTACCGCCTCGCCGCGCTCTTTGTTCACCACACGCTTGTCCGTCATATCGCATTTGTTGCCCAGTATCATCTTCTCGACATCCTCGTTGGCATGCTGCAGAGAGAGAGCGCCGCACAAGAGAGAGAGAGAGATAGAAAGAGTGAGAGTGAATGATGATGATGAATCAATCAACGGAAAGGCGGTTGGCGGGTGGCGGGGACTCTTGCACTCACCTCATCTATGTTCCGTAGCCATTTGACGATATTCTCGAAACTCTTTTCGTTCGTTATGTCATAGACGAGCATGATGCCCATCGCACCGCGATAATACGATGTGGTTATTGTGTGGAATCTCTCCTGGCCGGCCGTGTCCCATATTTGCAGTTTGATCTTTTTACCCCTCAGTTCCACGGTTTTGATTTTGAAATCAATTCCTACAAATAATAAAATTGAATTGAATCATAAGCTGTGACGTCACAATATACAATTAGAATTCAGACTATCCAAAATCAAAAAAAAACAACAAAAAGTTGTCCTCTCTCATAAATTATGAATCACCAGAGCACACACACGCACACAGCCCAAGGGACGGACACGGACATGGAAGTGAGACAGATAGATAAATAAATGTTTGCACGTATCGTGTATCGGTTACGTGTATTAATCTAGTTTTATTGCCTAACTAGGGGCAGGGTTACCGTTACCCCCCCCATCCCCAGCACCAGCACCAGCACAGACCTATGCAAAGTTCGCCACAGGCCAAGTCCAAAGGCTGCAACGATCTCTACATGCACACATATTTATTAACATACATATGCATAACAAGAAACAGTAAAATGCATTCATACCAAGTAACATATACATGTGTACATGTGTGTGTATGTACATAAGTCCAGGAAATGCCTTTGCAATGAAACATTCCCGTTTCTGATCCCACAGATAAGACAATGCCACGCCCAATTACACACACGCATATCCTTGACACCGTCGTCGTTGCCGCCTACCCACTGCCACAGCTGACACAACTTCGGCTTCTACACATGTGCACACACATGTACGTACATATGCAAGTACATTTTTGTAGGCAAGTGTTTGTACAAATATCCCGATTGCCCGATTTTGGACAGGCCATGGCCACTCACCTATGGTGGATATGAAGGTCGAGGTGAAGGCATCATCGGAGAAGCGAAATAATATGCAGGTCTTGCCAACACCCGAATCGCCAATTAGCAACAGTTTAAAGAGCAAATCGTAGGTTTTCTTCGCCATTTCCACACACCAGCGGCTCTTATAGAACAAAGCACACACAAACACACGCGCAGTTCACAACGCACGCACCTACACAAAAACACACACACACGCACACCCACAGCACGCAGGTGACAAGCGATTAATGTTCTTGCTCTAAATACACTTGTATATGCTTAGCTTTAAATTATATGGCTATATTTTTGTTTTCTTTGGCTTTTGCTGCTGATTGATTTTATACGAAACGTTGATTTATTTCAGCCTAGAGTTGTATCAAAATATCAATATATCGATAAATTCCCAAAATAAAAAAATATATTTATATCGGGATATTTTTTTTTTTTGCCAAAATATCAATACATTGATATTTTTCGATATTTTATTAGATTTTGCTAACTTTCCTAGAAGAAAGAGACACGTCTACTGGCTTTTAGTCAAACAACTTGTGCCAAAACTATGTGTTCCACCAAGCCAGCAAAATTTATTGATATTTTTGTTCGTTGATATATTTCATATTATTTTGATATTTTTTCAAATTAGATATGATATTTTTTATATATTTGGCAACCCTACCTTGTTTCCACTGGGTTAATGTGGGTATTTACGGTATATTTTGAAACGGTATTTGTACGGTATATTACATAAAAAAAATTATTTTTCAGTGTTAAAACATACCGCCTGAGCCTCAGAAATATACCGAAATGTACCATCTCATTTTCTAAATATACCGTAAATATACCGAGGAAAAACACGAACTTAACCCACTTAACTCCCTCTATTTAACAGGTAAATACCGTGAATTAAACTGGTCGGGTCTGGCGTGGATTTATATGGCCAAATGAAATTGGCGGACTCCCAAGATAAATATAAATGTACGATTCTCAAATTGAACAAGATCCCACTTCAATACCTAACTTTCTCTGATCACATAACTAAATTTGTCTCAAAACAGGAACGCTAGAATGGGGTTGGTTTGGCTCATTTTTTAACCAAACAATTGTTTATCAAATACATGTAAAACCTAAGCAAGCTTAAACTAATAGTAAAAATAGTCCGTGGATGGAGGAAATTCTCCGAATTTATGTGTTGAGGTGGGTATTTTTCTTGAAAGCTCTGAATTTTGTGACGTCATACGTCACACACCTTGCGGCGCAAACAAAACAAAAACCAGTGCTGCCGATTCCGCTTTTTTCCCGTATAATCTGGCTTTTATTGATGAACAACTGCGGGAATAGTTTGGCAACATAGCATAAACGATAGCTGACGTGTTTCAGGCCAAAAAATCGGATTTTAGCGACCGTCCCCCCTCGCCGAACCAACGTTGCAACATAGCATAAACGATAGCTGACGTGTTTCAGGCCAAAAACACGAATCGGATTTTAGCGACCGTCCCCCTCGCCGAACCAACGTTGCAACATAGTTTTCACATAAACTAAAATGCGAGCAATGCCGACCCCCCAGAGGAGACCAGTCACCGATTAGGCCACGACACACGCATTCGTTCAGCAGACAAGCGAGACACTGGAGCGACCACAGAAACAGGAATAGGCACAGGTTACAGGTACGGATATGGATGTGGATGTGGATATGGTAGCCAGGGGGATACCTTTCTACATATGTAACATATGTACATATATTTATATATGTATCACAATATTACAGCCTGAATGAATTGTAGCTGGAGCTACAAACACTGCGACCATAACAACAACGGTGCGGAGCGGGACGAGGCAGCGGCAAAGTGCAGCCGTGGCCAGAGTGAGAGCGCTAAGCTGAAGCAACAGAACGACGCGAGACCCAAGTCCACGTAGCGAATGAGAAGGAGCCCTCAAAATGGCGATGCTAACAATGATAGCCCGAGTCATCGATGGCCTGCCACTGGTGGGCACCATGCAGGATGACGAGCAGGTCAGTGTCAAAGGTTACCAATTAACCGAACATCCCACCATTCCATGCTCAATAGCTACAGCGCAAAACTTTCACTTTCAGAGCGGACGAAGCATTTTGGACTATCAGAACCAGGCGAAGATGCTCTTCCGCAAGCTGGGCACACACTCGCCGGCCAGGAGCAGCATCGAGACGGGACCGTATCTATTCCAGTGAGTACCTCCCAGCAGTGATCGCCTGTTGTGTATTACGTCGTATATGTAGACGATGATGCAATGGAGCTAACGTAGCCGGCAATCGCTCAATTTCCTCCCCTTTTCCCTTCGTGCAGCTATCTAATCGAGAATGACGTTTGCTACTTGGTCATGGTCGATAAAATGTATTCCAAGCGACTGGCGTTCAACTACCTGGAGGACCTTGCCCAGGAGTTCCACACCCACTACGGGCGGAGGGTGAACTCGGTGACCCGGCCCTATGCCTTCATCGAGTTCGATGTGTACATTCAGAAGGCGAAAAGGCAGTTGACGGACCGCAGGCGCAACATCACCAACATTAACACACAGCTCCAGGACGTGCAGCGCATTATGGTGCAGAACATCGACGACGTGCTACAACGTGGCACGGTCTTGGCGGGTAACCAAACACAATATTCAACTAGACCTTTCGATCATCCACGCCACAACATCTGAGCCTCGTATCTAATCTCTGTTTTTGTTTTTGTTTCTGTTTTTCGGTTGCAGACCTCGACACAAAGACCCAGAACCTGTCGCTGATGTCGCAAAAATATAAGAAGGATGCCAAATTGCTCAACCGCAAGTCGCTGGTCATGAAGGTGGCGGCTGTCGGCGTCGTTTTCTTCATCATTTTCCTCTACTTCTGGGTTTTGTAATATTCGTTAGTTCCCCCGCCCACCCCCACTCTCTGTTTGTGTTTAGTTTTAGAATCAGTTGTCAGTTGGATGCCGAAATTGGGGCGGCAGCAGCAGCAGCAGCGGCGGCAGGTGGGGCGTGCTCAGTGTCGGGCAGTCTGAACGTCAAAGACGAACGGCCAAAAGACATTTAGGCTAACACACATACATGTACCAGGATCATATGCCACATACATATACATACATACATACATATATATATGCATGCGTAATTTAGGGGCAATATTTAGACATGCAACGGAATCCAGCAGCTTGTTATAACTAAGTTTTAAATCCTATTTCCTCGGTCCGTAAACCCCGAAAAATCAGCCCAAAATCTAACCCAGCACCCCCGCAACACCCAGTCGCAGTCGCAGTTGCAGTCACAGTTACGGTCATGACCATGGCCCATGGTCATGGTCCTTTTGTTTGCACCATAGTTTACTTGAATATTTTTTTATTATGATTTGAATTAAATTTAGTTTGCTCGACCTTTGCACTTGCGATACCTCCACTTTGCTTTGCTACCCCGTGCGGCTGTCTGCTGTCGGTTGGCGGGGGTACCGATCTGTAAATTATAATACTTTAGGTGTATGTGTGTGTGTGTGTGTGTGTGTGTGTGTGCGAATTTGTAGATTGTACGTATGTGGAATGTGGAACAGCCTATGACGATAGTGTGCCTAGGGAACCCAATCGACTGCGACTAGGAGCTAAGCAATAAGCAAACAAAAGGAAGCACATAAAGTGAAATGATACAAGTTTTAGGCAATTTATATAGTTACTAAATTAAGGCAAATAAATCAATTTACATTGTTTAAAAAAAAATACACACATACACGCCATTTGATTGTATTTACCCCATTGTATCCCCACCCCCCTGTAGGTAGAGAAAATGCTAACGGCAGATGTTTGGTTTAGTTTTAATTATTAATTTCCCTTTATATATATATAAACTTATATATTTCGTTTCGTTCGAGTGATGTGTGTGATACATTTGCCTATGTAGTTATACATTATATATATATATATATATATATATATATATATGTCCTTGTTCGATTCTACGTTTGATTCTGCTTACCAATGAGAATGGTGTTTCGGTTCGTTACGGTTCGTTTCGGGTCTTAGGGTTGGGCTACCCTCCCTCTCTTTTCCATGCAAAGCGCGTACCTCGTATAAATGTGTTTATATCAAATCTTTACAATTAGGAAAAAAATGCGCAGCTTGCCATTTACATACATGCATACATACATACATCTGTTTGTATCTGTTTATATGTATAATCAATCTTCTGTATAATTAGTTTTTGCTTGTGTATAATTTTGTTAAATATCGATTCGGAATACCACCTCTCCCTATATATGTATACGTGTCTATATTGTATATATCTTTATATATGCGCATGTGAGTGTGTGAGTTTAACGAAAGCCAACAGATAACCAAGGATCAGCGATGCTATTCTATGCTCGAGTAGGTCTCTCTATGAGTGCCCCAATCCCCATCTTCAATCGCTTCTGTATATTTTGTATGCTCAGTATATCAATATATCAATGGAAAAAATGCCCTAAAACCTGTGCTCTACAGAAGCTCTGTGACACCAAAGAGTGTGGGGGGCTAAAAAACGTTTTAAAAACAACAAAAAATTTTGCATGATCTAGTGGGCTGGGTGGGTGGTGAGTTGAGGCATCTATAAAAGTGCTGAATCTGCTGCCTGAATCTCGCCCAAAGCGGAAACCATAGTACCTACGAATTAATACGAGTGTAATCGATGGAGATGTTCTTCTACTTTCTGTTTCTGGCTCGAAAAACTCTTTACAAAATATCTCTCTTTTTGTTGTTTTGCTTTGGTTTGGTTTTGGTTTCTAAGGCTAGTGTTTTTTTTTTCTGTTTTTCTTTTTGCTATATGCTGTTCTTGTTTTGTTTTGGTTTTGGCTTGTTCCTGGCTTCTATTCTTCTCATCTATAAATTCAAAAGGCAGTTATCGCGCATGGAGGGACAATTGAGACTCATATTACAAAGCATTACACATCGAAGAGCAAGAACACTCGAATATACCACACATACTATATCTGTATCTGTATCTCTATCTCTACATATATATATGTATCTTTATCATTATCTGTATCTGAGGGAACTACAACCACGAAACAAAAAAAAAAGAAACAAAAAAAATAACTAAACTAACGAAAAAGAGATTCAAAATTTGTGTTCTGTTTCAGATACCTTACATGCTCGTATTTTTGGGGTACGCTCTTAGGACTATCAAAAAAAAAAACACGAGAGACTACAATTAATCGAGTTATACGATTAGAGTACGTGTACCGTTGCTAGTTGTTTAGGAAAGAACAGTGTTGAGTAGTGCCTGTGGAGTGGATCGCGTGAAATCTCACGCCCTTCCCACGCTCCTCTTATTCTACGTAAATATATATGTGTGTGTGTGTGTATCCCTTTATGTGTGGGCGTGTAGATTAGTCGTATATGCTTCCGGTTTTTGGATGCGTATGCCGGCGCCTATGTACAATACGGTAGGATCCCTGCTCTACTTGATCCGCTGATGGTCGGGCGTGCTCTTCAGTATATCCGGCTGGTGGTGGTGATGCTGCTGTTGCTGCTGCTGGTGATGATGGTGGCCCGAGCTGAGTGTTCCAGGATGACTACCTCCGCCGGTTGTGGCGTGATGCGAGCTGCTCAGCGTGTGCGAGTGGGTGGAGTTCAAAGTGTGCGTGGCATGGGAGTTGAGCGTGTTGTGGGCCGTGGTGGTGGCGTTGGTGGAGAAGCCAGTGCCGCTGCCCGGTCCGCCTGTGCCAATGCCCAGGCCAATGCTGGTGAGGCCTGAGGCAACCACAGTGCTCCCAGCACCGGGAGCAGGCCGATTCGAGGTCCGCAGCGAGCGATGCGATCCGTTGCGGGTAAGGGAATTCATCTGCGGTGTGCCGGGCACCGTGTGGCCCAGGGCGTTCATGTAGTCGGCTATGAGCAGGGTGATCTCCAAGATCTTGGGCTTGCTCATGGCAAAGAGCAGCTTTTGCTCGCAGCCGCCGGCCAGGGTGCCGTCGTCGTGGGAGACGACCAGCATGAAGTCGTCCTGGCAGCCGCCGAAGGTCATCACCGAGCTGTAGGGATAGCGCGCCACCGGCGCCATTGTGGACAACTCCAGCACGTTCAGGGCATCCTCGGCGACGGCCAGCCAGGCCACGTGCGAGGTCTCGCTCTGGCGGGGCTTGGCCTGGAAGAGGCAGGCCCCGAAGTAGGGCCACTTGCGGCAGCAGGTCAGGTAGATGCGGACGCAGTCGAGCGTGGACCGGCCCTTGAGCAGCATCCACTTGGAGATGAGCAGCTCCTGCACCTCCTTCAGCTGCTCGGCCCCGAGGGCGTCCCGATAGCGGTACGGATAGAACTTGTCCAGCCCCTTGAGGCCGACGCCCACGTCGCGCGACTTCTCCAGCGAGTAGTCGCCCATGTCGATCTGCGACATGAGCGAGGCCAGCTCCAGGGCCAGCTCGCGGGACAGCGGGAAGCGGCCCTGGACTATCTGGGCGTTCGTCTGGTAGCACTGCAGCAGCCGCTCCTTGTCCGTCTCGCACTTGATGGTGTGCTTCCAGTAGAGCCGGTTCTTGTAGCTCAGCTGGATGACGCGCGAGTTCTCGAACTTGCCGGAGCCCTTCTCCCGCAGCGCCGTCTCCCACTTGCTGATCACGTCGCACAGCTTGGCCAGCGGCTCCAGATAGTGCTCCAGATCCTTCTCGATGGGATCATCGCTGAACAGGCAGAAGCCATTGCTGGCATCGCGGGTGCCCAGCTCGTGGGCGAGCGTCGCCTGGAACTCCTCGATGGTCGTGGAGCCGTCAAAGGAGACCACCTGCAGGGAGCAAAAAAAAAAAAAAGGGGGTGTGGAGTTATTTAGACGCGCTCTACATGCTCCGATTTGCAGCCCTTACCTGGTAGGTGGCGTTCATCATGTGCACGGGTATGGCATGGGGCAGGGAGTGGTGATATGGGTTCTTCAGCAGAATGGAGAGCACCTCCATGCGCGAGGGCTTCGTCTCGCGGCCGCCGTTCTTCAGTGTGCGCTCCAGGGCCCGCTCACAGTAGGCCGCATACTTGCCCGTCTCCGTCTTGGTGTCCGCATTCCGTGACAGATGCAGCTTCAAGTACCACAGCAGGCGACTGGACTTGGGCACAAACAGGGAGACGGCCAGGGCGAGCAGCTGCCAGCCCTGCACGAAGCTGTACGCCGGCGGATTCGACTTGCAGTCAATGATGGGCGCGGCAACGGGTGCCTAATCGATCGACATACATGGATCAGCGCATACAATATCAGATAGATACCGAATGGGTTTCGGTTTCGGTTAGAGTTCGAGTTAGTTGTTAAGGCCCAAGGTTAAGGTTAGTCTTATTTGTGGGGGGTTAGAGGAGTGTTTTTTGTTTGTTTGTTATCTACTGTTATCGAACTACTGGAATCGAACGCAACTGTACGAGTACGTGTACGTGTACGTGTACAAAACAATAAGTGGCAAAATAACGTAAAAGCGAGAGACGAAAGATTTCCCCGTCATACCTGAATGGATGTGGGCGAACTGCCATTGGCATGGGCATTGCCCGCCTGTTGGGTATCACAGGTGAACAGGCTTTGGGTGGCGCACAACAGTAGTTGCTGTAATAAGTGTTCGTCAAAAGAGTCGTCATCGGTCGGTGGTGGGTACGCAGTGTTGGGAAACGTGGTTCAACAATTTTTGGATTTTTGATCACACAAAACGACGACGACACACATCAATCAATCAATCAATCAATCAATCGAATTCGCAATTCAAAGTAAATAAGGAATAAGAATAAGGAAGAGAAGCCATCATCAATCATCAATCATCAGTTGTTTTTCTGTTTTTGTTTTTGTTTTGTTTGTTTTGATTTTCAGTTTACACTCAATCAGCAATGTAATCAGTGTTCAACAGTGTTCATCAGTGTTCAACAGTGTTGTTGATCTCTGTGTGTGTGTGTGTGTGTTTGCTGTTCAGTGTTGTGTAACGTTTAAGCTTCAAACAAACATTTAACGGCATAACGAACGAATGAACCAGGCAAAAACAGAGACAGATTGAGAAAGAGCAAGAGAGCGAGAGAGAGAGAGACATTCAAAGCGCTAAAAACAAAGATGGCGAAATAACTCTATTAACACTGAGCGTTAAATGTATGCGTAGTACTGTACTGCTGGCTGATGTTCTGTTTTGTTTGTTGATGTTTTGTTTTCTCGAGTTGGTGGATTATTCATTGGTAGTGATTGTTGTTGTTGCTGTTGTTTGTTGTTGTTGTGGGTGATGGGTTGTGCCTGTGATGGTTCTATGGAATCTGTTGTGGTTCTAATGTTTGTTTTCTTTGTATGTACAATTTACAGCAAATACTTTATACAGATTGGTTTAACATACTATGCACTATATAGGTGTACATATATATGTGATATATATACATATATACAGATAGATGTTGTACATATGTATGTATGCATGTATGACAGTTATGGGGGAAATTCATTGTCTGTCTGCTACAAAAACGAAAACTTGGAAAAGGAAACTTAGGAAACGATCTTAGAGACTGCTACAATACGAGTGATTAGATTTAGGCATGCTCTACTATGCTAATGATAGATGCTGCTTAGACTTAAGTTAGTTGTTAGGCAATGTACAAATATATGTGTTATTCAGTTATTCAGAGTATATGTATGTGCAACAGATCTCTCTCTTTTTTCAGCTGTTGTTGTTTCATCGATAAGCGGAGCAAACAATAGTAGGTAGCATGATGTGGCATGTGACTGGTGGGTGGCATTTGGCATTTGCTGGTACCTCACAATTCACCCAGTCTGGTGCCCAGTCTGGTGCTCATTTTTCTTTTTCGGTGGGGCGTGGGCCGGGAGGCGCAAGTTTTTGTAAGTTAGTAGGGGAATTTCATGGGAGGATGGGGGTTTAAGAAGAACACTCTACATCAAATCAAAAACCAACTATTTTATGGGTAGGTTACGGGTTAATCATTCAACTAAACATTCTTTTTGTTGGATTTGATTGGGGGTTAACGGTTGGAACATACAGTGGGTGGGAGTGGGGGTGGGGGGGGATGCACGGGGGCTGGGTGGGGTGGGTTATGTAAGAAGCTTTGCAACTAAAAAAACTTACGCGCGTTTGCTTGCCCAGCTTCTTGTTTACCTGGACGCCGACACTGAGCTTCTGGCCCATGTGCCGGGAGGTCTGCTTGATCAGTATGCAGATCATCTCCGTCTGCAGCTCGGGCATGTCCAGCGAATGCTGCAGTGCATTCTGTGCCAGCACCACATGGTAATCGATGCCCGGCTGGTTCACAGCCACCGACATGAACAGCTGAATGCTCTACAAATGGAATGGGAATGGTATCATTTGGCATCAGTTCGGACTTCGCTTTCCTTCGTCTGAGGCTTACCTTGAACAGCTTAATGGCCTCCGGCTGCATGGTCTCCGTGTGCATGGACGTGAGCGGTGCCGTGATGGTGTCTTTGGTGTGCAGCAATATCGGATGACGCCACAAAACGCAATCTGCAAGGGAGCAAGCAAATGGGTGAATGAGCCTGCCGTTCGCTGGAGAGAGAGAGAGCGTTTGGTTCCTCACTTGGATCTTCGTCTGTCTCCATGAGCTTCTGTACGAGCTGCTCGTACTGGGTGCCAGCGCTGGGACCGCCGCCAGAGACCACCGTCAGGTGGTAGAGCCAATTGTCGCGCTCCGGCTTGCCGGACAGGATCAGGTAGGTGGGTCCCTGGTGTGCCGGATAGATGGCAACGGTAAGCCGTGCCTGGTCCTGGGCAGCATCCTCGCGCTCCTCCGAATCAGAGTCCGAGACGTGTTCCACCTCCTCGACGCGTGCGTCGCGCATGTTGATCTGCCCGAGCGGATTCTGCAGCAGATACAAAGGGAGTGAGTGAGTATTACCTCTGGTGAATCTCTTCGGTACTCACCGTCTCCGCTGGCGCCTTGAAGTAGAGAACATCTTGCCGAGCAGCACGCACCAGCACTTCTTGGCATGGCCATTCTTCACCTTGGTCACCCAGCCCTGGACCGTGGGCTTCTGGTCGTCGCGGCTGAGCAGCAGCTTGGTGGCATTCCGACGCTGCACATTCTGCAGCACGCGGATCCAGTCGTCCATGGTGGCATGGGAGTCGGCCGTCAGGTAGTAGACCTTCTTGCCGGTGTCTATCTCAAGGTGGAGGCTCCCTCCGCCCCGATTGATGCGGCATGCCTCGTCCAGCTGGATCTGCCCCTGCGGCTTACGCTGCACATCATGCTGGCTCTTCCAGTAGTTCAGGGAGCCGTTCTTCAGGACGAACCAGCGCTTGCGCCACGTCTTCAGCTTGCCACCCAGCTTGGCCAGGTGACCCATCTGAAGGGCAGGGGACACAGATTAGATCTAGGAGCTCCTCTGAGGATTCTCAGGATGGACTTACCTTCTCCAGGGGACTCAATCTTCTTGCTGGGCGAATCCACATAGGAGGCGCGCATCAGCAGCGACGGCATCGAGGCGTCCATGCAGGGTGGACTCCGACACGGCGTCCGGGGGCAGGGCGTAGTCGTCCGAGAGGCCTGATTCAAAGGAAAGATCTGAAATTACTGTGCCACGCATGTGCTGGGTACTGGATGCAGAGGCGATGCAACGGGGCGAGACGATCGGTGGCACTGGTAGCCGCATCGTAGCCGTAGCCGTAGCCTTAGCCGTAGCCGCAGCAGCCTGGTGGGCACGTGGCAGCGTACTCTGCCCTGCCGCGCCCAGTGGCAGGAATGTCGGCGACAGCGTCAGCGTCAGCCCCTGGTGGGGCAATGTGGTGTGGTGATGTTGGTGGTGCAGTGGTTGGTGCAGGTGCATATGCTGTGGCTGTGGCTGTGTGGATGTGCGTGGCTGATGGAGATGGACTGTGGTGCGGTGCGTGGGTGGCGGATGGAGCGGGTTAGTGTCGGTTACATGATGGCATGGCGGATCAGTGGATCGGTGGATCGGTTGAGTGGTGGTTGATGGGTTTAAATGGTTTTTAATGGGCAAAAGTTGTCGCAAATTGTTAGTTTTTGTTCAATTAGTTTTATTTTGTTCTAGGAGGGGAGGTTCTAGGAGGAGTGAAGAAGGATCTGGTAGTAAGAAGAACAGGCAACATTTTTGGAGGGGAATTGGGGATCAGATTAAGTGGGAGAAGGAAGAAAGTTAAAGGAAATTGAACTAAGGGCGGCGACAAAGGGTAAACAGGAAGAGTAACTAACAGTAGAAACGATGTGGATAGTGGAACAGGCACATAAATGGCATTGGAACAGAAAGATAAATGAAATTGGAACGGGAAACGGAATTTATGGAAAAACTGAACTCAAACTGAGCTGGAAATGAAACACAAATCAAAATGAATGCGGAATGCGGCAATGAAACGGAAGTGAACCATCCAAAAGGCATCCAAAGGGACTTGGTAGCACTAGAACACTGGGAAAGGGTTGCAGGTAGTGCAGGAATGCGATCAGGGATCGGGATCGGGATCGTTAAGGGATTGCTGGGTACTGTGTGTGTGTTAGTTGCAGTGTTCTCCTGCTGTGTGCCGTGCGTCTCTGGGGCTACGATACCTACGTACTACGCGGGGGGGTGGCTACGGGGCTACCAGGCTACCAGCAACAGAGTGGCTCAAGGCTGGTGGTGCAGGATGGCTCTACTGTTGGGGGTGGGGGAGGAGCAATCGCAAGTGTTGGGTACATACCACGCGCCTTGACATTCTTGGGGCTCTCGGAGCCACTGCGCTTGGCGGGACTGAGGCTCGATGAGGTCTTCAGGCTCTTGGAGGGGCTCGAAGCGCTGCCGGAGGTGGAGGTCTCCGTGTTGTCTGTGCTGCTGGAGTTGTGCGAATTGTGGGTGAGCATCACGGCATGGTCCTCCCCATCGCTGGAGTCGTCGCTCGAGTCGCCGGTGAAGGGCATCGAGCGGATCTGGGAGGCCCGTCCCTTGACCGTTGCGTACACGGGCACCGAAATATCACAGAAGCCGCCGCTGGCGGTTTGTTGCTGCCGCGTTGGCGGCTGCGGTGTGCCCGGTGTGCCGCTGCTGCCCAGTGTTCCATTGCCATCACCGCCCGTGCCCGTGCCCGTGCCCGTGCCGGTGCCGGTGCCATGCTTGTGTCCATGTCCGTGTCCCCCATGGCCATGGCCGTGTGTCCCGTGGCGTGACCTTCCGTTCGACAGGGTATTGTTGGCGGTGGCGGCGCCACCATCTGGCTCGTGGCTGGCGGTGCTCTCGGCGGTGCTGGTGCCGGTGCCGGGACCTGTGCCGGCCAACCCATCGTTGGCCACCTGGTAGATCTTGGCCTCCCAGCTGGGGAAGCGGTGCAGCGGCGGTGTCGGTGGCCGGGGCACGCCCAGGTCGCTGGTGGTTGTGGTGGTGGTGCTGCTGTTGCCGCCGCTGGCCATCAGGGCGGGATTGTTCTTCATCCAGGCGGGCAGCTTCTCGCACGAGGGCGTGTAGATCTCCGCATAGTCGTGGGCCGTGTCCGTGTCGGAGCTGTCGGGGCGCGGCAGTGATCCCCCCCCGGCCACTGCTCCCATCGAGGGCGCCTTGCTGGAGATGCTGGAGAGGGGGGCCAGGGTGAGGCCGTCGACGGCCGCCACCAGATTGCGTTCGAGCTCCTGTGGCTCCATTGAGAGATTGCGCCGGTGCTGGTGGTGCGGATAGGAGCTGGTCAGCGGGCGACTGATGATCTCCTGCGAGGGATCGAGGCTCTCGCTGCGCCTGCGCGTCTCCGCCGATCCGCCGGCAAAGTCCTGCACGTCCAAGCTCAAACTGTTCCGCACGGGTCCAACGATGCTGTGCCGCTGCGACTGGTTCGCGATGTGGTTCTTCAGCAGCTCCAGCTGCTGGTTGCACTTGACGTTCTGCTCGCGCAGCACCTGGTTCTGCTCCTCGAGATCCCGCAGCTTATTGTTCACCCACTCCTTGATCTTGGCCGCCTTCGCCTCGATCTGGCGGGCGTCATGCAGTCGCAACTGTCGCTGCTCCTCCACCTGGATCTCCAACGAGGTGATGGTCCGCTCAGCCTCGATGGGTGGGACTCCTGGAACTCCTGCTGCTGCTGCTGCTAGTGCTGCTGCTGCGGCTGCTGCTCCTCCTCCTCCTGCTGCTGCTGCTGCTGCTGTCGCGGATGTAGGTGTCTGCTGCTGCAGCTGCTGTTGCTGCTGTTGCTGGTGATTGGGGGATTGCTGCTGCTGTTGCTGCTGCTGCTGCGACTGTGGGTGTGGATGTGGCTGTGCGGGAGGCTTGGGCCACTCACTCAGCCGCTGCTCCATGGCACGCACCTGTAAACACAAAGAGAAAGAGCGAGAAAGAAGGTGAGTGAGAGTTGGATACACGAAATGGAATGGGCAATCTTTACAGATAGATTCCATAGTAGAAAAGGAAGATACAGAGGCATTAATGTAAAAGATATCTTTCCTGTTTTAGAAGCTTTTCCTGTTGTCTTTCCTATATGTAGATACATGATTACTCCCACATCTACGTAGAGCCTTTAGCAGACCTAAATTTCTACTACGTTCTTAACTTAAGAAAATTTTCCTTCCTTGCACATTGCAAACGGTGAGAGATCTCTTGTTACCTTCTGTTCAGGGCAGCAGCTCTAACAGAGCAACAGCCTGTTATTGCACTCCGTTAACAGCCAACGGCTGCTCCCGTTACAGCACACTGTTAGCGCTCTCTGACTCGTGCTTGATCGCGCTTGTTCGTGCTTGCTTGCGCTTGCTTGCACTTGCACTTGCACGCGCTTGCTCTCACGATCCATGAGTCATACGCTCTCAAACGGTTTCAGCTTGTAAGCTAGAACTTACTTGCATCCTAATATTAATTGCGCTTCATTTCCCATTGTAAACATTCGCGAAGATTTGTATGTACAGTGCAACTTGAAGCAGTTGTAAAGCAGTTCAATTGCATTTCTCGAAAGTCATGTGCAGAGTTCTCTTGTTTCCTTGGTTTTTTTTTTTCTCAGTGCAGTGCAGTCTCCATTTGCTGTGGAAAAGTTTTACGGGCAAAAACTTTTCCAAATTAAATTAAATTCACACGAAAGCCACGACAAAGTCGCTTGGCTGCTCCTTTACCAGCTGGGCTGGTAAGACGAGTGGCTCCCTGGCACCCTGGCACCCGGGGTGTCCAATGGCTGCGTCTAATGGTAACACATGACCCCCGTCGTGGGATTAGATGTGCGGGGATAAAGGGATACGGAGTGGAGAAGGAGGAGCCGCAAAAGGGTTAGCCAAGAGTTCAATAGGGGGAATGGCTCCTCCTCCTTTTTTGCTCTGTTACGACGAAGGAGCGCTGTAGATCTCAAGTGTGTGTGTGTGGCCAGAGAACTTGTGTAATTAACGTTAAGAATCCACTGCGATGCAGACCAAACGGTCGACCATTTAACACTCCGAGACGCGCAATGAGACCGAGACACGCCATTCCCCATTCCCCGTTCCCCATTGCCATTGCCATTCCGGGGATTCCCCTGCAGCCCGATTGCCGACGAATGTTTTTATGGTTACACAACAATTTGGAACTAATGCAACTGCCACAAGCATCGAAAGTGGATGGCGGGAAGCAGGGTGGGGCGGGGGACAGGAAAGAAATAACTTCATTTGGCACGAAAGGAAACCAAACTGACAACTAAACAAAGCCGGAAGCCAGCAGAAGGGTGTGGCGGAGGAAATGTAGCAGAATGGAGCACTGAAGAAGCAGTCGAAGGAGGCAGCAAGATGAGAGCAGGGGGCAGGAGCAGGAGCAGGAGAAGAAGGTCAAAGAATCAAAGCGGAAGGAAGGCCTTTCCTTTCCTTTCTTTTTTTTCAAATAAAAACCAGAGACTGAGCAGAGGAGAACAACAGCAGCAGCAGGAGCAGAGGGAAATTGGAGGAAACAAACGAGAAATGAGATGGAGAAGGAGAAGTGGCCGCTGAATGGGGCACACAAGCGGTAGAAGGCCCATGGAGGCAGAGGCAGTCCCTGCGGTCCTCCAGGACCTGTCGGCACCTATCGCATTATTAGTTGGGGCATCGGCATCGGCATCGGCATCGGGTGTCTGGCCACAAAATGGGTCAATTGCTGTTCCTGCTGTTCGCTGTGTTGGGGTCCTTGCCACCGCTTGTGGCATGCGGTTAAAAATAGATAAACCGCCAAAAATAACAACCTCCGAGCATGCCACTTCTGCCTCCTGCTGCTGCTGCTGCCACGCATATAAAATGCCATGTTTATGCCTGTCCCGACACGAGGATATGGCCCATGCCCCCCCTCCAGGAGATGCAGAGATACGCGGACTACAGGCAGGTACATGGCAGGACATGAGTTATGGATAGTCCTGCTGTTTCCCGGGGGAGGGGGCAGCGTGGAGGAGGAGAAATCAATCCATATTTAGGGCTGCTGCCAAGGGATCCACATTCTTGGGCGCTTTGGGAACACCCAAAAGTTGGAGGCAGCAGAAATCAGAGACAGATAAAGCGGCGGAGCAGCAGGAGAAATCAGTGCAAAATATCGCAGAGGAAGGGGAGAAATCAGAGAGAGAAAGCAGAGCGGAGAAGACGTTTCTTGCGAGTAGAGTTGGGCCATAAAATCTGACTGCGCCTAAGCCTTAAGCTTTTGGCCCAAACTTCTGCCAAAGCAAAAGGAGGGGCCCAGTGGCCGTGCCAATGGCTTCTTTAATGGCCGCAGCAGCAGCGAAAAGTTCAGCAGCAATGCCCGTTGCATCCTGTGTATCCTCCATATGCAACTGCAGCCATAACAGGATTCACACGAATGCAGCACACAAGAAGACATTTAGGCGTGCGAGAAACTTCTTGGCCAAAAGAACAAATCGGCATCGGAATCGGAGTCGCTGGAAAGCAGACACCAACGAAAGGAGAAAGAGAAGGAGCACAGATGGAGGAAGAGTAGCAGCAGGAAGAGGGAAGGAAGCAGGAGCAGCACCAGAGGGAGGAGGAGTAGAAGTAGGGAGTAGCAGCAGTAGGGAGTAGCAGAAGCAGCAGCAGGAGAATGGAGACGACACTAAGCTGTGACTTTATCTAAATGTGTTTCCCAGACAACGAGCCTGTTCCGGGATCCGTCCGTGTTCCAGCTGCCTCTGAATCCATCTCCATCTCCATCCCCCAGCTCCATGTAAGCCCCGTCGCAGGCAGCCAAATCCCCAACAATTTCCTTTATTGGATTCCGTGATCTGTGATTGGTTTCGGGGACACTTCATCCATCCTCCATTCTGCCCAGAGATGTGCAATTGATTAAGCTACAGGATATTCAATGTATATGTACCTATGTATGAATGTATGTACATATATGTCCCTGCTCGAGTGGCCTGTAATCGTGTATATTTATATAGAGAAATACATATACAAATTTGGCCAACAGCTGCCAAGGCTTTGTGTCTGTCAGCTGTTGGGCTGGCACTGCCTCTACAATTGGCCTTAGGTCTGGCTCAAGTTCTATCTTTGCGAGAACTCTTTCAATTGAATATGAAATGAGTTAAATTGCTCAAGTAATTCTTGCAAAGAGAACAAAATTCAATTTAAAATATTTCTACGAGCTTATCATTTGGTTTAACTTTTAATTCAGATATTTAGCTATCCATCCATCTGGATCTGTATCTATTCGTGGGCATTATTCGTCATACATTTTTGCTAAAGTCCTCTATTATCCCTTGCCATTTTCACATCCTGCCACACACACAAAGGGAAATTCGATTTTATTGCAGAATGACATTTTTATTGCTGGCTGCACCGCACCCCGGGCACCACACCGCAGAGGCGCCCCAGCATCCATCCAGCCACCGCTCAGTCATGAGTGAGGCACGAGGATAGTGCGACCGTCTGCCACTTAACATAAATCTCACATATTCCGTAAGTCCCATCTCCAAAAAAAAAAAAAAACCAAAAAATAAAGAAAAGAATCCCCGACAATAATTTGCCCCAACGCACAATCGGATTATGGGCTCCCAGACGCAGATGGGGATGAATGGGGCTGCATGGATGGCCAAAAGAATCTCAATAAAAGAAGAAAATTCCAAGCGATAAAAAGATGAATGAATGGATGAATGAATGAGTAAGCGAACATTTGAATAAAATTTGAATTGAATTTCCAACGAGCGACCGAGCGAGGGTGAGGCTGAGAGACAGTGGGCCATTGGCTCCCTCTGGTATGTGGGGGATAAAAATATTATCCAATCCCGAAACTATTCAATGCACTCCGCGCTCATATACTACCCCCTACTCCCTACTCCCATCCCTTCCCCCCTTTGTCTGTGTCTGGGTCTCGTTTTTATTACTAAATGAGAAGACGCAATTAAATGGGGGCTGCCAGAGGGGGTTGCCATGGCAGGAGGGTTGCCAAGGCAGGAGGGTTAGCAGATGACTAACGACATCAGAGCCATTATGGCGGTCTCTGGTCTCTGGCTTTCATATACCACAAAAGAGAGAGTGAGAGAGAGAGATAGAGAGAGTGAGAGAGAGTGGTGGAGAGGTATAGGGATGGGTGCCACTGCCAGTGCCACTGTGTGGATGACTCAATTGTTTGGTGTTGCTGGCATCTGAAAGGGGTTTCCATGTGGCAGCCATCTACCCAACCGTGTGCCCAGCCACCCACATCATCCCTGATGGATAATTAATCTGTTTATAATGAAGGCAACTACCAACCCCCAGGGGGAGACATGGGGCACACTAGTTGGGGTACAATGGAAGCTCTTTTATTTTTAGTTAAACTCCTGAAACATACATCTGTAATCCTTTCTCTGATGCATGAGATAGTTCTCTGTGTCCTTTTCTATCTCCCACTTCGCGGACATCTCTCAAAGATCTTTCTTGGACTCAATTTTAGTTATTGTAGCTTCCTGGAGGAAGGGATTGAGCCTTTAGAGACTCAGAGTCAGTGCAGGATAAAGCAGACATCGCCAATGCAAAGGAAATACTGTCCTTATTTCGGCATTGACATTCCAGATGAACTACAAACGATGGATAGCTACAGAACGGATCTAAAAAATATTAAATATCCAGAAAAATCAAAGAATAAACGTTCTAGGACATTTGATCCTTAGATGAGTTTCTACCTTTGCTGAATAAATCACAAAAATATAGACAAAATGGGCAACTAAAATGCGTATCTATGTATAATGCAACCCCCCCATCCATCTCACTCTCTGTTTTTCCCCCACTAGTTCCCCCCTGCTGTATCTACAACAAATTTGATTCTTGGCTCAAACAATTTGTTAATATTACTCAAAATGTGCCGCAAATCAAACAAGCAGTCCCCACGCCCCCATGGGGCACTTCCTCCGCTACTGCTGCTGCTGCTGCTGCTGCTCTGTGGCAGGCGGCACTCATATCAAATGGCGTCTCTACGAAGAAAAATACACAGAGAAAATAAATGTATATATATGTGTATTATTTGCGTTTCTTGGGTGTTTCTTTGACTTATTCCAGAGAGAGAGAGAGAGACAAAGAGGGAGAGCAAACAGCTTCCTTGCCCCTGCCCCGCACTCGCTGGCACTCTGTCCCTCTGTGGTGTGTGTGTATTTTCCAACGTTGCACGACGTTTAATTTGAAGTCATGATTCCATTGTTATTTATAGTCAACAAAGCGGCAGCCGCTTGAACCAGCAGCAGAGGCAGCAGCAGCAGCAGCAAACAGAAGTGGCAGCATCTGAAGCGGCAGCAGCAGCAGCAGCAGCAGCAGCAGAACCACTCAAGAAAACACTCCATAAAACATTGTAGCCAGAAGACATCGCCCCCGCCCCAACATACATAAGAGAAGACCATCCCCATGCCCCATGCCCCATCCCCACAAAAGCGGCACGCGCGTCGTCTAGTCTGAGGGGAACTGCTACTTATCGGGCATGCCCCATAGCCATCCCCTCCAGTTCTTTGGAGTTGGGGCAGATATCTTTAACTGCAGAACGGCATATCTTTATTTCCAGCCATCGATGCACACACATCCACAACAGAAGTCGGCATAAAGGCAGCAGACTGACAAAATTGATTCGGAAATGGTAAGCCCAAAATATCCAAAATATCAACATATATACAGATTATATTCTTCAGATTTAAATATTCCAAAGTTCCAACTGATTTCTATGCAACATTTAATGCGAAAATAAGTTCAGCTCTGAGGTGCGCTTTGTGGAAGAGGCTGAAGAACTCGCCAAGACTGATTTTGCAGCTTTTCAGGAATATCCTTCATGCAGCGAAACATATAGATTAAAACTCTGAAAATTGACTATTGATTGCAGGAGAACTTTTAGCAGCCAATATTCTACTGAGACTTTTCTCTCCTTATAGGAAAATGGTAAATTCTGCTGCTCCTTCTTTGGTATTCCCAATTGAAATGTGAGGTTCATTCTGTTTGATTTATGTGAAGTTTATCTGAATATTCCATTGGCAGGGAATACATCTTGCATTTAACGTTCGAGGGTTCCAAGGTTAAGCTTTAGTTCACATTAGATTTCTTTACATTTTCCCATCATTGGAAACATCTTTATTGCAGGAGATACCTTCCTTCTGGAGTGCTGCATTTCCTTCACTTTTACAGTCTATCTGTTCCCAATAGTTTTCAATAATTGAATTGCTCAGTTATATGCCAATCTTTCCTACTGCCAGCTGTTCCTGGCACCTTCCTCCTGTGATCCCTTTCGGTAGTTCCGTGGATTAGATTTCTGTCCACGCGCTTCATCCATCCCAGGGGACAATGCTCTTCCCTGGCCGCCCCTACTCGTTTTCCCTGGGTTCTCCCACGTTGCTGTGCATGATTTTCCCATTACACTCAGTGTCAATATTTGCAGCATGTTTTGGCAGCTTTGAAATTGAAAAATTGTGCATGTTTTGCATTATCCGGCAGGATGGAACGTGGAACGTGGAACGTGGCACAGATGGCAGCTTCATCATTCTGTTGCATCCATCCTTCCATCCGCTCTACTGTTCCGTGATGCGGCAACAATTACAGCAAAATACTGCACGGATGATGTCTGTGCTTGCTTTTAATTACAAGTGGCACTCGCTCGTCCTTCGCTTGATGCCTGCCTGCCACACGCCACACGCCCCTTCTCCATTCTTTACATTCTCGCCATTGAAGTATCTTTTAAGTGAAGTTCCGCTTTAAGGCATACCACTCGTATATATCTCCTGGCTCCATTACTTATGCATTATTCCCACAGGTTATATATGATATCCATTTAGCTCCTAATGGGGATCGAAGGGACCCTCCCATTCATCTCTCTCTCTCTCTCTGTCCTTTGGGTGCCTAATGGCCAACTGATTTATAATGCAGACACCGTTTGATGTATCCTCTGTTCCTCCTGTATCCTCCGTCCCCCCCACCCATAAAATTACCATGTTAAACCTATCTCCCTGTCCCCCTGCATCACCCTTTCTGGGCGGCTTAACCTAATCAGTTTTCTAGAAAAACAAAAAGAGGAGAGAAAAAAAGTGGAAACAAAGTTTTTCCCCCGCCATCTGCCAGACAATAAACTAAAACAAAAGTTTAGCCGCTTTTGATAAAAGTTTGTGCCTGGCCTCGTCCTCGTTCATCGCTCAACCTACGCATAGTCGTATATTCACAGCTTTTCTGGCTCCTTTCTGGCCCCTTTCTGGGGTGTCAGTAATGGTCCTGTAGGACTTAGGCTGCACTGGGAATATGAAAAGCAGTAGCAGCTCTTCCCTCTTGCTGACTCAATCAGAATGAAAGTTGTGGGCTGTGAGCCTGAAGGAGAATGCCTGATGTTGAGCTGAGATCGGAGTAGATGCCACCTTTGATTCGCGCTCAATATTGAGTGGATATTTTCCTTGGTTCCCTGGCGATCACCGTGAAATGCAGCAGCAAAATATTGATAATGTTTTTCATAGTTTTTTTTTCTAATAAATCTCCCAGTCTTTAAGCTTTGCAAAGACTCTTCCGCGGGAGCATTTTCTGACCCTTTGCTGCATTTTGGCACTGACTTTCTGTAGAAAGAGCACACACACTTTTCCATTGCAATAGCAGTAGCTTTGCGGACTGATTGGACTGATGTGGAAGCCTCCACTCTTCTGCGCCTTTGTATGGATTTCATTGGGAGCGACGGACTCTCTTTAATGGGGAAGCACAGCTAGCCGGATGGCGTCTGCTGGGCCCCAACTCCGACTGCAAGTAGATCTTCAGCTGCAGCACTCCACTCGGCACTCCACTCGCTCTGTGCAGCAGCTCAAGCATCTTTGCCACATTGTCGAGAGGCTGCCACTCGAGCACTTTTTTCTGCACACAGAAAAGGACAAACAATGTCCAGGAGCTGTCGCGAGCAGCAGCAGGACTCTCCAGATGGTCGCCGTCGCCCTCGTGTCTGGGGGATGCCAGTGAAAATAATGGGAAAAAAATGAAAAAATGGAAAATGTAAAATGCGCTGCGATATTTTCGCGCTGCTCAATAACTTTCCTCATTTTGCTTTCTCTTTGCTGGCAAGCACCCCTGACCCCTGACCTCCCCCCCCCACACACCAATCCGTAGCCCAAAAGTCTCGACGTCTGGACGTCTGAAAAGGGGGAACTGAACTGCTGCCTGTGCCAACTGCTTGTGACATCAAGAAATGGGTTTGGTTCTTCTTTCAGTAGTGTTTCTTTTTGGGTATGGTGTAAATGGTGTTGTTTTTCCGCTCCACTGGCGCTGAGCAATGACAGACAGAGAGGAACAGAGAGAGGGAGAAAGAGAGGGAGAGGCGGGGTGTCTAGCTTTGCTTCCCATTCCGCCGATCTAGCTTCGGAACAATGGGTGTAGCTGCGCTCCGCCCTCGCTCTCCATTCTCCACGATTCATTAGCCAGCTGCCAATGGCCAGGAACCAGGAACCAGTAGCAGTAGCCAGAAGCCAGAAGCAGAAGCGAGCTTTAATTATGGAAACCCCACAAATCTCAAACCCCCCAAATTACCGCTTCATATTGCACTTTGTTGTTGCTGCTGTTGCAGCATACCCTTACAACAGCAGGCGAGTGCCCCCAGGCAGCACAACTATTGCCTGTTTGCTCTGCAAATATTTGGCTGAAAACTTTCGCATAAATGCAGACAATATTTTTCAAGCTTCTACAGAAATTATTTTATTATTATTTTATTTATTTATTTATTTTCTTTGCCCAGGAAAAATGTCTGATATATGTAGATGCACTTTCCGTCACTAGACAAAGACAAAGCCAAAGCCAGTCGAAACGTGGCCTCTTCTTGGGCCAAACGAACCCTTTATTTATTTCCCCAGAATCTTTAACATTTTTATGCAGTGTATTCCAATCTGCGGCTTTCCTTGTCATGTTTTTTTTTTGCTTTTAATTTAGAGAAAAGGCTTTGTTGCAAGCAGCAGACTGCTGGCAGATGGGGCGGGGGGTGGTGGGTGTTGGAGCGTAGAATAAAACTTGCTTTGGAAAATGACAAAAAGTGCATTCAAGTGTAAGTCTCCTTTTACCTTTCTCTACCCTTCTCCCTGCTCCCATCCTCCCAACTGCTGCTCCAAGTCCGTTTTGTCTGTCATTGTAAAGAGTCGGAAAGAGGGGAAAGGGGCCAGGGGCAAGGGAAAGGTGTGTGGGGGTGGTGATGGCAAAACTTTGGTCTTCGATCAAAACTCGTTAACGTGACCTTTTCCCTGCTCCATTGTCGAACCAATTAAGCGTGAAGACAACAGAATCTTGGCCAGCGAACCATTCAGACACAGCAGCGACAACAGAGAAGAAATGGAGAAAAGAGTGAGAGATGGAGAAACTTGTAAGCAATTAAAAACATTTTCTAGCTCTTCCACCGCTTGACACTCGACTCCTCCCTCTCCCAGCCGCCTCAGCTACCCCGCTCCATTCGCTTCGTTCGCTCCATCCACATTGCTCCTCTTCCATAAATATTAGATTTTTATGAAGCATTCGCGACGACTGCTCACAGCTGGGGCCCCGAACACGTAGCCCCAACAACAGCAGCAGCAGCAGCAGCAGGCAGGCAGTCACTGGCAAGAGGAGGAGATGAAAATGGAGATGGAGATGTGCCCATCTGAGGGCAAAGGACTGCCTGACACTACTCGTAGATATTCATCATAAAGAATCCAAGTATATTGCTCTCGAAGCGTGTTCCCAGTTCATTATTCGAGCAAGAGACTTTTTTAGATTTAAAGATTTTACAAGATTTTCAAAGATGAAAGCAGCGACAAATGCGACAGATGCGTAGATTTGGTTCTATTAATGGTTGCAGCCACCCAAAATTTATGGATACAATAATTCAGCAGCAGGGAAAAATGTCATTTATTATGGGGAAAGGGCAGCACAAATTAATCGCCCATTCATTGGTATTAGTATTTGCAGCTGAATATGGGTTTTAGCTCGTACCAATCGAATGGCTGAAGTGCAGAGAAAAAACTCATTCTGATGGGATTCCCGAGAGTGGATTGTCTGGAACGAGCATCAGATGTAATGATAAACCATAGAGAAGTAATAAAGTAGCTAATCAATCTGTAGTCTACATTCAGGTAGGGGTTTCCCATAGGCAAAAGTACTTCAAAAACACACCCCAAAAAGATGAAAGAATTAAAACAATGAGAGCTGAATGCATTGCAGATTAATATCACTAGTTGTTAAAGAGTAGCAAATTCCAAATTTGTTTCCCATCCGAATGTGAGTTTTTTCGCTCATTGTAGATTTTCTTTTCTTTTTGTTTGGATAGAGTTCTGAAGAGTTGTAAAAAAAACAGAGCCATCACATGGCAGATGTCTCTGCAAATCTACAATACATAAAGGTACATATATATCTGTATATATTATATTTTATATTATTATATTTTATATTATTATATTTTATATTCCCGATTCCGTATACCTACATTTTGGGCATTTTGTGCGCTGGCCCTGCTGCATTGCGAATGTCGCTGTTTTCGCCATTTTTGATGGATTAAACATACATATGTATGTGTATGCCTCGTATCCCGTAAGTCGCGTAGTTTTATGTTTTTTTTTTTTTTTTGTTGTCTGAATCACACACTGAATGGAGAGAGTCTAATAAGATCGAAAAGGTTCATTGCCACTGGCACTGGCATATACAGGGGTTAGCTTCCACTTCCACTTCACCGTTTCTCACTGCTGTTCTCGGGGTTGGGGGTTGGTTTGCCCGACTGACTATTTCGACAATTCATTCGAGGGACCACTTCGAGGAAATACTACAAATATTTCGCGAGAGGAAACCGGTTTCCGGGCCAGGCGGGCCGTCAGGGTGGGAGGACAAGGCGCCTGCTGGCTGATCCTCAACGACAGCGAAGGGTTGGTTTTAGTTTTAGTTTCGGTTACGGTTTCAGTTACCGAATTAATTATTTTCCTCCTGAATCTTAAAAATTCACACAAATATATCTCAGAATGGAATCTTTGGGACACACACAACAACAAAAAGAATTGGAAACCCGTTTGGTAATCCACCGAGGCGTTTTTGAATGAAAAATGTTTTCGTTTTGATCGAAATGCAAATTAACCGAGCGAAGTTCTACTATGTATATGTATTTTAGATCAACTATTTTCCAGTGATATTTTATGGTGAGATTTTTTTGTGGCTTATTGTCAAGCATATATCAACGGACTGTTCTGAGTTTTGAGCAAAATACTCGACATATTTCTGTTGTTTCCTTAGCCGCGGCCCGAGTACGATTGGACGATTGGGGCGGCAAGGCCGTGCATTTCCCATTTTCCCATACAAACTTTGCCCGCATTTCCAGACTCATGTTGCATGCAAACATGACTCAACGGTGTTTAAATGTTGCCCACCACTGCTTGAATGTTGCACGGAGTAGATGTTTGCCAGCAACATGCTGCTGTTTCACAGAAACATTTTAGCGCGAAAGAGAGAGCAAGCTAAAAACCGACCCAAGCCGAGAGAAGTTCGACTTGCCGTTCTCTCTCGCGCTCTCAGGTCTGTAAAATGTTGCCCAGCCATGCTGCTGGCAGCATGCTGCGGGTCACATGTTGCTTTTATTGTAAGCTGCTTTGTGGGCGGTTGAGTGCGAAAGTTTCTATACCCTTATGTGCTTTATTTACAGTTAAAATACAAAGTTTTTACTCATTCTTGCATGGCTATATGTTCAAAGTGTACTGGAAATACTCAGAGGATGCCTGCATAAGCAGAATGAGAGGAGTTTCTCCAGCAGCAGCTGAGTAAATTTGTGCCAAAATTGTTTATTGCAAGAAGTCCAGCGATGGGACTCCATATTCTTCTTCGGTAATTGAAATAATAATAATAGAGATAGATAATTGAATGATTCGTATACACACTGCCAGCATTTCATCTCATTCAACATGCCCCTAAATGTGTGTGTGTGTGTGTGAATGTTCTTTCTCTTTTATAACACTAGATCCGATCTAATTACTACATATATAAAATAAAACCCAGTCCACTGGCTCTTCCTGCGTATCTTCTTCAAGGGTGTCTGTGGGAGTACATCTGCGACACTTCTTTAAGATTTGTTTGTTGTTGAATGGGAAAAACAAACAAATTAATCTATGCACCGCTCTCAATGTGCTCCCCTTACTCGTGGCAGCGGGGGCTTTGATTACACTGAGAGTGAGGGGACTCCAATGGGTTATACATACATATGAGTATGTACATATGTACGCCCCCCCCCATGAGTCATGCCCTGAGATCCGAGATGGATGAAAGTGCGTGTCATGTGGAGTCCACCGGATCACAGTCAGAGTCAAAGTCGACTCCTGTGGGGGGTGGTGGTGGGGCGGCAGCGGAGTTGCCTTGTTACATGTCAGATTAGATCCGGGGTGTGTGGGCGGAGGCGGCGCCACACAATTTATCTCTGTTTCGCCTGCTGCCTGCTGCCTGCTGCCTCCTGCTTCCCGCTGCAACAGCGATCCGACTTTTGTGGATGCTACTTTTTCTTTTCGCCACACATAATAAATGTAACATGTTGCTTTGGATCCCAGGACTCCTCAGCTGCCACTGCCACTGCCACAGCCATCGCTGCTGACTGCTGGCTGGCTGGCTGGCTGGCTGGCTCTCTGGCTGATTGTTTGCGGTTGGCGTTAACAATTTGCCTGATTAAATGACAGCGAAGCGACAGCAATAGGGAGAACAGGAGCAGCGGCAGCGGCAGGAGCTAGAGCCCGATGACTCAGTTCCATTGTCATCCGTCAGGGCACCAGCCGGCGTGAAGAAGATGGCAGCGAAACTTCGCAGCCGACTGAATGGCTGCCAAAACAGAGGGAGGCGACAGTTATCCGCCTTTTCCCCTTCTTGGGTAGGATGACTCTCGGTCGGGATGCGGGGCAGCATGCAGCACATTAGACTCCTTTGATAGAACTTTAAAGCCCGAAGATATCAATCAGAGGGGCGCAAATGTAGGTGGGGAAACAGGGAGAGCATCCTGGAGCCCATTGAGTTGGATGACCCGTGAGCATCATCATCCGGATATCTATCCAATCCACATCATTCACAGCCGGCAGCAGCCGCGAGTCGCCACCGAAAGTCGCGACTTCTTTGGGGCTATTTATAAATATTTATGTGGTGCCCCCGACTGCCGACTGCCGACTGTCGACTGTGGACTCTCGTGGTCCATCATCGGCTGCGGCGGGCGAGCGGACTGCTGCCTGCCCCTGCCCCATCAGATGAGCAGTCCGCCAAATGATGTCGTCGACTCGCTGATGAGTTTAAAATAAAGAAAGCCACGGCGGAGAAACCACTTAGATCGGGGAAATGGAGTCAGTCCGAGATGGAGACGAGGCCAGAGCAGCGCAGCGCATAAAGCGCATTACATTTTTCAAATGTGCATCAGGGAAGACAGGGAGACACTGCCACACACAGCAACTGCTACAGCGACTGGGGCATGTGGGCGCCCAAGATGCGGAGACTTTCGGCTCCACAGCGAAAGTGGCAAGACCAAGACCAAAGACGAGGGGCACTACTCCGATGACGGATGCATGCATCATTAATTCAACCAGAAACAATGTTCAAACACACACAGAAACCGAGATCCAACGCCAACGCTTTGCCACTTCTTGCTGCTCTATGAACTCCCAGTTGCTCCTCCATCTCCATCTCCTCCACCCCCTCATGCATATTCATAATGCACTCACTCTCTTTGCAGTGGGGGATGGGGAGGGGCCGGCACCAATGCGACTGAATGCATGCCCTTTATTTGTCACAGTATAATTGTCATAGTAACATAATATTATTGTGATCTCTAATTATGATTCACTTAGCTGAAATTGCAAGCAATTTTCCATAACTGAAGAGCACAAAAAGAATACAATAAAAGAACATAAAGAAATACACTTATGATCCACAGAAATATTTATCAGAATTCTATGCTGATTGCATTCGTCTTAGCGATCATTGCAGATCTCTGATAAGTCTTTTTCTACTGTGTAGAAGCCGCAGAATAACCTTCGGCATATGGGAAACATTCAATTATGTTCTTCAGACTTGGCTATATCGTTCGATGATTGATTCCGAATGTTAATCACATTGAGACCCGATTGCACCTCTCTCTCTCTCTCTCTCTCTCGTTGTTTGTTTGATGGCTAACGAATGAATGATAGATAATGAAAGGATGTTACTCCCCCCTCCCCCCGGTAGCTATTGGATTGAGAGCATCCCCGAGTTCATGCGGGTTAAATGGCCTGCAACAGCCGGTGGCAAATGCAATTAATATTGTGGCCCACTTGCAACTGAAAGCGGCACGGAACTGCAGCTGCATTTCCATATCTTTGTATCTCTTTTTATTATCTTTGCATCTGTGCGCCTTTTTTGTGTCTGGCGCTTCTAATCAATGCTCCACAATGAGATAAATGGCCACTGTCTGGGGGCAGGGCAGGGCAGGGCAGCCGCAACAGCAGCCAGGAAGCGACCACGTGCCCGGCTTGTGCCTGGGCCATCATCCATCAACGAGCTGCGGCGGCATCCGTGGCATCCGTGGCTGCTGCTGCATCATCCTCATGACGAATGTGATGTCTCACGGATGCGCTGCGGCACCCACGTTAATGGAATCTGCTGCTGCTGCTGCTGCCACCGAGTGCTGTGTGTACACACAGGGGTGGGGGTATGCTAGGGAGGCATGTGCATCAGCCACAATCAAAGAGATGACGACAGAATTCAATCAACAGGCTGACCCACATCACGATTGGCACCCTCCGTCCCCACATCCCCACATGCCCCCTGCTACCCCATCCACAAAAGGGTTGAAAGTTCAAATGCGAAATGTTTAATTGGATTTCCCCCGCCTGCCTGCCTGCCTGCCTGCCTGCCTGCCTTCCCGCTGCCTGTCCAGTCGGAATGAGAGCACTCTGTGGCCATAAATTGTTTCGATTTTGACTGAATGCATCATGTATCATGAATATACATATATGCACATAAATTACAATCCCATCGCGACCGAAGGTGCCTCTCCGTTTGATGTGGGGCCAAGCTCTAATTATAGCAAAATAATCCAAAACAGAATCCAATGCGTGGACAGGTAGCTGTGGGATGGATGGTATGTGATGCGGGGGTGCGTAGGTGGCATTTCAGATATGTTTTCAAAATAAATTCAAATTTCAAGAGAGATTTTTATAGAACAGTTTTGCAATGGATTCGGTAGGTATATTTCAAAGAGGATATTACCACAAAAATGTCACCCAAGAACGCTGGGGAAAGATCTCTAACTGCATTATTTCCTGCTAAATCGAATAATATATCGGGGCTGCTATTTACTATTTAATAATATAATTTTCTGTTCGTTTAGCAAAGCTCCTTAAGTGGATTATATCTGCCTCCCATGAAAACAATGATTCTGTAGAGCTATGAAGCATCCAACAATGATCTTGATCGAATGAGCCCAAGCCGCGGGCAACTTATAGTCGAAATCCCGTTGGAAGAGTTCTACCTGTCAAATACAGAAATATACCTGTCTAGACCGCAAAAGGGGGCACTATATCCATAGTTTATCATATTTAATTTTCGTTACATCATGGCCTTACCTTCTTCCTATAGTTATCCATTTATACAAGCGGGGGATTTCGTTGTTTGCGTTGATAAGTTTGTTCTACAGTTTGTATGCGTATCTTCTGGTTCGTTGATTATTTTGGAGCTCCTTTGATGGGTTTTACTGGGTACTTTTAATGCTAATGCTACTGGTACTGCTTCTGGTACTGCTTTTGGTACTGCTGTTGCTGTTGCATTCGTTGTGGCTGGTATTTTCTTTGTTTGTGGCGGCAGCAGACGCAACAGCGGCGGCTTTTGGCCAAGCGGCAATGGCAGTGCCACATTGCACTGAACACTTTCCTCTAATTATTAAAATTTAATAACAAGAATGGATGGGCTGGCTTCTGCAGGGTGGAAGTGCAGGCGGCATATGCAGTTGGGAATTCCTTCAGTGTTCGTCTTCCAGTCTTGCTTCCCTTTCCTTTCCGCTGATTTCGATGCTTCCTTTCGTACTGCTTTCCTTTCGTACTGCTTTCCTTTCGTACTGCTTTCCTTTCGCACTGCTTCCAATGGGTGCCTGGCAATGCTGGAAATGGATCTTTCACTCCACAACTAATGAGATCTGGCAATGCTCTGGCAATGTACGAGTATGTGGGATCGATCTCCAGTTACGTTGCTTCCTTCCTTCTTTCACTCTCTCTTTTGTTTCACTGTGTTCTCCTTCATTGATGTTGTAAATGGACGTTTGTTGTTGCTGTTGTTGGGCTGCTGTTTGTTGTTGTTGTTCTTGTTGTTGTTTTGATATGTGTCGCTGTTTCTTTTCTGCTGCTTCTCGTTCGTTGTTTTAGTGTGCTGCTCCCGGCTCCGTTAGCTTTTCAACGTCTTAAATAATACTTAAATACTTTTTCGGAACACTGGGAATTTCTTGGTCAAGTTTTTCCTTTATTGTATTTTGTCTGTCCTTCTCCTTCTCCCCATCGTGATTCCGATTCTCTTCCTCTTGGCGTGTGTGTTTCTTCTCCCTTTTGCGGCTGCTTTCGCCAGTCAGCTGTCATTGACACATGTGCGCGCTGCGCTCTCTCTCTCTCTCTCTCTATCACTCTCGCAAGCTGCACAACTGCGCTGCGCTGCTCTCTCTCTCTTGCTGTGGGCCGCACTCGCTCTCTTCAGAGGATGAGAATGAGAGCGAGAAAGCTGGATGTGAATGGCCGCCCGAAATGTGTCCTATAATTTACTACGTTTACCGATATGTCCTGTCATCGCCAGGACGCACACACACACACACACACACCCGCCCCCCACCGCCACACGCTCCACAGATATTATTCGCACTGCAATCGGCCTTTAATTGTGGATTATTCCTTGGGTTTTTGCACTGCTTCTGCTCTGCTATGCCGTTATGCACTATGTTGTGGGCCACACACCGCGCGCGCCTTTTTCCACCGTGCCACACCGTTCCACTGCCACTGCTGCACGGTTCCTCGGCCTTTGGGGCAAATGATTGGATGGTTGGATGATGACTTCACCGCGCTGGCAACTCTGGCACTCCAACGAGGGGATTCCACGCGGCTTTCCACGCGGCGCAATGGTGTATCCAAGGGGAGGGGGCGAATGGAATTTGTTTAAAGTTTAAACAAATGCAAATCGAAACGTAAAAAGCGAAAGACAAAACCGAGGGGACAGCCTCGCGCAGCTACAAGTCTTCTTTTGCACAGTTTTTAACGCGCTCTGCCTTTTGTTACGCTGCTTCTTTGTGCCACTCTCTCTCTCGCTCTCTCTCTTTATATCTCTGGTTCCCATTCACCTTTTCGCTCTGCTGGCTTGGCTTTTGCTTTTTTTTTCCTCTGTTGTTCCCTTTTGGGGGGTTGTTTTCCGACCGACCGACAGCTGTCTCACCCAAAATGAAACGAAAGTTTCTCCTGCAGCAGGGGATGCATCAGCATGCTCTCTCTTCCACTTCGCGCTCTCGCTCATTCTCAGCTGTCAAGCTTTGCCACCCTCGTGGGTGCTGTCGAAGGGTATATGCCATGCAGGGTAAGGCATTTCAGCTGTGAAATACTTTCGCATGGGAGGTGAGCCTCACCTCACCCTTTGGCTGCAACATGCCTTGGACTCTTGCTCTTCTTGTTGTTGTTTTTGTTTTGGCTCTGCTTTTGGCACTACTTCTGGCGCTTTCCAACACTAAGCCACGCGGCATGTGCGACCTTCTTCCTCGCCTGCCGCCTGAAAGCCAGGTCTGAAGGCATTCCGCCTGGCCCCTAGACCCCTTTACTCCCCCGCTTGGATGGCCCTTAATTGGCCGCGTTGTGGCATATGCATATCGAGTGCTCTTCTCATGTTTATTTATTTTCCCTCTTTAATGCATAATTAATGCGATATCCGGAAGCCAGCCAGGCGGCAGCCGGAAATTCAAGTTGCGCCCGAATTGGGGAAGCACAACCCCGGAAGAGCACTCCTGCCCCCCCACTGGAGGTGGATTCTATGGGTAGGTTAAGTGCCTGTGTATAATGTGGCATCCTCTGACCTTGTCTGGCTGGATGGATGGATGGAACTGCTTTACTGGAGTCAGATTAAGTAGCACCCAGAAAAGAGTTCGCGGCTGCATTCCCATTGGGACCCAATGAAGAATTTTAGCAGTAAAAAATTTACGGATTTTAAGTTAATGAAGAGTGAAAGTACGACTCGGTACTCGTACCAATTGGGTCAAGTTTTACTTGAAATAGTTCGATATAATCAGTTAAAATTGGAGTTGGAGTTTTGATTAAAAGCTGCACTTAAACCGCCAAAACGTGACTCCTAAAATCGTAGCAATAGAATACCCTTAACGAGGAATAATTATAATTTAAAATTAGAGACTATGTTTACGAGAGGATAGCCCTAGGTTTAATTGGTTTGGCCAATTGTTAAAAGATAAACCAGAGGAACAATGGGAAACCCAAGAAGTGGTTTTTATTCTGAAATATTTCTTAGAAGAACGCAGAGAAGGAATCGAATCATCTTTGCACCACCAATTCCCACAGGCGACCCACAGCCGCGTCTTTAGTTTGTTGCACACATAAAATTAGCAGCTAATGCCTGAGTTTAGTTAGCTGGGAACGGAACAATCCCTAATCCCTAATTTAATTTTCCATCGGCACCAGCCAGAAAGTAAGTACTCGAAATATGCCAAGAAAGAATGATCTTTGCACCCTGTAAACCCCTTTGCCAGCGACTGGCAGCCACTCGTAATAGTTCTAATGAGGCTAACCAATTTTAAAGCCCTTTTAGGACTAATTGAAGCATAAGTAATGAGGAGCTGTTAACGGAACCGTTGAAAGGGCAGTCAGCCGTCGGAAGGGTTGCGCAGGACCAGGACCAGGACCACAGCAACTGGGTGGAGTCTTAGCCTTGGTCCCTGTTGCCTGCCTTTGGGGGTTGGCTGCAGCGTTATCCAGGGGCACGTGTTTGCACAGGAATCTAATCTCGGCGCAAACAAAGTAACAAGAATTCAATTTGTCACAGTGGTTGGCCGTGTGGGAGTGCAGACTACGACTGGGACTCCTGGATCTGTTGGGTTTTGGTTTGGTTAGGTCTGTTTGGTCTTTGAACAACACGCGCGGCGGCAAATGAAAAGCCCAGTCTCAAGCCCAGGGATCGAGTATTAGTCCCATTTTGCCAGAGATAAACCCACTCTTCAGGGATTTTCTCTCTCTCTGTGTGTGTGTGTGTGTTGTGCGGGGGTGCAAATATTTGCATTTCGCTTGTTTTTCGGGGTGTTGCGCGTTAGGTAAAAGCCAAAAGCCTCCGGGGACTTGTTAATGCAAACAATGCGCATTTGATATTGCCATAGAGAATGGTCGGTCTGTAGGATGGAGGCTGTTTGTTGGCTGGAGGAGGAGCAGGCTACATGTGTCCTTGGTCCCCCATTTTCGGGGGTGGTTTTCTGCTGGTCTGCTGCTGCTGTTGCTCCTGCTCCTGTAAGGCAAAGGGCAGGAGGCAGTAGGCAGTAGAGGACTAAAGCTCCGTTTCGCTTGCAACCGCACGAACTCCATGCTCCAAACGGGGTCTGGAGTCTGCAGGCTGGGGGACTGGAGGCTGTGGCGCTACGCGTTGTTGCATTAATGTGCGTGTGGGCGATTCCCGGAACGGAAGTCGATTTATGTTTTGTGTACCCCCCATACCACCTCCTTGTCTGTCTGCCCCCCTCTCTCTGTCGTCTCTTTCTCTGCGGGTGACAACTTTTCGCCTTGTTTCGGCCTTCGTCTGGGTAGGGGGGTCCGGCAAATGGCAAATGTTTTTGGCCGCAGCTGCCAGAAAGCAGCCACCGCATCGCATCACTCGCTTTAAATAAACCCCACCCCAAACACAACCATCATTCCCCTCGTTCCCCATCAGATCAGGCATTGTCATGGTAATGCTGGAAAAACGCTTTAAACTGCCTTCTAATGATGCAGACGACTCGACTGAGTCGAGGACTCGCTCTACTCTCCCGTAATGTCTGTTATCCCTGTTTTAATTTTCCAGCCCCCCCACCCCACCATACCCACTAGTGGCAGGGGGGTGCGGCGCTGTACTGTCAGTCATTTAATGGCTTACCTTATCTTCAGCTTCCTCGGCGCGTTCTTCCGCTTCGATGACGCGCTGCTCCAGCTCCGTTAACTGCAAAAATGAGGAGAAAGTTGGTTAAATCTCATTGTAGTGGATAGCAGGAATGGCAGGAAGGGGGGGCTGAGTGCTTAAACATCGGAAATCATGTGAAAATAACCCGCAACATGCGGATCCCCATGCTGCAGCAGAGATTAGAGAATGTTTAACGGCGTATATGGGTATTTTTAGAGGCACTTATGAGCCATATACACGGTTAGAAATTTCTCCTTATCTATCCTGATACTTTAGATATGACATTCGGATAGTTAGAACCCCGCGAAATGCAGGGCAATCCCCTTTTAAAGTGAATTCTACATGGTTGCTACGCTTCAAATACATTCTTACTACATGCAATCTACGTATTAAGTACTGAAAGATACAAACATCCACTGTACTCAGCCAAGACATAACCCATTCAGCACGTACCATCCATTGATGCGGAAATGCTGTCCACACAGTTAAACCAAAGAAAAGATAACAATAAGATGCGTACGAAATTTTGGCACTCATTTTGTTCAGGTTGTCTCTAGAGCTGGCTCCAGGCCACAACTGTTCCAAAACCAGACAGAGGGAGAGAGAGAGCGCTCTAGAGCCAGCCGCTCTCTTGTATCAAAGACTATACAATAACAAGATGCTGCTTGAGCGACGAAAAACCGGTTCTATGGCTGAGCTTATCGCTACGCCTTACAGACAGAGGAAGCGCGCGGGCTTTCAATTCTCTTTTCGGCTTTGCTTCGTCTCTGAGCGCGAGCCCGCTGCCCAACGGCTTCGTCTGTGCATGCATATGCATGCATTTCGCACAGTGGGGCCTTTGCCTATTTCAGCTGGCTAAATGAATAAGCGAATAAGAGCTCAATACATTGCTTTACACTGAAACAATTTTCAACTTTAAGTGCTTCTCTGGAAAATTCTCTTTTATATGCGTATTTTTATTATATCCAAAGCGCTCATACAATTTTTTGACCTGTGCAATCCCTTTTCGGTTGAGTCCCCACTGCGGAACAAACACTATAAACCTACTTGCTGCTTTTTTTTTTATTTTCATTTTATTTATTAGATTTTTTATTTTTAATATTTTTTTTATATTCTTAAAAATCGTAATGGGAAAGTGTAGCTGGAGGATTGTATCCTCTCTCTCTACATGCAATCCACAAGCTCAGCCAAGACACCAACCAACAAACTACCATCCACTTATTATGAGCTGTGACACACACCAACGATAGCATGAATTTCCCAGTATTTTACCGATTTTCCCGTGTTGAATACGCATTGAGAGCAGCACAGATGGCGCCTGTTGTCCCTTTTCAGGATTTTGCTTGTTAAAAAGTATTTCTACTGCCCACTTCCCACCCATTCAATTCAGCAAAGCCCATGAACAGCTGTGCACCTCACCCAGCCCCCATTCTGGACATTCATCAATCAAGGGACTCAATCATGGATGGGGGTGGGGCGAAATGGGACACAATTTGCGGCTAATAAGGATAATGCGCGGATCGCCGAGACAACGAATGCATGGAATTTCATGGTGCGGGGGGCTGGGGCGAAAACACCTGCCCGACAGCACTTGCCAATCATCATAAGCAGCTGCCATGCTCTGCCCCCGCGCACCCCGAAGGATACGCTAATCCTGCGCTTTTAAGCGCTCAATGGCTCTCGGGCCCATTAACAGGAGGCCCGCGAAAGGAGGCACGCGCCCTCCAAGGATCACCATCACCATCGCTTGAGGGCGGATGGGAATGTGGATGTGGCGTTTCCATGCCAATTAATCAGCCAAGTGGCGCCCCAAAGCAAAAAGCCAGATGGATAGATGGATAGAGAGCTGCCACTTGATTCCCCTGCAAGGCACACAAAAGGAGGGGAGTTCCGTTCCCCCGTCACCCCGCCCCTGCCGTCTGCTGCTCAAGGATTCGATTTTGAATGCCTTAAGTGCATTAATTTCCGCTTTTTATGCCATTCAAGTGGCCACTCAACGGCGAGAAGGATGGAGCAGCAGCCGGGGGTACTCCATTGATTGATGGCTGTCAAATTGTTGTGCGAAATATGAAGGAGCTCTCCTTCGCGCTGCATAGCAAGGGGAGAGCGGAAGCGGAAGTGTCGGAAGGGATGGCTGGCTGCCCTGCCTTAACCTTTGAGTGCCTTTTGCCATTAGCAGTGGACGCTGCCGAAGAACACAGGGAATAGCTAATCCACGCCATCATACTTACATATATTCCCACGGATAATCATGTTTTATTTTCTTTATTTTTAGTGGGATTACCCTGGCATGAGTGTCGCTTTGCTTTTGGTTAGCTTCCATGGAGGAGGATTCCTCTAACTGTGGTGTATTTTCTTAATCAACATGGATAGGTATTGCTTACATATTCCAGCACATATACCATTCCCCCAAGCATTATTTCTCGGCTCTCCAAACGAGTAGAGAACTCGCCATTACATTATTAATTAATATGAATAAGAAATATTCCTGCCGTAAGCCTACACCATACAGTAAATGATTAATAAACGTCTGCCCAGGAACTGTGCTTAGTGTAAGCTAAATTTCGTTCTGCTCTTCCAGAACTTCAGGCCACAGAGATTTCCTGCAGAATGTCTCCCACCTGCTGCCAATATCTCGAATAGATATTCCATGGACTACACTGGAGTTCAAATGTTCTGCAATCGCTGGAGGAGCAGTGGCTGGCGCAGTGGCTGGCTCAGTGCCTGGCTCGGACACAGCTGCTTTGCATAGGAGCGTCGCTGAGTCAGCTGTCGATAGCTGGCCAGCGGTCGCTATAAAACTTGGACGGCACACGGCGGAGCAGCATCGTGTGCTGCCATCGTCAGTGAAGCCTCAGAATGTGCACCAATTTGGTCGACTTGTTCGCCTGCATCAAGCCGCAGACGGAGACGGAGACAGAGCCGGAGACAATGCCCGCCGAGACACTGAACGGCCTGGGGAACAGCCATCGGCGTAGCATGCTGGTGGATGACATGGCGGCCTACGATCTCGCCGAGCAGCTGCACCGGGAGATGCTGCGCGAGAAGGAGAAGGAGCAGCAGCGTCTCAGCCTGGGGAGTCTCTCCAGGCGACTGCTGCGTGCGCCCAGGCCCAATCTGCCGCCTGCGAAGCATCTGCCCGCCCCCACCTGCATACGTCCGCTGGCGCGGGAGAAGCGCAACTCCTTCGAGACCCTGGAGCGCTACGAGCAGGTCTTTAGCGCACCCATCGGCTCTGAACACTGCCTGCCCGATCAGTTTTAGTGGGACACGGATTAAAGGCCCGCCAAACGGATAATATTTTGTTGTTGTTGTTTTGTTCTAGTGCGGGGTAAAAGTTTTTGGCAATGGATTAAGGGCGTAGAAAAAGTCCTAAGGCTGGTGAAAAACTTACGCATTGGGTGGGTCGTGCGTGCCAAAGCTTGCGTCCGACCCACTGCCAGTCGTCGTCGTTCATCGATTCTCGCTTCCACTCCCACTCCCACTCCCGCTGTTAATTATAGGCGCTTTCCACCGCCAATTGGCGGAGTTAATTGGTCGGAAGCCCGCCTGCTAGTTGCTGGCGGCTTAAAGCAGCCACATTTTGGCTTAATTGTATGGCGTTTCCAACTGGAAAAGGCAGCAGGCGGCAGGGGAAAGAAGGTGCCACCCCCTCCCCCTTGGCAGACACTTTGAAAAGAACTTTTACAACTTTGAATGGAAGCGCGACAAACAATGCGAAACAAAACTGAAACACAGAAAACCAGAAACAGCAAATGCAATTTCCCCGCCACGAATGCAATTTCCCCCACAATGCAGGATAGAGCAGGTGCTGCAGGAGGGGGTACAGTGCAGGAGGGGTGGTAACACACCCAGCCACCATGCGAGCCATGAAGTCGTTTACTTTTGGCCATTAGCTAGGGGTTTAGGTGTCGTTCGCCTCGCACTGCACAAAACTTTCGCCGCGAATGTAGCATTCTCACAAAAGTTCTCCTCGCTCTCGCTCTGCCTCTACCTCTCCCTCTCCTGCTCTCTCTGTTTCGCTGTGTGTGGTGGCAGAAGGGAGATCTTGATAGGTTTCAATAGTAGTTTCATTCATTTTGGAGTGTGGGAAGTGGTGGGAAGGGGCGGGCAAGAGGTTCCGAGTGGTGTGTTGTCACCCCCCATTGGTTTGCTCTCAGGTTAATGGTTACTCAATTGGGAATCGGTTGAGGTAGATTGCCCTCTGTAACCAGTACTGCTACACCTACTCCTACTGCTACTCCCACTCCCACTCCCACTCGTTCCCTGCCATTCGGCATGGCTCCATTATCCAATTAAGGCCTTGGCCTATACCATCATCATCTGCTATTATGTGCCATTTTGGTCACTCTTTTCAGTTCATTCCCATCCATTATGCATGCTCTATATTCTTTATCCACACGACTCTTTGTGTGCATAAGCTACGCCGTGAGAGAGATGGAAAGAGAGACAAGCTCTGGCACTACGTGGCAGTGTCATTGCACACAAAATAATTCTAGAAATATTTATTTCTAAATGAAAACAAATTCCGCTTTAATTAATAATTGATTTCTTGCATGGATCTGGCATCATCTGCGCTCTAACATACATACTATGTACCCCAGCGCCCACATGGCTGCCACTTAATGACTTGTGGATTATTTATTATTATTCGCTTAATTTGGCATCCGATTCCGATTTGGAGTTGGATTTGGATTTCTATTCATATATTATTATATACATACATATGTACATACGAATAGATATTATTTATTTATTTATTTTAGTTTTTTGTTTGATTTAGATTTGTGGTTGCATTTGAATTTGAATTTGCATTTGTTGTCTTCTCATTTGGGGTTCGGTTAGGGGTTAGGGTTTCGGGATTCGGTGTTCGGTGTTCGGTGTTCGAGGTTTTTGTTTTGTGTTTTGATTGCAAAAAGTTAATTAAAAATTTGTTGTAATTGAATTTTATCGCATTGTTTGCTGTGGAGTTTTGCAGCTTTGTTTTTGCTGTTTCTGTTGTTTGTTCAGGTTTTTTTCTCTCTCTCTCTCTCTCTCTTTTTTTTCTATTGGATATATTTGATTGTGTTGCTGTTTTTGTTGTTATTTTTTTTTTTGTTTGTCATAGAGAGACTTTTATGGAAAATGTCTGGCCATTATGCCATTTGTTGTCATTTGTTGTCATTTGGTTTTTGCCTTTTGCCCGTAATTGGATTATTGCAAAAGAGTTTTAATTAAGCCAAATGAATGGAGCCACGGAATGGAATGGCAGTGGAGCTGGCAGTGTGGCAGTGTGGCCGTGTGGCATGTGGCACCTGGTTAGATTATAAGCTCGGGCAGCCGTGGATCATCGTAGCCATCGTCGGCATCCAGCTCCATCTCCAGCTCCAGCTCCTGCACCTGTTCATCCTCGATGGTGGGCTGGGCGTACCCCAGTGGCGGCTGCACAACCACAGACTCGGGGAACGGGGGTAGGGCCAGTGTAACGGTCAGAGGTGGTGTCGCATCCATGGAGTCGCAGTCGCAGTCGCCGCGAAATCTGCGGCAAGCAAACAGTTCCAGCAGGAAGCCCATAAACATTATCGCTCAGCAGTGCGTCAGCAGCGTCTCCGGGCTCTACCTGTAGCTCCAAGGTGGCCAACGGATGGACTGCTCTTCGCTGACTGCCAGCGCATCTTTTAATCCAAATCCACAGCCATGGCGGGTGTCCACAGCACAGCACAGCTGTTTCCCCTCCTGTTTTCCACCGTTTTCTGCTGTTTCCGCAGCTGTTTAACGTTGCCCAAATTGCTGCACAAAACCAAACTACTAAATGAATGAATGGATTACGAGCAGCCATCCCCATCCCCATCCTGCCCCCAGCCACACACAAATGACAAAATTAATTAAAATTAAAATTAAATATAGCTCGTTGCTCGTTGATTAACGAATGCGATCATGCATTATTATGCATTATACATTATGCATTATATATATATACATATATGTATGTCTGTTTATCTATCTGAATATGCATGAATATAATGCACGAGTGAATGGGCACTGCCACTGCCACAGCCACTGCAAGTAATCCACCATCACGGCGGGGCATACAAAAAAGATATAGATACAAGTGCTCGCCTGTGAGTGTGCGGTGCATATTCTGCATGCAGAATGCACATTATAATTACATTTATGCGCTGCCATCAAATTCAATGGCGCTAAAACATTTACATACGCAGTGTAAGGGCGGGGGGAAGCCCTGCCACCCAGCCACCCTGCCACCCAGCCATTCAGCGATGGGCCAGTGCTGGGCAATTCAATTTGCACACTTGCAACGCTCCAGGCAACGCAGAACCGATAAAAGGCAACCCCCCAACAAGGTACAAGTCGCTATCGCGTAGATTAAACATATTTACAGATTTAAAAATAACAAAAAAAAATCAAAAAATATTTAAGCAAACCTATTCTCTATCGAACGACACTCTCTCTTTGTGTTTCATCTCTGTTTCATCTAAGACTGCCGCTCCATGGGGCATTAATTGCCCAACATTGGGGGGGCATTGGGGCACTTTTCGTGGGGTGGCATGGAAAGTAGGCCAACTGCCTCTTGCCTCTTGCGCTCACAGAACGATGTCAATTGCATGAAGGCCATGCCACAAGCGGTCCGGCCTGGCACCGGCTACGCCCCACCATCCCACCACTCTGCCTGCCACACGCATCATGGCAGCCGCAAGTGTGTGGCGGCTCTTTGCCTTTGGGGCCTTTGGGTCAAGTGGTGTTGGAAAATACAACGTACAACAATCCAAGAATAACCACAAAACACACACACGAAAAATGTAGGCTAACATGGGTTAAGGTGTGTCATTAGCCAGCCACAAAATAAGCCAGGGGGAGGGGCCACAGCCAACCTCTGACCATTGGACACCCCCCCTGAGCGAGCGAATAAAACTACGAGTATAAATACACTCGCACCCAAAAGAAAATAAACTTTAAATAAACTCGGAAATATTTATCTATTATTTTTTGCAACATTTAATCTACTGCCGATTGTTCCCATAAGTGTTCTATATATGCACCTACAACTGGCAGTGCGAAAACTATTTAAATCTAACCAAGAAAAGCGCATAGGACACCTTGATCCTCCTCTCAACCCCAGGGAGAGAGACACACAGAGAGAAGACGGCTTCCCCAGTGGCCCAGAGGCTTACTAATTATGGTTAATGGGCCAAGGGCGACCCCACAGCACCGCGCCCCAGCACCAGCACCAGCAGCTGCACCTGTCACACCTGAGCCAGAACCAGCGCCACCAGCGCTAATTAGAAGCTGCCTTAAGTGCAACAAGCAGGGGCCAGGCCATGGCTCCGAGGCAACTTTAAGCTGCTGCAAAACTGCTGCGGGGCTGGCTTAATGTTGCCTCATGCTTGGAGTCAAGGGATGGGGACTGAGACTGGGACTGAGACTGGGACTGAGACTGGGGCTTCCACCAAATTGACACAAATTGGCAGGAGGCAAGTACATCATGGCAATCAGATTAGACGACGACGACGTCGTTGCCAATGTGCGGCTCATCATGTGCGACATTCTGCTCCGGCTCCAGGCCATCATTGAGCGGGCGGCAGGGGCATCGGCAGGAGCTGGGGCATGGCACAAGGCACGCAACGTTTTTGCAGCTGCTTTCAATCATGACGCACGGATTAGGACTCAGGTTAAAGATTAACAATGGCAAACAGGAGCAGAAAAAGAGCATGAAAGGAGAGCAGGGCACGAGCAGGGCGAAGGACACGCAGGACACACAAAGAGGGGGTGAGTGGGTTGGGGGTGGGATCAGTTCCTGATGGATGAAATGCAGTGAGACAACGAACAGAAACACGAACGGAACGGGATGGAACGGGATGGAACGGGATGGGACTGAGACTGAGACGGAAGTGAAGACAATAAGCCGATTGGCAGCTAGACATGCAACACTGAGAGAATAAGCGGCAGATCAAAGCAACGGGATGGATAGAGGGATAAAGAAGAAAGCTCCAAGAGGAGGCCATTCTTTGATTCCAAGCGAAATAAACTGAAGGCAAAATTGGTACAAAAAATATATCGAAACACATGGAAAACAAAGTGGTAATGAAGGGGAAAGTGAGGGAAGAAACATATGTATATAGAGAGTAAGGGAATAGCTGCAATAAATTAAATAAATCATTAGAAATTATGCGAAAGTTAATGCAGAAATGGAAAAAAGAAACAGAAAATTACATTGAAGGCCTAGAGGAAGTAAAGGAAGTAGGGAAAAACATTTAAAAATTCTGAGATTTATCCGTGGGACAGTGGAATAAAACATATGTTGGAATTTAGTTACAGACAGCTTGGAATGAAACAGTGGAATGAGCCAATGGAATGGAAACCCTCAACTGAAAACCTGTTGAGTGTTGGAAAAGTAATAAAAGGCGCAAGCACCCCAAAAAAAAAATAACAACAAAAGCAAGAGGAAGGACTAGAAAAGAAGGCAAATATATGGATGCGGCCATTACTCCTTGTCGTGTAAGAGCCGTGCGAAAGATATCCCAAAGCTATTAGCAGTTGATAGCGTCTCAAGGACTCCGCCACTTGCTGCAAGTTCCGTAACTGAAACTGAAACTGGCGGAGTCCCAGACTCCGAGACGTGAAAGACAACGCAACGCAGGAGATTCGCAGCGACAGTCGAGGAATAACAATTAGTGGCAGACTTTTAGGCGCAGAGCGAACCGAACACAAAAGGCAAATGCAAAAGATGGGTGTGCTCTGGTCCCTTGTCTCAAAGAGAGTCCGCGCAATAATCACGGCCAAGTGCTGCATATTTATAGGCGCAATCAAGTTAATTGCAGAAACAGCAGACAGCAGCGATAGCAGCACACACAAAGGAACGCAATGAATGAATGAATACGAATAGGAATACGACTACGAATACTGGCAGTGACTGGCAGAGGATGAGGTGCCTTACCTGCCTGCCTGCCTGCCTGGCCGCCTTTAGCCTACTCCTCCCACTGGCACTGCTACTCCGTAATTAACTTAATTGTGCGGCCGTTTGCCGAGTGCCTTGAGTAGTCCTTGAAGCTGCTTCTCCTTGAGGGCAAAGTAATTGCCACTCAACAGTTCAATGCATTCTCTCAGATGCCATAGGAATCATGGAATCCATCCTCTAGCCGTAATAATATTTTTGGCCCAACGACTGCTTCAAGGCCCAGTCCCATCTATGGGATTTTCCACTCGAAAGTTTGGGGCGGGGCGGCTCAGCTTACAAAATTAGCACAAAACGAATTAATGAGTGTGGAAAATCTCTAAATGCTGCACAAAATCCCAAGCACTGTCCGGCGAGAGCTTTGCCATTTCCATTTCAATTTTTGAATTGGATTTTCACAATATTTTCCCTGTACCAAAATCTGCATCCTGCTGTTGCTATTCCTCCTTCTCCTTCTTTTTAGCTTTTACCGGTTTTTGTGGCGAATTTCAATTATCCTTGTGGGGGGTGGGTGGAGTCCGAGCATCGCTTCGCATCTATTGCTTGCATTTCCTCTCATTTTCATCTTTGGGTACGATTTTCGTGTGTTTTTCTCTTTTTGTGCCTTTGGCTTTGGCTTGTATTTCATTTTCAGTTTTATGCATGAGACGGCGCCTAGTTTTTCATTCTCATTTCCCAGGCCGGGCACATCATTTTTGCCAGGGCTCCTTCTCCAGTTCTAGGTCCACTCACTTCATCTTCCTCTCTGCCTGTTGGAGCTCAGGCGGCCCGGCCCATTCACGCTGTAAATTGTTTGCATACAATGGAGAAAATGGAGCACCAGATGGAGGTCCGTGTCCCCAGTCTCCAGTTACAGCCCCCAACCATTTGTTCAGAACTGAATCAGGGCAGAATCAGGAACAGCAGCAGCAGCAGCAGCAGGAACAGGACCTGGTCCTGGTCGTCTCTTGGCTGTGGGTCTTAACTTTTGGCGTGGCTTATTTGTGCGGCAAGATTAAGTTTCAAATTGATGTGCGTTTTGAGTTGGCCGCCAAACGGAAACGGAAATGGCAAATGGGGAAATCTGAAAATGTGGAAAATGTGGAAGTGGGGAGAAACAGAGTAGTTTCCTTCCCCCCAGTAGCAGGCCCCAGTTGCAGGCTAAGGATTCTATGCCTCCGTAAGCCGCATTGATGGCCAAACTTTAATTTGATCATTCTTTCCCCACCCCTCAGTCTCTTCAGTCTCCAGGATACGTGGATATATTTCAGTGGGCGGGCAGGGTCGGGTCTCCGGCCGATAAGCTAGTTTTTATGACCGAATTTCTGGGGCTGCTGCACAGGGGAGATTGGGTCCGCTAATCAGGCGGGATTGTCGGGGATTGGGAGCTTGGGGAGCGTTGAGGTTGAGGTGTGGCGGAAGTACATCAAGTGTGACCATGCTAGCCAGCGGAATGTTGAACGCACTTGACGAGCGGCATGCCTGAAACTTAGCTTCGTTTTCATTTCTTTTCAGCACAGAAAAATATGGAACGCTCGTGCAGAAGGGGCTGCATTTTTCAGTGGTTCTTCTTCGCGTATTTTGATGGTCAAGTGTGACCATGCTAGCCAGCGGAATGTGGAACGTGAAACACTTAAAGGCACACGCTAAAAATGGCAGTCAAACAGCGAACTTTGATCAGCGTTAAGAACCCGAAAGGCTTAAGCGCTGGCAACGCTGGATGAGGGAGGGATGGATGTGGAGGCTAGTGGCAGGGACACACACACCTGACACACAGCCAAGCGAATTTGTTTTTGTATTTGTCTTTTTGTAAGGAAACGGAAAAGTTCTTGACTTCGTTTTGTCTGGCAGTCGGTGTCGGTGTCGGTGCTTCTGTATCTGTATCTGTGTCTCTGTTTGCGGCGTGTGAAAGCAAGAAAAACTTGCGCATAAAATTTCCATATCAGCAATTTTATTTGCAACAATTTGGCAACACTTTTGAGCGGCGGAGGGGGCGGTGGGTGTTGCAACTCTGGGGCTGGCGGTGACGTATCAATTTCCGCTTGATTGCATTAAAAAAGAAATACCAAGAGCCGGGCAGCGGCAGAGCCCCAACGAATGGGAGAAAGCGCGGCAAAAGTTTTCCTTTTCCGTGTTCGGGTTTTCCGTGTGGGTTCCCATTTTTTTTTCTTTTTGGCGCAAATTAAGTTTTTGGCCCTGGTTTTTTTTTTGTTGTTGTTGGGGCAAGGGGAGTGGGGGGCCCCAGCAAATACGATTTTTGCGGCAAACGAAAATCGAAAATAAAGTTAAAAATTTTACGTTTTACTTGGTAGGGGGAGAAGGCCGGGTGCTGTTCCCCTCCTCACGCAGTGCTGCCAGAGGGGAGGAGAAAAGTTTGCGGGCTCTGGGAAACTTTTTGGCGAGTGCAAAAGTTTACAATTCCTGCACACAGTTCGCTTGCCTGCGTCCAAGTTTAAAGGTTAATGATACCACAAAATAAGTTAAGGATCCTTTGGTCCTGCAGCCAGCTGCACACAGGGAGCAGCAGCAGCAATAGCGGGGTGCAGGGTGCAGGGAAGGAAGGGGGGGGGGAGACCCAGAGTACAAGGAAATAATGCCTTTGATTGGATTTGTGTAGTGAAGCGGCGGCATTGGGCTCCCTCTCTCTCCCTCTCTCTCTTTGTATGTTTGCTACGTGCCCCACAGTCGCAGACGCAGACCAGACAAATTGCTGGTGTGGCCAGGCGACAGCGCGTGCAACGCAATGGCAGCCCAGTGTGGCCCTGCACAGCAGCGGAATGCGGAACATAGAACACGGAACACAGAACACGGAACTTGTATTTATTTAATCAATGCATTGCCCAACATATTTGGTATTTAGTCGTTGGAGTGAGTGCACCATGCTGAATCGGTTGTCGTACGGATCAAAGTCCAGCTTCATTTGCGACACAAATGGCACCGCCATGACCTCCACTAGTTCCTGTGCCTGCTCCACCAACTCCAGCGGCGGTGGCGGCGCCGGCGGCGGGTGCGGTGTCTGAGCCGACACCGCTGGCTCCTGGCCCTCAGCAGTCCCGTTGCAGTCACAGCCACAGCAACGGCAACGGCAACAGCAACAAGCAATTCGTACAAATGCCGCCCCCATGATGCACACTCTGTATTTCCGATGCGGAACTGCGGCAAATCAGTTGCGAGGCGGTGAACACTTTAGCTTTGTGTGCCCCACTGCTCCACTCGACTGACTTCAGTTGACAGTTGTTTTTCTGGCGGTGGAGTGGATCTGCGTTTCCCTGAGATAAGAGGAGGACTCTATCTACTCGTACTCGTATCTGAAGTCTGCTGCACACACTTCTGGGCACGGAAATTCCACTGAATTGCCCGCTGATCTACCCATTTCATGGGGCGATTAGATTCGTGAATGTTTCTCTTTATTAAATCGAATTGGAAGCAATTTATTGGTTCCTCCTTCGTAAGCCATTTGCTGGGCAAAACTTTGCTTTTCATTCAGATTTATTGTTGAAAAAGTGGAACCGATATGGCAGTTGGTGTTCCGTTAATTGGAATCGGAAGCCAAAGCCTTTTGGCATCATTTGCTGCTTGGCATTCCCTTGGCACTTTGTATCCTGCTTCTCATTTGTCTCCCTCTCCAACAGCATTCACATTCAACGCTCATTTGTTCCATTAACAAATGGCAATGCCCGACGACATCTGTCGCTCCTCCTGCAGGATGTACATCCCTACAGCTACTGTATCTCTCCTGTATCTCGCCTGTCTTCTCCTTTGCCTTCGAGTCCTTTTACTTGTACTTTTCGTGTTGCTGTTTATTGTTAGCTTAGTGAACATTTAATTGTTGTTTGCATTTGTATTTTGGTTTTTTTTTTTCCTTTGTTTCCACCCATCGCCTAAGCATCGCCTAACCAGCCTCCTCCTCCTCATCTAAATACTTTTTCCTTCTGTGTGTTTTTTTTAATAAGATTCTTTGTACGAATGACAAAGTGTCTTGACTATGCGATACCCAGGCAGGCGGTAGAGGGACTTTTAAAATTTAAGTAGTGGGTAGATAAAAGAAATATTTACAATATTTAACTATAGCCAGAATCTGCATAATCTTTAATTATTTCGGTTTGTCAGGCATTGGAATTAAAAGTGGCTGGAGAATAATCATTGCAGTCAAAGTAAATAATTCCAAGAAAGAACAAAAATGCTCAGTAATAAAATATATATTATATAAATAAAAATATAATTAAATAATATAATTATAATGATAAGTAACTATTTATGAGTCCGCATATTGCAAGAATTTATGTCTTGAAAAATAAAAGATGCCAAACGCTTTTCTTTCGATTAGTGGATGGGAAAAAATGTTTAATTATTTTGTAATATTTTCGTGCCTCGCTGAACCCATCAAAAACCCATCTTTCTCCCCGCTGTTACCTAGCAACTCCACCCAACCAGCATACCTCTCACATCACTCCAACAGCATTAAGGGGTATTCAAATGCTGGTTGGGGGGAGGGCTGAGGTTTGCTGGGAGGTAAGCGCAAAATTTACATTTTAATTTCATTTAATTAAAAAAAAACAGACAGACAACAACAAGACAAAACAAAAAAATAAATATCAAAAATAAAATACATTAAAATGTTTTTGCTCCCTTGATGGCATTTCTTATTTCTTGTATCTTTTATCTGGCGCTTCCTTTCGTATTTTCTTTACTTTTCTTTACTTAAGGGAAGTAAGGAATCTGATGGGAAGCGGTGACAGCTGTCAATATACACAATTTGAAAGGATTTCCACTTTGGGGAAGGAACTCTGAAGGAGTCGCCAAAAAGAAACAAAAAAAAGGCACAAAACTAAGGTACGGGGGAAATGGTAGCATAAAAGGGAATCCGCCAGGTGAAAAGTACGTGCAGCTATCCTTGAAAATGTACGCGGAGGTGGGAGGGCAAAATGGGAATGAGGTTGAGGCTGTGGATGTGGATGGGTGACCTTCTCAAAATGGTGGAAAATGTAATTATTATACGCTCATCAAAAAAAGGGGAAGCACAGCTCAAGGAATGCAGCATCTTAATTACAGGAAGGATAAGAAGAGAAATTATGCGAGTACGTATATTGCTGAGCGAAAGAATCCAAGTCAGGTATGTATATATTATGGTGACCCAAAAAGCTTTTTGAAACATAAAAAAAATATAACCTTTTGGCAGGTATTCTCTGCCAAGGAATATTTAAGCAGAAAAGAATAAAAGTAAATGTTAATGCTCCACACGCCATTATATATTTAAAAACATATGCAGAATGTACTTTCCCTTGGGATAGCTCTAAAATCACACCTTTAACTTATTCCTTTAGTTTTCTAATTTCTAATTGAAGTACCTCGTCGTCGTATTTCCGTGCTGGAGCCCAATTTAAATACAAATTACTTTACCGAATGCTTGACAGACCTTCGGCAAAAGGCTTGCTCCTTGGTTGGAGCTCCTCAAATTGCTGGAAAATGCCAAAAACAAAACAAATTGATGAGACACTCGAGACACTGGACACAAATACCGAGTACGAGTACCCTCTTAACACAGACCCGGGGCAAGGGAAAGAAATGGTGTCGAGAGCGTAGAATGGGGTTTTTCTGGGATCTCAATTTCTCTGCTCGCCTGCAGGCAGGAGGCTGCCAGGGCTGAGAAAAGGGACACTGATGTCAGGGAGAACGGAAGCAACAGCCACGAATCAATTTCTGACATATGGCCTGTCAATGAGCTTTGACGTGCGGCACAGGCAAAGATAAAAGGATATGCCCCTGATATGCGATGCACAGAGGCATTCAACAGAGTGCTGCACAGAGAGGAGGCCCCGACATTGAGAGTGGCAGAGAAGCTGCAACATTGCAGCTAAGCAAACATGACACCAATGGGCCACCACCACACAGAGACGCCCCCACAGACCACACACACACACACACACACACCGATTGGGAGAGTGCCAGAGCATGGAGAATGGAGAATGGTGAATGGAAACCAAATCATACTGAAGCTGAAGGCTAAAGGCGATTTCTCTGGAAGGAGGGTGGGCGGGATGCTGCCGGACAGCTTCATTAAGGGGGAGCCTTCCATCTATCTATCTATGTGTGTGTGTTAGTAAACTTTTTAAATTTTCTTTTGCAATTTTCCATTTCACTTTGTATCTTGGGCCAGCGCGTTGATGGGTATTCCTGTGGAGCACTGCCCACAGCCTCCCCCCGACTCTCTCTCTGTCTCGGCTACCCAGTGTATTTATCTTTCATTCCTCAACAGACCCGCGCACACACTCGGACACTTGGACACACTGCACTACACACTACACAGTGCAAAAAGGGACTATACTTTCTGTAGCTACATGAATCCATGGCATTTTAGCAGGTTAAATGTCATTAAAAATTATCGATTATTGCTTACAAATGGCAACCACTAGCAACAGCTGATTTAATGTGCCTACCTACGACGGGCAGGCTCGCTGCGAGAAGCGTCTCATGACCTTCTCGGGTCTGACCGACGGCTACCTGACTCTGGTGTTCGATCAGCTTGCAGAGGAAGAGAGGCAAGAGAAGAAAAGAATCGGGTTGCAGAGGAAGAAGGGGAAAAGTTGTGCCGGGGAAAAGGAGAGCAAGTGCCAGGCGAAAGCAAAGTTGTGCCGCAAAAAATGATGTCAAAAGTGTCCGAGAAAGCCGCAAAAGAGGGAAAGCTGCCCGAAGAAAAAGAAGAGCTGTGCAGAGAAGAAGGCCAATCTACGGACGATGATCAGGAGTGAAATTCGCGCCGAGAGGCTGTACGAGATGGAGCTAAGTAGGTGTCCTAAGGACGGGAAGCCTTGACTGAGCCTCATGCCCAGACAGAAGCTGCCCCACCACTGCCCCACCACTGCAGAGGGGTGGAGGGGTGCATGGAGCACCACTGGAGTCCTGGATCCCCTCGATAAGTGCGCTGTCGGGGCGATGTACAGAAAGCTGAAGGGCACAGATTAGCAAGAGAATCTCGCCATTACCCATTACCCATCTCTCCATCATCCATTTCCCATTTCCCATTTTGCAATTCAATTTTCGATTTTCGATTTCATTTTAATTTCGAACTGTCGTACGAAAAACAGATGTTGCCGGAGTCTATTTTTGGGCCAAGAGTTTCCGAATCCCCGACACGTTCCAGCTGCTGCTCCTTCTTTTTATGGACTGCCTTGGACCGCCCTTGAACCACATTCGAGGGAATAATGGATCCCATTCCCATTTGCATCTCCATTCTTTTCGCACATGGCCCAAGGTTGGCTCCGTTGACATGGCCTTGGGGTTGGAGGCACTTGATTAACAATTAACAATTAGCGATTCAGGATTCATGATTCGCAATTCGCGGGAAGGCAGCCAAGGTCGTCGTTCCCCACCCCAGCCTATTCGGTCTCCCCATGGAATCAATTTTCGATGCGCATACATTAGCCATACAAATCTGTTGTACAAATACAACAAAAAGCAAACGAGCGGCGAGCAGAGAAAGTTTTTAAAATGTAATTTCGGTTCGCTGGCAGATAAATAAAAAAAAATTGTGGCAAATCGAAAGTGAGTTCGGGAAATCAGATCTCTCGGGCCCGGAACGCAGCCAGGGATCAGGCCCCAGACCCAGAAGCAAAAGCAGACATTATGCTAATGGAAATGGGGAAGGATCAAGCTCAAAAATTTATATACTGACTGGGTATAAAAGTAGAGTCGCGTCCCCAGAAGCGACTCACACGTTCCTTCTCGTTCTCTTTTACAGCCTTTTCGTAACATTGGGGTACATTTTCCTGGGAATAAACCAACTGAAATTGAGTGGGGAGTGGGGAGTTTTATTCGCTGGCCTGTTTTCAGTTTAGATTTCGTCACTCGGCTTTTTCTCGCAGTGCATGGCACAACGTTTCGCTTCTGTGGGGGAAACATTTTGCGCAAATTGAAGTATTTACCTTTTCGGTCAAGGCAATGCAAACTATCCGTGTGCCCGCCCCGGCTCTCCTAGCTCTCTCCTGGCTGGCATTTCCCATTTCCCATCTCCTATTTCCCAGCCAGCTCCATTTCCCATTTCCCACAGCCTTCCCCGACGCACTCACCCCTCCCGTACTCCATTTCAGCTTCATTTGCTTTATGTAAATTTCTACCTCTCTCTCTTTCTCTATCTCTATCTCTTTCTCTGTGTTTCTCCCGTTCTTTGCACCTCAGTAAGCTTTCAGTGTTATTTCCCAGTGCTTTTCCTGACTTGCAGTTGTCTGCTGCCGCTGCTGCTGTCGCTTTTGCTGCTCGCTCTTCTGCCACACCTGTCAGCCAGTTGCCACCCGACTGCAGCCATTTGTCTCCCACTCCCACTCCAGCTCCAGCTCTTCCAGCTGTCCGTTCCGTTGTCCGTCCATCTGTCCGTCCGTCGGTTCGTTCGTTCGCTCAAACAAAACGTTGCGTAAGCGTTTGCCAAAGTTAAACCCGAGAACGCGCCCGAAACCCACTGGGGGGCATGCCACTAACTGACTATCGCTTACTGCCACTGGCTGCGTCGCCCTGGCGCCAGGCGACGAGGCTGTGGCGCGGCACATGTCTGCACGTCCTACTTTTTCTTTTCGTTTCGCTTCGCTTTTTTTTTTTTTTTTTTTTTTTTTTTTTTTTTGGCTGGAAATTGCATTGCGCTGAAGCATTTTTCTGGGTCTGGATCTGGATCTGCACTCCAGGCTCTCCAGGCTCCCCAACCTCATCACCATCCCAGACATCCAGCCATCCAGCCATCTCATGCCGTTCCATACCAGACCAGACCAGCCATCAGGCATCAGGCATTGGCCCCCGTGCCATCAGCAGCCATTTGTTTCTTGAATTGCGGCGTGTTACGTTTCATTTTCAATTTTCATGGCATTTGCTTTTGTTTTGTTTTTTCCATTCGTTAGGAATAGACTGGGAAATGGTTTGAAGGTGCAAGATAAAGCTAAAAAGGTGTAGGAGGTGGCGGCACCCTTTAATCAGGCAACTGAATCGAGAGAGAAATGCAACCCCCCTCGACCCGTTAGCAGTGTGACCATGTACAAATGTGGAATTGGAACATGGCAAACGTAGGAATAAATTGCATTATTTTATCTCTTCATTCTCGACTGCGGTCTCTCTCAGCTTAATTAGTAGTAATTGGAATTAATCAGCTGCCCAGCTGGAAGCCCAGTGCAAGGACTGATCTTCAACAGTTCTTCAACTGCAGTGTGACCATGCCATTTACATATATGTATGTATGTATGTGGCATTGGAACGTTTCTACAAAAACAAATTCAAAACAGCGGGAATGGAACCATTTGATTCTCCATTGTTCCAAGAATGCAGTAGCACGAAACGGTTACGAATCGGAATGCAGAATTCGATTTGCCATTTGCCACATGGCCCATAAACATAACATTCCATTCGAACAATTACCAAAGTCCGAAAGAACTTTTTTATTAAGTCATTTCATCGTTAGCCAAAAAAGTACCCAAAAAGAAGGCAAAAGCAAAAGCAAAGCAAAGCACAGCACAGCGGGAGAGAGCGCAAAAGAGTGGGGAGTGGTGGGGTAGAGACAGTAAAAGCGGCTGAAAATATAATCATAATAAAAGTGAAATTAAATAAAATGAAAAGTCATGAAAAACATTTGCACTTGTTCAAAAAGTAAGCAACACACACAACAGCAGCACAGGCAGGCAATCGTTTGGGGAATGGACTGGAAATCGGAGTGGGAACTGCCTTCGAGTGCGAGTGTGTCCATTAGCCTGGGGGGCAACAAAGCAACAAAGCGAAAGAGAGAGAGAGAGAGAGGGGGGGGAGAGAGTGAAAGAAACAGATACAGAGTTGTGTCATTAAATATTTACTTCTCAGGCTCATTTCTTTTACTTAGGCAAAGGCTCGCCGAGAGTTTCGCTTCGAGCGCATTCCATTAGCTCTTCTCCTCTCCTACTTCTGCTCTCTCTTTCTCTCTCTGAGCTTCTCTCGGTGTCTGTGTCTGCAAGGAGCACAAGGCCCAAGCCAAAAACCCAGATAAACATAACCGTTTCGTTTTATGGGCAACAATCATTGCTTTTGATTGCCGTACTGATGGCTTCAGCGCCCACCCACCTACAGCTACACCTACCACCTACCAGCCACCAGCCACTAGAGCTACTATGGCCACAGGACTGGCTGCTGCTGCTGCTTCTCCTGCTCTACTTCTTATCCATTGCAAAAAGGTGTAAAATGCCGCATTGCTTAAATTTTTTATAGCTCACGCCTGCCTGCTGTGAGAGCAGGTCTGGCCGATCTGCCGCCTCTTCGGTTATTGTGTCGTTCTCATGATTGAAACTCATTTGACTGGTCCAGAGGCATCATGAGGCACCACTCCACTCCACTGCAGCTTGGCCTCTGCTTGGCCCAGTGCCAGGGCCTGGGCCCAGTGCCACATGGCTGTCAAATTGATTGGGAAGCAGGCTGGCCTACCCGAAAAATGTTGTTGCCGATAGAGGAGCAGCGGAGGAGAGCAATTGCCACTGTCGAATCGGGGATTTTAACAATGATGAGCAGCTCATTAGTTTTGCTTTTTGTTGCTTTCAGATTTCAGTTGGAAAGATGTCTGGGAAAAGAGAAGAAATGGACTCCTTTCCCTAGCCTTTTGGCTCTGTACTAAAATGTTGTAAATGCACAAAGAGCAGACACTTTTTCGTATGGATTCGGATTCGGATTATCCAAAGAGCAACAAAGAAATCTGATGCGATTGATGAGGGAACTATCAAGTGACAGCTCTCTGGCGGGGCAGCTGCCTCTGCTCCAGCAGAAAGGAAACCCAAGGAGAGTGCAGGAGCAGCAGCACCACGAGGGAGTTGTATCAACTTTAATGAAATTTCCTGCATATTAAGGTGAAACTTCCGAACGCGAATCGCGAACGAACTGGCGGACGAATCTAAAGGAAAAGCCAAAAGGGAAAAAGAGCGGAAAAGTCCCTGGACTTGAGGACTGCGAGTGGTTGGGTGGATGCTGCGTGGGCTTCCTTTTTAATTTCCGTTTTTATGCGTTGCCGTCCCCAAAGGCATCCAAGGATCGTGTCCGCCCCCCCCTCTACACCTGTAGGAATAGAGAGCAAGAGAAAAAGAGTGCTGATGCTGCAAATTAGAAGCCACCAATGGTCTCTCTCTCGCTCTCTCTTTCTCTCTCTCTCTGTCTCGTAGTGTCTGTCTGCTGCCCCTGATGATAAGCATAAAATTATCGACACAAAAGCAAAATTTGTGTAATAAAAATTTTAATTAAGTGTGTTTCGTCGTCTCTCCGCTCCACTCCTTCCCTCTCTCCTCATCGCTCCTCTGTTTTTTTTTTTCTGTTTGTTTTTTTGTGTGTGGCAGACAAGCGAGAGATGCCCCAAAGCGATGACAGGGCTCCATCAGACGGACACACAGGAGACACGACACGAAGGAGCTGCAGCAGACACGGAGCCCTGAGTCCCGGCTATCATTGTTGGAAATTTATGCAAATCGGTTTCATCCGGGCAGCAGGCAGGGCAGGCAGCACGCAGGCACCAACCGACCCACCCACTGAATTAAAAGTGAAGTGAGAGAAAGAGAGAGCGGTGGGGGGGCAGCGACAAAGGCAGCCAAAATGATTAACGCTTTTAATGAGTACTAAACTCGCCTACGCAATTATGAGATAGCAAAGGCCCCCGCAGCAGCACCCCGCAGCAGGAGTCGAGAAGTGGGCCGAGTGCCACGGACCAAGGCGTGGCCGTGCGGCGCGTGATGGCCGTAGGGTCGTCCCACACACACACACACACACACAAACGAATATCTACTCAGACAATACAGATAATACAGCAACAATAAATCCCAATGGCATGGAGACCTTAAATAGAGATTGCGACCCAAAAGGATGCGAGCATCCTTGTGAGAGCTCTCTTTGCAGTTTCATTTGAATAATGGCATCGATAAAGTGCCCCGAAAATGTGCTCGATAAATCGATTGTACGATAGAAAGTTGTTTAGCAAACATTTTCCACATCAGATGTCAGCGAACTACGCAGGTTTAAAATTTTCGCAAGTTTATTTGTTGCTAATTCTCTGGGAAGAGCTCTTTGAATATTCATTTGAATGCCAGTATCGATGGGAGCTCCAAAATGCGGTGCTTCCTCGGACTGATGCGTGTGCGGCAACTGGAGCTGGACAATGGACTGTCCACTTGGGGGATTGGAATCTCTTTGGCATTTTGTTAGTTTAACTCGTTATATCCTGGGTAAACGATTCATGGACTCCGTGTAGCAGTGAAAATCCCCGCACTCAAACACGCTCTCTCCCCCCCACTCTCTCTTTCACTCTATCTCTTCTCCAGAGCTAATTTATACGGAGACATGGCCGTTGCTTAAGTTCTGCCATTGGCTCAGCCTGTGTCAGCAGCAAGTCCACCTGCTGCTCGTAGGACAGAGCGCGAGACAGAATCTACTGCCAGAGACATAGACAGGGACAGAGACAGGGACACGAGCCAGGGACAAGAGCCAGGGAAGTTGCACACAATTTATGGGTCGCCACTTCAAGTCAATAAGCGCATTTGTCTTGTCCTGTCGGGGACATCGGGACACATTCACTGACAGGCTACGACATTCTACGACAAATGCAGTCGGTGAACAGAATGGCCTGCGCTGGCAGGATTCATGCGATTCATTGGCCACATCTCTTCACGGGAATTAAGTAAAAATCTGTGTGCAAATGGTGAGTGAAACGGAGCGGCGAGATTTAAGGAATTTCATTACAGGACACGGATACAGGCAGCTCCAGCTGTTTGCATGTCGTTTGCTTCAGTTCATGGATTTTCAAGGCTACGTGCCAAAGGTCCCACAGGATAAGGGATGCATGAATGCAAGGACTGGCAGCACTGGCAGAGGGAATCAGTGTCTCGTCGTTCGACTATTCAAAATTCAATCAAATGCATTTTTCTTCTTCGAAGAAGCAGCTCTCCCACCCCCCATCCTGCTTGGTAACAATGGCTCTGGCCATCCCCTGGCGCCTGGCATTGTTTGGGCCATAAAAAGAAACAGTTATTAGAATCAGGACTCTGCTCCTGTCCGGCAAAAGAGAGACAGCAGCGAGCAGCAGCAGCAGCAGCAGCAGCAGCAGCCTGAATATACTTAGGAAGATTATTATTATTATTGCAATGGCCATTTGCCATTTGCCATTGCTGTTATTACTGCCACTGTCTATCCACTGTTACACTTTCGTCTGTCAGACTCTCGACTATTTTTTTGTTTGTTTAGTTTTCCTGCACTTCCCGCACAGTTTCATGTGATCTATGATATATTCTGCAGGGAGAAGTGCATCAGGAAACTGCTTGAGTGCGAAAGAGATCGCGGGAAAGCGGGAACAAGTGGCACAGAGTGGGGAGAGGAGTATGAAAATGCCACTAAGATAGTCCTGAAATTGGCTTTAAATTAATACAATCTAATACTTAGAGGAGTATTAGATTCTATTAATTTAAAGTAAATTTTAATTCAGATTTAAACATTTCCTTCATCTACAGAGTTACTCTCTCTCTCTCTCTCTTTCTCTCGCAATTGTCTAGTTTTACTCCTCCATTCTTTTCTCTCCCACAGTGGCTTTTCCGCCCACAGTTTTTCGAGCAATTTTCTGTGGTTGTTGTTGTTGTTGTTATTGCGTTCTTCTGCTTCGATTATTTTGCTTTTGGGGTCCTCGTCATTGTGGTGGCGGCTGCTGCTGCTGCTCCTGGTGCTGTTGTTGTTTTGTAGCTAAATTAGCTAAATTGCTTATGGGCACAAACCTCACGTAGCATCCGCCCACCAGCCAGCACCCACCCCCTAAAAGAAGAGGGAAACCAGAGAGGGAAAAATAACAGAGTTTTGTGTTTGGTTTTTGGCTGAAATTTGTGCTGCTGTTTTTTGTAATTGTTAATCACGGAATGCTGAGCATTCTCCATGCGAAAAAGAGAATGAAGATTTCTCCCCTTGCAGTTGTGCGATTTTCTGTTCTGTTTTGCATTGGGTCCATTGGGGTCCATCGGTTCTACGCTTTTTTCCTAGAGTGAGGGAAAATCTCTTTTACTGTTGCCATTTTCCCCATACCAGCCAGTCCCAAAAACCCCCCCTCCACAAGGGTGTGTACGTGCAGGTAAACGCATAATTAGGAAAATTCCTTTGTTGTTGAGTGCGGAATGAGAAAGGCAAATGGGGCGGGCGGGCGGTGGTTCCCACAAAACAAATGCTAAACTCCACACTGTGGAAAAATATTCTAAAAAGTTCTGTATAAAGATTCATATGGATTCGATGGGGTATTCCCAGAATGAATACCAAGTCTCAGCTTGAGGCGACTTGGCTTCAATTTTAAGCGCCATATTTAGGGATTGCTAAGTAACAAGAAATTACTGGCGGTCTACTCACTTTCCTGATGGCTAAAATTTATTGCAATACAAAACTTTATTCCAGGAGGAAATGGGATAGATAGAAAAACTCTTTTCCACAGACTCAGGGAAAAGTGCTTTCAAAAAATTATTAAAATATAAAAATAGATTGTAAGTTTCTTTCCCAAGAGTTTTTGCCCACTCTAAAGGCTTCTTGTGGCAATTTTCCTTTTAATTTTATATTCCCATAATTATTGCAAAATGACCAGAAAGTGTCATAAGGGGTCAGATCTTCTACCTTTTAGAATTTTTATCGCTGGGTTTGCTCAACAAATAATGCCCTCCCTCTAGATTTTCTTGCAGTGCCCTCAGTTCTTTCCGCAGCAGCAAAAACCACTTTCAGTTGAGTGAGTCGAAAGTTTTTCGCAGCGGAAAAATCTCATTTGTTTACACTGCCATTGAATCCAAAAGCGTATAATTTCACAGAGAAAAATAGACACAGAGAACATCGTTCGTTGCCATAGCTACTACCTGCCATTCCACCACATACAAAGTACATACATATGTGTATTCTCCCATATAAATCATCAATCGGCAGGCAGCATCAGAGGCCTACCCACACCGGCTTTTTCTTTTGGGCATCACATATCAAGGAAAAGCACAAACGATGCCATGGGGCCATGGGGTTGGTTGGGACTCAGACTCACCTGCAAGAAAGAAACAAGAGAGAGAGAGAGAGAGAGAATGAGATGTATGAGTAAAAGAGATGTAAGATGAGAAATCAATGTGCGTCTATCTGTCTGTTTGTCTGTCTGTCTGTCTGTTAGTCTGTGTGTCTTCGTGTTTCTGTTTGTGGCTGCCTCTGTGTGTTTTGGTGAAACGGTTAACAAGTCGTATGAGTAATTTTATGACAGCATTGGCAGAGGGCTGCAAGAGCAGCAAAGAGCAGCAAAAGGCGGCTGGAAAAGGGGAGCTGTGCAAAATGATAAGAAAATGAAACATTTGATGCCCTATTTACACGAAATTTTGGGATTGCTCGCTGGCAAGAAATTAAGTTTCATTTTAGCATTTTGCTCTCGCTCGTTATTACATTTTATTATTATTTATTTATTGATTTATTTCAACATATTCCCAGCAAAAATCATAGCTTCATGGATTCAGTACGGCTTTATTCTATATACATTATAAAAAAGGAAAACCATCAATCACTTGAGAGTAACCAACAATTCGAGAGCTCTTTCTCTGTGTACTTTAACTTTTTCTTTCTCCTTTCACAAAATATGCCTAAAATCCACACGCACACAGAGAGAGAGAGAGATAGAGAGAGAGAGAATTTTTATTTCCACGCACGCATAAAATGCCATTTCTAATTTACGATCGTTCCGTGTGGGTCCCGAGCCGAAAGCTTTCCCTTCAGCCTCTTTCCATTTTCATTTGCCTTTGCGTTTGCCTTTTTTTTTTTCTTCGTTTATGATGAATTTTCGTTATTTTCTTTTGCTTTATTGTTATTGTTCTTTGTTTGCTGTTTTTCCTGATTGCAGTCCCACACAATACCCCACTTCCTTCCTCTCCCCACCCCCCTGTGCGACCATGACCTTCGATTACGAGTTCGTATTCGAATTCGATTTTCGACTGTTTTGCTGCTGCACACCTAAAATTATGCAATCAAATCAGAGGAGAGCCCTCCCAGCTTTCCCTCTAATTAAATCAACATAAAAGTGAAGCTTCCCCCAAGCCCTAAAAAAAGATACAGGGGGGGGGGGCTGTGGCAGTGGATGTAGCTGCATTTTTACACACAAAACTTAATGATGTGGAAATTGGATTTTCCACAAACTTTGACTCGCTTTGCCTTTGTCTGTGGGGGGCGAAAATAATGGTACAGATACAGAATAAGTTTTTATTTGAAGTTTGTTTAGGAAACCAAGTAAAAGCAGTGCATCAATTCCCTCAAGCAGTGGCTGAAAGGTATATGTATATACTTGAATTTTATTGAATTAAAGACAGACGAGATTCAGGCTCAGTTCCTAAACAATATTCAGGAATTGGTTCCATGCAACTGATGAATATATGAAGATTAAAGTGACAATGATTCGATTAACGATGGAAGATAGAATAAGCCGATTTCACATATCGAATTCCTTCCTTTAATTCGTTCTCCTTCCTTCAATTTGTTCTCATTCATTTGTTCCCATCTCCAGCAACATCTTTAATCTTTAAAACTCATCAAGCCTTCCATCCAGTCAACTCTATTTAGTAAATGGAACCACCATTTCGTAAAACTTATATATTTTAGCTTTAAACAAAAACAAAAACTGAATGGTTTAGTACTTTATTTGTGGTCCTGCTTCTACAGGTTTTTTTTATTTTATTTTTTATTTCTTTTTGAATTTCTGCTTCAACTATTTCCTGCATTTATCACTACAATAATATACCTTTTTTTTACACATCTGGTACTTGATTTTACTTGTGCGTTTTTATGTACCTTTTCCTACAGTTTTCTTTTCCGTTCTCCGCCTCTGAAGCTTGCACTTCTTTTCGCCATTTACTGCCTCATCTTTTGTTTTTCCTCGTCTCTTTATCCCTTCTTCATGTACTGCTAATCCATGTACATATTTCTATCAATCCCCATCTATTCTGTCCATCTGCTTTATTTTCCAGCTATTTCCGCCCTCTCATCCATAATTTTTCCGTACATTTTCCATCCGTTACCCAATTGAAAGCCCGTACAATTTTCAGGGGAAAATCCCCATGTTTATATTTAATTTTTTTAATCAATTTAATGAACCCAAAAACGCAAAAATTTGTCATGCTTCGCCGATATGCCGAAAATTTGTCAATTGGACTGACGTCTCTTCCCCCCGGCCCCAACCGCTGTCCACCGTAAGACTTGCCACAAATTTCACGCAGAATATTTTTAAGGGGGGTGCCGAGAAGGGTAGCAGGAGCGGGTGATTGGGGGAGTACGCACACTGCATACATAAATCAATTTCAATTAACGTTAATTAAATACGCATCAAGTGGGCATGACCACAAAAGCAAAATACAGAAGCGGCAGGAGTCCCCAAAACCAGGAGCGTGGCAGTGGCAGTGGCACGGTACACGCGGCACTGGGGGTTGCACGAGCGCATACAAAAATCGACACTGAAATGGGTGAATGGTTCAGAATGGTCCACAGATTCCAGAGATTTGGTGGAGAGACTCAGAGAAGAGACTTCCTTTCACAAAATGGAAAATGTTAGTGCCCCCAAAAAGTGCGGGGTTGTGCGTCTGTTTTGCGGTTATGCGCCTGGCTGGCTTGTCCAAAGACCAAAGCAATATATAGCCTCCACAACTCAAAGAAAAAAAACCCACACTGGAATAAAAAGAAGCGGAAAAGGCTTGCACGTTTGTTGTTGTTGCTAGCTTAGAATACTCTTCCAGCGAGAAATATGGATATGGGCATATTTAATTGATTGACTGGTTATATTTTATATATATTATATTATATAATATATTTATTTATTTATTTATATATTTATTTATTTATATATTATGTATTTATTATAATATAGATTACAGATATTATATTATATTATATACATACATATATTATATTATAGTATTATTATTATATTACAGATATTGATTTTATACTAGGAAATTTGGGTGCATATCATAGCACTGTTTGCATAGATCAACAAAGGTTGCAAATGATTATTTTTGTTTGCAAAAAAAGAGTTCCCTGAGCTCTCCTCATATTTCACCAGAAAATATAGCAACAAATAGGAGTCTATATACATCAGAAATCTACATACATATATCTATGTTTGAGACTACCCCCTCTGTAACCCTTCGAAAGGGTATGCCCCAAAAAAAAAAAAAAAACCACCCATAAAACTGTGCAGCACTCTCTCGCCATAGACAAACACTCCACAGTACACACACTCCACACAAACGGAAATAGCGTAAAAGCCCAGTTCGGAAACCGCAATGATGTGACCGAAAATGGACGGAGCAACCCAAAACCCGAAACAGCAGTGCCCCGAAAAACCAAACAGAATAACGGAGACGCTGGCACACATCTAACATTACAAACAAGTAACAAAATCTGTCGTATATCCCCAACCCATCTACCCACTACCCACACAGCCAGTGGCAGTGCTAGCTGCAACCCCCAGAACTCAGAAGCAGAGGCCTGACTGCCTGCAAATGACATTGATATTTTTCTAGTTTTCCGCACAGTCAACAAACGAGCCAGCAGCCAGCCACAAATGGGCGAAAAATGTACAAATGGAATGAATGGAAATAGAGTCTGGACAAAATCATACAAATACGATGGTCAGAGAGAGGGAGGGAGAGGGAGAGGGAGAGAGAGTGTACGGACTGGCCAGCGTACCCTGTAGATATCGAGCTTGAAAGAAACATTAATTTGGGAAATTTTAAATGCAAATAATTAAAAATGATTCATATGAATTCCGCCTCTATACCATCCAAAAGCGAGCAGGTTCTTCCTTTATGGAATGCCTAACCCAATTAGAAATCCACTCTTGAATATCCTGAATATCCTCCCTTGTTCCTTGTGTTCCTCCCGCCCCCCGGAACACGTATTTTAATTGCTCTGCAATTGCTTTTACTTTGTGAATCATTGGAAAAGTGCGACTTTTCACTCGTTGCTGTAAGTGTAGCATTTTCCCAGCTTGCCGCTGCTGCCGTGGCTGCTGTTGTGGATTTTTGTTCATTTTTTTTTTTCTTTCGGGTTGGTTGGTGCGTTTTGGGCTGGATTGTGGATTCAATTTTCGAGTTTCGTTTAATTACAAAACTCATTAGAGTGGAAACTTTTTGCGTAGCGCACCAGGGTATGCAATGCTAATTGAAATTTGAAATTTGAGTTGGAAACAGAGTTGGAAATTACGCTGGAATAGCACGATGAGGAGGAGGAGGAGGAGGAGGAGGGGGCACCGCCTGGTACTATAAACACTAGTGGCACACTGCCACTGGCACTGGCACTGCCACTGCCACTCCGACTGGGACTGGTACTCACGGGTAATGGGCTCCGAAAAACAGCCCCTCCACAGCTGACGCACTCACATCTCACATCATGGATCGCGGATCATTGGCGCTGGGCGCTGGGCCCTATAAAGCCCATCGGACAGGTGCTGCACACAGTCGGGGCCACACAGTCGTTGCTTGAACATGCTCCGCCTTCTGTCCCACTGTCCCATGTACGCGATCTTCTGCTGTCGCAAGCGCGCAGACCGCGAGGAGGATCAGCAGACCATTGCGGATCAGCTGGAGGTCCAGCAGCAACACCAGCAGCACCACCAGCAGCAGCCGCAAAGCCATGAAAACCAAACCGAAAGCCACACGGTTGCCATTATTATGCCCAAGCAGCAGCATGAGATGCCACAAGCTGCACCGAAACGTGTGGGCTGGACAGCGGATCGTATGCTGAAACGACACACAAGACGACGGGCCTCCCATTCGCCCGCCCAACTCAAGGAGATGTGCATCAATGTGGAGGTACATCATTGCCCCGAAGCAGAAACAGAGACGGAGACAGAGGCGGAGGCGGAGCCGGCAGCGCAGATTTCTGGGTATCTGGGTAAGGAGCTGGAACTGGACAAACCCATTGCGGAGGGCGTTGAGATCTTTCCATCAGACACAGTGGCTATACTGCATCTGGCCACAAACGAAACAGAAGCAGACACAGACACTGGCAAGCATCATCATCATCATCAGCATCTACATCATCATCATCCACATCGTCCACATCATCATCATCAGCAGACTTTAATGTGAGAGCTTCGATGTCAAACGAGGTGTGGAATTTCTGTGCTGATTTGCATGCGTAAATTGGTAACCAAAGAACAGTCAGAACATTCGATAATTTCACTATAATATGATATAATAAATTGATGTGCGACTGCGAATGCATTTTCCATGGAATTAACATAAGCGACAGCGTTTTGCCACACACACACACACAAATACAAGTACAGATGAAAACAGATGCAAGCAGAAACAGTTGTGGCATGGAATGCCAAACACAACTGTACTTTCGAGTGGGTTGGGGCGGCACAGCTGTTTAGCCGTAATTCCAGAGCAACAGACATTGAAGGCTTATATAAGCGCGATTTGCCGCAGAGCCCAGAGCTCAGTAGAGCCCTCGCTGGTCGCGTTTCAAGATGTGTTTCCTTCGGCTGCTGTACTGGTGCTGCTGCTGCTGCAGCTGCCAACAGCAGCAGAGCTCTCAACGCGTGCCCCTGCCCGATGTGCAGCTGCAACAGCTATCGGAGTCCGAGTGCCGGCTGGGAGTGCAGGCACAGGGGCACAGTCTACAGGCAATGCCGCAGCGTCGCATCACCAACAGCACCTTGAGCAGCTGGTCCTGCGGCGAGGAGCACTACGATGCGGATGAGCATGACGAGGAGCGGTTGCCCACTGTGTGGAAGGCCTGGTGGCTCCAGGGCTCCACAATGAACGAGGAGATCCTACGAAATCCCTCCTCGATCGTTGCCTGATCCGGCCCAGAGGGAGAGCGAAATAAAGTTTTCTTTGCATGCATTTCATTTATCATTTATCCATATTAATATTCAAGCGTTCTGTTTGGAGTTTCTGCTGGCTGTGGCTGCGGCTGCTCCCAATTGAATTTCCCCCACACAGCACAGCACAGCGGGGAAAACTATTCGTTCTATGCGCAACCCAAAAGGATACCAAATCCTGCGCTTGGCTATGCATTTTTAAAATTAAATTACGCCACGCTTAGAGTGGCGAACGCCAACAAAAAAAAAAAAAGAAAGGGGCAACGGTTTGGCCTTGTGGCAGAAAGAAACTGTGTAATAAAAATTTGATTAGCTGCTTGTTTAACTTTAATTAAGTGAATGCCACATGCCACACACTGCAAGAGGGAGAGGAGTGTGGAGTCTCCCCAGGCAGCTCTCCCCTTTACATGTATTACACATTTTGGCCAGGCAAACACCGCAGCAAGCAGCAAGGAACAAACAGGCAAACAGGCAAACAAATGCCAGAATATTCATGACAATCATTAGCACGAAACCCGTAAAGGACACACACACAAGACCTGGCCCGGTTATATGTATGTTCGTATATCTGCAGATGGGTTGGCTGATTCTTCTCCACGTGGAAATTCCACAGAAGAAACAGCCGTTCCCTGGGAAGTTCCACTGCAATCGAAACGAGGGCTCCAACAAATATTCTCTGCCATTCAATTACTGAAGTAGCTGCTGGGCTCTGCTTACGGGGGGGACTCTAAGCCTGCTCAGAGTTCCATTTAATCGTTGGCCATTAGACGCCAATGACACTTTTATGCCCCTTTAATAAACTTGAGAAGAGAAGAACTCTCTCTCTCTCTGTATCTCTCCCACTCTCCCTCTCAGTCGAGTGTGTGTGTGGGGGAAAAAGTTTTCGCACGCTGCGACAAATGTCTTGCTGCTGCAATCCTCCCTGGAATGTGGCAGCCACAAGTTTCTCTGTAGCCATGGTAAGGGGGAAAAAGTCAGTCGAGTGGCTGCGTGGGTGGCAGGGGAAGAGTTGTAATAACAGCAGCAAGTGAAATGCATAAATAAACATTTAGTGAGGGGGGGAAATGGCAGGCAGGCAGGCAGGCAGCCCAGCCCCCATCCCTGCCTGCCTGTTAAATTGATACAAATCGTTCAATAATCACGCAATTGCATTTTATTTCCCATCGAGAAGCGTTCTCGGGGTGGGGAGGGGGGTAACAGCACCGGACACGTGTGTGCGTGTGTGTGCGTGTGTGTGGGTTAATGTCCTTGCAATGTCCATGGCCAGGGAGAGACAGAGTGCGAGAGAGCAGGACATGCAATGGCGCATGGAAAGAAGTTTTAAAATAAAAGAAAAGCACAAAGATTCCTTCAAGCAAAAAGCACAAAGCACAAGCACGACTGAGCGTGAGACACGGCGAGAGATCTCCGATCAATGCACACCCGCACCCGCAGCCCTCCCCCTGCCACACCTATGTATGCCCTGCCCTGCCCTGCCCTGCCCCATGCTCATCCGATTACCGTGTGGCTGGCTGGCTGGCTGGCTGGATTATTTATCATGTGGCAAATGTTGTAATGCATTTTGTAATCGATACAAAGCAATCACAATCGAATCGGAGACACCCTCCGCCCCCATCCACACCCACACACCCAAATGGCAAACAGAGCAGGGGAAGGAGGAGAAGGAAACCCGTGCCAGGCACGTGACCAATCAAAGGGGCGTGGCAGCAGCAGCAGCAGAGGTAGGGGGGCGGGGCGGGGGTTGTGTGTTGGTTTAACGTTACACTAAATTAATGGAGCGCTCGGGATAAAGGGACAGGGGCGATGGAGAGAGCGATACAGCCATAGACAGCGAGGCACTGAGACGAGACAGAGAGAAAGAGGGAGAGCGAAAGAGAGTGAGAGAGAGAGAGAGATAGAACTTGAGATGGGCGAAATGACAGCACCACGTACGAGATTATTGTTCCCCCCCCACCAATCATAAAATAATTCAAACTTCAAAACCTTCGAGCGAAGTTGCGAGAGAGAGAGAGAGAGGGAAGAGTTCTCCAAAGAGATTTGGAGGGAGAACAAAATAAAATTCTCTGCCATGGAATTATCAAATATTTTTACCAGTTAAATATTATTAAATATTAATATTAAATATAAATATTAAATATGAATTATTAAATTAATAATATTAAATATAAATACTAAATATATATATTAATTATCATTAATTATTAAATTAATAATATTAAATATAAATATTAATTATTATTAATATTAAATATTACAGCTGTGTATTTTTCCTGCATTTTCCATGGCACCTGGGTATCCCACCGATCCCAAGAATATTTTCACCGATCTTTGGGGGAACCATAAAACACAAATAACCCTCTAGAGCGTGCGCCCAGACTGAGAGCCTTCCCTTCACTGTGCACTTTTCCCCCACCCCACTTATTTCTTGGCTTTCACGAGTTCCCTTTGTTTGGTAACTTTCCTGTAGCATACTTTTGAGCGTCGCTTCTCGGCGGCCAAAAGGAAAATGCAGAGGAAAAACCACTGGGCTAACGGTATAGCGGGCTAATGGGATAAAGAGCCAACCCGAATCGAATCAGAAAACTTTAATGACTTAATGCGCCAAACTTGTTCACAAAACTTATTGACCCGCAGAGCACCACCCCACCCCCGTCTGGCCGACATGCAATGCTTGGTGGGGAAAAAGTTTCACCAGAGACTGCAGCTGCAACACGTTAGCAAAGAGCATACAGGAACAGAGGAACACAGGAACTGCAACTGTAACAGAATTCAATTAATTAGGAGCCACTTTAGCCTTCCACCATTTGCTGCAGCACTCCCCCTGCGCCACCTACCCACTCTTCGCAGCTTCCAAAATAATTAATGAACAGAAATGACGAGACTCCAAGGCAAATTGATAGCTGCTAGCTGGGGTAGCTCCTCGGAGCGGGGGCGTTAAAGATTATTTCTCCCAATAGCGAGAAACTATTCAAACTCTGCGCTTTTATAATTCGATATTGCTTGCTCTCCTCATTCTCAGCTTCTCCATTTCTCACCACGCTTCTGTGATTTTCTCACTCGCTTCTCCTATTATTCTCTCGTTTCGTGTAGCATTTTCTTCTTGGTCCACGGCGCTTCATTAATTACAGTTGCAAATTGATTTGACACAGAAAAGGCAGGCAAAGGCAGGATGGAGAGAGCGCAAGCGAAATGCGAAGCTGCATTTTGTGGGATTAGTTGCAGAGCCAGCAGCAGAGCCAGCAGCAGAGCCAGCAGCAGAGCCAGCAGCAGAGTCAGCAGCAGAGCCAGCAGCACAGCGAGTACTTGGTGCGACGAGTAGTAGAGTGAGAGAGAGAGAGATAAGTGACAAATAAAACTTATTCAGTGTTGGAAAAGGCATCCCAAACATTCTAGAGCCACAAAACATTTCCTATATATAATTTGCAATCCTCTCAAATTTAAGCACAGATATATTCAGATGTATTCGCTGATAAACTGAATTTTCAGACCAAATTGTATGGCTTTGAGTTGAGCCACTGCTCCACTACAGTGTTGGGCAACAGAACGCTGAACCAAGTGTGACCGAGTGCCCCCGCCGATTGGCCGAGTATTTGCCGCTAAACCCATTTGCCAAATCTGACCCAAAGCCGCAGGATCTGCTGCCAGAGCTCGGACAATTCGCATGCAAATCTGGAACAGCTTTCCCTGTAACTTCTGCTTCCGTCTAACCTCTCTTAGCCCACTATATGCGACCTCCTCTGGGTCATGCATAAATCATTGAAGGAATGAGAAACGGAGACAGACCGGAGACCGTAGACCGGAGAGCGACACGGGCAGCAAAAGGGTTGAGAGCAACTCTCGCTTTTGTTTAGGCTTCGCCGTCTTTGACTTTCGGTTGAGATTTGGAATCGATAGCCTCCTCCTGCCCTCTATCTGCTCCCCAGAGTCGTGGACGCGGAAGCGGAACGGGCATGGAGGGGTGGGGGATGAAAGAAGTGAAACGTTTTGCACGCCACAAAAGTCTGCTTAGCTTATTTATTATTTACACGAGTGAAACGTGTATGAAACCGAAAGAGAGATGCTGAGAAAATAAAAAAAGAGAAACAGAAACAGAACCAGAATGGGGACGAGGACGAGGACTAAGTCCAAATCCTTGCGCTTCATATGTGTGTGTGTGTGTGTGTGTGTGTGTGGAGTCGGTGTTTTGTGGTTGATTTGATTGCTTTATGCACCCAGTGAGTGGCCGCATGAATTTCAAATGAGCCGCTTGCCCCGTCTGCCACTTCCACTTGCTGTTGCTGTTGCTGCTGCTGCTGCTCGCTCGCTCCCATTCTGCCCATAAAAAGTATTTGGCACTGCAGTAGGAGCCAAGCAGCAGGCGCCACAGCAGGCACTTGGGATACCCTCACTCTCGCGAGCCAGAAAAAAGAGCCAATGCAAACAAAAAGGGGGAACAGGATGCGGTACCAAAAAAAACAACGATATTCTTCCAATTTGAAGCCCCAAAAGGTGTGTTGCTTACACCTAAATAAAGCAGCTAAATAAAGCATATAAAGGATATATTTTTCCCCAATTGTATGGCACACATATACCAGGCTTTACTGCCTGGCAGATCACATGGGATCTTCAAGCGTAAGAAATACAAAATGAAATAGCTGATGGAACCGATCGTCAGCGAGCATTCCCCAAATCAGAACAGGCACGGCACATCGTTCAACTACCCAAAGGATACACGCAAGAGGCAGGATACAGGCAACAAAAAACACACACAAAAGAAGTAATGTAAGAAAGAATGGAGGAATGAATGAATGAATGGAATGGAATCGAATGGAATGGAAGGAAGCTTTAAAAATGTTGAGACACGAAGCACACAGCACAAAGCAGAGCCGAGCAGAGCAGAGCAGAGCAGTCATTATCCTGGACAGGTGCTGGAGAGGGGGGGCCGAGGAAGGGGGCACAGCACCTTGCGGCATTTGGCTGCCACATAACGTGTTGCACACGTTCCTTGGACGTTCGTTGCTTATGTCTGTGTGTGTGTGTGTGTTTGTGTGTGTGTGTGAGGTTTCCCACAGTAATTTGAAATTCATGCGCTTCGTATGTGGAATAAATTCAAGATTTTGATTTGCTGCTACGTGAGGCAGAGCAGGCAGCTTCCTGCCGCACACAGCCGCTCCCTGCCGCTTGTGCAATTGAAGGTGTGAAATCGCACATAAAGGATAATAAAAAGTGAAAAGCAAACGAGAGAAAGAGAGGCAGCCGGGGGAGAGAGGGATAGGGAGAGCTGTAAAGAGCGCTGGGCATCAGTTGCAGAGGGGCAGCTCTCATGCGCTCTTAAAGTTATATGTAGCAGCCCCAACAGCAACAGCATGTGGCATGAACCATATGTGCGTGTGTGTGTGTGTGTTTGTGTGTGTGTGGGCGACATTGATGGTGCAAATTGAAAGTGTCAAGTGTCCGTCGAGCAAAATGAAGTGCCCCGCGCCTAAATGGATGTCAGCTGATGGTCCAAATAAAAGACAATGGAACGGCCACCACAGCAACAGCAACAAGACACATTTCCATGGCAGCTACATACACACATATACATACGTATATATGTATATACAGATTAATATTGAGCAGAAATTGAACTGAGATATAAATCATTTACGGGTACACTTACATATATTCCAGCAGCACACAGCACAAGTTTAGGTGGTGCCGCGGATAAACAAAGATGAAAGGGCAGACTTAGATATATATATAGTATGTACATATGTATCTATGTGTGTTTGTTTGTCTGGCGTGCTGGTCCTGATCGTCAGGGGAGCAACGATTGAAGGTCGCCTGGACACATTTATTGGCTGTTCATCTATGAAATTAAAGTTTATTTTCCCCAAAAGCTGCGCTCTCTCTCTCTCTCTCGCTGGCTCTTTTGGGGGGGTAGGGGGCAGATACGCCCCAAAGCAAATCATCATTTAGTGGCTCCCCAGGGTAGGATCAAACACACACACACACACACAGAGAGAGGGAAGAGACACGTTGATAGCGTTTGGAGATTGTTGGTGTGCATGGAACCCATAGAAATATGCTGATTACGAGCCCCAACCAGGAGGAGTCGTATTCCCCTGTTGGCGCCATCTGGTGTTCACTGCCAGAGTATATGTGTGTGTGTGTGTGTGTGTGTGTTTGGGTGTGCGTGTGTGTGTGTGCGAATTTCAATGACTTTACTGTTATTTATGCCGTTCGAAAAGTAATTTATAGCATTTAACGCCTAAAAGCACACTTGCGATTTCAGCAATTTGCAAAAGCAATAGATGGAAAATGGAAAATGAAAGATGCCCGCCCAGCACCACACCCTAAGAAACAGTTGGGGGGGGGGATGAGTCTTCTCTCCATCTAGGGTATGCCTCTCTTTATGGGGCACAATGATACAGCGGAAGAGGAAACAGCTGCGAGAGCAGCGATCACCAATGCTTCAAATATTTCTGCAGGGTATTCGCAGCTTCGTATACCACCACCAACAACAACAAACAACAAAAAAAGAAACTACTGGCCTTTGCTCTTCCCACCGTCTTGTTAGCGCTTATTTTGTGTTATATTTTCTTTTTTGGGGCGAAGCACAGCAGGAGAATGATATGGCGGAGGTGGAGGTGCAGGAGGTGCAGGAGGAGCGCAGAAGAAAGAAAAAATACATGTCAATGACTTTACAGAAAGCGGAAACTCATAAAGATAAGTGTTGACATGGCGGCTGCCAACACATGGAAGGCATCACGGAACATGGCCGTCCTCTCTCTCTCTCTCGCTCTCTTTCATTCACCTCTGCCTGCTCCTTGCTCCTGCTTCCAGCTCCTTCCTCCTGCTTCCAGCTCCATCCTCCTGCTTCCTGCTGGTGTTGATGCTGGCGCTTCATGCTGCTTCCTTCCTTTAAGTGGCATCTGTCGTCTCGTATTTGTGTCACTCACATAAACACACACACAAACACACACACACACACAAACACAAACACACACACACACACACACAAACACACACACAAACACACACTCACACACACATGGAGTCACTCGAGTCTGTGCGTGTCGCACTTCGCACTTTCTTAAAGCAGAAGAATAAAAAGCAAGTAGAAAACGACACGCGGGGGTGGGTGGTGTGTTGGTTTGGGTATAACGGAAAGCGAACCGATTTGCAATCAATTCAAAGCTTAGAAATCAAAATTAAAATACCAAAAATAACTAAATATTTTATTACAGCATTTTTTTATGAATTTCAGTGTCTTAATCAGCACTAATTAATTTTTAAAATTAAAATTAATATGCTAATAAATAAGGGAAAATGAAAAAAATAATTGAATCCATACAAATTAATTGTGGGGCATTTTTTTACAGCACAGCCTATGCTCCACAGCTCACAGCTGCTCAGGGTGCTTGGGAATTAGTCCAGAGGATTTTCTTTTGAATATTTAAATTGTGCCTTAATTTGTGTGAAGTCATAATCGTATTGGTGTCATGTATTCGCAATGGTTCGTGCTCTTTGGCTGCATTTAAATCAAGAGACAAGTAATTTAATCTAACTCCCAGAATAACTTTCAAATTCTTGCACAAGTTTTAATTTTTGGGCATGCTTTTAGTGGCCTATAGTATATAGTTTCATACGAGTATTAACTAGTGCCAGTATCGAGTCCTGTCCACCCTCTTCCCCTGGCAGGACACATGTGTATGTGTTTAAATGTCGAAGCATTAGTTTGGGCCTCTCGCCATGTATCCTCTCGAGTACCTAATCCGCTTCATCGACAACGAGCTCGGGGAACCATATTTGTGGCTCATATTCACATGAATTATGACCCCCCCCACCACCGCCCGCCCCCCTATCTATCGTTATTATTATTATGATTATTATTACTACAGGGCCACGGCTGGCAATTAAATTTTCCCGCAGCCAGAGAAGATAGAGGGAGAGGGAGGGAGCCGAGCGAGCGGGTCCTGCCGCATTGGTATGCATGGGACACCAGTCGAGGGGGGGGGAGCCAACGGGGTCACCATTTGCGGTTCGGTTCGTTGGCCTGGCTAATTAATGTTATCGCATTTCATGCATCACTTGCTAATAGTTATCGACGAATATTTCACTGTCTGGCAGAGCATACTTCATGCGGCATGCGGCAAGCGGCATGCGGTACGCAATTGGTTTAGGATTTTCTTTTGTTGGCGGGCATTATTTAATTTACAGGCGCAGAGGCAGAGGCAGCGCCCGCCAGTTACCGGATCCCATTCGCATTGCAGTGGAACGAGATTCATTCCCCCCCTTTTATTTATGGCTAATGTCAAAGCAATTGCCTTTGATTGATTGATGGGGTTGTGGCGGGGAAGGGGAGTGCTCTGTATGTGTGGCGCAGTCATTGATTAACTTGGATTAGAGGGGAGAGTCTGATTAATTGCTGGGGCATATATTTCACACATCAAAAGCCGCGTCGCAGGTTATTAAAACTCATTTGGAAAGTCAGCCGCAACCGGAAACGGAAGCCACAAGCCAACACACAGCGAAAAGAAAGGCCAAACAGGCGAAAGGATGCCCGAACCGGGTCCGGCTGCGGGTCCGGGCCGTAATTAAAACCAGAAAATAAAATGTACATCGCAAACAGAAAGAAATAAAGAGAGAGAGAGAGAGAGAGCGAGGGAGAGACGGAGAGCGTGAATGGGAGGGTAGGGAAAAAAGTAGGAGTGGAAAATAATTACCGGCACCTGGAAAAACGCGCTGCTAACCAGATTTTTCAGCTCTTTTGTATTTTAACACCACAAACTCCGATCCAGACTCCAGACTACAGCGACAGCGACTACAGAGAGTATTTCCACGCTGGCCGGTGCCAGAGAGCGGGGCAGGCATAACAAAGATTTATGCCACTGGACATGAGCCGAAAGGTAAAACATAAATTTGATGCGCCTAAAAGTGGCAGGGGGGCTGCGCAGGGCAGAAGGGGGGCACACTGGTCGGAAAAGCAAAAGTATTAAAGCGAAAAGTTTATCCTTCGGAACTTCGGAATTTGGCTAAAACTTTTCTCTCACTCGCTCTCTTGGCCACGAATTGCCGCCTGGATTGCCGCCTGGATTGCTGGTGTGGTTGCATGATACGGGAATTTCTGCGGCTGCCCCCCCCCAAAAACCCCACAATCCTCGCACACACACACACACACACAATCCTTAAACTTTCTCTCTCTCTCAACAAAAAATTTGCACAACGGAAACTTGAGTATTTAGCCGTAAGTGGTAATAATTACGACGCCGGATACGAAGCCCCGGAGCGCTGCTGAAATGGTGGGGGCATGCTGCTGGATACAGTGGATACAGTGGGGTACATGAGAGCTAAGAGCCCGGGAGCTGCGTGCCCGAAAAATGGCCGACTGCACACAAGTTAATTAAGTTTAATTGGATTAAAATTATACAAAATTATACCACCAGCAGTTTCTCTTGCGCTCCTTTCCCGTGATATCTGGTATCTGCAATGGACAGACTGCAACACGCCGAAGAGCGTACGGATATGTGCAGCAGGGGAGACTTTGATGGAGCGAAAATACAAGTACAGTTGCTTCAAAGCAGTGAATTAACGTGCAGTTGCTTCAAGCAGTGACTTAAAGTACAGTTGCTTCAAGCAGTGACTCAACGTGCAGTTGCTTCAAGCAGTGACTTAACGTGCAGTTGCTTCAAGCAGTGACTTAACGTGCAGTTGCTTCAAGCAGTGACTCAACGTGCAGTTGCTTTAGTATAATTTGTAAGTCAATTATAGGCGGCATAACCCCCAAGTACAGTTGCCTCAATTCGCACACGCAAAATCAGAGCTCTGAGAGCTCTATCTGTGGGTAAATTTCTGTGTGCCCCTCGTGCCAGCCAGCGGTACAGTTGCTGCCAGCTAAAATTAGTTGCCTACAAAAATCTTTTACCGAAAGTTGTTCAGTTGCTGCCGCCTGCCAGCTCCTCTGATGAAGCAGAAACTTTTCCTAATCAACAATTGTGACGAAGAGAGCAAAGCAGAATGAGAGAGAGGGAGGGAGCACCTGGCAAACTTCATACAGGCTGCTCTGCTCTGCTCTACACTCCTGCCCCTGTCTGCTTGTCACTGTGCCCGCCCTGTTGCTGTCAGTGTCCTGCCATCCTGCACTGCTTTATAATGCAAATGGAAAATTCTATTAGAGTCAGGCAGCCCGAAAGTATGCTTCATTTAATTTACGAGCCAATTTTCTAGCTGCACAGCCCCGGAGCAGAGCCGAGCCGAGCCGAGCCCAGCCCCGCAGGAATGTTGACAAATTTCACAATATGTTCTCCATGGCACAACATTTTTAGCAGCTCCTCCCCTCCCCAAAACACTCCCCAGTGCACTATTGAGAGCTGAAGCTGCAGCTCATTTTCTGTGCAGGGGGGGAGCTCCAGGCTCCAGTCTGTCAACGCGCGCAAAGTTAGGTTTAATTTTATGACACCAACAGCCTCTCCCCACTATGGGCTTTTTATTGAAATATTATGCAACAAAGTTGATGAATTTTCCCAGGCAACGAGCCAAAGTTCCAGCCACTGCACTAGGGGACAAAGCATTAAGCAGAACTTAAGACTTCAGCAGCCAGCAGCAGAAGGAGGCAGCAGGCAGAATGAGGCATGACTCTTGGCCCTTTTAGCATTGTATCAGGTGTTTGCCAGGAACAGCAGCAACAGAATCAGGACAAGGAGCAAGCAGCAAGCAGCCAACAGGAACAGAATCGGGAACAGGATAAGGACCAGAGAGATGGAGACGTAGTCAGCCAAGACGTTGACAACAAGGCGGCGCACAACAAAGGCAAAAAAATATTATAATAGCAATTGAGAATTGCTGATGAGCCAGTCGACGGTTACAAGGATGGGGATGCGGATGGGGAGGCAAAGTCCTGCCACTTTTTGGGCAAATTGTCAAGTCACAAAGAGCGACAGAGAGAGAGAGAGAGAGAGAGAGAGAGAGAGACTCTCTTTGCACAGGCCCCAGCCCCCAATGCCGAGGGAGCATTTTAATTATTCAACATTGTTGACAAAGTTTCAACTGCCTTCGAGGGAACTCTCTCTCTCTCTCTCTCTCTGTCTCAGACAGCCCAGCCATTTCGCTTCTCTGCCTCTGTGAGTCTCAACACAATATGATTTGCTGCTTGAGCAGTCAAAAGTTGCCATAGAGAGGAGGCAACAAAATAGGAAAAAGGCAGCGTACAAGCAGCCGAAGCTTTTGATACACTCTTCAGAAGCTGAAACTTGGAAATAGATGCGGTTTTGGGGCTCATAAAGTGACAAAATGTGCCTGCTACCGGGAAAGAACTTCGAGTATCTAGTGAATATCAAGAGAGCCACCGAAAACAGCTATGGAAATCGATTGACCGCACTTACAGCAATTATAAACATTATTTATTATTTATTATTATGATATTAAATTAGTATAAAATACTTTATGTACTCAAGTTGCAAAATAATCGATTTTCAATGCCAAAAGTAGCAGCAGAAATACCAGAAGCAGCGCCAGCAAATATCGAGCAGCCAGGGGTAGTGGCAACTCAGCGGAAAGGGCGGTAAAAAAACAAAACAGAGCGAAGATTTCCATAGGCAGGCAAGCAGGCAATGATATATTCACACAGATAGTTTGATTCACAACCCAAAATTAATATAAATCAATGAGCCAAAAATAAAAGCGAGGGGCGATACCGATTGCGATTCCCCAGGGCAGACAGAATATCTTGTATTACCAATCGAGTGGGTCAACAGCCAAAGGTAAGCCTTGTCATATACATATTTGTATATATAGAATATGGCACACCTAAATATATATGCAGCTAGCAGAATGTCGCTGTCACTGTGGCAAATGCTTGTCACCGTCCACTTGGCCATTGTCTGCTACCTGGCCTGTCTCCAGCTCGTACAAATGGAGCCCACCACGGCCACCACGGCCACCACGGCCACCACGGCCACCGTTGCTGTGGATCTGGCCAGGGTGTACAATGTGACCGACTGGAAGGCGCACGAGGCCAAGATCGTGTCCGTCGATGCCACCCACGTGATCGATCACTACTACGGCATGCCGCTCGCGGACGGCGCCCAGGATATGGCCAAGGCGATAGTGTCCAACGCCCAGGATCAGATTGCCGATTGCATCGTACAATTCTTCAAGGGCGGCCAGTCCGAAAAGTTCCATCCCTGCGTGGATCAGGTGGTCACCAATAGCGTCACGCGTCTGGACTCGCTCCACAGCGAGGAGATGACCTTTACCAGCGGCTCCACCAGGCTACGCCCTGGATTACTTTGGTTTTGAAACCCCCACACTCTCTCTACCTGTGTTTTGAACTACTCTTTGGTCACAGATTTTTATTAAGCATAAATTAAAAGCCAATTAAGCGAAGGCGAAGTTTTCTTTATATGAGGCTATGCGAGGCTTTTTAGGAGCAAAATCAATGAATGGATAAGAGAGCCCTTAAAGACTGCTGACCTACGCTTCGGCGAACAAAAAAAATTAACCAGAATAAATACAAATTCGAAGGAAAAGTTCCACTGCAATCGAAACGATGTCTCGGCTTAAGCGAAGGCTCCAATAAATGTTTCTGCCATTCAATTACTGAACTAGCTTCTGAGTAGAGGTGGAACTGGAGCTTCGGCTTACGGAGTTCCATTTAATCGTTGGCCATTAGATGCCAATGACACTTTTATGCCCCTTTAATAAACTTGAGAAGAGAAACTCTCTCTGTATCTCTCTCACTCTCTCCCTCTCTGTCGAGTGTGGAGGGGCAGCAAAAGTTTTCTTTCAGCCTGAAATGCTGCCAGCCACAAGTTTCTCCAGATATCAAAAGAGGCTGGCAGTGGCTGTGTGTTCGGGCGCTTCATTAATTGCAGAATAAAAGTAAGATAAATATAGTTTCTCTTACACGCTCTCTTATAATCGACTGCCACCTTTAAAATCCATTAAATATTCTTTAATCAATTAGTCCGAGTCGAAGTCCAGCCATCGTTACAATGAAAATCCTTCATTGTAGCACTTAATGCCAGGCGACCGAAAATGCAGCTCGACCGCCATTTAATTTCTTTACAGCAATCAGCAACCAGCAGCAGGCGTAAGAGACCCCACCGAGGGTTGAAAGCCTGCCACAAAATGGCAAAAAACAAAAAAAAAAAAAAGAAACAGAAAAAGAAACAAGCTGCTGTTGCAACTGCAGCCTCAGCTTGTGCAACGTCGAAACATTTTTGGGACGACAACACGCTTCAATAATTCTGTTTGCCCCCACACACACACACACACACACCAAACGGGGGGGGGGGGAGGCAAACATATTTCGAGTGGCTTTTGCGGCGGCATAAAAGCGAAGACAAAAAAAAAAAAATGGTCAGCCAGAAAGTCCCAAAAAAGCGAGTCAGAGTGGATGATCGAAGCTGGAAATACTCTGAGGGATAGCCAGGGAAATAATGGGTATCCGGAATTATCAGAGTGGTTCTTTAGTAACACGACAAATTGAAGCAGGAAAACTATGAAAATTTGCAATGAAATTAATTCTGCAGCAGAAACGAACAAAGGGAAAGACTACAGCAGAAAGAGGGAAAATACAGCATAGATTATATGCTGATCAGATCAGGGATTAAAAATTATCAACAGAGCTGCCAAAGAGATTGTGGTAAGAGTTATATTGGCTGACTGGCTCGATGCTGAGTGGCAGGGAAAGAGGAAAAAGAAAAGGAAAAAGCAAGAGCACTTGGAGATCTGCTTTTTCAGCTGGGATTTATTGTCTCTTTGGAGCACTTTGGAGCGAGTTGTATCCATAACTAATGGCTGTAATTAGCATACAATTTTCCAGGATTTTACCCAAGAATCCTGTAGCCCTTTTTGAGCTCAGAAATGCTTCCTTTATATACCCTCTAAAGCTCTGACACAGGGTCAGATGCAGAGTCCAATGCAATTGTTTGCCCATTGGCATGCCCCGTGCTGCCACATGCCACACAACTTCGTTGCAAAGAGTCCAATGCCACAGAAGCCAAAAGTCAGACCAAAGCCAAGAAAACGACTGAAGAACGGAACGGACTGAAGGCAAGCAATGGGGGGACTGGGGGGAATGGGGAATGAGCGAACGGGCAGACTGCCTGGCGACGAGGCAATTATTGATTTAAAAGAAATGAGTGCAGTGTGGCAAAAGCAGTGCAGCCCCTGCTCAAAAAAAAAAAATTGAGAGAGGAGGATGTGAGAGGAGTTGGCTGCTGGGGGCGTGGCAGTGCACTTTTTCTGATTAACTGTTGCATAATTTTGGGCGCTGCTGCTGCTGCTGCTGCCGCTGCTGTTGCGGTTTTCTTTTGTGCGCGGACGCTAATTGAATTTGCATGACAAATCAGGGCACTCACTCGAATGAATAGCATATAGCGGTGTGAATGGTGTGAATGGTGTGAATGTGTGTGTGAATATGAATATGAATATAGGAGGAACAAAGGCCAAGGGAAGTAATTGTGTGCAAAGCAGGAACAGCAGCAGGAGTAGCAGGGCGTGCAGAAAGTTACTTAAAAAAGAGCACCACAAACAAAAATAAATAAAAAACGAAAAGCAAAAGAGCACAAAGGAAGAGAAACACACACACACACACACACAAGAGACATGGAAATGCATGTGTGTTCAGGGAGATGCTGCTGCACGATACTTTTTTTACTGACAGGTTTTTCTTTTTGGGAAAATAAAGCAAAGCAAAGGGAAACCCTCAAAGGAAAGGAATGCCTTAGGGTAATTAGATATACATATATTCTGGGGAATTTCTAGTCTACGCTTGTCTCTATTCTGCCGTGTCACGCGTCATGCAGCAGTGCCCCTCGTCACTGCATGGAATTTGAATATTTTTGGACTATCCCCAAACGAATGCTGTGCAAATGGGGCATTGGTGAAACTTCATCGGTGGAAAACGCATCGTGTAAGGTCTCCCCTGCACCCTCGCGCCCTTCCTGCATCTTTGACTGGTGTTTTTGGGCATCCAGCAACACCCACAGCCCCACAGCCACACATCCAGAGACACAGCCGCCTCCGCCAAACAATGAGGCCTTTGTATGCCGCAACGCGTTCGCCTTTTTCTGTGCCACACACACACACACATGGCTACAAACATACGTGGCTCCATTGTTTGTATTGAGACGAAGAAGGAGACGATGGAGGTGGCACGGCCCACCACCACATCAGGACGTCCGTCTGTTCCCTGTCCTGATGATGGTAGGCCGTGGCGACGGCGGCAGCGGCAGCGACGGCGACGGCGTTTTCATTTGCGCGTTCAAATCTAAGAATAATAGCCGCCTTGATTACATTCACGCCGCTTTATGACAAGCGGGTATAGTGGGTGTAAAGGAGGGTGGGGAATGGGTGGCACAGTGGGCGCGAATAAAGGAAACAAACAAGTCAAAGAAAGAAACTTTTAAGTTTTTCGTTTTCTCAAAGGGAGACGTTGCATTTAATAATCTTTGGGATTGTCAAAAATTTCGGAGAATTGTAATCATGAGCTCAAAGGCAAATCACCACTTCTCTCTATCTCTCTCTCTGTAATTCTCTGCCAGGAAGAAACGCTAACCAGCCGAGGGGCGTGACCGCAAGACGTGTATATATTTGGATATATTTTAAAGCATTCAAAATAATTGTAAGCATATAGCAGCCTCTTCTTAATATTCAGAATAATTTTGCACCACTGTAGGAGCTTTTTCAGGCGGCATACAGGACCTTGCGTCTTTTTGTGTGCCCTGCCAAAATGAAAAGAAATGAAATTAAGTGGCATGTTGTTGCTTGTAGCACGTCTGAACGTTGAACGGGGGGGCTGGGGCGCAAGAATGTGGGAATGTGGCCACGCATGACCAGCTTGCAATCACCAGCCCCCACGGGCAGCCGCATCCAGAACCACAGAGCCACCAGCCACCTCCACAGACACTGGGGCGACTGGTGACTGGCGACTGTCTCCCCACTTGAGCCCGCCCCCCTACCCCTCCACAGTGTAAGCCTGTTAAGCATTTCGAGTGTTAATTGTGTGCGAACAACAATAACAGACGGAATGGTGGGTTCGGGGGTACGTGGAGGGTGGGAATGGCATGTGAGTGGGTGGTAAGACTGAGCAGGAGCAGGAGGAGAAGCAGAGACATCCTGACAGCCAGGATGTTGTGATTTGAGCGCCGCTTCGCTTCTCTTCTCCTAAGAAGTTCACTCAGCGAAAGCAGGGCATCTGTTTGGAATTAATTTTTTGTAGACGAAACCTTTTTGCCTAGCACTTTACAACCTTAAGAGAACCTTGGAAACTTCGCCTTAATAATGCAATTTGGTATTTGTATTTTATGCATGCTTAATACTAGCACCTACAACCTCGCATAAAGCTGGTGGCATCAGCTTCGAATGCCAGGCAGGGCAGCCACAAAATCTGTGTGCAAAATTCGATCCATACGAAAAGGGGAAGCGAAGGGATGCTTCCAACTCTGGGCGACTTCATTTCGACTCACCTGCAATGAAAGCAAAAATAATATAAATATAATAAAGCTGTTAAACAATGTTGCCATCATTCGTGTGCAGCTCAATGAATCAACGAGGCATGCAACAGCCAAATGAATTCATGTCTGCGCTCAGGCAGTGCACAGTAATATATATTTATTTACTTATTTCCAAGTATTGAAATTATTGGTAAACATTAATGGTTCAGTGGCCAAAGCTATTTCCATTAGCTAGCTTAATATTTATTTTTTATTTATTTATTATGCAGAATTTAACTGTTGGAAAAACTTTGAATTTTGTTGTGGAAAATAATAGATTTTTGATCTTCGTATTTTGCCACAAATTCCCAGCTGAAGGAGATCTTTGAGTGCTCTTTCTTTTGTGAGGGTACAGGAGTGAGGGTACAGGGTGCAGGGTACTCAGCATCGATTCCCCATATAAATCTTAACAAAACCTCTTTGCTGACTCTGTTAATAATTTTCATTCCCCCTTATGATTGTTTCCTGTATTTTTCCCTATCCACTTCCACCCACCGTACCCTTGCAATTTTCATTTTCATTTCCATTTCCCCCCACCCCCACGTTTTTGCATTGCAACATTTTGTATTCGCGTTCGCATTGGCATTTCCATTCCCAATGGCAAATCAATTTGCGCTTTACATAAAAATCAACAAAAGATCTCTGAAGTTCGAGGATGCTCGTTGCGTTCCTGAAGTATGGAAAATGGAATGGGGAAAATCTCCATTTGCAGAGGATGGGGAGGACAGGCGAATGCCGAATGGCGTTGGGTTGGTTTCCTCACGAAAATCACGGCACATAACCCATTAACCCAACGTTGCCCAACTATGCATGTGAAATGAATGGCGACGACGACGACGGGGACGGGAACGGGAAAGGGAACGACGATTTCCATACAATTTTGTTTGCATTTCTTTACCTGTTCTTTCGCATGTTCCCCCTCCACCGCTTGGATTCTTTTCCGTGTCCTTTCTGCTGTTTATTCCCCTTACATTTTCCCTGTTTATGCGCTGCCTACCCGGGAACAACTCAGGGAACAACATTTACATAATGAATTCATATGTTTAATAAAATCTACACGTGAACATGAATATACACGACAGCAGCACGGGAAGGAGCTGGAGCTGGAGCTGTAGCTCCAGCCGGAGTGAGGGAGCAACACACAAAAGGACAACCTGAATCCAGTGAATCCAGTGAATCCGGTGAATCCACTGAATTCTGAATCTCAATGCATAAAAAAGAAAACAGCAGAAGCAGAAGCAGCAGCAGCACACAAAAGTATGCAGCACGCAAAAAAAAAAAGATGGAAAAAATAGTAGCCCAGAAAGGGATCGGATCGGATGATGGTTTGGGGTTGAGGGAGGGAAATGGCTGGCTGGCAGGTTTTCCTTTTTGAATAGTTTGACGATGACAATGACGATGACGCCACCATTGAGGACACACACAAACACACAGAGAGAGAGAGAGAGAGCGAGAGAGAGAGTGAGTGAAAGAGAGTGGGAGGGGCGGGGCGGGGCGGGGGAAGAGTGAGTGCCTGGGCCCCAAGGAGTGGCATGGCGTCACTCTCTGCTGTTTGGCCAAATTAAAATCATATTAAATTTGCATATTGCGCCAAAGTGTCGTCACAAAGTGTTCACTCTGTCTGCCCCCCTCCCCCTCTGTTGATGATGCTCAAAACATTGTTATCGGTTATCGGGTTAGCGGCAGGTGTTGCATAATGTACTACAACCTAGAGTGTGGGTTTGGGGGGTTTGGGGGGAGAGCTGTTGCCGCATTTAAATTTCACAAAAAGCTAAAGAGAAATCCAAGCAGAGGCTACGCTTCGATGGGTAGCTTTAAATAATCGATTCACCCATTAAATACCGATAAAAAATCGCTTAAAATTAGTGAAATATTTTAAAACTTTTATGTAGATCGATTAAAATATGCTCAAAATTATTGCAATTCTGCATAATGCGCTTGGTTTGGAATTTAGTTATGGTCTTTGGGGGGTATCAATCATTTACCAATCGATTGTTGTGTGGCAAAGCGATCGATATATTATTCATTGCAGGTCCAGTGGTGACTGACTGTACTTTCACAGCCTCTACCCCTCTGCCGCTATATACCACTGTCCCTCTGGCCCAGATACAACACACAAAACTTTTCAACAAATTCTCGACCGCAAAACTGTCCAAAAAAGCACAAACAAAACACACAACACAACACAACACAACAAAAGTTCAAATGACCCAATCTCTAAAAATAAGCAAACAGAGAGACAGTCAGAGAGGGAGCGTAAGAGAGGGGGGAGTGGAAGTAGCCAGCACAAATGGATGTCCGAGAGGAAGAGTGACAGGGAAAGAAAAATCATTTTGACAGCTGATGGAGGTGGCAAGACGGAGGGGGGTTCGAAGTTCCCTCCCACACATAAACAAAAAGAGAGTGAAGCAGAAGCAAATATACAGAAGGCGACAGAGAGAGAGACAGATGCACATAGAGCGTGAAAGGGACAGCGATATATATATATATATATATATCCAATTGGCAATTGTGATAAATTGTACTTTTAAGCAATTTAAACCCCAGAAAAGAAATAACCCAAAAAAAAACACACACACACAAACACACACACATAAAAAAGGGACAAAAGTTAGCCTTCAGGATCGCGTCAGTCCCTCATCAACGCAAAGGCATATCCTTTTTGACTTTTGACCAGGAATTTTGCCGCCTTTGCCACCTCCCACCACCCAACTCCCCCGTTTCGTTCGTTCGTTCGTTTCGCTTTTGGTATGTTAAAACTACTTTACTAATAATGCCTCAATTGTGCTCGCATTCCTTTGGGGTTGTAGGTTGTTCTGTAGGGCTAGGGACACCAGCTTCTCCCCCACGCCCTCTGCTTCGTTTTTTTTTGTCCACTATGTTCCCTGCTTGGCTTGATTTTTGTCTAGTGTTTTCTTGGCTTTTTCTACGGGATTTTCCCCTTTGCCTGCTGCGGTATCTTGAGTATTAATCCTAATTGAAGGGAAATCCCCTGATGGACACGCACATGGCCAGGGGAACGCTGGCTGGGGCTTGAGTGGCAACCCTTTTTTTTCTCATTCTCTCTTTAGTTGGTTTTTTTTTTATCATCTTTTTTGTTTTTGAGTCTTGGATTTTATGGCGCTGCGCTTGCTGCTTTCTCGGGCTTGTGTTTTTTACTTTTATTTCCCTGTGTTGTTTTTATTTTTGTCTGGGTTTTCCTGGTTCTTGTGTGTGTGTGTTTGCCAGCTTTCAATTTCGTTTTTGGCCAAGCTGAAAAGTAGACTAAGGATTTTGTGGATATAGAAACTGTCCCTTGACTCCATGCCCGACCCGCGCCATCCTCTCCTATTCTATACTAAGTCCAATTTCTGTTCTATTTATCTATTTATCTGCCTTGCTCTCTAGCTTTATCTCTTTGTTGTTGTGTGTGTGTGTTTGTTTGTTTCTTGTGTTTCTTGGGCATAAAATTGGACTCATAATTACAGTCATTTTTGCAGGGAAACAAATTTTAAAGCTGCTTCAAACCATAAGAAATAGATGGCTGAAAAGTGCATTCGAAGGAGAGATGTCTAGAGGAACAAGGAAAAAATTATTTAATGGGCAAGCAGCATTCGAAACGCATTTTTCGTTGCACTGCTCTGCACTTCTCTGCGTGGCAAACATCTCCTCAAAATCAAAGACCCTTTCTCTTTTTGCAGTGTATACAAAAAAAAAACATGCAGGCAGAAAATATCCTGGGAGCAGCAGCCGAAGAGTAGCCGCCAAAGGCCACAGGAGCGCGGGGGCCAGTAGCGATGGAAAAGCCAAATAAAAAATGCTCAAATAGACATTTAATGATTCCCCATTGTCATTACATAAAGGTGACTTATAAAAACATTATTTCACACATACACACACAGAGAGGGGGGGAGGAGTAGCAGTAGGCAGAGTAGCAGCAGGAGAAGGAGTAGCAGTAGCAGCGCCTGAGTCCAGTAATGGAGGATGTGGGCCATGCGGGTGCGAGCTTATTTCATGGCACAAAGGCATTTCAAGTCGGCTAACGAGCACTTGGGGCATAGTACACGGCCCCAATCCCAAGACCCCCCCCCACACACACACACACACACACACACACACACACAGAGAGAGAGAGAGAGAGAGAGTGTGTGTAAGCCACAAATGGAATTGCTAGAGGGTTGCTGGGGGGAACCTATTTGCACCTGGCCACGCACTTTCACACTTGCTGAAATTTGCTTAAAGCATATTTGGTCACACTATAGCAAGGTCACACTGAACACTGAGGTATTTAATGCCTCAAGACCTCGCCCTGGACACACCCTAAGACCAGATTTCTGTTCATATTCAATCAGTATTGATTCCCAAAGATTCTTCTTAATTAATTAAATTTTTGCTTGAATTTTGTTGGATGAATTCTAGAGATGAGTCCTCAAAGAATACTTTCAGCTGGTCACACTGGTCAAACACTTTTGCCGCTTCTTTGAGGTTTTTTCTTTGATTAATTTCATGCGATTCGAACTTGAATCGAGTGCTGCGAGTGCTGGGAGTGGAGTGGAGTGGTTATTATGCTCTGTACTGGCAGAGCTGCCCGCTGTTACCCCGAATCTCTGCCATGGACTGTGGAGAGTGCATTGTCCTGGGCCCATTGTCCTGCCGCTTCTTTTGAAAATCTTTTGCAATCTTTCGTTTCGTTTCGTTTGGTTTGGTTTGGCTTGCAGCTGAACTTGTTTGAGGCGCTTCAAAGTTTTTGGTTTTGTCGGCGAAGTTTTGCCCCGCACCAGACCGACCGACCACAAGTTGAGTTTTCACTCCTGTTTCAGCTCGTGCTGCTGCTGCTGCTCCTGCTCCTCTTGCTCCTGCTCCTCCTGCTGCTCCTCCTTCTCCTCCTTTCTCGCTTGCTGTATCTCTGTCGCCTTTTGGCTTTTCCTTTCCTTTTCCTGCTTTTGTGGAAATTCTGTTTGTTTGTTGTTTTGTCGTGTGCTTCGGATTCGATTTAAGTTCCGTTTTGCCTATTGAAAGTTTACTTTTGTCTTTCGTCTTTTGTCGTTTGTTTTTTGGTTTTGTTTTGTTTTTTGGGGCTTGGCCCTTTACCACTTTCCCTTTAGGAACCACGATTCATTCCCATTCCCCATCCCGATTCTTTATTTTCTCTGCTTTCTTGCCTTTTTCCTGTTCTGGCCATGTTTATCAGAATTTGAAGCGACTAAGCGGGTGAGGTGAGGTGAGGGGCAGTCGATTGAGTTGAACTTTGATTGTCAGCATTTTCCAACTGATTTGCTTTTTGGCTGTCTCTCTCTCTCTCTGTCTCTGTCTCTGTCTCTTTCTGTCTCTGTCTCTGTGGCCCAGTTTCTTTTGGTGTATCGAATGGCTGGTGGATTGCCAGTGGTTCTGTGTGTTCCTCTGTGGGTTTAGTTCAACAATGAAATGTCCGCATATTTGGCACCATTATTCAAATTGCCCGTATGCACGCGCTTCGCCTTCGGGCTGTGTTGTTGTTCGTTGGCCCCCGTGGAAGTATGCCACACAGTAATCGTGCAAATGGCAACAGTTTCAGCCGCAATGGGTGCCGGTTCTGGCGCCCCTCCTCGTACCCCTATCAATTATATCTGCCACAAATGCATTGCAGTGGAGAGGCAACCGTGAGGCACCACAGGTACTGCCTGGTGCTCCCCTGTTGCGGAGCACAGCAATGCGACATCCGCAGGTGAAAGCGGTGACCGCAGCGAGCGGCGTTCCACTGCACACTGAGCGCAAAAAGGGAGCAGCTTTGGCACACAAAAGGCGCTGTAAATTTATTTGGCAAACAATAGCTAGGGGGTTCAGTTCACTTGGCAAATTTGGGGATCATATCTTTTGAATTGTGTGGATTTCAGGACTGTAAATAAGGCATAAAAATGTTTAATTTTTGCTTGCTTTTTTTTGTTTTGAATGAGGTGATTTGTATATGTTTTATATGCGCAACGGAGCTGCAAGAATATCTCTGAAATTTTTTTTATTAATATTGTGCGAGATCTAGATGTTCATCTGCACGATCTGCATTGATCCTCATATATCTGGATAATGTTTATCAGAATGTTCATTGCTGAAAGAATTTGTCTTTCATAATTTGAGGATGCATTTTCTTTCGAGGATAAGTTCTTAATTATTCCTTACAAAAATATACTCGATATATTTTTAAATATATTTCTAGAGCATTTATTGCTAATTCCCTGAGGGTATTTTTATGATTTTATGCGGGTGCATTCCTGATTCATGGCAGGCATACCTAAAACAATGATTCATTGGGTATACATAACTGATTCTTTGGATATATATTTCCGATGCTTTGAGCATATATTCATGAATCTCTGAGTACATGCTCACATGCTTACTTGGGCATATATTTTCGCTTCAGTAAGGATAAATTCTCTCTGCCAAAAACCAGCTTTTTCTTTCAGTGTCGATCCCCCCTGGGGCACGTGTCGAGTTCATTATCGCACATCGACACACACACGGCACACACACATATGGCACACATGGTGGCACTGCTGGCCAGTGGTGGCACTGCTGGCCAGGGTTGCCACCACCGTCATTCGCATTTGCATTGGCATTTTCTATTGCCAACTTCTTTGTCGGTTTTTGGGGCGCATTACAATTTAAATTGTTCGCATGCGGCCGGGCAAAACTTGTCGCATATTATTTATGAGGCCCGGACCTGGACCTGGACCCCCCAGCTCCTCCTCTTTGCTACCCCCCGACCTCGACCCAGGACCCTCTTTGTGAGGCCAGCCTTAAAAATGTTAAACAAACACACACAAAAAAATATTAAAAAAAAAAAAGCCTTGCATACATTTCGCAGTGGCCCCGCAGGAGGAGCAGGAACTGGAGCTGGAGCAGGACCTGGAAACCTGGAGCCGACCACACGCTGTGTGCGGACTAGGCTCAAGATTTATGGCTTTGCGACAGGCGGGGCAGACAGACAGGGGGGACGGAACAGAAGAGGGCAGGCGCGGTAGTGGACAGCCAACAGACAAGGGCAAACAGAAGGAGAGAGACAGACAGACGGACAGACAGCTAGGTAGCAAAAGAACCCTGACACGATAGCAGCAGAGTGATGTGGGGAGGGGGGATTTAAAACCTTAAAGAACTGCTGCCCACAAAAGAAACTTCCACGAGGAGGCGGGATGCAACCAGCGAGGTTCCTGCAGCGTCAACCCCTAGGCTAAGCTTTGAACTCCGCCAACGTGGAGCAGCAACTAGAAGGAAGGCAAGGAACAGCCAATCTTTCCAGCGGCTTTCACACTCAACATTTTGTATGCTTCTTTGATTGAACAGCGGCCGAAAGTAAAGTGCAGCCAGTGCTGCACATAATCAGGCCATAAATAGATCAGTAAATATTGAATGAAATTGTGCAGGCGGAAGAGAGTTTTGCCAACCAAATCAATGTACAAAAATCTTGGAATTTATTTCAGTTTTTTTAAAATGTTTTTGTGTCCCCTGCTGAAGCGAATTAAATGGCTCCTGCTTCGCTTCGCTTCGCTTTGCTTCGGTATAGGCTTGGAATATGTGGGAGGATGCCATGGCTTACCTTTTTCAGCATATCATCGAGCGATTCGACATCGAGGCCGGCATAGTTGTTGTTGAATTGGCTGGAACAGTTCGAGGAGGTGCTGGTGTAGCGCTTCCGCCTGCCCAGGGCCGGGGAGTTGACCAGCGAGCTGGGACCGCTCGATCCGGCATAGCCCAGCGTAGCGGCAGCCATCAGGGGATAGAGCGAGTGGTGCGGTCCCAGGTGGGGCACATGGCTCATGTGGTGGGCGCCAGAGGAGCAGCACAAGGACGGGCATCCCGCTGGATGTGGATGCTGCTGCTGCTGTTGCTGCTGTTGCTGCTGCTGTTGCGAATGTGGATGGCTGCGTACGGCGGCCAGGGGTGAGGGCGGTGCCGTGTGGTGCAGCTGGAAGGGATGCAGCTGGTGGTGCAGCGGCGATCCATGATGCATGTGATGATGGATGTAGCCCCCCGGCGAACCGCTGCCCGGCGAACTGTTGGACGATGTGCCTGGCCCAGGATTGTCTGCTGTGGCTGCTGCTGCCACTGCTACTCCTGTGGTTGTGGTTGAGGAGGAGCACTCAATGATCGTGGTGGTGGTTGTCGTTGTGGTGGTGCTGCTCGACACCTCCATGGCAGTGGCTGTGGTGCCGCTACTTGTGGGTCCTGCACTGTGGGGCCGCCTGGAACACTCGCCCTCGCGCGGCAGCAGCGTGGCTCCACCTCCATTGATGTCCATCGAGAATCGGCAAACGAGAATCGAGAGTTTGTTGCACTTTACACGGTATTAAACGGCTTCGCTTAGGCTGGGCACACTGTTCGGCCCATGGCACTCGCGCGCGAATCTCTCACTCACTTCCCGCTGGCGCTTTAAATCCTCGTCGCACTTCTGTGGCAAGTGGCAAAAAGAATTTGTTGCAACACGCACACACACACACACACACACTCTGACGCTCTTTCTGTCTCTGTCTCTGTCTGCCATGCAAATTTATGTTGCAATTGTTTCTTTTTTAATTGCATGCTGCATACTTTTAGGCGTCGCCCACATGATTAATGGCCCCGCGGGAGAGGCACCAAAAAAAACAGAAAAAAAAAAACCCAACAAAAAAAAAGGGGTGGGCGCAAATGGGACATTAACCGCAGAAACAGATTGTTTGTCATTTGCCATTTGATGGGCGGCGACTAAATCGAAAATCGTGAATGGTGAATCGTGAATCGCGTTTATCCATATGGAAAATGGCAATCGAATGCCATAAAGCAGATAAATAAATAAATTAAATCTGATTCCACAACAGAAGCGACTGCCGAAGAATCAACCACAAACAAGAATCAAAAATAAAAAAAATACAAAAATAAATAAAAAAATAAATAAATGTGAAAGAGGGAAATAAATGTATGGGGAGCAGCAGCCGCTGGGCATGAAATCCGTTCGCTTATGGGAAACTTGTGCATCAGAAAACAGAAAACAGGCAACACACAAAAATGATTTTCAATAAGGCAAAACGAATTTCAAACCATTTCTGAAGCAGAGAAAATTAAGAAATTTCTCATTGAAACATGCAGAAATAAATTCCACATCGAAAGGGTTACACAAATATCGTCATTGAGCAAGAAGAATAAGTGCAAATGAATGCCTCAGTGGCAATGGCAAACAAGAAAATATTTATGGGAAAGATGCTGTTTTCGCCACTGATTAAGCCCATGGAACAAATGAATGCGGATTGCAGAATTCTTCGCTGAAAAAAATATAAGAAAACAAAAAATCCGAACACAACGCAACGTATCGATGGCAGCACACACGTTTTGAGTCGGCTCCACACACGCTTGACTTGGTGCCCCCCCCAGACGGACACACTGGGCGCTGGTACTGGGCGCTGGCAATTTACAACAAGCAGCAATCAATTCCGTAGCATAAATAACTCAATTTCTGGTTGGTGGGAAGGCAGCGAAGCAGCTCAAGGAATGGCAGGCTAATGCTGTCCGGCCATCAATAAATTCTGGGGGGGAATCTTTTTTCCCAGCGAGAAGAAGGGGAGCAGCAGGAGAGAGATGGAAATGGCTTGGTTGCAGCATGGAACGATGGCTCTCTCTCTCTCTCTCTCTCTGAAGCTTTAGCTAATTAGTGGGTAAACCTTTTTCGATTATGCGGCCAGACATTGGCATGATTTAAGCCCAGAAATACCAGAGATACGTACGAGCATATATACGAGATAGAGATAGAGGATAGAGAGAAGGGATAGAGCATAGAGATCAGATATCAAGTGGAATAGCCAAAGTCCTTCCAGAGCAGAGAAATTCGATGCAACAGCATGCATACAGCAGGGAGGCAGGGAGTAGCAGTAGGTGGTGTCCTGTCCTGTCCAGGACATGTCCATGTCCATGTCCATGACTCCTGCCGTCTGCCTTCTGCCGCCTGCCTCTGCCGTCTGCCCCTCTGCCTTCTGCCGCCTGCCCCTCTGCCTTCTGCCGTCTGCCTCTGCCCTCTGCTGCTGCTTTGGGGTGTCTGAAGTTTTGTATCGTCCATTTAACAATGTGTGCCACACAAAATGCATGATGATGATGATACATATACTAACAGGATGGCGGGGCAGGAGCAGAAGCAGAAGCAGGGTCTCTGTGTGTGCTGTGTGCCCTGTGTGTGTGCTGTGTGTGGCAGACATGGGGCCAGTGGCCAGAGAGTCGCCTAGAACTTCAGCTGTAGTTCTTGTAAGGACAAGCCGTTTTGGAATCTATATGGCCAGGCCATAATTCACTGGAGATAATATACATACGGCTCCCAATCCCACTACACACGACCCACCCACTACCTCCGCTCGCTCGTTCGCTTGCTCTGTCTGCTTGTGGCATGTGGCAGACAGGCTGTGAGACGGGAGGCACGAGGCACAAGGCATGCAATTGCCTCAACATACACACACACACACACACACACACACACATCTGTGGAAGACCCGGGCAACAACATACACATTAATGACACCAGCTTGAAATTTAAAGGGGGCGAAAATCTAGAGGAAAATCTGCGGCTGCTAAATTCTGTCAATCATTCAATTGAATTTCGATTTTAGTCGCAATTTCACTTTCTCGTCTGTGAGCTGCACAACAATTTCTGATAAGCGAATGAATATCATTGGGTTTTTTATTTTTTATTTAAAATTTCCTTTAAAATTCACAAAAAAAACAAACAAATGGATTCTCACTTTATTCAAATATTCCCCACTATATGCACAGGCAGACTAAGCTTCAAATATCTTTAAAATTCCCTCAAAATAGTTGCCTGTTGGCGTCTGAATTTAATTGTAAAACTCAAATTAAATATGACACTTTGGAGCAAGCGAAGAACTTAATTTTTTTACAGGTCCGGGAGACTTCTTAGGAGCTGGATCTTCTCTTTTAAATTATCTAGGTATTCAAATTATATCAGCTGCAAGCCAGAAACAACACAAAAGTCACGCTGAATATTTTATTGCAAAAGTCAAACCAAAAGCTAAATTTTATGTTTTATTTTACGAAACTTTCACGGAGGTTAACATGTAATTTAATAAACAGTTTCTCTATATATTCTCTATTCTCTCAATATTCTCTCTAAAGATTCATTCTATTAAATGATATAAGCCCCACAGATATTCAAGATTTAATTTCTGAAAATATTTCCTGCACTTAACTTTCCAAAAATAAAAAAATAAAATAAATTCAACATTCTATGGAAACACCAAAGGCACTTGCCACACAAAATGAAAGACAAACAAGTGGGGTGGGCAGGCAGGCAGGACACTCATTTTATCTTTTCAAAAATGTATATTTTTTGGACACAGATTTTTCGCGCCCATCGGCAAAACGAGAGGCAGAAACAGAAACAGAACAGAGTGTGTGGAGTGTGTCACAATTTAAGCTGGTCACGAAATTCACAATTTTCACAATAATATTCTTTGTGCAACAAAATAACAACAACAGCAAAAAACAGTTCCAAAAAAAAATATCAACAAACAAAATTTCACTTTTTATTTGTTGGTCGAGCGTTGCCCCACACGGAATATGCGATGCGGATGCAACAAGGAAATGCGGAATATGCGATATGCGGAATATGCGGATACGGAGGAGTCTCTTTCCCGCGGAGCACGCAACGCGTTACGCAGCCAAAGACAAACTGATTGCCGTGTGCCGTGCCACGGATGTGATTTACCGACCCACACAGAGAAAACACACACACAGAACACTGCCACACACACACACTCACATAGAGCCTGCTGCTGCTGGTGCTGCTGCTGCTGCTGACACTGCCACGAAGAACAGCTGGCAGGGCCTGCGCATGTGTGTGTCCATGTCCGTGTCCGTGTCCATGTTGGAAATGGAAATGTGGGGAAAAGTATTGAGGGAAATTCCCCACTGAGCAAGCAGCTGGCTGGCACAAAATAACGGTTGCAATTGGAGCAAAAGTCCTGCGTCCAAGAATTTCCCACAAACCAAAAGTGACAGCGCGTACCAACCAAAAGGATACCCTGTATATGGAGTCGTCTATGTTTAGACAGCCAATGGAAAAATAAATACATGCATAAATATATGCAATACATACAGCCGTGGTACATACAATACAAAAATAAATAAAACCGAGGAGAGCTGCCACGTGTGACCGATTTCACCACTTAACAAAGAATAATATGTACGAAAAATCCCTACAAAGAATCATGTAGGCAACTTCTTTTGCCAACAAATATACCATTTTTTTTTTTGGGTCTATCGATAACGTAACCTAAGAACGACTTTTCAGATAAAACAATACATAATAAATAATTAAGACATAAATCAAAATTAATTAGTTAACCAATGAAAAACATCAGCAAAACTCACATACAACAGAGCCCGTCTACCTCAACCTTAATTTTTAATTTTTTATTTTATTTTTATTTTTATTTTAATTTTTTTATTTTAATTTTTAAATTTCAATTTTAGATTAAAATTTTTAAATTTCAATTTTAAATTTAAATTTTTAAATTTAAATTTTTAAATTTCAATTTTAAATTTTAATTTTTGTTTTAGAGTCACAAACAAGCCCGCAGCTTTGCAGTGAAGCGCCTTAAGACGCATAGACCTTTCGCGCAAATCGAGTACGGGGCATGCCACAATAGAACTTCCCTTTTTGTAGCGCCAAAATCAAGAGTGCGCAGCATTTCCCTTTATTTGGTGGGGAGGGACATTTGTTGAATGGGGGAAATGTGTCTCGCGTGTCGTGTGTGGTGGATAACGGGGTACACCATTCGGGCCTGCTGATTGCTGGGCGCCACCCCACCCCACCCAATCCCACCATCAGCTAACAGGCCATACAGCATGTAGCATGTAGCGCCTGTAGCATACTTTCCTGCTTTGATTCCTGTGCACATTAAAGACGGCGGCCAAGCAGGAGGAGGACTCTCTTAAAGCACTGCCTCGCTGCTCGCTGCTCGCTTCTCGCTTCTCGCTTAACCTACTCGACTCCCAGCTGCCTGCTCTCTCGCGCTGTCGCTCTCTCGCTCTCTCCCTCTCTCTTGCTTTGAGTGCTCGCTTAACCTTAAAGCGGTGGGCCTGAAAGACGACAGCAAGTTGGCCACATGTTTTGGCCGCCTGCGAATTTTAATGACTTGCCCCTGCTCCACGCAGAAACTGCAGGAGCCACCTGCCTGCTGCTTGCTGCTTGCTGCCCTCATCCCCCAACCCAGTCCCACCCCACCACAGCGCTCTGTTAACGGTTCGCGTTGCCAAACATGTTTGCATTTGAATTTTAAATTAAACGTCGTCGTTGTCGTTGTCGTCCTCGTAGTCGCAGGTCGCAGTCGCAGTCGTGGAGCGATGATGATGACGACAACATGTCAACATCAAACCAGGCAGAAGAAGGATGAGGATGAGGATGAGCAGGAGACCAGCCAAGGGGCAAAAGGATCAGCAAGGCTGAGACGGGCATTAGTTGTCGTCGTCTATTGATTTTTGGCTGCTGACCTTTTTTTCCTCACCAGTGAAAGCAAACCATGGAGAGAGAGAGAGAGAGAGAGAGGAGATAGGGCATGCTAAATGCGGGCCGAGTGCCAATTCCAGAGAGTAGAAGAGTGTGAGAGAGAGTGAGATTAATAGCTAAGGCTGGATAATGGGAGAGCTAGCAAGAGAGGCGAGACAGCTGTCAGCTTTGGCTTTGATTTCTTTTCCGAATTTTATAGCTTTGCAATCTGATGATCGTGACGCAAATTTGCAAGCTAATGCCAGCTTTAAGAATGAATGAGTGAGAGAGAGAGAGAGAGAGAGAGAGAGGGAGAAAGAGAGCGCAAGAGAGTAGGAATAGATGGCAGGGCCCAACCTTCCTTCAACAGCTGTCAGAAACATCCACGATTCAGCTCATGATCAAAGTGAATGCCCCTGCCACAGTGCCACAATTTACACCCAACGCATGGCAGGTGGCAATGCCCCTCCCTCACACACACACACACACACACAAGGGTAAAAGGCGCTTAAGCGCCAATTTGAATGCAAAAACTACGAAATATATTGCAAGAATTTAGCTTGTGGCTTTCAGCCACACACACACACACACACAGCTGGAGGCCAACTTGTTGAGCAATTAAGCCCAAAAACGCTCAGCATGCTCAGCAACTCGATAAACGAAACCCCCTGGAAAATATTGCATGCAAATGACAATTTGGTTGTGAGAGAAATCAATTACCTGGGTGCGATCGATAGCTGCCTTTAAGCTGCGAAGCACCTCATTTGGATGAGTCTCCTAATTCGAATTCAATTTGAATCCCAAAGCCCATGCTGTGCCTCGGGAGTAAATCAATTTGCAACACCTACGCCATGGCTGGGACTCTCAAATGTTTGGCTTTCATCACCAGCGACAAAACACACCCCAGGGTTGGCCCCCCCCCCCTGCCCCCTGACTGGACACACTGGACACACTGGACACACACACTGATATTGAAGTTAAGTGAATGTTTGTCGCCTGTTTGGCTCAGGGAATCCTGTGCCAGGAACCTCTCTGTTATTGTTGACCAAAGTCCAACAACTGTGTGAGACTGTGTGAGACTGTGGTGGCAGTGGGGTGGCTGGGCGAGGGGGGAACTACATAAAGTAACAACTGGCTAATACCCTTTTTAATCCCATACACATAAATATATATTTTATTGCTCTGTGACTTCGCCTTCCATCTGCCTTTTGGTCCAAGGGTCGCCTTTTGTATTGTTGTGTGTGTGTGTGTGTGTGTTTTCCCACATACTTCTCCACCGTTTTTATTGCCACTCTTCTGCTCGTATAGTTTTCCATAAATTTTCGCCCACTTTTGTGGGCGTGAGACCTTTGTGAGACCTTTACTCGAGGTAAGACGACGACGACGATGACTCTCGGACTCTCTTGGGGCAAATCCGCTTAAAATCATTTTTCGGCATTATTATTTCGAGTGGCAGCCCCAACCCCAGCCCCCAAGTCGTGCCATTCGCAGCCGTGTAAGTGTGAGTTATTGCAACATTGCAACAGCAACAACAACAGCAACAAATAAAAGGCTTAAAGTACATTTGCGAAAGCCGCTTAACACACAACTGTACTGCGGTTTTTCACCAAACAGAAGAAAGGGGAAAATATATATGGGAGCAGCCAGCAGCATTAATTGCTAGAACAGGGGCACAAGCATGCTGCATGCCACACCAAAAAGTAGGCAATGGATCCTCGCACAAATACCCCGCAAACGAAAAAGGAAAGCTAGAGTAACTTTATTAGCTTGTTACCCTCGCAGTTATCCGCCTGCTTGTTATGCCTCATAGGGGTGGGGATAAACCCCTTTGGGTACAGTGGAACAACAGTTTAAGGACTCCCACAAAAAGACAGACAAAAAGACTTCGCATTCGATCAATCAAATATTCAATTAAATGATCAAAAGCTACGAAAAGAAAAGCCTGCAGAGTGAATTTTTGCAACATTTTATTGAAAATATTGCTCCTTTCCATGGTATCCGTTTCGTGCCTTTCAGTGGGCTATTGGGGCAGTCAGGCAGTCAGTGTCGTTTCTTGAGTCGAATGTCTTCATCTTTCGCAAAACATTTCTCCCACTTCCCTCTAACATCGTTTCCCTTGGGCGGCTCAGTCGCCGTTCATCTGCTTGCTGCTCGTGCCCCACATTCAAATGCCTGTCAACATTCAGAGGCATGGGCCATGGGCCATGGGGCAGCAGCTCACTTACAGTTGCTGCAACATAAAGCTGGACAAATATATACATATATACATACACACACACATACATATATATATATATATTTATATGTATATTGAAGGCAGCAAAGCAAACCCAAAAGAGAATGTTGGGCAAATATTTTTGGAGCTGAAATATTCATTTGATTTCTGCGCGTAGTCCGCCCTCAATCGTGTGCCTCAATTCCCCACCCCCTGGTGCCCCTCCACATCTCTTTCGCTTGAGCATTGTTTCCGCTTTTTGTTTTATTTTATTTGATTTTGTTGTTGTTGTGTGTGGCACACATTTTTAGCTACTGCTTCCTCTCTCTGTCTCTCTCCGTGTCTGTCTGGTACTTCCGTTCCCGTTTGGCATCGCTGACTAAATTGTTGCATTGCCTTCTTTCAGGCAGTCGCTGAATTAGCGCTGCCTTCGCTCAGTACAAATTTCCCCATAAACGAACGGACATCATTCGCATTGGAAATATTGCCAGAAATCGCAGCAATAATGGCCAGCAAATTCCATTCGTTATTTTCCATCTTCATCGGTGGCACTCTGGCGGCACTCTGACACTCGTACTCCTGTGTGTACATATGTATGTATATTTTTCTGCATATTTAAACAAAGCAAAGAGGAGCCTTCAGCTTCAGCTCCATTTCCACTCGGCTGTTGTGTAATCCTGCCGGCAATGGGAGCGTGAAACAGGCACGTTAATGGGGGTAGCGTGTAGCCTTCTGTGAATGAGGCATTGTCACGCATAATTAAAATTAAATGCGCTTTTGGGAATAATTCAAATGAATAAGCGAGCGAGCGAGCGGGCAGCCAGCCAGCCAGCCAGCATGTGTGCTGCATACACAAAATTATATTTTGTCGCGACAGGGTGTACTACCCCCTACCCCTGACCCTACCCCTAACCCTGTCCAGGGTCTTTCCCTATCAAATATCTGATGACAAAAAAAATCAAGCCAAAGATCTTTAAGATACCCTGCTTAAATGATGAGAAACTCAATCATCTGATGACTCGCTTCCATTTCCAGCATTTTCCTGGAATGCCACATAAATCGTTGTCGAAAGTTCCCCTAAGCGAACGGACATCATTCGTTTCGAATTTCACTTTTATTTTTATGCTTAATTGTGAATAAAAAATCCTGCAAACAGCCACAAAAGCAGCAAGGAAATTCAGCTCTTACCCCAGCTCCGTTTTTTAATTCCTTCGAAGTCATCTCCTCTTTCTTTTCCTGCTAGCCCATATACCCTGTTAACGCTCTACGACTAATGGGCATACAAAAAATTGCCTTCAACAGAAAAACAAAATACAAATAAAAAAGAAATAAAAATAAAAGGAACTTTTTTTAAAGAACGTTTTTCTTGTGCTCTTGTTTCTAGTTTGCCTTTTCTCTGTGGCCCTTCTCCATTGTCCTGTACGCTGTACACTGTACGCCCCCCATTCAAATAGTGGGCGTGGCAAGGACAAAGAGCACAGTCCTGCGAAAAGTAGGAGGACGGAACGGGTCGGGTCGGATTGCAGGGTCCTGTGTGGTGGTCTGGAGGAGCTCTTCATTTATTATGCGACTGATGGCCATTAATTTTGCAGGCCATCGTCGTCGTCGGTTGGTCTTTGGCTGTGCCTCTTCTCCGGTCCTGCGACATCATCTCTGAATGGCCCCCCACCCACCAAAGTGAACAGGATGCACATATGAGTGGGTGGGAGCGGGGGGTTAGTGTGTGCTGGCACATGGAAAAACTCGCCTCAAGCCAACAAAAATTCATCGAAGTCCTTTACGTTTTCCATTTGCCTGTGAACGCATTTTTCTGTTCACTAATTATGGAACAAGGAAAAGGGTTTCGGGCTTGGGTTCCGCCATCGGATGGGAGATTCCTCTTCTAATTGCTGAAATAGTTGGCTAAGTTTTCCCTTCCCAGCCCGCCGCCTTTGGGCATTCCGAGTCCTGGGTCTGGTCCTGGTCCTGGTCCTGGCTCCATGCGCCTCCTCCGCATCGATGCCCAATTTATGCCAAAGCACGAAGTTGTCAAAAAATTTTAATTAAACACGAAGGCATTCATGGCCATCCACTTTCCACACCCAAGCCCAACATCCGTCCATCCCCCATACCTCTTCAAGGCTGGCAAGGGTGCAGAGGGTGGCAGGGGCAGGGGCCGGAGTGCTGGCGTGTGGCAGCTGTCCACAAACTTCCAATACCGAAAAGGAATATTCCATCAAGTTTTAATTCAATCAAAATCATGTCCCAAATCATCGATTACTTATCGTTACTGGGAAGACTGAGCAACAGCAACGGGCCCTGAAATCGATCAATATTTTCGATAAGTAACGATAATTTATCTTTTTCGATTACTAGTCGATAAACTTTAAATTGTTTTATGATCATTTATCGATCATTTATCGAAGCAACACTGCAATCGATTTATAATCACGGGCTAACACCTTTTTCAATGGCTAATCGATTGCTGTAATGATTTTCCATTCGGTACTCATCAATATTTCCATGGTTGGAACTTCGTTTGCCCCACTAAACACACTTATCGATTAATTATCGAAGCCATTGGCAGTTACATCTACAACACATACACACCCACACACCCACACACACACCCACACACACACCCACACACACGTATAAAGTGGCAACATTTTCAATTTCCCGTAAAACAATTGCAACGCCCGTTGGCATGGCTATGAAAATGGCATGAAAAGAACGACAATCCTTTGTCTCCTAGTCTATCATTTTTATCTCTCTCACTCTCCCTCTCTCTTCCTCTCTCTTTCTCTCTCTCTCTCTCTCTCTCTCTGTCTCTCTGTTGTGTGTAAGTGCAACAATCCCACGCTTATGGGCCTCAAACTGGGAACTGCAACTGTGGCGCTGTTGTGCCATCGGATGTGCCATTGTTGCCACAGCCCGCTCCCGCTCCACGCGCCCGCCCTGACAGCTGCCACACACGCATTTCCGTGTACACTGGCAGAAAAGTGTGCTATCTGCTGAGCTGCCGTGTCTTGCATTTGCCTTTGCATGGGAATTTTCTGCAAGTGTACGAGTGTGTGCGTTGGGTCTATATTAATCGACAATGGGAGCAAACTGTTGTCAGCACTTCTCGTTTTTGGGTTTTTGGTTTTGCATGCTATGCTGTCTTTGCCTTTGCGGATGCAAATTGAAATGGATGACAGCGCCAGGCTGGGCACGCTGGGCACGCCAGGCGGTCATTTGCCCCCAAAGCGCGACTTTCGACGCGTTAACGCGCTCCACGGGGGCTTCGATGGCAGGGTGGGCAGGCAATGCATGGTAGTTAGCAGCAGAACTCGCATTAGGGGGCATGCACAGCTTATGGCAGATGGCCGATGGCACACACACTAATGCGAGTCGATTTTCGAGCCATGTTTGCCGTGTTGACGGCCGCCGCAATCCCTGCAATTGCAAGCCATGCCCTGGGGCCAGCATGGGCCCATACGCTGCGGCAGTAGGTGCATATTTGAGGCAATCAAATGACCAACGGAACGCCGTCAGCGCTCGACTTTCGCGACCCTTTGCTGGGCACACGCTCTCTCTCTCTCTCTCTCTCTCTGTTTAATTCGGGAATGTCCAGCCACAAAAAACGTTAGAATTAGGTACATTTTTCGGTTATAAACGAAGGCAATTCCAAGGTATCTTCTGATCTTCTGCCCACTGGCAGGAACAGTGTATAAAGTGGCAGCTCTTTGATTCCATCCTGAAGTTTGGCAACATTCATGGGCTGGCCAATGTCAGCCTTCCCCTTGGATTCATTTGCCATCAGCTGGAGTCGTCGGTCGTCCGTTTGCTGTTTGCTGTTTTCCCTGGTATGGCTTTGGTAGTAAACTTGAATTTTATTGTGCTACAAGAATGTTGCAATATGCTTGGCCATAATTTCAACATCCTGAACATTGTTGCCAGACGAAAATAGGAGCCCCCCACCCCACACACACACACCCCACACACCCAAGAGCCGAAATTTTGCGGTCGTTGCAGGTCTGGAGGGTCCCCCTTTTGTCTGCAGGGAGTCCTGCTAAGGAGAAGCAACTGCATTCCACAAAAACAATGCCAAGTGTTTGTTGTGTTTTTTCAAAGATGGAAACTACATTTGAATCCGATCTCATATCGCTACTATATATCCCCATAGCTGCAACAACTTCGTTTTTCCTTATAGCTTTTTCCTTTTCCCTTTGATTTGTTTTCCCTTCCTTTGGGTTCCGGCTGGGAGTCAAAGGAGTGGGGAAATATTATAAATAACATTGCATATTTAGAGGGGCGCTTCCTTGGGCAGTTTTAATGGGGTGGCAACTGCGAGTGGCATGGTAGATTGACCCAAGCATCGGTTTTGTGTCCGGACCATTTCAAGTTTTTATTACAACTAATTTAAAATTTATGATGCACTTGAATTGCATTGCTGGCAAAAGTTGAAGAGTCAACTAAAAAAGAGCAACAAAAAACGAAAGCGAAAATCCGTCTGCATGGAGCATGGCAAATGGGGTGGGGAGGGGGAGTGGCTGGGTTGGGCGAAACGGAAACGGAAACGGAAAATGGCAAATGCATAAAAACAGAAATAAAATATTCATCGCATACTTTTAGCCATCGAGTTATGCATTTTCTTCTTTTCTACTATTTTCTGAATGCACACAGTTTTCCCAGTCTGTTTTTTGTTCTTTCTAGCTGCATTTTGCTGCATTTTCTGTTGGTGTTCTGCTGCCCGTTTTGTCGACTGCTCGGAAATTGCCAATTAAATATTGAAAGAGTCCCAGCCCCAGCAATACAAAATAATATTCATAATATTCGTGATAATAATTGAGTGAATGTTTGCTCTCAACGGTAAGTGGTCTCTGCATCTCTCTGGGTCCCTCTGGGTCTCTACGCCTTTTTGCTGCATTGAACCGGGGTCACCAGTTGTCGAATTCGCATTTCTTGGCGCACTGTGGGGGCACTTACACGCACAATTCTTAGATACCTACAATATGTTTGTATTTAATTTTATAAATATCTAATTTGTTTTTATTTAATTTTATAAATATCTAATTTGTTTTTATTTAATTTTATAAATATCTAATTTGATTGTATTTAATTTTATAAATATCTAATTTGTTTTTATTTAATTTTATAAATATCTAATTTGTTTTTATTTAATTTTATAAACTAAATTTCAACACATGCAAATCCCTATTAAACATGAAAATCCAAAAAAATAATTGACTTTATTTTTCGTAAGATTTTAAACTAATTCAAAAGTGAGTTTGCGGAGCTAATGGTAGCCCCATAACCGCCTGGATATATATACATATCCATGTCGGGGCGCTTACAAAATTTTCCCCATCGAGCGGTGGGTGGAGAGAATAGAGAGAGAGCGAGAGAGAGAGCACTCATGCATAATTCATGGAATAAAAATCATTGAAGTAAAATTAATTTATGTCATGTTGCAGGCTCCGGCTCTGGCTACGGCTCCGGCTACGGCTCCGCCACCACCCCTGGCAGCGCAATGAGTGCAGGGGGGGTATGTAGGGAGTTTTCTTTATTGTAGTTCACATTTCACTCTAATACATAATTCATATAGTTTTTTTTTGCATTAATGCGGGCGCCGAAACAAGCGCTGGTGTGGGTGGCTGCTTCTTGCGCTGCTCCTTTTGGCCAAATGCCTAATGACTTAATTAGCCCGATAATGAGGGGGAATCCTTCCACAGCTCCATATGTCCCACCATAACAGCTACACTATCTCCACAACACCCCACCCCACCCAGCCACGCAATGAAGCCCACATTCGGGGGCTGTTGTGTCTGTGTCTGTCTGTTTCTGGTCGTAAAAATGTTCCATCCGTGGCGCGCACTCATAAATCATAATTACGTTCAAGATGGTGGCGCCTGTGTACCCCATGCCCATGCCCCCGCAGACAAAATTACATAAACCCACTTTCGTTTGCCATCTGTGTAATTAATGCGGTTTCTGTGTCATCTTCAGAGCCAAGCGAATGTTTAGTTTGGTTTGGTTTGGTTTGGCCTACCTTTTCACGCAGCATATCCCGTATGCGTCCCGCCTGGTTCTTCGATCGATGCAGCTCCAATTGCAGCTCCAGGCAACGTTCCTGCCAGTTGATCTGCAAAGAGGGAACCTCCTGAATGTTCTTCCCTCGCGAAAAGTCAGTGGAATTCTTACCTCCGGCAGGGCCTGTCCGTAGTTGTTCACCTGATGGACGTCCAGGTGCTCGGTGAGCGTGGAAAAGTGCGGCCACGGCGCATCGGGGGCATCCAGGGCGGCCAGCACGGGATTCACAGGATTCACGGTCGGCTGCGGCGCCTCCGCCTTGGCCCCCTGCTTGGCCGGTATGGGCGGGGGCCGTGGCACGCGCCGTGGCATCAGCCGCGGGCTGTTCGGCGTCGAGGTGGTGCTGGAGAGGCGCCCCTGCACCAGCGGCATTTGACCGCTGAACGAGGTGGCCCGCTTGACCACCAACGGAGAGCCGTGCAGCGACTGGGAGCCCGACAATCGCCCCGGCAGCGACGGCGGCTGCTGCAGCAGCTGTTGTTGTTGGAGCAGATGCTGCGCCTGCTGCTGAGTCTGCTGCTGAGTCTGCTGCTGCTGCTGGTGGTGGTAGAGGTGCGAGGGAAAGGTGTGCAGGAAACCCACGCTGCTGCCATCCTGGGGCCTCAGGAAGTAGTGGCTCTGGTGGCTCTGCGTATAGTAGAGCGCAGCCGAGGGCGTGGCCCGGCCCGAACTGGAGGCCGATGCACTGGCAGACGGCGAGGGCGACGATGAGGCCGAACGTCGCCGCTGATCCGCTGCCGCCGCTGTGGCCTGCACCTGCAGCGATTGTTGCTGCTGTTGCTGCAGATTTGTGAGCGTATCGAAGATTTGCGATAGACGCCCCAAAGGCACTTCGTCAGACATTGACGTTGCAGTAGAGACAGCGACAGAGCCAGAGAGAGAGACGGAGAGAGAGAGAGAGAGCTGCAAAAGAGCGGGAAATTAAATTAATTATAGAAATTAATGTGTACAAACAGTTGCAACGTTTTTGTCGAGGCACAAGTGCCTCAAAAGTCTGTGGAAATCTGTTTCCCCATTGTGAAAAAATAAAACACTCGAATTTGTGGTGGCTCTGCCTTTGTTTTTTCTGTTTATTCGAGCCTCAAGCGGCGGGTAGCCTTTGATTATCCTGCAACTATGGTAATTTTGATGAACTTCAAAATGGGAGGGCGTCGCTAGTTCCAGCCAAAGAGACGCTGGAGTATGCCGCGTCTCTCCAACGGCGCCGCCACAGTCTCCGCCTGCGCCTGCGCAGTCTCGAGGGCAGCCGCTGGGGCTGGCGTTTGTGTGGGCGACACCTGGGCCACAGGCACCGCCACAGCTGGCGCGGGTGCCAGCGGTGCGGCCGGTATGGAGGCGGCCACAGCCGCGGCCAGTGTCAAAGTGTCCTCCGAGGGATGGATCCGTTCATCAATGGGACTGGCCACGGGCATGGAAGTGGCGGCCATGTCCGCGGGCGCCATCGCCTGCTGCGGCGAGATAACTCGCTCTGTCCGCCTGTGTTCGGCCTCTGGCATCCTGTGATGATGATGCCTATGGGGACGGGGAGCGTGCTTGCCACTGCTTGAACCGGGATGCGTCATCCTCTGCAAGCGTAAGTATCAGCATTCGTTTGGTTTGGTTTGTTTTGTGTTTTTTAGCCCAAAATAATACTCACAACCAATTTGTATCTGGCCAAAAAATGTGTAGAAAATTTTGTTAGGTTGGGAAATCTCAGGCTCGACTGAGGAACTGAACACTGAGCAGCAAACCATCTGAAAGGTTATCTGCCCAGGCCCACTACGATCGGTTAGGCTTTAACGACATTTCATTTTCGATACAACATGATATTCCAGACAGATAATCCCTTTGCATGCACCGTCATAGATGTATTTACGTAATTTTCGTTATATATCTTTTACTCTTATCTGGATTTTCCTGTACATAATGTACATGGCTCATCCATCAGAGAGAGAACTAAACGAAAAACCGAAATTGCAATATAATTTTTCTCTGTCTCTCTCTTGCGCATTGTTATGATGCAGTTAAGGGTGGGTTTACATAGCTACATGTAACATGTGAGAGTGAGAGGGAAATATGAGACACATTCTAAAAATAGAATACGTTGGCTTTCGTCTGCCAATTGGGACCTAAGCAATGCCTGCCTAAGAATTGTTTTTTGTAATTTTTAATCGAAGTTTGTTTAATTTGGGCTACTGGGTAGCCTGGTAACTAATATTTAATTAGTTGGGCCAGAAATTAACACGCAATATTTCATATATAAGTAAAAAAAAAAAATGTCATACAGATAGTCGATTATTATTCGATTATTATTCGTTCGATTATTGTCATTGTCGTAAGTTTTAGTTGCAAATACTGTCACGTAATGCATGTCGATCTGTTCCTTTGAGTGGACCAATCCAATGCCAACTATAAATGCTCTGGCTATGCCCTGATACTGCCACAGTCCATGGATAACTTTTGGTGCAGATTTCGCTCTCTTCTGTGCCACACAAAACAGCATTCAATGCATGGGGAGACGATCATCATGTGTGCTGTGTGCTGTGTGCAATGTTGCACAAACAATGAGCAGGAATCCCTCAAGTGTGCAACCATCAATCAATCTATCAATCGCTTCCATGCATTAGCCGGAACCAGTTCTCATTTACACCTCCATGTGCCAGTTGAGTTCTCTGTGCGGCTACGTGCCACCCAACTCAGGCAGAGGCAGAGCGAAGGGAGAGTGCAGGGAGGAACACCACTGACCAGCGGGATAGTCAGGGTTAGTCTGGGGTTCCAACAGGTGCGCGAATCTGGGGCATCAATTGCCACTACGTGTGCGCAATGCTTAATCAACAGACAGATGGACGGATGGACAGAAGGAGAGCAGCAGCTGCAAAAGGACTTGGACTTGGACTTGGATTCGGGACTCGGGACTAGGGATTCTCAGGGACAAATTGAATATGCCACTAAATTATAGACAGAAAACTTGACATTTCCTCGCTTGTGGAGTGGAGTGGAGTGGAGTGCTGCCTGCCTGCCACAGAGTAAGAGAGAAGGCTCTTCTCTTTCATGTTTTGTGGTTTACCCAGGGGCTGATGGGTTTTCAAGCACATTCCCCAGGACTCTTAGGACTCTTAGGACTCTGACTCTGACTCTAACTCCAACACCGACTCACTTCCCCTCTGTCGAATGCATTTGTGGATGCTGCTTTCTTTGCTGTGAATTTTTGTGGCTAAAAAGCCTTCATCTTCAGACTCCATTTCCTGCTGCTGCTGTTCCTGCTGCTGCTTCTGCGGTCGAGACGCTTGCAAAGGACAGGACTCCCCAAATAGGACCCCGAAAACCCATTCATAGGAATTATTTTCCAATTTTCGTGCTGCATTCTAAGGAGTACAAGTGTGTGCGGCATGCCCCATGCCCCTTTTCTGTGTGCACACTTCATTTTGCAAATTTTGATTTAATTCAAGTTGATTGAAATTCAAATTCAGTTTTTGATTTGATAAAATGTCCTTCTCCTACTTCAACTCCTCCTCCATCTGCTGCTGCTGCTGCTGCTGCTGCTCGCAGCACTACAAAAGGGACAGCACATTCCCTTTGCCATGGCCACACTCCTTCCATTTCCATTTGCATTTACATTTCCATTGCTCAATTTCTATCTCAGATTTTAAGTGCACTTTGCAGCAAATTGTTTCTAATTTGTGTGAAAATTGGCAACGCTGCTGCTGCCTGCTGCCTGCAATCTGCAATCGAAAGGCTTGAGATGCACAGCAAAGTGTGGCCGAATGGCAGACATCGTCCATGAATTGTGGCAACAGTGGGACGGGACTCAAACGGTATTCAGTTTCAGGGGATTCAAGATGCCATAACTGGAAGGTATTCAAGAGAGGAATTTCAAGAGAGGAATCTCTAAAAAGCGAATCAGATATTATTTCATATTTTGTTATGTTTTACAATAATTTCCTAGGAATTTCCTTGGGCAGTTTCCTTTCTTTCCCCTGTGTCTGCTGTGCTGCCACAATACTAATATGGCACTTCCTGTCGTTGTGTCGTGTGGCACTTCTGCCAGCGAAAGGTTTAACGAACTCATTAGCCCCGGCATTAGGCCTCGGGTTTCAGGTGGGACTCAGGTCTCAGGTTGTCAGTGGTGGAATCACAGCCGCCATAAGCCGCTTAACAATATGTAACTTTGTAGTGCATTATCTTAGCATGCCACATGCCACACATGCAACTGGAACTGGCACTGGGATTTGGCACTGGGATCTCGGCTCTGGGCTCTGAGTGTGCAACTGAGACACAGCTTTTGGGGGATTCCTTCTGCACATTGTCTTCTGTTTGCTAGAGCGAGGGGGGGGGGGGGAGGGAGCAACGGCGCAAAGGAACGTAAAGGAAATGAAAGCAAAGAAGTCATGGCTTTTGGGGGCGGTGGGGGGCGGTGGGGGGCGGTGGGGGAAAACTCACTCAAATAGTTAGCAAAACTTGTTTCAGGTCCAATGAAGTGCAGAGAGGACACACACAGACACATGGCAGAGACGGCGACGGTGGCGGCGGGGGGGGTGAGAGGAGAAACAAATTTCTAAAAACCCCCAGACGACAGTTAAGCCCGCCCGTACCCTTACCCCCCTGCGCACCCACAGCAGCAGCAGTAGCAGCAGCAGATCTTTGGTTTCTTCTGCTGGCTCTCCAGTTTCAGTTGCAGTTGCACGCTGCACGCTGCACTTGCAACGTTGCCTGGGGCTGTAGCTGAAGCTTTTGCAAATATTAGACAATGTATTTATGTGTATTATCAACGATTGCACTGGGAATGTATCTGCACACACACACACACACACACCCAGACACATGTGTCGCGTCGTCGTCCACTCGTGTCCTGCCACAGATGGTGGCATGCTCTAGCGATGCATTCTCACTCTCTCTTGTTTAAGGACTTTGCAAGGGTTTAAGTAATGAACTCGAGTATTGCGCTACATAAAGTGCAGTATTTTATTGTGCAGTATTCTCTGTCCACATTCCCCTCTCCAACTCTCTCTCTCTCCCACTCTCTCTCTCTCACTCCTTCTTCGGTGTCAATCTCTCTTTGTCTCTCTGGCGTTGCAAGCTGCAAAAATGTAACGCTGTAAAATTAATACAACATAAAAGACTTAACCCCACCTGGCCCCACAGATACGCGCCACCCCTCGACCCCACCGACCCCATGTGGCACCCGAAAATAATTTCCAACATGACAACACACCTTGCCTCCTGTGGCCCTGTGCATCCTGTGGCTGTGGTCCGCCCCCATCCCCATCGCTGTCCCCTTCTCTGTTTTGTGGCACTTGAAAAATTTAATAAACGTTGCAGCATCTCCTCCTCGTTTCGCATGCCAATAATTTTACAATACTGTCTGCTCCCTCACTCCCTCAGCACTCTAGCCATCTCTCTCTCTCTTTCTCTAGTGTTTTGCATCGTCAATATGCAACACAAAAAACAAAGGCAACGAATCAGCAGGAAAAGCTAATCCGAAGCATTTGATGCCCTTACGCACAATTTGCGATTAAACAGTAGTGTTGGCAAATGCCTAATAGTGTTGGGAAATGCCTAATAGTGTTGCCAAGTGCCTGCATGGCAGACTGTACTTTTATCAATATTGTATCAAGAATAAATACATTTTAAAAGCGTTTACACATGCTCCAAAGGGTATATACTCTATTCTGAGAGGACATGTCAATGAGGGGGAGAGTGTCAAGTCAATGTGTATGTGTGTGTGTGAGTGTTTCGTTAGTTGCAGTGTGGAACAACAACTACTAAGCGTCGTATTAACAACATTGTAACATGCATGAAAAACCAAGAGAATGCAGAAGGGAATGGAGTGCAGCACTAGAGTCAGACAGAGAGCTCCACTCCCACTCCCACTCGCACTGCCACACTCGCTTGTTTCTTTGTAGGAGCGGGTAATACCCTATGACAGAGAGTGCAATTTCAGAATACGTCAAAGGAGTCATAGGCCATGCGAATCTTAACCTGCAATATTCTGCCATTAATTTTGAGGATATAAAACTGGTAGAGGTTTTTTCTATAAGTATGCCCTATAACGTGCACTTAACCGGTTACCTATGTCGTAGTAAACTAAACACATATCAATTTAAGTTAAATATTCGATTTTTTAATACCAACATACTGAAATTAAATATAATATAATAAGATATAAAAATGAACAACTTTAAATTAAATATAATATTAAATTTTAAGCTTAAACAAAATGAAATGTGCTCTTTTTACTGCGTTTAAATATGTGTATAAAATAATTCTCTATGTATGTATGTATGTACATACCTGATGCTACTCTTAAGGCTACTATAATTACCAAATATATAGCTGACATTCTATAGCCAACGCATGATAAGTCAAACAATAGTTTTACCCACAAGATTATATTTTATTTATGTAAAAGATCACATAATAATATCATAAATGCTATCCCTACCCTATCTATAGTGTATTCCCTATTTCCATAATAAAAAGCTTTCGTGGGTTTTCTTTGTTTTTCATTCAACTATTTTTCACTCAATTCCAACGAAAAATTTATAATAAATGCTCGCGCACATGTGATGTGTGGCGCATTTTAATTGGTTCTCTCTGTGTCTGTCTGCTACAACTCCCTGGCGGTGCTGGGGAGTGTGGATCCATAGAAGTGGCATGCCCCCTTCACTCCACCCCAATCTGCGGTTTGCTCCCCCTGCAAAACGGTTGTCATGCCCTTCCGCTATCCACACAGCTGTAAGCACTTCTCGCTGGGTTCTCCATGACCTACGTGACAGGCAATGGGACTTGCAACGCGACTTGGACTTGCTTTATGGATGTGGCCTGGCGACCAGCCCTAGACTTGGGCTCTAGATCAATGGCTAAGACACTCAGAGAAAATGCTGTTTTAAAATGCTGCAGAATAAACCCCAGAATATTCACTCAGGACTGCTTTTCCGATAAGATATATTTGCCAACAGAAATTGTAACTCCAAAATAGATTCACAACAGAGTTACCCAGTGGAATAACATCAAAATTTAAACAAAAATATATGTGTGTATAAAATAATAGATAGATTAAAAGATGTCTGAAGCGTACCAAAATAATCCACATTTTATGCCAAATAATAAATACCCTCTGTACGAAGAAATGGAGACCGATATGTGGCCACAGCCCGCTAATGGGCCAGAACCGATGGACATTGATATTGATATGGATTATCCAATGATATATAATGAAAATCGCTTTGAAAATGGCGCTGAACCAATGGATATTGATTTCGATTGCAAAGCGAATGAACAAGATATTAAGATGAAGTAGAATATAATCACTTATTGGGGGAGGATACATACGTACTATATCCGATATTCATTTCACTGGAGTATCCCTTTTTATTGCCATCTTCCGAACGTTCTGCCCTACAACTATTTTCTTGCTGTGCATAAATGCGGGGGGGACTCGAATAAATATACAAAATATACGCTACTTATATTCCATCCATATGCTGTGTCATTGGTGCTTTATGGTTTTTAATGGCTTGCCTTCTGCCTGCATAATGCATGCCAAGTGGAGGGAATATTGCGCATTCGCATTCGCCCATCAAGTGCGATGGCAAATGGCAGCTGCTGGCTTGGTTTTCCTATTCCTATTCGAAAAACGGAAACAGCAGCCTTACCTGTCTACGAAAATCAGCAGCGGTGTAGAGCCGCTCAAAACTAAAGCGGAACCCCAACCTCAATCGCAGACAAAACTTTGACTTTAAAGTTTAAACAAAGCCACACCACACACACACACACACAGCCAGACGACAGCCAGCCCCCAGACGCTCTCGAGGCAGGCCGAAACGCGATACGGAAACCGGTTAGCCACCCGCTGCAAAAACTTCATGCGAATAAAAGACAACAACAGGTTGCCTGGCCCCCCTCTAATGAGACCACAACAGGCAGCAGCAGTTGGCAGTTAGCAGTTGGCAAACACAAAAAGTGTCAAAAAATAAGCAACTAATTAAGAGGCATGACCGCTGCCGCTGCTGCTGCCGCTGCTGCTGCTGGCCAGCAACATCGACACAACGTTCGACCTTCGCATGGACCAGTTTTCGGGTGGGTAAGTGAGAGTGAGGTGAGGCCAAACATGTAAACATTAATGTGATACGTTTCCTAGGCTCGTAGATTACATTTACTGTATTCCACTTTATTCAAGGTGCCACGTGAGTGGTGCACATTCGAATGACATTTTATCAGTGCGAATGACACATTCCCATCCCTAACCTAATGGTTTCCAATCCAGTTTTTTGCAGTTTCCCTATCCTAATTTTGTTCAAAAACAAAAAAACAGATTGCAAGTAAGAGATTCCCAGATCCAACTCCTGTTGATGTGACCTACATTCATTCGAGTTCTGTTGAGCCCAACCTCTCCGGGGTCTGTGAACGTGGCGAGTGTTTGACAATTGCCTTTTAGTGTCTGTGCTCGAGTCGAGTCTCCGGCTATATTACAATATTTATGATTCGCATTTGGCATTCGCTTTAATTAAATTTGCACGAAGGCAGCACGAATGGTGGGACATATCATCATGGCACGCAGTGGGGGGAGCAGCTAGATGGATGGATGGATAGATATATAGAGGGCGGAGTGCTATAGCATTTACAATTACAGTCAATTACAGTCGATTTTTTACTACGATGGAACTAAGCCAGTCAAAAAGCAAAAACATTGATCGATGGAAGTATTCATTTTTTTTCACCGAAAATCTTGCTACAGGTGAATCGGAAATTTTTAGGTAATGTCTCTAAGCCGTCTCGACCGTCTTTTAAGCCTACTGTTCTCGGTAGTTGTTTTGATATGTACATTCCCCGCCTTATGTAAACACTCCGATATCTGCAATCAATTTTAATTGATATCGATTTGCCTCTAATCGAGTGAATGAATGACTGGCTACGCAAATCACATACCATACCCATTGCTCTGTCTCTGGAATCCCTGGAAATCGAGTGCACAATTTATTTACTTTTGAGTGACGGGCGCAGGCCCCGAAGCAGAGGAGCAGGCGAGACGATAGGCGAATAGCCGTGATTGCAACAAGGAGGAGGAGGTGGATGTGTCATAAAGTGAAGTTATCTTAATTAAAATGCAGCAATAACAACGGCAGCCGCAGAAAACAGAGACAAGAACAATATGCAAATACTCCATAAATAAACAACGATTTCAGTATGTACATATGTATGTATATATGTACATATGTTTGAGTGCGTGTGCGTGTGTGTGTGTGTGTGTGTGTGCCATGTTATGCGATATGGAATGACAAGTCTTTGGAGTCCGGCTCGGAATTGAAGTTGCATCATCATTAATATACAAGACGGCGGGGAGTGCAGACGCATGCATCAAAACAACAAGATTTGATACCACTAGAGGGGAGTGTAGGCACATACATATGTACACATGTATGTATGAAGTTTTTCCAAGAAGAAAACACTGCAATCCGATCCAATTGGAATGCGAACGGTACTTTTGTTTTTATTCACGCGCCTGAGACTGAAACAATAATCAGAATAATTTTGGGGGGAGCTTCGGATTTTGTGTTTTGCTTTTTCTCTAAATATTGCGGCATCCATAGATCGTAAAAATCTCATTCCCACACCCACGGAGAGGGGACACGACACCCAAAAAAAAAATAAAGGCTACCTTTCCGCGCGCCAGAGGTACGAAAATTCATACGAAAAGAAATACCAAACCAACAACAACAAAAGAGCAAACTGTAAAAGTCAATGGACTGCAAAAACAACGAAAGTCAGTAAGCAGCAAGAGAGAGAGAGAGAGGGAGTAGGGTGACTACTGTTGCTGCAGTCGCAGTCGCTGTCGCAGTCGCCGCAGTCGAAACGTCAACGTCAAATGCTCATTTACAAGAAAAAATACAAGAGAGAATGCCAAAAAAAAAAGCCGAGTCTCGACAATCAGATACGCTGTAACCATTGAACGGGAAGAGGTAACGTCAGCTCTCGCGCTGCTTCGGTGGCTAATATTAACATACATACATATGTACATGCTTATAATCGTGTATGCGATAGTGATAATATAATTTATGAGTGCATTACATGTGTACTGCTTAGCTTGATTTTGGTTGTTACATGGCACAAACATGAGGTAAAGCATACCCCTGGTGCTCTGCATGTAGCGAGGTATAACTTGCGCCTCGGCTCAGACATCGCTTGGGCTCCCACACACACACACACAAACACAAAACGCAAGCACGCGCTCGCTACTCTCTTACACCAGAGCATGGCATGGTGGCTCTCCGAGGCTGTTACATGGAGGAGAGCACTGTAATGCTCACTTTATTTACGAGCTCTGTTAATAATTTAAACACAGCTCTGTTAACAAGTAAACACAGCTCTGTAAATAGCATGCCTTGGATTACAGAGTTCACCATCTGTTAACGCCCTATTAGATATATGGCCAAAAGTTTGACCATGGTTGAGGGGGGGGAAAAATCGAAATATCTTTCAACAATCCACTCCCACATGCCACAATGCGAGAAGTCAATCCAAAGTACAATCGATGCAAGAAACTGTTCATAAATTATTTATTTTCTGCCTCCACGTTTTGTACATTTTCTTTTTTTTATAAAAATAGCAAGCAATTGTTTCAACATGCCACAGTTATTCACAGCAGTGCCACACACAGAGAGACAGAGAGAGAGAGAGAGCGAGGGAGGGGAGTGCGATTGACGCCATCGATTAAACAAGGCAGCACCTTGGTTTGCGGGGTGTAGGGTGTAGGGTGGGGGGTAGGGGTAGGCACCAACAGAGGATGAGAATCTCGTGATTGGCAGAAGAAACCATAATAAAGAGTACGGCCATGACCTTGTTTTTGCCGGCATATCGATTATAGGGATTCAAGGTATCAGATATCCGATTCTTCTGCAGAGATTTCACTATATTTATTCGCTGCTCGTTTCAGCTGCAACTGTGTAACCATCCTTCTGCCCTGCATCCTACATCCACTCCCCATGCGAGGGGGGATGGTTCTGTGGAGAGCGCACTCATACCCGTACTCCGTACCCGTACCCCTGCCCGTACCCCTGCCCGTGCCACTGTGAATGTGGAGCAATCATAATTCCTGGCTTTTATCATCCAAGCGAGCGACACAGAACATGAAAACAAAAGGGAAATGCTCATTAAACGAGAAATGACAGCGCGCTGAGAGATGGCAGAAATGTGTGGGGGTGGGTGGGCTAGGTGTGGGTGTGGGTGTGGGATGGACTGTTTTCCGGACGAGGTTTGAGGTTGGAAAACAAGAAAAAAACAAGGCCGAAGTGCAGGAAATGTCAGCGTTGACAAGAAAATGCACTCGCTATGCCAAAAGCATATACACAAACATGCGCTGAACACACACAAATACACAATACACACACACACGCATACAGGGACACAACGAGCCATTAGCATATGGCGGCTGGTGGCAGTGTGGCTCCAAGTGCTTGGCCTGACAGACACTCACGGTGGGAGGGGGTAGAGGGGGTTGCATGTTATAGCCAGAGCTAAGGACATGAAGGAGAAACGAGTGCCTGCCTGCCTGCCTGCCTGATGCCTGTCTGGCTGTTTGTTATTGTCTTTGGAAAAAAGGTTCAAAGTTCAAATGGTTTGAAATCGGGGCCATCAATGAAAACAAACAATGAAAACAACGACACAAAATGGGGGACATCCGCATGGCACCCGCAAACACCCACACAGAGAAATGTCAATTAAACGACAGGTAGAGGAATTCACTCAAAAGAGAGGTGTTATTGGAGCATTTGTATGGGTAAAATTCAAATTCAAATCTATCGGCAGAAGATTCATTTAGAAGAGCCCTGCATCAGCCCAACATATGTATATCCTTGATTCGTCTCTTTGCCGAGGTGGGGAAAAATATCATGAGACTCTGACTCTACGCTCAATAGCAGCTTCTCTCATCAAATAATCCTCCTCACAAGAACCAGAGATTCTCTTCCCCCAAAAGACACACAAAATACAAGCGTGCAATAATTTGACTACTCAAAAGCTTCTCCTTCTGAGCACCATATATCCCCATTCATCCACATCATCTATCTCTCTCTACCTGTCTCTGTTTCTCCCTTCCTCCTGCTGTCCTTCTGTTCGTCAGTGTCAGGGTCATTTCATTTTATATCCTGGCTTGCCAGGCGGTTTTACGGCAAGCAGTCGATTAGCCAACAAACTATCAAAAAAAAAACAAAAAAAAAAAAAAAACAAAAACAAAACAAAAAAAACAAACAAAAACCAAGAAAACGATGACGATGTTGATGATGATGACAACGACACGGTAAGGATGTAGCACGACGATTGCCAGGACGATTCCTTGCATTTTTCATTTAGCCAATAATCACAACATTTACCAACACCCCAACATAAGCATCCCAAGCATGCAACATCCAAAGCATCCATCCGGCTGTCTGTCTGTCTGTCTGTCTGTCCCACACACACGTGTAGAAAAGTTGCTGCTATATCCTGCTGCTGCTGCTGCTGCTGCTGCTGCTTGATTTCTTTATGCCGTAAATTCTCATTTACGGCGGCAGAGCTGCCAGGCACAACCAACCTCCGGCCTGCCTGTCCGTGCAGCCACCCACACAGCCATACAGCCACTCAGTCGCCTCGTTCGTTCCCGTTGCCGTGTTATATAGCCAGTCATTTAATCAATTATGCAAAAAACGATGTCGACGATGTATCGTAAAATGTTTCCTACGGTTACGGAGGGTCTCCGCTGCCACTGCCTCTGACTTTGGCTCTTTTCTGGGCTTGGGGGTTATTCGCGTGCCTTGGCCTCGTCCTCGTCCGCGTCCTCATCGTCGTCGGCACGTTTACCTTTTCTTGTGTATAAATAATTAATTAAATGTACAGCAGTTTTTGGAAATCGTCTTTGCCTCGCAGCAAACTGGCAGTAGGAGTAGGGAGGGCCGCTCCGATTGTGTGTGGGCGTGGAAATCGCAGTTACATCTCTCTAAGGCTCTAAGGACTCATTTTTGGCAGTTAACAAACCACTTCGATTAACGTGCAGGCCAAGACCAACGAATGAATCGAATGTCGGTAAAAAAAAAACCTTCCCCTCCAGAGCACACACCTGGAGGAGAAACATGTTTATTATTTGATTGAAATGTAAATACCCTTTTCCACTATTCAATGACAAATTTAGTCGCTGTGGAAATTTCCCATAAGCGAATGCATCCCAGAGTATGTAACTCTATCTTCTAGACATCGCCTAGGATAATGTTTCAACCTCAAGTATAGTTCTTATACGAGTAGATCCTGGCAGATAAATTCAAGTTTCAAATTGCAGACTTAAATGCATGGGGCATGAGGGCGTCTCTGCTTTAGCTGCTTCCAAAAATTGGCCAAAAAGTGAGGCAACATCACGTAGCAATTGGCGTAGAAACAGCCAACGGGCTGGACACACACACACACACACACGGGACACACACAGGACACAGAACGGAGTCGAGCTTCAGTTTTCTGGGTTTTATTTTATTTTTGGCTCTGATTGCAGTGGGCGTGGCAGAAATCTGGGACGCCTTTGCCATGTCCACACAGTACTCCTCCCCGCCACCCACCTAACCCCAAAAATAATCTATGGCAATTGCATATGGCAGGCAATAAACTTGGTCAAGTCGAAAAACAACAACTGCTGCGGTCTGTAGCAGTCGGTGGGTGCAGCAGGATTGCAGCAGGCTGTTGCAGGTGGTGGGTGGTGCGGTGGTGCGGTGCTGCTGCCTACGAATAGCGTAAAGTGCTCTTGACATGTTTTTATTAAAGTTTCCTCCACATTTCCGGCCACGTCTCCTCCAAGACAGCGCGAGGAAATGCAGCACAAAACATTTGCAATTTCCACAGGCACTGCAGAATTCTCTTCTCGTTTTTTTTTTTTGTGGATACCCTTTCCCAGGCAACATTCTTTCAGCTGTTGCTTCAGCTTGGCCAACAGAGAGAACCCTTTTTTTTCGTCTCTGTTTTGTTTCCTTTTATATTAGGTTTATGCCATGTGCGTGGGGCAGCACATGAGGCATCTATCGCGTACCTAAACCAAAAGGAAAAGAGAGCCAGAGGGAGAGAGCGAGAGACGGATCTCCAGAGATAAGAGTCGACAAAGATTTGACCCATATAAAGTGGTAGATTTTTCACACATTTTCCAATCAAATTCTTTCTTTTTGCAGAGCTGAAAGCGAAAAGGCAATATAGGAAAACCAATTATTTGCAACAAATTTTCAATTTTGGGATTTTTCCTGGCGAAAGAAGCTTTGTCTCCAACAGAGAAAAGTGCCAGAAGTAGCAGAAGAAGTGTGTGTTGAAGTGTTTCCCAGGGAACTGGGCACAACAAAGGATAAATCACAAGGCGAAAGCAAAACAAGAGAGAGAACTGCTAACGTCGACCAGAAGGATACCTCTGAAAAGGTACAAAATATTAGTAAAAGATAACAGTTCGTTAGTCCAGCTGTTTGCCTTTTGATTCGGGTTCTGGACGACACTGAAAATGTATAACAGAAAATGGCAACAAGTCATAGCCCAAGACATCGACACAAAAACTGTCGTGGATGGCTCAAATATGATAACAGAACAGAACAGAATATACCCAACACTAGTGGAAGGAAAAGGTATAGCAAAAGAGGGAGCAACAGCAGGGTTGTCACCCTTGCACTTGGATAATGCCCAGGCGCACATTGTTGGCAAGGCAGGCGGACAGACAGACAGGACAGACAGACAGACAGACAGACAGGACAGGACAGGACAGTGGCACAGGCCGTGGCCTAAGCACAGAGGCACGTATCCACGTGTTGGCAGTGCAGCCTAGGGACGAAAGAAAGAGCGCACGAATGGAACGGTAAATGCACTTTGAATGAAAAAGTTTACTTGTCACTGGGGATAGGGAGGGAGAGGGACACACAAACAGGAGACAGACAACAAACAGGAGACAGCGCGAAAGAGCGCCGCGATGCGAGTAGGTGGCAGCATGGAATGTCAATTGAATGGCAATTGTAGGCTGACTGCCACTGACGCCACTCGCTGCCGCTGCCACTGCCGCTGCCACTGCAGGGAATGTGTACTTCAGGGGAGCACTCAAAATGCAGCCATGGAGCTATGCAGCTTATATGCTACTTATGCTAGGTAGATGGTCCAAAAATATGGCCATGGGATTTCACAATCCAGTATACAGCAATCCTGAACGTTCCATCCGGCGATGCTAGCAATCATTTTTATCGGTTCACTTTATTATTTTTGTTTCTTCTTTAATTAATTTTTTTTTTTTTTTTATATATCAGAGAATGTCAGAGATACCATTCGCTGCGTTATTCTTCACATCTTTCTGTCAAAGGGTCAACATATCATAAATGGCTAGCAGCCATATGGACGTTCGATCTTAGGTGCTTGGCAATGGCAACCTCCAAAGGCGAAACCACATATAATTTTTTCACCGGATTCCGGTGCATTCCGGAGACCAAAAACAAGAGTGGGAGAGGGGAGAGGGGGCTGTGGTAGGCACCATAAAATTAACATAAATTCCGTTTTCCATAAAACACGATCAACAGCCCGAGGGTGCAGTGCAAAAAACCGATACTTACACGACTCTCTGCCAGGGAGAGAGAAAGGGACATAGATAAGTATATGTGCGTGGGAGTGGGACGGTGGGTCGCAAAAAAGTTCAACGACAGCAGGACAGACGGAAAGGACAAGGAAATGCAGAGACAGGGAAAGAGAGAGAGCGAAGAGCAAAAGGAAACAACAACAAGAAACGATGTCATTCTAGGGGCAGAACATGTGGGGGAGGGAGTGGGCTTGGGTGCTGCCCAAGGACTACTGCCGTCAAGGAGCCGCGAATGGATGTAGTAGGCCGTTTCCCCCATCACCCACCCACTCCCACGCTTCCCTGGCAAACAACAATTCCCAGAAGAAAAATCAATGGAATTGTTAGGTACGTTCCGCCCCACACACAACCGCACACACCCACCCCCCGCGACCAACAGTCTTTCGCCGACTGTTCCCACCCCCAACGTCCCGACCAAACACAAGAATGTTTTTCTCTTGATTTACTATTGTTCTTCCGTCTCCTGCTCCTCGTGTTTTTTTTTCCCCATCTCTTTGCTCTGCCTTTTATTTGCAAAAAACGCAACAACAAATGTGTCTGTCTTTGTCTAACATGTTGACATACTTATGTATGGTGAGACAGAGTGAGAGGGAGAGAGAGAGAGAGAGAGAGAGAGAGACGAAGAGCGGGAGTGCAGTAAATTGTGGGGCCCACCTGTCATGATCAAAGAAAATATCCGGGAATTCAAGGTGAGGCATTCACAGAGCGCGCTCTTACGATAGGAGCCTATGTTGTTGCCATTTTTTTGTGACACCGAGAATGACTCACCTTTCGTTTAATATACCCTGGCCACTGGCCAGACATGGAGCATAGCATAACAGTCAAGGGGATTGGCAACCTCTCTTCGATTGTTGCATATTTTATTTCAGTGAAAACACAAGGAGGAGCCCTCTTCTTAATTGCAAATGTGCACCTTGATCGCAAGGATCTCTCTTCAATTCAATACGTACCACTTCTCTCCCTCTTTTGATATTTTTTGGCGGCACAGCTGCTTGGCGTCGCTCCGTCTCTTATGTGTGTGAGCAGGCCAACGGCAATTCGCTGCTCTGTCCAAGCATCATCATCATCTTTAGCGTCGCAGCAGCAGCATCACTGTCGTCGCCGGTGGGTGGTGGCGGGTGGGGGGGTTGTAATGTACAATAAACGGCCGCATGGGAATTTCCTTTTTGCATTCACATTTATCAACGCCGACGTCACGTCGGCAGAGGGAGCTCCTGCTCCTACTCCTGCTCCTACTACTTTTACAACTGCTGCTCTGCCCACGTTGGCGTCGCAGTCGGCGCCAACACGTGAGAGCGCCTTGACAGCGCGCGCAGGCAACAACAAAACTTGATAAACACACACTTTTCTCGCTGCTTAAGCTTCAGCCGCTGCCTTTGTTTTTGGGCAAAAAGTCAACGGTAAATTTTCTTCGGAGCCAACAGCTGTCGTCGCATTGATTTCAAGGGCTGTCGGGAGAGGCGAGGAGAGAGAGGGCACTCCCGCTCTTTATTGTTGTTTGTCTGCATGCACTTGGGCACTTGTTGTTGTTGTTGTTGCACTGCCACTGCTGTTCAGTTTTTGCTCTAGCATTGCAATGGTTTTGCACTGCCCTTTTGCTTTTGCATTTGCACTGCCACTGCGCTGCCACTGCTCTGCTCTGCTGCGCTGCTGTGTTGAGGAAGGCTCGAACGCACACACCCACAAAACACTTAAACACACACGCACGCTGCTTTTGTCAATAAAAAAAAGACACGATAGCACGAAACACAGAAAAAAACATTGCTAATATATTGTTAACAAACAAACACAAACATTGCGGACGCGAAAGCGAGAGACGCAACGAAACGAAACGAGACAAGACGGACAAAAATGCCAGAGCGCGCGCGGAGGTGCCAACCTAACGCCACGAGAGAGAAAATTGTTCTGCTTCTGCCAGCTCTGTGCATGGTATAACGTTTCATAAGGTGGCGGCCTCTTTTTTGGTAGGCCTTAGTACCCAGCGCTAGGCCAGCATGTGTTTGCCCATCAACATTTATATTCAGTTTTAGGTATTTATTTTTTAAGATATAGAAATATGCGTTGTCTGGCGGCGGAAAACGAACCGTAGCCACCAACGTAATGGAGCGGGTGTGAAGGAATGGAAAAGAACTTAGGCCACCAAAGAGCGAGATGGTCATACCTTTCGAATAATTGTTGCATTGCTCAGTGCAGCGCCATCACATGAGCGGGCTCTCTGCTCATTCACTCAACAGTTGTCTGTTCAGCTATTAACAGAAGCGGCGCTACTGCGCTAACAGAGCGCTGTTACGCTAACATGAATAAATGATATGCCCACAGTTACGCTATATTTTCAGAACTTATTGGATTTGTGTGAGTGTGACTAAGATCCGAAAGACAGGCACGGGATCACCCCACCTTATATAATTTCATCATGTGCCACAACTAATACCCGATATGTACATATGTGGGGATTTATGAATAATGTACTTCTTCAATTGAAGAAGACAAAGGAGATAGCGAGATGCGAGATCGAAACCCTTTAAATCAGGGCTCGGCACGGCCCTGTCCAATGGGTATGGGAAAAGGCGCTGCCGCTCACGTACACGTGTATTATGCAGTGGTCCCAACCAATACAATTTTCCCTTCCGTTCCACAAAATTGCACTGCACAAAATTTGATTGCTGCATGCTGACCCCTGATATAAATAACGTAAAAAAATTTCCCGGCCGGCACTGCCGTCCTGCGGATATGGCCCTGGAGTTTCAGGGCCAAGAACCCGGTTCCGTTTGCTGCAATTAACAACATTCCAGTGTGTCTGGTCGGCTGACGGGAAATTTCAAAAATTTCAATTCACAAAAATGCACAGGAATGTGTCGTTGTCCGCTCCACATGTGCTGTGTCTATGGACCGCCCAACGCAGCAGCTCCTCCTCGTTGTCTGACACCTTTAAGCAGTGGCAACTGGACTGCGGTCGAGACCATTTGCCATCGGGGGGGAGAGTGCTAAAGGCAAAGGAATTCCCTGAAAATGCTAAATCATTTGTGACAGAATATTTGATGATGGAATACGATTTGTTTGCCAAGCGAAACAATGCAGGTGTTCCCGAAACTAAGCAGCAGGCCAACGAGATCAAGCTGCCCAAGCTGTCACCAGGTGGAAGGGTGCTCCTCGAGGAGTTTGTAATCTGCTAATGGGATCAGAAAAGAAGAAGTTGGGCACATAAAATACATATATGTATGGTAGCGTGCTGCCCAGAAAATGAATTTTGAAGTTTACCAAGATCTAAGCGGATGAATCCATTAGCAAAGCAGAGCAAAGCAGAGCAAAGCAGATTCCATGCTCTTCCACTGAACGAATGAAGAGCTAGATAAGGAGAGCTGCACACAGCTCAAGGACAGGTCCATAATCAATCCTCCCCAAGAGATTGAGATGCATAGACGGAGATGGAGATGGAGGGCCATCATTGTCATCAACGGAGGGGAGGGAAGCGAAGCTCTCTCTTAGATTTATGGCTTGGACTTCAGTTTTAATTTAGCCAAATGCCAAATTATTAAGACAGCTTCGCCTTGGACAGGTGGTCTGCTCCAGCTATGTATGTACATCCTTCCATCCTTCCGCCGAGACACTCTCGAGGAGAACCACTTGCAGTGGCTTTGACGGGCAGCAGAGGACAACGACAAGGACAATGGCAGCCACAAGCACAGCGACAAAGTCAATAAATTTTGTGGCACTGAGAGACTGAGAGGCTGGGGGCCAGCTGCAGTTACTTAGCTCCTGGAGCTGCACCTGGATCTGGCCGCCAAGACCTGTGTCCCAGGTGTCTATTTGAGTTGCTTTTAACTTGGTTATGGCTCCAGAGCCACGCTGCTGTGCCATCAAGGATAATAAGAGCAGACAGAGCATGAGCCAGCGTCAGAGTCGGAGTCAGAGCGGTATAAGCAGTGGATGGATAGATATAGGGCTACACAGATTTCAGCAATTAGATCTCGTGCATTATCCAGTGGGGCAGTAACACTTCCCAGAGGACCCGCATTCTCAGGCAGCTGAGACAACAAACAACAACAAAACCATGGCGGAATGGCGGCCATTAAATCCACGAGAGTTACGAGCTGCGAGCACGGCTGCTGACATCAGCAGCAGCCAGAACGGGAACCAGGCACAGGGACCCCGCAACTAAATGTGATCACGGAAAGCGCATAAACAGGACCCGTAGCCAAAGCACCGCACTGGGCGCGGGGCTGTTGGCTCTGGATGGGGAGCAGATGGAGCAGCAGCCAAACGACAATAAAGCATCCTGGGCGAGGACGTGCAAAGTGATAATCGTACACCAAAAGGTACCAAAAAGTACGCCAAGTCGCTGCCCCAAACACCCTGGCAATACCAATGGGCATACTGGAGTAATTACTAAAATTATTAATTGTAATTATAATTATTGAAAATGTTTTTTAAGCTTGCGACATTTAGTTGTAAGTCTTTCCGCATAGCTTTCATAATTATCTTGATTTATTTGTGCCAATTTTCCATGGCAATCCAGCTGCAGAGGGAGGATCGTAAGAGAGAGAATCTCCAGTACCCTCAAGATGTTTCATGGAATCAATATGGCCAGAGCTATGCCCTAGCCAGAGCATATGACAGATTGTTGCCAACGCATGCGGATGTTCCGCATCTGTATATCCCGTATACGTATCCGCATCCGCCTGCCCTCTCAGGGTGTAACCAATGCGCCGTACGTGTGCCCAGCACTCATTACAAATGAAAGCCGAAAGCGAATGAGCGCACCTGTGCCCAGGTGTTGACAACATCAGCGGCGGCAGAGCACCAGAGCACCAAAGCACCGAAGCACACACAAACAACACACCCAAACCCATCATCCCACACAACAGGAGGGGGGCGGTAAGCAGTCAGCAAGGGTTTGGGGGAACGTGGAACGTGCGATGGCTGGCGCTTTCCCATTCCGACTGCTGGAATTAATCAGAGTTTCAATCAAACATAAAATAAACGCCGAGATTTGGCGAACAAAAAAGCTTCAGCTGACGGACAGACGAACAGGCGAACAGACAGACAAACCAGTCAGACAGCTGAGTGGAAAATGTGCTAACTGCAATGCTGGAAAAGCTGTCGAATCAAGTACATCAAGTAAAGTAAATGTAATTAAATGTTCTATATATGTAAAATGCTCTTCGAAGATTATATGCCTAATATATTTGAGTCTTTTTATGTTTGGAGATCTATTTGTTGGGAAGATAGTGGGGGTTTCGAAAGGCAAAGAGTTTGAGTAAATTTATTGAGGGATCAGAAGAATCGATGAAGCCCCCCCCCGATGGCACTTGGCACTGATGCGAGTTTTCATAGAAGTCTCAATATTTTGTACACATTTCTCTATGGTTATGCGAAGCCAGTGAAGCAGAAAGATAATAATAAATAGTAATAATAAGATAAGATAAGATTAAAAAATAAAAATAATAATAATTATAATAAATAAATAATAAATAATAATAATAAATAAATAATAAATTAATAATAATTAATAATAAATAATAATAAATCAATAATAAATTAATAATAATTAATAATAAATAATAATAAATAAATAAATAATAATAATTCCTTAAAATAATAATAATAAATTAATAATAGTTAATAATAAATAAATATTAAATAATAAATAAATAAATAATAATAATTCCTTAAAATAATAATAATAAATTAATAATAATTAATAATAAATAAATAATAAATAATAATAATAAATAATAATAATAAATAAATAATAAATAAATAATAAATAATAATTCCTAAACCCTCTGTAAGCTTTTTGGCATCTGCCAGCAAAGGTTATTCCTTAGCTTCCCCAATGGCTGATTGTTCAATAAATTTCCCCGTATATTGCCTTCAGTTAACTCTCAAGAACCCCCCCACCCCCCATCCACGTCATAGTTTCTTGAGTTTCGTCTTAAGTAAATTTCGCATTTCTTTTGATTATCTTGAGTGAATGTTTGAATATTTGAAGCGGGGTCTCCGTTGGTTTCGTTCGTTTTGGAAGCCATCAAGCCAACAGGCACACCTTGTCAATGTGATTTAATGGCGGCGCGTGCGTGTGGGTGCGTGTCATGTAGACATGGTAATTTTTCAGACAATTACATCGGCTTTTCGAGGGAAAAAACACCCACACCCACACTCCCAACCCACACCAAAGCAACACCCAACCCACCCACACCAAAGCAACACCCAACCCACACACGCCCCTCCTCACACATGATGCATAACCCACCTGCAAGTGAAATATTATTCAAAAATCTGTTACGCTCCCAGTACCCAGTTACAGCTTCAGCTCCAGCTTCAGCTCCAGCTCGAAAGACGTAACTCAAGACATACATAGTCCTTGGCGTAGTGAAAATTTATTAGATCAGCAGCACCCAGCCACCCAGCCCCTCCCCCTGCCCCGAGTGAAGCACTTAAGAAACCCTTTGTCCCGCCCACGGCCGTCATGTGTGTCGCTTTTGCCCGTTTTCCCTTTAGCCAGTTTTCAGTTTCCTTTGAACTACATTAAGAAAATCACTCGAAACTGAAATCAACTGCAGCTGCTGGTCGAATTGGAATGGAATTTATGAACCCACCCAGGAAGCATCCAACCCTGCCACCCCACCTCATACATACATACATATGTGCCATGGGGGAGTCTGTATGTGTGTGTTTGGTGGGCGTGTCATTAGCAAAGAGCAAGCAAGATGGAAAATGGAAGATGGAAAATGTTTTATTGCCTCGTGTTTCGGCCGTGAGTTATGTGCGGGTCCCTAACACGAGATTTACATTATGCTTTACCCGAGCAAAAATTACTCTGCCACACTGCTGCCTGCCCCATGAAAGAGCTGCCTGCCTTACGCCCGCAGGAGCGCTGTACTGAAATGGACCCCACGCACAACGGCACCCTGCTGATGGATCATCGCCTTCATTCAGGTGATGTGTAATCCATTTCAATGAATTAACAGCCATTGCTTCAAGCATTGCCTTCAGCTCAAACCCTGAAGCAGCCCCCAAGGAAACTTTCAATTACTTTCATTCGTTTTCCATTCGTTTTTCCCTAATCAGGCAAAAAGTCAAGGCACGCTGACCTTTGGCACAGCTGGTGCTCCCTCGCACACACAAGTTTCCATGAGGTAAATTTCAATAAAAATATATAAATCAAACGATCGATGAAACTCAGGGGTACATATTTCTGGCTGGATCAGAGCAGCAATCAAGCAACAGTTTCATTTGATACGAGCAGACAAAAAAAAGTCTGCGAATAGTTCATTTTTATTAGAGCTAAAAATATGAAGCTGTCAAAGGAACGGACTTTGATTAGATTTACAGCAGAAATTCTAGGGAAAAGCAATGGACTTCCAGCTAAAAAAAAAAATATGCAGTCTGGCAAATGGGTACAACAAATCCTTTGGTCCGGTGAAGGACAGCAGCCAACTTTGCTCCTTTTTCTAGATTGTTCTACGACGCTTATATGGCTTGAAAATTGCCATAAAATATCTTAAATATGTCGTAAGTTCTGCTTAGATTTAAATCCATTCTTCGGTGTACTTTTGCTGTAACTTGTGATTGGATTTTGTGTTGTTCTCGCCCTCGCCCAGCTATTCCCCAGCGCATTTACTCTGTACATTTTGGCCCTGTCTTGGAGCTAGGGGACAGCCGCTTTTTATGCCGACTTCCGACTTTAATGAAATTAGATTGATTTAACGTCTCCTGTCCAGCCTCAGCCTTTCCATGACAAGCCCCTGCTCCTGTCCCTGCCCCTGTCCAGCCTTCAGTGCTCCTCATTTCTATTCTCCATGGATGCTCCCGCTTTTCGTTCCAGGTTCAGGTATTGTTTTTTATGGCTACTTATTCATCAAGTCAACTTGATGCGACTGACTATATAATTTAATTTAATTTTTGCGTGTTGTAAAAATAAATTTTTGATAGATGTTTACCGTCCCAGCAGGTCCCTTGAATTTTACGACCCAGAGCCAGGCACCTGGTTTACGAGCCTTAGGATTTTTCTTTTTGGCGATTGGACTGCAGTTCCACGTGGATTTGCCATGGAATTAAAGTCGTCGCTTGCACTTAACAATCGAGCAATGGAGCAATCGAGCAATCGAGCACTCGAGCGGTGTTATTAGGCTTTATTAACCTGCTGAGCCGTCTCTACGGGCCATAAATCTGTCCCCTCCACACACGCGTAGGGCCGGGCAGCTACAGCCAATTGCTGCTCGGTAGGGATGGTGGCTGGCAGTCAGGGGTAAATTATGGCCAGCAGACTCCAGCTTGGAGCAAGGACTGCTGCAGTGGGCAGAACGGAAGCAAGGACGGCAGGCAGTACGAGGGGGTAGCACTTGCACATTTATACACTTGCTGATGTTCCAGCTGATGGATGCCATTCAATTCAAATAAAACACATGATTTGCCCTGCCCAAAAGGGTCAGAGATATCTAGCTATGATACGGATTCCCCCCATCCTAATACTCAACTGTGGCCCAGCCAGCATTTCTATAATTAAAAGTAAAAACAATTGCTGCAAGGCAAAAACTCAACGGCAACCCAAGAGGTGCCTGAAGACCAATAATTTCTGTAATTTAAACTCAGTTTCCCTTTCTCTGCTCTGCCTGCTCTCCCTGCTCACCCTGCTCTCTGTTGCTTGCCAGAGTTGTCACCCCTCCACACGCGGAAACTTTCTTTATTTCGCTCTGTGTGCAAACTGCTCGCTGGGCTCGTCCTTTGCCTTTTTGCCAGCGCGTCTCGCAGCCGTGTAAGGGCCATAAATTTGCACATTACACGAAAAGTTAACACGAATTACCGTTGTAAGTGTGCAGAAATTGCAATTGCAACAAAATGCTGCAAGGGCCAGGGGCCAGGAGCCAGCGGCCAGGGCACCCGTGGTGCCCGTTCGAGCAGAGCAGAGCCCATAAATTTGGCAATTTAAGCAGCTGCTGGGGGGCTGCTCCCCACTCGGACTCAGCTTCAGAGCCGAAAAGCTGGTGACAATCGGAGCGGACCCAGGCTCTCCTATCGATAAAGCTATCGAGGCGTGACTGTACCGCCATAATGAAAGCGTTCTTCCCTTTTTGTCCTTCTTTTGGGGCACTCGCGAGGAGTAGCAGGGGAGACCCTGAGCCTGGGGCTTCATCCGCTGGGATTTATGATCCCAGGCATGACTGATTCCAGCAGAGTCGACTCCAAAGTGGAGTTCCAGAGTGCCACAGCCACTCCACATAAAATGAAGCTCAGCTGGGAATTAGCATAATTTCGTTTGGCAACGTCCCATGTCCCATGTCCCATGGCTTTGACTCAATCATGGAGAGCTTTTCTGCTATACGAATGCCGGATGCTGGCTGCAGGATGTGCCTGCATTTGGCATTCTGTGGTCACTTTGTGGCATTCGGAATGCATTTAGCTCGATTGCAAATCGCTTTTTGGGTCTCTGCACTGTCTGCCATCCAATTGTGGCTGGCTAATGGCTGTGGTGGCATGGCGGGGCGTCGCGTTGCGTTGCGTTGCGGGGGGGGCGGAGGCGAGCCTAATTTTTTGTGCCGTTTTTGCGGTTGCTAGCCCAGCAAATAATGACCCAAACTGTGAATTGTTTTGCGCTCTGGATGTTTTAGAGGTATTTAGAAACATTTGGAGCAACGATAGGTAGGCTAGGGTATGGCTGGATGTGGGCTGCTACGACTGAGATTTATTTATTCTATGTACATAAACATATACATACATAGATATTTGTTTCGTTATCTGTCAGCAAAGATGACTCACAATACTCAGCATCAGTGGCATCAGTCACTAAGTCACTAGAACTCTAAGCAAAACTCCAACCTCCAGGATTTTGTGTATTAAAATTTGTAAATCAAATATAAATTTACTATTAAATTAGTAATTAATTTCTTATTAATAAATTAATAAATAATATTAAATTAGTAATTAATTACTTATTAATAAATTAATAAATAATATAAATATAAATTAATTAATACAAATATTAATATAAATTATTGAATACTAATTATTAAAATTAATAAATTAATAATATTAATATAATAATAATAATAAATACCTAAATGATAGTCCCAAAAACAAATTGATTTATTTATTAATTATTAATATATTCATAATTAATAATAATAATATTAATCAACTAATAATTAATTAATAAATTTATTTATTTAGTTCCTAAATTATACCTAAATGATATTTCTAAAAACAATTTACCTAATTTAATTTATTTATTAATAAATAAATAAATAAATAAATTAAATTAAATAAATTTGTTTTTGGGTATATTATTTAGGTATTTAAGTAGTATGTGTGTGTGTGTGTGTTGGTGCGTGTGTGTGTGTGTGTACCTTAAGTGCATAATTTCCTCCTGCAGCCTGCAGCCTGCCACCTCCCTGAAATGACCCATGCGTTCCTTTGTTTCTTCTCTCACTCTGCTCTGTTTGTGTCTCTCTGAATGGTTATTCATGTTGCGGCTAAGTAGCACAAATATTTACTTGGCCACATTATGCTTGTTGATTGATTTGCAATTAATTTTGCAGCCATAACAATGTTAAGCCCCACAAATAAATAGTTTTGCATAGAGCAGCAGCAGCCCGGAGGCATGGCGAGAGGCTGGGGCAGACAAAAGTCCTCAAATTAAATCTCAATCTTCAATGCATGTAATTACACACACACACACACACACACACATGCGGGGGAGGAGGGTGAATATGCTGTCCAAGATGGCTGCCAGAAGAGAGAAGTCAGCCCCTGCTCTAGTGCCGGTTTGACAGCCGTTTAAACCATGTCCCTTCCCTCTCTCTCTCTCTCTCAGGCAGGCACTCAGTGTCTCTGTGTGTGTGTGTGTGTGTGTGTGTGCGCCTAATAAGATTACAAATTATTTCGGCTAATTGCCACTGACATAACTAATAACAACTGCAGCAGGGCAGCAAGCAGCAGAGCTAAGCTCTGGCGTCGTCTCACGTACCAGTCGCATGTGGGCTTGGGGGCATTTGCATCCATGCACAGGCCGCACTCTGCCGCTGCCGCTGCGCCTAATTGTATGCCATAAAATATTAAATTACATTGCATGCATATGCTGGGGACACGTTCCCCCTCCCAGCCACCGCTTCATAGCTTAAGCCTCTTCAGGTTTGCCCCGTTTTGTGTGGAGCACCTCAAAGGATGTGGGGACGCACATTTATCACGGCTTAAATTTAGGACCTTAGCAGGCAGGCATTCGGCTGCAAAAACGAACGGGGGCTGGGATTGCTGCCTTCTGCAGTTAAATTAGTTCCAATTAAGTTGGAGGCAAATGGATTTAATTTTAGATTCCGCATGCCAATTGGCTTGCGCACACATTTGTGAGTTTTTATTGGCGTATCAGGCCCCGCACAGAATTCGTATTAAAATATATTTAAAGTTTACTTCAAGGCAGAAATTAAACAAAGTTCGTTGCAAACTTGGAACTTTCGTTTTAGGTTTTTTGTTTTTTTTTTTTAAAATAATAATTTTAATGGAAACTGCTGTGAATAGATTGGGGAATGCTGGATTCTCTTTGAGGGACAAAACTGTATAGACGCTGGAAAACTGATTATAAAATAATTATGCCTCAATGGGGCATGCCGCGAAGATCTTCAGTTGTGTTTGCAATAAAATACTTAATAATTCTAGGACTTAAATCCTCTATTCTCCTTGTTTTTGTATCCATTTCTTCAGCTTTGTATTTTTCACTTCATCTGTGCCTGGAAATGGGTCTTTCAGTGCCTCGCAATCTCCTCATCTTTGTATCTGCTGGCAAACATATCCATCGCCTCATCCCCCAACTCTATTTGCTCCTTGTCTCTATGTGTCCTGGCCCTGCCTCGCCCTGCCTGCTACTCCACTGATTGTGGCCCCTCATCAGCTGTGAACATTGTCTACCAAATTGCAGGACTCTCTGCCACTCGCCCTCTCTTCCCTGCTCACCCCTGCTCTCCCCTGCTCTGTGGTAGCCCAGCTCTCTCTCTTATATCGATGCATGTAGCAGTTAATTTATGTTAAGAGAAGTACAGGCACAGGCAGGGGGGGGGCTGCTTCAAGGACTCTCAAGATGGCGGCTCACGTCGAACGGTAAATGTTTATGACGCACTCGAAATTGTCTATCAAGTTCAGCTGACGTCGCTGCCATAAAATGTCACTCGTCGAGCACTCTGTGTGCCCCTCTTGCTGGGGCAGGTCGCTCCCGCTCCTACTCCTGCTCCTAGAAACTTTTGCCATGACTCCTGACTTTCACGCTGGCTCCTTTGCTTTCGCTTCTTATGATTGAATATTTAATTCAATATGTCGCGAGGCCATTTCGTTGCGACTTCTTTACGATGCCTTGGCTCCATGGCCAAGGCACGCAGGTTAGCCCACCCCCAACCCCAACCACCTCTGGCTTGGTACTCCCTTCTGGTCGTAGTCCCCTAGTTCCCACTCCCACTCCCATGTCTGCTGCGTTCCTAATTAGAAGCCACGAACCATAAACATTTTATGCCGTTGCCCACACCCGGAGAGCCTTCTCTGCCCTCCTGGAACCAATCCAATCGAAACTTTTTCCCAAACAAAACGCATTGGAAATTCTGCAAATTTCGTGTCGCATATGGTTCAAGAAGGGAAAGCCGTCGCAAGACTTGCCTGAAGATTAATTCTGTGTGTGGGTCTAGGGAGAGGCTTTTGTGGGGCTCAGCAGCAACATCAGCGGTAGATCCCTATAACTTATGATTCTGCAGTTCTATGCCATTATTAAAATAATTAATAAAGGCTCTAAAATAGCTACGACTATCAAATTTACAGAACTTTTTGGCAATGCTTTTAATAGTAAATAAAATATATAAATAAAATATATAAATAAAATAATAATAAAAATAATAAAAATAAATAAATATAAATTTTGTTTTTAGCCTCAACTTTATTTGTGATTTTTTTTAGTTCCTGCAAGCACTCTGCCTCTGCCTATATTTTTCAGTGAAAATAGATATTATGCTGAACCATCAGACAGTCGAAATTAAATACAAGTGGTGGGTAGAATTTTTGCCATTGAAACTGTCCAAACATATTTTATGGGCCAACTCGTTAGCAGGGCAAAAAGTGGTCAAAAAGGAGGACCCCACAAGAGGGCAGTCAGGCCCCCACCCCCCACCATTCTCCCACCCCCACTTAAAACTGAGCATCTGGCAAATTATGGCCATAAGACGTGGAAGGCGGTCCAGCGGCCATCATAAAAACAAATGGAGAAACGACGACAAAAAAAACACACACACACACACAAAGACAGGCGGCAGAGTTCCGATTTTCGATTTAGCCAAAAAAATGCGCAGAGGAAAATTGTATTTATTTTATTTATTTATTTCATTTATGGTAAAATATATTAAAAAAAATAAAAAAAAAAAGACAAATCATACAATGAAATTTGGGCAGGGCTTTCATTGTTTTTTAATGGAGTAAATATTGTAATAGAAATACAGCTGAAGCAGTAGCTTGTTTTATGGATCAAGTGCCAGGTTCCCTGATCGATCAAATGTATCGATAACTGAGGCATATACAACCTGGATGCTGATACAGAATATATAATTAAAATAATTAATAAAGGCTCTAAAATAGCTTTCGAGAAAAACTCATTCATATTCATATATGTAGATTGTGCATTATCGAATTCGATAGCACATCGATATCGATATCGATTGTTAGAATCGATTGTAACGAATTTCGCTAAAAGACACCGAAAACCGGAACAGGCCCGAGAGCAACCAAATTGTTTCATTTCCTGTTACGCCACAAGTGCCATGCACCCCGCGTGCCCGCTGCCACATTCCCCTCTAGTGACCCACCCCCTGCTACCCTACAGAGCAGACCCCTCTGCCACTCGAGAGAGACGAGCGCCCCCTCTGGTTCGTCCACCGTCAAGCAGTCGCTTGTCAATAATGTCAACAATGTTGTTTGTTGCTCCATAAATTACAAGCGACAACAACAATGGACACAAGACGTAGTGGGTAGGGGGAGGGGCAGGAGGGCGGTTTCAACTGTTTTATTATTGCAGCTGGTGACCCTGGGAGGAAGTGGGTGGCTGGGTGGTTGGGCAGCGAGGAAAAACATACGAAAATTGGCCAGTTGACGGGACATTTTATGACTGTCCTGTAAGCCCCAGACTGGAATCCACCCCCCCACCACGTTTTTGTGTCCCCACACCCGCACCCTGCAGTCGGCACTGCCCCAAAACGCCAGCCAAATCCCGGCTACTGCCGCTGCTGGCAAAATATTCGTGGATTTCATTTTTCCATGCAGGAAGAGCAACGCGAACGGATAGCGGAGGGGCGGAGAGGGCACTGAGAGTGCCGTGAAGTCTGCTACCAAAAGACAGTGGCCTCTGCTTGTGGTTCCTCCCGCCCTGCCATGCCCTCCTCCCTCAAAGTAACCCTCGATTATTATCCAATAAATTTGGGCTGCTGCCCCTGTCCCCTGCCCATGCCCCTGCCTGCCCTTCAACACCTCAAGTGGCAGTCAATCCCCAGAGACGGAAGCCCGTCAAAGAGCCAACAGCCACAAAGGTGGCTCCTGCTCAAGGAGCTTTTGGTCTTTGGTCTTGTCTCTCGTTTGGTTACACTAAGCCCAGCCCCTCTGCCCAGCCCCTCTGCCCAGCCCGCAACCATCGAGACATCAGTCCACAGATCACACAGACAGCAAACAGCAGGGGGGATGCTGGGGTAAAAATGCTTTACACTATTCAAAGCCAATCAAAATCATATTTCGTATACGCGCCGCCATGCCCCAAAGGCCCCGAAAGCTGCCACAGGAGTTTGCCACAAGAGTGGGTGAGATGAGTGGTGATGGGGGGGGGACAGACATCAAAATGCATCCAAAATGTTGCGCTAAACTTGATTCAGAGAGGCAACCACAGAGGCCCCCCCACCGCCTACAACAAAAAATGCAACTCAAAAATTCACAAACAACAAAATGAAAACGAGAAAATAGCAACAACAACAAAATATGCGAAAATATGGGAAAATAAAGAAAATGCCTGAGCAGTGGGGCAGAGCAGGAGCAGGAGCGGGAGCAGGAGCGGGAGCAGGAGGAGTCAAGGAGGAGTCAAGGAAAGGACAGCCATGCAGTATTTGTGTGTGTTTGTTTGCCAACAGAATTCAGAAGCGCGGAAGGAAAATATGAGATAATCAAAGCGAACAAACAGAGAGAAAGAGTAGCCAGAGCGCAGAATGAAAAAAGAAGACAGAGCAAAGGAGAGTAGCCAGAGGGGAGAGTCAAAGCGAAGGAGAGTAGCCAGAGCGGAGAGTTGGAAGAAACAGAGAATGAAGGGAAGGAGTGTAGCCAGAGCGGAGAAGGGTTAAAGTCAGAGATAAAGCGAAGCATTGGCAAATAGAAAAGAGGAACCTGCCGACCAAAAAAAAAAATAGCATCACATAAATATATATGGATAAATGTGGCAAAATCATCATGAACCCTGCCCTGAACACATTAAAACTGAAATATAAACTGCAGGGAGACCCTCTACAAAGGTATCCGTAATACATCAGTCCACGCTTTGCTGTTATTTTTGCGAAATATGCACACCAATATTTGGTATTAATTTAGTAATATAATATAATATAATAAAATTATCAATTCGTACTGGGGAGTTGGCCGATCGTGAATCGAATGAGAATGTTCCCTCAGCAATGGTTAAATATTTACCATCAGGCTCTACGCTTCTGCGCTTGGCAGGCCCGGATCCCTAATGATGTGCAGATCGAATTGCCGCCAAAGGGCAAAGATAGATTTTGGTCTTCTGGTTGCTCAGGGCCTTTGGCTCCGACCAATTGCAGCAGGGTCCTGACAAGTGTTGGCCAGGGCACAGCCGAAGGGTCGCATATTCAAATTACAAATAAGGTTCCAGCAAATAAAAAGAAAAGCCAAGAAAAGCTGCGCCGGGCGGAATGGAGTGTGTGCTATGACTTCCTTTGTGCCTTATCCTGTGCCGCTTCCTGCACATCCCCCCCCCGCCCAGCATGCAGCTGCAGACAGACTCAGTACCCCCCTACATCTTAGACTCAGCACTCTCTCTCTCCTCCCCTTTCTTTCACTGTCTCTGCCTCTGTGTGTGGTAGCGCGAAATGTTTATCCTTCTAGTTTCGGGCGTCGACATCGTAATGTTGGCAATGTTATTGTTAAATGTTAGTTTTGTTATGCAAAAACACACACACAGAGGCACAGAGACACAGACACACACACACACACACCGAGTTGGGAGTGGGTCTGTGAAAATATGAATAGTCAAAGTCGAAATCGGCCATATGTTCGCCGCCCAACTTTATCCCACAAAGCATTTGGAAAAAGAGTTCTGCCGCTGCCACGGCCACAGTGCAGCGGGTGGGTGGGGTTTGGACGTTTGAGTGGCATGTTGTGCTCCCTCTCTCTTACTCTGTGGGTGGTGTGGGCGTGTGTGGGTGGGCGGTGGTGTGGCACAGTCGGAAACGCTAATGGGAATTTGTGTTGAAAAGGAGAAGGAAAACTCCTGGCACGTCTTGCACTTTAAGCTGCAATAACCAGGAGAATGACAGCAGCAGTAGCAACAACAGCAACAACAACAACAACGAGAGCATGAAAATGCAGTTTCCCCAAAGGGGGTGGTGGGGGGTGGGGGTGGCAAACAGTAACAACTGCAAATCGGCCACGTCGAAATTTTTATGCACAAAATCGTAAAGTGGCAACGAGAGCAAAAGAGATGCCACCAACAAGGAGGGGAGGGGCGCTGCAAGTTTTGGCTGTGTGTGTGTGTGTGTGTGTGTGGAACTGCCTGCAACTTTGCCACATGTTGTGGCAAACGAAAAAGTTAAGCCCTTACTCCTGCCTGGCCCACAGCCGCGACAAACAAAACAACAACAAAAACAGCCACAAAAATTACGCATACGCCCAGTTAACACTGCCAGAAATTTCTTCTTTTTTTTGTATGCCCTAGAAAGTAAGGTAGCTCGGACAGCACGAGCGCAGAGCAGCGGGCTTTAATATTTATTTATTTAATTTTATATTATATTTAATTTAAATTCAATTTTAAATTTATTTAATTTAATATTTATTTATTTAATTTAATATTAATTTAATATTAATCTAATTAATTTATTTAATTTTAATATTTATTTATTTAATTTAATTTAATTTTTTTTATTTAATTAATTTTTAATATTAATATTTTAAATATTTATTTTTTAAATTTAATATTTAATTTATTTAATTGGGAATAGTTTCTGTTAAATTTAGGATAATTATTTGGGCCCGCTTTATGCCTAGCCGATACTAGGGCATAGGGTATATCCAGACTCTATCAAACTGCAGCGCCACAGTCCCTGCTGCTACTCCTCCTCCTTGGTGCCTTGTGGTTCCCCTTTCCCCCCACTCACCATTGTCTTTCTTTGCAGTGTTTTCTGTTGCTGTTTCTTTTTCTGTTTGGCTTAGTTTATTTATTTTTATTTGTATTTTTTCAAGTTTTGTTTGTTGCACATATTTCGGGCGCATGTGTCTGTCTGTCTGTCTGTCTGTCTGTCTGTGTCTGTCTCTGTGTGTGTGTGTGTGTTGCATAGTTTTTAGCGCCGCATGAATATGCAATGCAGCAGCAGCAGCAGCAGCAGCGGCAGCCAACAAAAAAGCCACCAAACTATTTGTTGGTTATTGGCTTTTAGCTGCATCTCTGCTGCTGCTGCTGCTGCTGCTACATCCCTGCGGCTTTTGTTCAGCAGCAAGGGTGAATGGATGCATGCTGGATAGTTGCAGCTGTGAGGCAATGAGGATGCTGCTCCGCCAAACAGTCAGGCACCATTAATAAGCCCCTGCCCTGCCCGTAGAGCTTCTGACAAATGAGCCGGGAGTCAAGAACCGAGCCATGGCCAGGGCTAGCAAGGCAAACAACTTCATTTGGTCTGGCCTGGCGGGTAGTGGTGTGGGGGCAGAGTACAAAAGCGTTAACATTGTAATCCATATTTTGCCGCTTGATTGCCGGCAAATTGAAAATGTCAGGTGCAGGCACACGAATCGTTAACGTGGGAAAAGGTTGGGGCCACGGCAGCCCACACTTTACTATCATCTCCATGGATGGTGGCTGCACTTTAATCGCTGGCCTTTAATCGGTGATCCTGCATCGCTGGATGCTTTATTTTCGAGTCTTTCGATTGGTCCTTCCCTTGAGAAATTCCAATCCAGACAATACACACTCGTATGCGTATTATTCCGCACTGTTTTACACATTTATCTTGAGTTTTGATGCCAGCTGTGGGGGCTACTTTATCTCGTACAATGAACGTGTGCTCGTATGCTTGACCCTTGAACTTTTAATCGATTTATTATATTTTTTCTTTTTCGGTTTCATTGCTGATTGAAGTGTGCATTCAACATCTCAGCCTGCAGCCTTCAGCTGTACTCTCTTCACTATTTTCTAATACCCTGCTCTATCCTTTGTACGAGTGTTTAGGCTGGCATTCTTTGACTGACTGTTGCGACGACCTCTTGCCAAATATTCCATTGTTCCATTCCAATATTATTCCCAATCATGCGTCGAACAGGTAGCGTACAGCGCAAAGTACGCCTTCAATTCTCTTTGGTATCCCTTGCCGATACATATGTCTTCCATTTCCACACCAGTAGAGACATTCACATTCAATGGGTGCCCATTATGGGAGCAATTAATTGGGAGAGAATAAGCCAAGCAACCCGCCATCGATTGCAGCCCAAAGCTTCCCCTTCAACCAGCAGCCATCAATCTTTTACAGCTTTAATTTCTCATTTTTTGTTTGTTTATGCTTTGGACTATCATTTCATTTCGTATTCCTCCCATTATGATAGTTTGAAGAGTTCTACCACGATTGGGGGTTTAAAAAGTTACATTCCGCCGTCGCCCCAGGGAACCCTCGAATAAAACCCAACCCCAGCCCCATCCATCCCCTCTTGTGGCCATAAGCTTCAGCTCGTATAACAAATTTTGACAGAAATATAAAACAACAAATAAATGTAGTAGTGGGAGGGTTGTGGGTCGGCAGGCACTTCACGGCTGCTTTATCAAATATTTAACTCGCTTTTCATTGTCTCTGTCGCTGTCGCTGTGGGTTTCTGTGTGGGTTTTTTTTTTGTGTTGTTTTTGTTGTGTTGCCATCGTTTTCGTTTATATGCATAAATTTTATTACACATATGCTTTTGTTTATGCGCCTGAGAGCAATGCCAACAACACGAAAGTTAATGCAACATAAAATTTTAATTTTTTATTTATCACGAAATGTTTCTCATCTTTATTTTTTATTTTTTTTTTTGGTTTTTTGCCTTTGTTGTTGTTGGTCTTTGTGTGTGTTTGTCTGTTTTTGTGTTGGGTTTTCCCTTTTTTGTTTTTGGCTGTTGTTTTTTTTAGCCGGTACTCCCCTGAGGGCAAACAACAAAATCAAAGGAGAATAAAATAAAACATAAAACAAACATAGCACAAAAAACTCGAGAGTCGCGAAATCAAAAGTCGACTAGTTGATGGCCCTGGAAAGGGATCAAAAGAGAGCGAGAGAGAGTTTTTATCCTAGGTGGTATATCAAGTGTTATACATATATAAAGTTTATATTACAAAAACGGTCATTCAAAGTATGTGCTGCCACATTTTTTTAGTAAAGAAATTAATTAAATAAAATTAAATATTACAAATTATCAAAACTGTTAAATAAACTGTTATTCAATCTGTTGTACAATATTTCTTCATCAATCATAATATTTTGTTAATCAAAAACATTTTTTCATCAATGCGATTTATGCGATTAGAATAACATTTTTAAACCATTTTTAGCATGATGTTAACCAACGCTGTAAACGGACGCTGGACCACAAACTGTTAACAGAGCACAGACTGTCTTGCGGTAACAGACTGTGGGTGTTAACAGCGCTGTGCACTGTTGTTCTCCCACAGCTGCTGCCCTGCCCTGAAAAATGAATAAATGTCAGGAATTTTCGTCTACGATCCACATATTACTTAAACGATTAACAATCACTTTGTAATTAATTCAAATTCCAGTCCCAATCACTAGTTGAATGGCTGATCTGCGGACTGATGTGCTTCTGCCTGTTTCGCTCTTTATCGCTGATAACTTTTAGCCCTGGCCTAATATGCCCCATGGAGCATCCAGCAGGCGCACAAATAAAACAGCAACCAAACAAAAAAAAAAACTCTCGCAATAAAACTGCCACACACATGGCACATGGCATAAACCACAGACGTGGGCCACGCCCCCCCACACACACACACACACGCACACACAGATCTGCATGGATATATCTGCATGTGTGTATATATATCAGAAATATGCTAAATCAGCATATTTGCGAGTTTATTTACAAGGACATTTATAAAAATTTACGGCCGTGCCGTAAATTGCAGCCGCCGGGCAGGTCTTGAGATTTATGCGTCGACGATTATATCAAAAAAGGGACAGAGAGAGTGAGTGAGAGAGAGAGAGAGAGAAAGCGGGGCACACGGGGCCAGAGGTGCGGGCCACCCACTGCCTGCCTGCCTGCCTGGCGCCTGCCATCCAGTCAGCGTTTTTTTTTTTGTTTCAGCGATTTCTCACATCATTTAAAAGTCGTTGCATAAGACAAAGCCTCCTGCTCCTGCTCCTCCTTGAAGGGGTTGTGTTGTGGGCGGCAGCATGATGCTGCGACTTTAACGCGGGTTGTGGGGCGTGTGACCCAAATATGAGTTGATTCCTGTTCCCCAAAGTGGGCGGGAGGGAGCAGTCGGCTCGTTATTGAGAGTTAGGCGAACTTTTGTAACAATTGTAACTCGGGCTCGTACTTATTATATATGGCATAGGCACAAAGACTTTTGCTTAACGAATGTTAAAAATAGATAAAGCAACAATCACGGAACATATGTACATAGAGTCGGCATTATTCATGGCTACTGCCAGTCTTTAGCGACATTTTCTCTACCTAAACATGAGACTTGAACACTTTGTGGCTTTGAGATTGGAAATTATAGATAGAAATCGTAGAAATTGCTCTAAAAAGTTTCTATTCCTCTTGTCGTATGAGGGGTCTGCATTTACAGCTCTGCTTGCTTTTCCCATCTATTATTCTATTTCTATTTTAGCCCCTTATCACCTGTAATATGTTAAAGCTAACTACCCACTCAGCTCATTTGCCACACTGCCTCCTAAGCCTTAAATTTCTCCAAAGACTCCCCCAATCATATCGCCAACTTTATTTGCCCCACCTGGGGTGTCACTCCTCTCCTCGCTGCCACTGCATTTGGCTGCCTTTTTGTGTAACCAAACCCCCTCCACACACACGGTGCGACAACTCCATTCATCATTGAGCGCTGATCTGTCATGCTCCATCTTCGTCTGCAATGTCTGCAATGTCGCGCATCTCCATGGTGAATCAATTTTTACAGCTGCCGGCACTGCCGGCTACCGGTTGCTGCTCCTCCGCTGGCGCCGTTACACAAATATCATTGGCGTTAATCCTTTTCTACATCATCAAACAATTTCATCAAATAAATCTAAAGTGATTTGTATTTGTCACACACTTTTCAACTGCTCCCTCGGCTACCCATCCCAGCTACCCCATTCCCATTCCCATTCCCAACTCCTACTTGGCTCCATCTTCGTACAGGTCGGGTCTGGTCTGGTCTGGTCCTACGTTGCATTCCCCTTTTGGCGTCGACTGGCTGCCCCCAGAAAGCGTTTGCCGATATGTCTGCATCTTGTGCACCACGCTGCACGCTCCACGCTTTGACTGATCTGCTGCTCTACCTTCGGCCTTGGGTATACCTGTTCGGTAGAGCAATTCGAAGACAGGCAACCCCTGGAAAAGCTTCTGCGCTGCCAAGCAATTTCATCTCCAGGAAGATCTTTGAGTGAAGACTTCGCTCAACAGTTTTCCCCGAATTAATATTCTCCTCCCTTAGCAATTCTGTTCGAAGAGCATTCCATCTCCATCCTTCGATGCCGAAACTCTCCCCGTTGTAGCTCTCCGATTTCACTTCTCTTTTGCTCTACAGTTTCACTATATTTTCCGTCTTTTTTTTTGTCCGCTGATTGAGTGGCATTGCATGGGGGAGGGGGGGTTCCCCACCCATTTACGTGTACCAGGAATTCCTTGGTCGGTGCTTCCTCTGGGGCTGTGGCCTGTGCCGGTGCCGGTGCCGGTGCCTGTGCATTTGCTGCATGTTTACTCTGCTACATTTCTCATTTAATGCCTTGGCAATGACGGTTTGGCGGTGATTGAAAAGTTTGTTTTACCATCCTGAATGTGTGGGGTGTGGGGTGTGGGCAGGGGGTAAAGCACTGGGACGCACTGCTGCGGTGGCTCCTGTGACACACATCCAGTAGAATATCCTTTGATTGTGGCAATGCCAGGCACAGTCAGAGGCACACTCAGAGGCACAAGGTGATTGCCTCATCAGGTGGCTTCCCATCCGTATTGATTCACAGGGTGCTCCTGCTCCTGCTCGTACCATCCCCCCCGCAGCCCCCACCTCATCATGTATCCGTATCCCTGTGCAGAGTTCGTGTCTGCCATGCCGAATCGGATTTGAGCCTACGCTGAGCACGCAATCATCTGGTCCATAAAGCACACGATGCCAAGTGCAGACGGGTTTCGTGTTACACGTGAGGCAAGTCATTCCATTCTCCACATGGCAATGTCAGGGGGGGGGGACTACACTGTGAGCGAAGCACACACACAAAAAACCAAACAAATAATTTCTAGCGAGGCTCTTATTCGGCGGGGCTCTCAATCGAGTGTCCCAGATGAGATGAGAGGAACTCATCTGCTATGCCATAAAGTAGATATGAACATATAGGAGCAGATTCGGCAGTTTATATGCCATATTATATTACCAAAGGATATATCTATATATCAAGTAAAAATAAATAAAATTTTGAATGCAAAATCGAATGCATTTAAGAGACTCACAAAGGACAACCTTTGACCCCAAACTAGAGCATTTCTCGCTATTAAATTTTGGGCAGCTAATATTTCTCTCAGTGCATAGGGATTTGTGTGTGTGTGGGTGGTGGCATATAAAAGTTAAAGCGTTGACATCACAGGAGCAAATCAAAGTTGAAACTGACTGCACCACACACCTACACCCACACCCACACCCACACACATGCAAAGGCTAGAAAGGGAACGAGACGAAACGAAACGAAACGGAACGGAATGGAACGTAACGTAACGGAGGCTGATGGCTAAGCCGAGGCCAAAGCTGGCCTAATCACAACTGACGTGGCATTTGCATTGAACTTTAACCTTTCCATACGCAAATACACACACACACACACACACACGCACACACAGAGCGGTTACACCTACACAGCTGAGAATTAAATGAAAACTGTCACTGTCCCATAAAGCAGATAAAGCCCAGCAAGAGGGGGGTAGAGAGTGTGAGAGAGGATGGCAGTAGAGAAGCTGAAAAGCTGCTTCACAGTTTTGTGTCCTTCAGCGAATGTCACAGGCGGCAAGGCACGGCGCGGCACGGCCCTGTGGGCGGTTAATGGTGAGTGTAGGAGGCGTGGCTGGGTGGGTACTACTCGCTTGCAAATGAGCTTTTAAATGCTTTGACGCTGACACTACATCTTTGGATGGCAACCTTAACCCCCTTCCACACCATTTAAAGATATCGAGTGAGCAATTGTTGGAAGACAAACAAACACAGGGTACAGTGGCACAGCGGGCTGAGCAAGCAGTGAAAAGCAGTTAAAAGCAGTGAACGGCAAGCAGTGAACGGCATAGGCAAGCAGTGAGCGATCGCGGGGCGCTAGAGCTAAAATGAAAAACAAAGTAAAATAAAAACTTCACTGAAAGCGAAAGAGTTTTCTATGAGTGGCAAATGGTGCGGCTGCGCCTTTTTTTTGCAACGATTTCAAGTCTCAATAGAGACACATATTACTGTGAATGGGTAAGCAGTGTTTTCCAGTTCCCAACCAATTCCTTAAGTTATCTTACACGCAGATTCCCAAGCAAATTCCAGCAATTCCGGGGGCCAGCGTCCGATTTCATTCGTACTCCTCACTCCTGCTCTTATATTCATACGTTATTTGATTTCATTTCATTTCATTCCATTTGCCAGCTTTGTCTGTCTGGGCGCCAATTAAACTTCAATTGCCAGGCGGCAGCGGCGGCGGCGGCGGCATACAGGTGCTGCATGCAGCAGCCGCCCGGCCAGAATGGGGTGCAGTTTTTAATTAAACTTCGCTGCAGGTCCTTGGTCCCGTGCCCTGCTCCACGTACGGGTATAAGAATCAGCAGCCAGCAGACAGCCAGCCTCGTCGCCCCCTCGCACATCCAAAATTGATGACTTTAATCAGGCATCAGCCACTGTAATGACACTTTATGAGCAGAAGGTTGGTGGGGGGAATGGCAATGGCAATGGCAATGGGAAATACCTACTCGTATCGCTATAAATTAATCGAACGGTCAGCATCAATAAGCGGCCGACGGAGAGAGCAAAAACTTTGTAAAATGCCAAAAGTCAATTTTTGTGTGTGTGTGGTGGTGGGTTTGGTGGGGGGGGGCTAGCTAACCCGGGCAAGCCCTTGCTGTTAACCCTTTTATTTGGCTTGGATTTGGTGGGGTAGCCCTTTTAGTTTCCCATTTTTGTTGCTTGCTTGGAGCCGCTTCAATTGGCAGGAAATTTATGTGCCGTCGCTCAGCGGGAACTTGATGCGCATAAATCCAGATGAAACGGATATTAAAAGGCATGAAACGAGCCAATCGACTATCCATCCTCCACCAGCCGCTCCATGGATATATTGGTTGAGGGGCGGAGGGGCGTGGGGCCCCCATGTATTACATAGCTGATTGACTCGGATCGGTGTCCGTTGTTGCTTTTGTTGGGGGTTTTTTGTTGGCTTAAATTATGAACTTATAAATTGACAGCAAAGCACCACCCATCTCCCATCCCCATCACAATCCTTATCCTTATCCTTGCCTGCCTTCAGGCTGGAATTGTTTCGTTTTGTTTGGCTTGGCCAAGAGGGTAAATTGCTCCGAAAAGGGTTCTCCTTATCGACAGCTCAGATAATTGACATTTTTTGTGTGTACTGAACAAGGATAGCCAGGGTTAGCCAGGGATAGCCAAGGATAGCCAGTGCCAGTTACCTACCTTGACATTAGTTCCCAAATAATTGACACTGTTTGCAGGAGGCAGAATCTGCTGGCTTGGTGTATCTGTAAGTGGCATTTCCATATACCTCCCTCGAGCATATTTGAGGGTGTAATTTGCATGGGGACAAGCCACCTGGAGGCAGGCACAATTCGATTTGTCTTAACCCAGGCTCTGTCCACCATTGTCTCCTTTTCTGTAGCTGCTACTTGCACTCCACTCTACTCCAGGTGAATGTGTCTCTTCCACTACTCATCTATAGCTTCAGCTGACACTGCTTTTAGGGGTAGCTCTTCCTACTGCCACTCCTCCATGCAAATCTCCAGCTTCAGGCCCAATTTCAGCCCTGTGCTTCCCACTATCCATTTTTGCCAGCTTCAGGCTCTGTCTTGAGTCTCTTCCCACCGGTGGCCCAGCATCTCAATCTCCTCCCCTGCTCACAGCAGCGTTTGTTTTGTTTTAATTCCATTCAAAATGAATTTATCTATACGAAGCATCTGGGGGCAAAAGTCTGAAACGAGAAACGAGCAAACGCAGGCCCAGTTTTGTTTTTGTTAAATTTCCCGTACCCGTACCCCCAGAGGCATGGAATTTTCAGGCATTTAGCAGACATCATCATTTCCACCTATGAATTATTTTTCTTTTGTTTTTTCTGTATATTTCCAGTGTATATATTCATACTATAATATTGTTTTTGTTTTTTTTATACTTAAACTTTGTTCGTACCAACCTAAAACAAACAATAAAAAATTAAACTTTCGGGGCGGAGAAAATACATCAAACGTACTTCATTATACATACTACATATGTATGTATGTATTCATGTATGTATATGTGCGGGAAAGCACTAATAATAAAGTAATAAAGGAATGAACGAATACAGAATACAGTGGAGAATGGTTTAGGGGGGTGTTGGGGTTGGATTTTTGGGTTCGTAAAAATGAAATTAAAATTAAAAATTTCTTTACAAATATATTGCTTAACAATAGAGTTTAATGCAGAGACAATCCGAACGTAGAACACAAAGAGATTTATCACAATTTTGGTCTCGTTGAATTACGCAAAAATGTAAACCCAATAAATTGAACAACCCCGCCCGAGTGTGTGGGTGTTGGCGGGGGGGTATTGGGGAGCAGAAATAAACAAATTCGAGTGGGCAAGAATTCGGGGGCTGGGTGGGATGTTGTTGGGGTAGGCTTATGCAATTCACATAAGAGATTTAAAAAACGTTAACACTGTGTCACCTTCTGTGGCTTTTTGGCTCTCTCGCTCTCGCTCTCTCTCGGCCTCTGCCTCTGACTCGCTCTCTTTCACTCTGTCTTCCTTCTGGCCGGACGTTGGTGTGGGAGAGTCTGGCGGTGACGCTGACGGAGGGGGGTTGTGGGCTGATGGACAGGTTGTGTCCTTTATATAAGTACAGATATACACATACATTACATACATGTATTATACATATATGCATATGCATATGTATCTGTTATACATATATACGAGTGCATACGATTAGCTTAAGATCCTTAAAAACGATTAAGTTGTACTTGGGGTAAGAGTATAGTGGGTAGAGAATGGGCATAACAATAAGTAGGGTAGGGGTAGGGGTAGGGAGTAGGGAGTATGGTGTAGTATAAGTAGGGGGCACAGGGCAGACGCATACCCTTGCAAAGGTGCAGCACAGGTTTTACCTTCCAATCAGATCATTCTCCGTGTGTGTGTGTGTGTATGTATTGCTATATATATAAAAGTGTGTGTGTGGATTTATCTACTGGCTATCAACTACAAATATCGAATTATTAGATTTCATTACGTGGATTTCGTTACAAACAAGTGGCAGCTATATGTTCAATGGTCAATCGAATGGGTCCTCGTAATCACAAACAACATACAAGTGCAGTATATCGGATTCACATTTTTTGTTTGTATTTGTTTTTGCTTTTGCTTTTGTTTTCTTCTGTTGCATATTTTGTTTTTCGTAATTTTTCGTATTTATTTTTTTTTGTTATCTAAAGCCTACTTTTTGGTACGCCTTTTGGGGACCACTGCGCACTGCAATCCTTCCCCCATGACACGCCAATTGTTTCGTGTTTTTTTTTGTGTGTGGTTGTTCCATCGCTTAGTTCACCGATTCGTATAAAAACGTTTTTGTTTTTTGTTTTCTTTTTGGTTTTGGTGTAGCAGTGCAAAAACATTCAGATATAAAAAAGCTTCAATCTATCTAAGGCCTCTGTTAGGAGCTATCTCTCATGAGGATATGTTTTCTCATTTATACATATATATATATATGACCATGGGCGAACACACTTTTTGTCTTTGCATCTAATACTGGTTAACGTGGACTGGGGGGTCGGGGCGAAGTTACAGTAAGTTTTACCTTTGCAAGGGCATACAAAATAAATGAGTTTTGGCCAATCTGCTTAGCACACACACACACACACACATAACTGTTGCTGCTGTTGCTGCTGCTGCTGCTGCTAGCTTTGAGCGTGGACTTCTTTTTGTTCTGTCTGCTTTGAGCCTGGACATTGGGCTGAACTTACAAATATAACATTGAGTTGGTGTTCTATAAATATATAACGACGCTAGGTCTGGCTGATTCGAGGTGCATATTGGGTAGGGGAAAGGGGTAGAGTATTAGGGTGTAAGAGGGTACAGGGCAATAGGGCAATATTACAAGTAAGTGTACATAATAGGTAAAGGTAAGTAATTATATAAGTATACATATAAGTATGGTCGGATGGATCTTTCTTTGCTCCTTGTCCTCTCATTGTCCGACATTCTCTTTGCCATCTGCTTTATCAGGGGGGGGGGGGCAGGTGCGCACAGGTATGCATGAATTGGGATGATCAGGATGGGCTTTCTTTTCATTAAAAACTGATGCCTAGTTTTATTCGTGGTTCGTGGTTCGTGTTTCGTTTTTTGCTGGCAAACCGCTACTGCCGCTTTACGTGCTACGTCCGATTTGCAACCAGGCGAGCAACAACTGCAAGGCCGGCTGTAGCAGCACTAGTTTTCAGATATCTGTATTGATATTGATGCTGGTCAGAAACTCGCCCTGCGAATCGGCCACAGCGCGTATTATCTCCAGCAACAGTTCGCGCGACAAACCCGAGATTTTCGGCAGTCTCGCCACCTTGGCAAAATCTTTCACAATCAACTTCAATGCATACTCCTTGATGTCATAGATTTTCGTTATATCCGATGCCTCCAGCGTCTGCAGGACATTCTCGTACGTTATATTATGCTCCAGCGAGTACTTGCAGAACGCATGCAGCCGATTGTTGGACAGGCCGTAGAAGCACGGCGCCTGGAACAGATACAGTGCATCCTGTGGCGGCATCTTTGTCTCACCGTAGTAGATGTAGCGCAGCAGCGAATGAAATGCCTCCAGTGAGGGTGAAATTTCACCAATTTGTATCTGCAACAGAGCAACAGATGGCAGCTCAATTATAGTCGGCCAGTTGTGCACTTGGGCCATGGAGTGTACTCACATTGACGGTATTATCCGGCGGCATGAACGAACGGAACATGCCCTGGAAATAGGTACAGCGTGACGACAACACGGACTTGTGGGCCGGTATCACATGGTCCTCCAATATAAGGCTGATGTCGCAGAAATCATTGCCGGTCGACTTCAGGAACGTGCACAAATCCAGCTCCAATGTGGTACCTATCGATATGGGGAATGTGGGTTGGGTTGGGTTATGAAATGCAATGGGTCTTAAATAAGACTGGTCCCCCCTACTACCGTGGCTCGCCTCGAAGCTGGTGTCCATGACCAACTTGCTGGGATGCAGGCGCTTGCGTATGATCTCTACGAGCAGCGGCTTATCCAGGTCGCTGAACTCGCTGGACATGACAACCTCGGTGAAGTTCTCCTCCTTGATGATGAACTGCATGCAGTGATCCTTAATAATTTTGATGCTAACAGACACGGACACAGAGGAAGAGATTTCATTTAGTTGGTTACCCCACAATGGTGGCCCCCCCTCACTCACTTGCTCTTATCCGCATTGTAGAGGGCCTCGAGGACATTGATTTTGTTGATCTTATAGTCGAGATATTGAATGCAGCCGTGGGCCAGCCGCGGCATGGTAAAGAGCCCAGCCAGCTGGTAGATGTCGGTGATCAGTATGATAATGTTCTTGTTGTATGGATCCTTGAGGTCGATGCGATCCGTGTAGATGTAGTTGAGGATTATGTCAAAGGCCTCCGGCGAGGCATGCACCAGCCGCACCTCCAGCATGGGTGCCCGGTCACCGCCGACGCCCGTGTTCAGCGCCAGCGCATCCACCTGTCCCACCCCGTACACCTTCTCCATCTGCTGTTGGCGCGCCTCGCGTGCCGCCAGTATCTTGTTGCGCAAGTACTTGGAGCGGGCCGCCACAAAGGCAATGTGCGCCAGTATGCGCACCTCCTCCACACCCACCACGAACTGAATGTCGCAGAACTGCTTCTCCAGAAAGAACTTGCCAAAGTCGTCGCGCAGCGTGCACTTCGGATAGCTGGAGAACTGAAAGCGATAGGTGTCGCCGCGTCGCACGCTGTTGTCCACGGTCCCGCCGAAGATGTACATGGCATCGCTGATGACGGCCGACGCGTGAAACACCCGGCCCGAGGGCACATCCGAGTTCTGTTCCGGCAGCACAGCGGACCAGATCTGCGAGTCCAAGTCGTAGCAGTGCAGATCGTTGGGCAGCGTCGAGTCGGCCGAGCCACCGAACACGTACAGGAACCGATCGTGGTGCACCATGGTGTGGCCGTAGCGGCGCGAGGGCGGCGCCGAGGTGGCCCCCCGCAGCACCGGCTCATTGGAGATGCGACGCCAGGTGCGCGTCTTGAAGTGGAATTCGAACAGCGAATTGGTGATCTGCAGGCCGCTCTGACCGGAGAACACATACATGGCGTCCCGGGCCACGGCCACCGGAAAGTTGCAGCAGGTGGGCGGCCTGTCGCCCTGCTGTTCCACCTCCTCCCACTGATGATGGTCGTCGGTTAGGTTGAGCGTCCACATATCGTTCAGTCGGGCATTGCCGTCGTAGCCCGCATAGATCCACATCTTGTTGTCGTAGACGGCCGCGCCGTGGGCCGAACGCGGCACTGGCTGGCGGCCCGAGAACTTCCACTCCACCCACATGGCGCTCTTGAACTTGTACTCGAACAGGTCGTTCTTGTTGGTCAGATTCGAGTTGGAGTGAATGTCGCCCGTGTAGCCGCCAAAGATGAACATCGAAGTGCCCGCCACCACCGCCGAGTGATGGTAGCGCGGCGCCGGCGGTGTACCGGTGGCGCAGGCCCTGCCCCATGACTTGTCCTTGACCCCAAAGCGTATGAGATCGTTAAGCATATTCTTGCCATTGTCTCCGCCAAACACGAACATCGCATCCTTGTAGGCCACCACCGTGTGCTTGCTCCGCCTGTGGAATGGAGAGAAAATGGTGAAGGGATCTCTGATTTATCTCTGCGTTAATTAACTCACTTGGCACCCACGAACTCGGCGCACTCGAGCATCCTGGTCCACTGGTGGGTGGCCGTGTACGAGGTGAAGTCCACGTTGAGCGCGTTGCAGCTGTAGCTGCCCGGTGAGGCGGCCGTGCCACTGCCACTGCTGGCGTTGCTGGCATTGCTGGCCGCATCGTAGGCCGGGCTGCTGCCGCTGCAGTGGCTCGACTGGACGGCGCGCGTGCTGCGCAGCGAACTGGACGTGGACATCCTCAGGTTGTTGCGAATGTGCTGGGCGTCCAGACAACCGGCGGTGGAGGCGCTCTTTCTCGCCTTGTGCCGCTTGCTCGACTTTGATCGCGAAAAGAACGACTCGGAGTGGGGTGCCTGCTGCTGTTGCTGCTGCTGTTGCTGCTGTGAGCTGCTTGCCACACAAGCCGGACAGTAGATGTTGACTCCGGCGGGGGTGCTACCTCCGCTACCGCTGGCACTGCCGCTGCCACTGCCACTGCCACTACCGCTGCCGGTGACCAATCCGCAAACGGCGCTCAGGCCGCTGGAAATCGAATTGGAGCCGATGCCACAACTGGCACGACCGCTCCCAACAATGTTGGCACTTGCACTCGCCCCTGCACTTCCACCCGCGCTTCCACTTCCGCTCGCAGTGGCACTCCCACTCCTACCTGTCCCGCTCCCCACTGCAGCTCCTGCTCCTCCGCCACCACCACCACCACCCGCCGCCACTGGCAGCCGCACCTGCTCCTGCCCCGGCCACGCCAACGCCAACGCCTCCGCTGATGGATTTTAGCATCAAAGCATTACAGGCGTAGAATCGACTTCGCTCGCTTATTTTGAGGTTTTTCTATTTTCCACAGGCTGCAGTATCGAAAATTTTGTGTCTTGGACGCCCTTCTCTTTCGCACACTCAGCGTGACCGTAACGATAACGATTAAACGAGACTTAACCCACTTAACACCCCTCTATTTAAAGAGCTGAGAACCCTTTGTTAAACCGCGGAAAATAATACTGTTTGTAAAGGCTCCTTGTAGCTCCATCCTCCTCTTTACTTACAAAACAAAAGTGACCACCGATATCTTTCACCTGTAATGCGTAAAATATTTTAAAGTTACATAAATTTCGTGGAAATATTAAATACCCCCCTGGTCGACAATGGGCTAACGTTCTATTTTATTGATTGAAATCGTATTCCATAATTTTGATATTCGGTTTAATATTACTAGCTAGTTAGCCCTCTCAGCCCTAAACAAATAATTTTATCCGATAGAGACATCATTTGTCTACAAGATTGGCTAATTTTCAGAACTCCTTTTAATTGCATTGTTTACATAAGAATGTTCAAACAAAACCGGCCAAAGCATAAAACGTAAATGTTGACTAAATGTAACGTCATTGTTGCGTGTGTACTTTCGTATACCTTATTTCTTTTAATTGATGTTAAATGTTTTGTACCATTGAAACATTAATAATGATTTTATCCTAGATTGACATGATTTTTACCTCTTAATGCATATGTTTTGTGTTTTATAAATACATTTATTCCGGTTCTGATACGTATTATTGGAACCCGTGAGCTTTCGTTAAAATCTTTAATACAGAGACTGAATAGTTCCTGCTTTAATTGGAGCCGATATTACAATCTATATCTCAAGTCCATAATATCCATTTTCCCAAGGTATTCCGATTTGTTGCTCATTTCCTGATCAAGTCGAAAAATACCATTAATACCAGTTCAAAAATACCAGTATATACCATAAAATAATAATTCGTTCTTTGCCGCTCCGGAATCAGTGGAACCAGTGATACCGCCGCCGAAAGATAAACAAACAAAAGCGCGTTCGCCGCATTCCATAATTTGTTTATATCAACGATTATTTATTTATTGCTAATATTATGGCCAGCGGCTCTCGGATTACCACGCTGCCGCAGTCCAAGGAGGCGCTGCTGAAGTCCTACAATGCACGCCTTAAGGAGGATGTACGCAGCATGCTGGAGAACTTTGAGGGTGAGATGATGATGATGATGATGATGATGACTACAGAGTGGGATTGGACAGGGTCAGCCGCTGTTGCAGTCGGATCATGCGGTACAGCTTCTCCATGCCCTCGGCGAGTCCGTCGCGTGTGTGGGCCGACACACCGTGAATTTGCCAGGTCTGACGCAGCGCGACCAGATTGAGGGCCTGGGCCAGCTCTTCGGTGGTCGCGGCACCGCGCAGGTCCTGCTTGTTGGCAAACACCATGAGGACGCAATGGGACAGCTCCTTGAAGTTCATCAGGCCGTGCAGCTCGTAGCGGGCCTCCGAGAGGCGGCCAAAATCAGCTGCATCCACCACAAACAGTACGCCGATCGTGTTGCAGCAGTAGTAGCGCCACAGGGAACGCACCCGCGACTGCCCGCCCATGTCCCAGACGGTCAGGCGCAGCCGCTTGTACGCGATCATGTCCACATTGAAGCCCACTGTCGGCACGCCACTCACAAGCATTCCCAGCTTCAGTTGATATAGCGCCGTTGTCTTGCCGGCGCCATCCAGTCCGATCATCAGCATGCGCTCCTCTAGGGCGGACCCGAAACGGTCGCAGCACATTGTCCAAATCTGCCCCATCGACCGGCCGGAAAAGCAACCAAAATAAAACTGGACAGCTCAAGCTCTAGCTTTTGGGCTCTTTCGGACCAAAGCTGAGCTCAGCTCGAAATTTGTTTATGCCCAAAATTCGATTTTGTTTGTTTAACGTCTCGATGCGCTCTTTCTTTTTCAGAAACCCTCAAGCTGGCGCGCCGAGACAGCCACAGCCAAATATCGCGTACGACACAATGCGAGCAGGATGCCCTCGAAATGCAAATACGAGTCTCTAATATGGGTAAGCAGCAATGCGTAGGGCAGCCCATGCCATTGTAACCTAATCCATTCGGTTATAGTGCGTGCGGGTGAGTCGCTGATGAAGCTGGTGGCCGATCTCAAGCAGTACCTGATACTGAACGATTTCCATTCTGTCAACGAGGCCATCACAAACAATTCGCAGCTGTTTCGGGCCACCCAAATCGAGTGCGACAAGAAGCTGATGAAGCTGCGCGACGAAATGGCCATGGATCTGTACGATCTCGAGGAGGAGTACTACACGAGCATCTTCAAGTAGAGAGCCGATAAACAATTAGCCATTTTATTTATACATATTCAATACAACAGTTTGCCAAAAAACTAAAGCTGCTCCGGCATGTGTGCGGAAGCTGGGCCAGGGGCAGGGGCAGCAGATGTCTCGGTGTCGGTATCGGACGGCTCCGAGGTGGAGTCGCTGACGTTGAGCCCCTCGTTGGTGCTGTCCACAATGTCGCCGGTGTAAAAGAGCACGGCCTTGGGCACGATCTGAGTGCGCAGCAGGAAGCCCACCTCAAAGTCAATGGCAAGCAGCATTTTGGTCTGCTCGTCGGCCACTGACAAGTCCAGTGGCTGTGGCGGCGCGAAGAACTGGAAGAAGGACTCGCGCGGCATTCCGTTTGCCTCATGCTGCGTGAGGTTGCAGCCATTGCGCCAATCGATGTGGCAGCCCTCGCAGCTCACGATCTCGGGGCCCTCGAACGAGAATGGATACTCCTCGTCCGCCTGGTGGTGCAGAAAGTACTTCTTGGTGAGCATCAGCGAGCAGTCGTCCAGGTAGCTGTTGCTCCGAAATAGAAACTCGATGGTGTAGCACGCCGGCCCGTAGCTGATGCGTAGGTCCATCAGGCACTCGAGCAGCGGCTCGTCATAGTGCTGCACCATGTCCGAGAGCAGGGAAACGTTCCGGAAGATGCTCAGCCAGAAGCGGGGCACACCCACTGCATTGTCCGGCATCTTGGGCATGAGCACGGCCAGCCGTTGGAACTCATCGCTGGCCTTGAGCTCCTCAACCAGCGCATCGGGCTCCTCGCTCCAAGCGGGCTCCATCGGTGGCGGCTCCACAGACCCCTCAATGATGACGCGCCGCACATCAAACAGCTCGGCACACTGCAAATAATATTGCTTCTCCAGCTCGTACACCTTCCGATAAAACTGCTCCGATATCTTAATCTGCTGCATTTGATTGTGCTTCAGGGCCACAATCCGATTGTGCACTGGCCCCGGCAGCTCGGCTATCATGTGCTGCAGGCAGGCCTTTCTGCTACGCGCCGTCATGTTCGCCGGGCACAGCATCGATTCAAATGAACCACCCTTCAGCGACTCGTTGCCCTTGTCCTTGGCCGGGCACAGCATCGTGTTGGAAGAACCGCCTTCCAGCAGCGTCTCGCTGCCCTTTTTCGGTGGCTGCTCCACCGCCGACTCTCTCTCAATGGCATCCATGTTACTTAGAATTTGGAATAAAACTGAACGCAATAGAACTTGGGGAATTTGAGCTATGTGTAATTAATCTGTGAGACTGACAAATCCAAATCGGATTACTTAACTGAAGCATACGGCATATGGTTGCTATGAGTATAGGGAATGTACAGAACAGCAGGCCGAGGCCGAGACCGAGAGGGGCGCTGCTGCATGACAGAAAAACCAAAAAAAAACCAAGCATTGGCTTACATGTTAATTTAAATCAATTGTGTGTGTCATGGTAGATAAAGAGTAGTTGATCATCCCAAAGTCCCTATAACCTCAGCCGTGGATAAGCTTTTGGCGTTTGCCGCGGAGGCTCTAGAAAAACAAAGACATTAAATTTCGATCATACCTAGTTAAACGTTTGTGTTTGGATTACCCGCCACAAGTCCAAAAATGATTCCACAATTAAATCTCGTGAAAATCTGAGCACTGCTTTTTGAAAGCTGAAGAAGCCCCGAGCCCCATTCTTTTGTGTATTGAAGATGATAACCTAAATCGTGGGTATTTAATTTTTTAATAAAAAAAAAAAACCTTAATATTGATAATCAATATTTAGAAAATTTTGAATAAAATGGTTATTTTTAAACACTCTTATTGAACCAATATTTCCAGTGCCAAATTCCAGCGAAATGTCTGACTCTTCCTGTGGCCTCAAGTGCCTGGCTAGTCAGACATCTTTACAATCTGCGATATTTTCGGTTGTGTTTTTCAGGCAATAATTGCCTGGCCGACCTTCTCTCGTATCTGGCAGCCATAAACCGTAGTTGCGGCAGGTCGGAGTCGGAGCAGAGAAATCTCTCCCCCGAGGCGTAGGCATCAACATAATTTGCGTCTTTCTGGTAACCTGGAAACGCCCCTCGCCACTATCGTGGCCACAAGCCACTTGACTCGATATGCAACAGCCACTATCTGGCATGGACATGAAACACTTGGGCCAAGCTGCAGGAATAAGCTGATTATAGCGTCGCCAGCGATAAGTCCCCAGCCCAGCCCCGTCATTGTCTACGGGCAGCCGTGAAAACTGAGGCGCAAGGCTTGCTTATGGTCACTTTAAAGCCACATACTTTGGTAATCTTATCCGCCGACTGTTTATGGGTAGCCATGGCCAAACCCAAAACCAATTTGATTCCATCGGCTCGCGATGGGCCACATGCTAATTTATTTATAAATATTTCTGCCTTCCTTCTCGTTGCTCTCTCCATGCTTTGCCTTTCTTTGCGGGAGGTCCGAGTGGTCTCAGATTCTGGCTATAGATTTACAATCCGCTCTAATCGCGCTGAGAGTCTGTTGGATAATACCTCGTCATGCCCGCCTCGCTGCCGGGCTCGGGCGGGAGGGGGGCTAGCCGTCTCCCCAAAGGTAATTAGGTAGAACAGGTATTACCCTGGATATTGGGCACAAGGGACACCAAGCGGAAGCTTTTTACGCACAAAAATCAACAGAGGGGCGCTGTTGCACGACGCGTTAAATGAGGACAATAAAAATTGCTATATTTTGGGAGTATTTGAGGGTCCTTCTGGATGTTAAATGAAAGTTCTTACATGATGAATCCTGCTCCTTGTAATTCTATCAATTTTCAAGCCTTTGAATTCCTTTGAAAAGAAAGTAATCTGATTGTAGCCATAAATCGAATAATCGCAGACTGATTCAGATTTACGAGCGAGTCATTAATTTGGAATTGCCCGATTGCCGTTCCCCTCCCAGTCCCAGTTCCATAAAGCTCCATTGGGTGGCGGTCCGCTCCGATAAGCCCGATAAGGTGCTGCAGGACCGAGGGGGGTGAGCCCTTATCGGGAATCGAAGATAGCTGGGCCTCCGTCCGGGCATTTGTTCAGGTAATCTCCGGCTGCGTTTCTCAGTCACGTAAAGGCAGCCAGGCCAGCGACACGCGAAACCACTTATCGATCGAACATGTTGCTATTGACGGGCATCTGCCTGGCCCTGGGCATAGCGGTGGCCCTGCTCGGGCTGGCCACGAAACTGCTGGGCCTGAAGCCGCCGCTTGTCTTCGGCAAGTACCCCCTGAAGGGGCTCTTCTACCGGCTCAAGTATGGGATTGCGTTGCTGGTGCTGCGACAGCTGCGGTACCGCATCTACCGACGGAACGAGGAAGAGCTGGGCTCCGAGGAGCATCTGGCCAAGGTGGACAGGCCGCAGCGGCTGTGCAATGATCCCAAAAGCTACGATGTGGTCAGCTTTATGGCCGCCAATGCCGAGGGCCAGAAGCTGATGGTCACCCTGGAGCGACGACGTCGGGGAGTGCTCAAGGCGGCCCTCTATCTGTGGCTGCCTTCCGAGGGCCTGTTCAGCTCCCCCCGGCTGCCGGACATGGCCCACTTCACCACGGACGGCAGCGAGGAGAGCAGCGAGTTCCGCGGCGAAGGATTCCACATCTATCCGGAGGAGTCGATGCGGGTCTGGCGGATCAAGTACGACGGTGTGCTCGCCAGCAAGGAGCAGCAGGTGCCGGTGCAGCTGGATCTACGGTTCGAGAGCCCCAGCGCGGCTCATTTCGACTACAGCCGTGACCTGAGCTCCAACCTGATAGCCGACTCGATAGCCAGGGAGGCCTGGAACGAGCGCTTCTACGGTATGCTCCGGTCCGTGACCCACATCATGGAGAAGCGCACCCACTACGAGCAGAACGGAGTGCTGGCCGGGTCGCTGCAGCTGGACGGAAAGAGGTTGGATCTTCAGATGCGAGGATTCCGGGACCACAGCTTCGGGACCGAGCGCTGCCTGAGCTCCATCAATCGCTATGTGTACTTTGCCCTCTTTCTGGACGACGGCAGCAACATGGTCGTGGGCAATCTCAGCCAGCCCTCGTTCTTCCTCTCCTCGCTGAAGGTGGGCTACGTGTGCAGCCCCGCGGGCGTCTACCAGCCCATTAAGAGCAGCAACTTTGAGCTGTACTCGTACGGGGAGAAGGGCACACCGCCCCAGCATCAGAACTTCATTGTCTGCACCGAGGAGCGGGAATATCTGGTCCAGATCCGTGTCGAGGAATCGGCCCTGCGCTATGTGGGCGGCGACTGGGAGTCGAAGGTCTTCAATCAGTTCGTCTCCTGCACCGTCAACGGCATCCCTGGCCAGGGACACGCCGAGTTTCTCTACCGTCACCAGGGCGGACGGCCCGAGGCGGTCTCCAGCCGGGATCCACCCTGGTATCAGCGCATCAAGCACTTTGAGCGTTGCCTCAACAACTTGGACCCATCCGCCGACAAGGGGGAGTTCGTCTTCTAACCCAAACCGCCCCCCAAAACTTAAATATTTATCCGTCTGATATTTGTATGATTTTTTTTTGTTTTGTTTTTAGTTTTAAGATCCAGTGTATCGGGGTAGGATATATTATTGTAAAATACAATTAATTTAAATGGGAAATCGTATATAAATGGGAAGGTCCAAAAGCTTCTTAATTCGCGCGTCACTTCATTCACCGCATTATACAACACTGAGCATGCACTGCTGGTGCTGGTGCTTGCCAGCACTGGAGCGAAAAGGCAGCACAGGATATGCGCATGTCCGAAAAAACAAAAACGGTAAATCAATAAAAACATAAAATTTAGTGCGCAAGGAGCATGCAGCAGCAGCAGCAGGAACAGGAACCAGACCGAGGCGCAACAACAATAATCCCACGTGAAGAGCAAAGAGCAGCAGAATCAAAAGCTGCACCAGGAACAGCATAATCAGCAGAGAAATAACGAGAAGAAAATAGGGGAATTGACGAAGAATTAACTGTTTCCTGGTCGACAGTCGACAGCAGCAGCAGCGGAAAGTGTAGGAAGAGGAACAACAAAAACGGAACACACAAAAACACACACACACGCACACACATACGAGAGCAGAAGCAAAAGAAGAAGAAGCAGTAGCAGCAGCAGCTGAAGCAGAGGGATTTGACCGTTACCCAACTGGACAACAGCAGGCGACAGAAGCAGAGAAACGCATTCAACGTTGTAGTTGTTGTAGTTTAGTGCATAGGCTAGACCGAGCAGAGGCAGCGACTGAGCAGAAGCAGCGACAGAGCGAGAGCGAGTCAAACAAGAGAGATAGAGAGAGAGTGAGAGAGCGCGTCATTGCAATCAGTGATCACGATGTATAAAACAATACGTCACGGCGAGAACAGCCTGCAATACACGATTCTACCGCAAAACGATGACTTCCGCATCGAGGGTAAACTGTCGGCTGCCTCCTCGTCGTCATCCACCGCCTCGTCCAAGCGCAGCACGGCGGCGGGACAGCGACGACGGCGCTCTTTCTTCGCCTACCTGGGCCTGATCTTCGTCTGCACCGTTATCATTGGCGCTGTGCTCATCCCCTTCCTGGTCTCCGCCGAGTGTCTGCCCAACCCCACAGAATGGTTCCTCAAGACAAAGGCGGCCCTCACCCATACACGAGCACCCACTGGATCTGGAGTTGGAATTGCTAGTGGAACTGGATCTGGAGAGGCCATACCGGCTACACTGCCCACCGGGTCGCCGCTGCTCCAGCTGGGTCAGAGCGTGGGCAAAACAGTGCAGATTGTGAACCGAAATGGCATCGAGCAGTTTGTGCTGAAGGTGAACAAAACAGTTGCCACCGCAGGAACAGAGGAGCTGCCCCCAAGCAGCAGCACAACTACAACAACAAGCAGCACCACCACAACCACAACCACTACCATGGCGCCTACGACCAGCAGCAGCACCACCAGTACCACAACTGCGCCCACAACCACGACCAGGGAGCAGCCACCGCCTCCACCGCCGCCGCCGCCCCAGCCGTCCGTTCCGGTCAGCACTACCGGATATGTTGCCGTGCTCCCACCGCAAGGCCAGCAGCGCCACCTGCCAGCCACCACGATCACCACGCGAATCATACAGGTGCCGCTGCTAAAGTCAGCCGCCAAGAAGCCCATCATGCCCCCGGTCCTGGCCAAGACGCAGGGCGCTGCAGTGCAGCAGCAGCAGGCAGCGAAAGTGGAGAAGGGCCAGAACAAGAGCAACAGCGACTGGATAAAGACGCACTGGGCCTACATAGATCCCTCGACCTACTTCCAGTGGACCGTACGTATAGCATGATATCCTTTGTCCCAGTGGCGTGTGGTGTTTCATTTTCCCCCATTTGACTTTTCAGGGCTACAAGGCCGAGGATAGCGTGCTGCTGCCCGCCCTACTGGGATTCGCACTCATTGGCATGATTTTGATCATCACGGTCTGCCTGGTGGCACGCAACAAGCGCACCATCGTGTCCTCGGTGCGCAAGCGGAATCGTAATGTGAGTAGCAAATTGCATTTAATTACCCTTTGGGACGGGTCGGGACGGGCCGTTTTGGGGGTCGCTCTTGTGTAACCCAAGTGTTGCACCAGCTCGGGCCCCCCATAAAATGGGGCACGAACACGAAATTGTTAATTTTAATGCGCGTAAAAGACTGGACTGACAGCAATAGAAAGAGTAATTCCATGGATGGGGGGGAGATCCGTGCTGATTGATATGCTCCAAGGAAGATATCGATTTATGTCGACCGCCAGGCTGCCAAAGCCTCCTCCTAGATGACGACTCGCGTGGTCCGCCCACACAGACAGGACAGAACAGTGACTGGCTGGCCTGCCATGAATTTTTGATGCAGCTGCAAGGACGAAAAGTGTTTAAAATCTCCTATGTAGCTAGCTGTTGCCACTTATGGGTGGGCGTCATGGCTTCCTTGAGTGCGTATGTACATACGTAGGTTAGGGGCATCACAATGGGCAAACTCCAGATGACCTCGACCTTTGTCGGAGAAGCCCTGATTAAATATAACCGTAACATGCGCGGGCAGCAGGCCACTAGCCTACGGCCCTGGCAAGTTGGCAGCCCTGCTGAAGTAACTAGTTCCGCGTTTAGGATTTCAAACTGTTCCAAACTGTTTTTTTTTGCCGTGTAATAAATTAAATTTATATTAAAAATTGAATAATGGTGAAACGTTTGTGAGTGCCTTAATTGTGATTAAATATTTAAATAAAATGCCACAAATTCATCGCGGAATCAGTTCCGGAACTGAACTCAGTTTGTATGTAGCCCTCGGCAAACGCGAACTGGAATCTGGAGCATGGCAACAACAAACCAGTTTTCTTTGTGTTGGTGTACACACATCGTCGTCGTTCCACGTCACACACGGTCGCGCTCACACCGAAGCATAAACTTGTGGCGCTTGGGAGAGCGAGAGAGCGCATGACTTTAGCCGGCTGTCGGCGCACCACGTGAGAGCGAGCGAGTTGGCAGGCAGGCAGGCATGTGAACAAGTGGTAGTGGTTGTGGTAGTGTTGTTGGAGAGCAGGGCGCTGCGTGGCAATTTTTGTTTTGCTGTGGTTGTTGCTGCTGCTGTAGCGCATTAACGTTTTTTGGCAGGGCTGCACAGCCAGCGGAACTAGAGGAAGAATTTTCCAGACCGATGGTGAAAAATCACAAGCAAGGCTGTACAGTGCCAATATTGCAGAACGTTAAAAACGCGTGCCGCAAATCAAAAGAATGTTTGAACAGCTGAATCGCTTGTTTGCATCCAGCCCTGGATTCGGTGAAACGTAGCAGCGTACACACATACACCCACATACCGCGGGCTGGCAGCATCGACGTTGACGTTGCCGTTTGCTGTTTGCCGTTTGCCGTTGTTGCCGTTGCCGTTGCCGTCCGACAGTCAGTCAGTCACACAGGTGAGAAGCAAAAGTAAAAGGCAGCAGCGCGGCTGGAGCAGAGGAGCAAGCAGCGACAGCGACAGCGACTGCTACGTGTGTTGGTCAGTACCAGAAGTGAGCCTAGCCCGAGTCGAGTCGGAGCTGCAGCAGAAGCGGACACCCCAGCAGCAGCAGCAGCAGCAGCGGCCAGAGCGGAGATAGCCCCCAACGCCTACGTCAGCAAAACGCGAGAAAATACGAGAATCCTGTAAGCATTTCAAACCCAAACTTTTGCCTGCGTGTCTGTGCCTGTGCCTATGCGTGGGTGTGTGGGTATGTGTGTGTGTCTCCACGTCTCCCATCTCATTTACTCAAATGTGTGCGTGTGTCTGTGTTGAGTGATATTGTGGCAGTGTTGCATGTGTTGCTCTGGGAGCCAGTCCCCATATTGGTGTGCGAGTGCGAGCCGAGTGCCAACAAGGCAAATTGTGATTTCAATGCAGAGGGAATAGAGAGAGAGCAGCGCGCACACACACACACACACAGACTCGACTCGGAGGAGCGCACGACATGGCCAGAACCCAGTTTCCAGCTAACCATTCCCAGTGAGAATCTCTCAGCGCTAACGTGTACAAAACCCATTGCAGTGACAACCCCCCAAACTCCCGACTCCAAACTCCTCCAGGGAAGATGGCCATTAAACCCGGTCTGGGACGCAAGCCCAGCAACAAGAACCCGCCGATCCTGAGCCACGAGTTCGTCATACAGAACCATGCGGACATCATCTCCTGCGTGGCAATGGTCTTCGTGGTGGGCCTGATGAACGAATCGACGGCCTCCTTTGCCAGCGCCTTCATCTCGCTGCATCACAATGTCAGCGGGGAGGACCCCAGCAGGGAGCAGCCTTATGGCAAGGCCTACACCTATGTGGCCGGCATCAAGGACTACTGCTCGATTTTCTTCTACACCCTCACCTGCATCATCATGCACGCGATCATCCAGGAGTTCGTTCTGGATAAGATCAGCAAGAAGCTGCACCTCTCCAAGTTCAAGCTGGCCCGCTTCAACGAGTCCGGCCAGCTGGTGGCCTTCTACCTGCTCTCGTTCGTGTGGGGCGCACATGTCGTTCTGCGCGAGGGATACCTGGGCCAGGTGGCCCAGCTGTGGGAGGGCTTCCCCAGCCATCCAATGAGCTTCCTGCACAAGTTCTACTTCATCATCCAGCTGGCGTACTACCTGCACATGCTGCCGGAGCTGTACTTCCAGAAGATCCGCACCAGGGAGGAGCAGCAGCCGAAGATTGTACATTCCATCAGCGGCTTCAGCCTCATCGTGATCGCCTACACCCTGAGCTTCCAGCGGCTGGCCCTCGTCCTGCTCACGCTGCACTATTTCAGCGAGCTGCTCTCGAATGTCTTCCAGCTGATCGGCGTCTTCGATCGCGAGGAGCGACTGGCCCGCCTGCGCGTGGTGAACAGCGCCTGCTTTTTCCTGGTGCGCTTCGCCACCTCGGTGATTGGTGTGCTCACCCTCTACTACGGCATCGGGGGCCTGCGCTCCCTGCTGGCCCTCGGCGGTCTGATCGCCCTGCAGGGCTACCTCGTATTCTCCTTCATCACCGAACAGCTACGCGCCAAGCGTGAGGCCAAGCGCGAGGCGAAACGCGAAGCCAAGCTGCTGGCGGCACAGTCCTCCAAGAAGGCCATCAAGTCACCCAAGGACAAGGTGAAGCGCAAGAAGGAGAGCGACCTGCCCGAGGCGGACCAACCGACGCCCAGTCCCGTCAAGCAGAAGCTCAAGTGAGAGTGAAGCCATCGACGACACTCTACGTCGAGCAACAAAATCTTCCGCACACTTCCAATCCAATCCAATCCGAAAATCAATCTTAACCAATCCAATCCAAACCAGAGAAGAGACAGATAGTGAGAGCGAAAGCGAGAGAGCAGCAGCACCACTGACAGACCCCAATGTAAATGTAAATGTAAATCTCGGCCAAGGTCAAGGCCCGCCCAGCTCCAGATTCCAGCACCCAACTCTAGTTGCAGATGCAACCTGCAACTACACTACGCTACCGAGGCACATTTCCGCTGCATTTACCAATTTCTCAGAGCAGAATATACAGAACCAGAACAGAACCACTTTCCCGACATGCGATGAAACTATTTTTGTAACCTATTTTTTGTAGCCTAAATGTTTTGTTTTCATTTTAAGTTTTTATATAATTTTTTTTTTAATAAATTTTTTTTTAATTTTATATAATATACACAAAGAAAAAAAAAATAAGCCCTGCATGTGTACGTGGTGTGTTTTTTGGTTCCAATCTCTCTTTGTATTCCTACAAAATGATTTCAAACAACACAACAAATTTTCAATCGTCCTATTTGCATGTAAAACTATTTTTTACAAAACAAAACTAAAACAAAACAACATAAAAAAAACCACTTAAAAGAAATGAATCTGAAGATAAAAGAAAGAGCCAGAGCAGGAGACGAAGATTGTAAGCAGACAAACAAAAAAAAAACAAAAACAAAAAACAATTGATAAATATATGTATAAATATATATATTTTATATAAGAAAAAAAAACTGAAGAATCCTCAGACTGATAATTGTGGGAAAATTGTTTAGGGGGGATATCAATCATCTATGAAGATCTGTAACTGAAAGCCTTCTCTGTCTGTCTCTTTTTTTTGTTATAGGACATTGAGGAGCAGGGAGCCGAGGATAATGCCACGCTGCTTACAACCACCAATCTATCGGACGACGACTAAGGGGATATCCGAGTATCTTTTTGTTTTGCGACTGCTTATCCAACGATCCAGCGCTTGATCCATCAAAATATGGAGGCGGCACACACGTACATAGGAATGGGACACGTGATTCGGGAGCAATCGGATTCTAACAATAGCTCTCACGCTGAACGCCCTAAAGCCCTCCTCCCATATATAAGCCCCATCCCAAAGCAACTTTCACTGTTATGTTTCTCTCCCAGAAGAAAACAAAAAAAAATTCCCCCAAAAAAAAAAACCAAAACAAATGACGAAGCTGAAGACTGTTTCTTGAAAACTTGAACACACACAAAAAATGAGCTGAAAGGTTAATTTACCCACAAAAATTTCTTTCTCGATAACATAACTCGTTTTGAAACTCTTTCCAAAAATGATGCTTAGGTTGTGTCCATGTCTTTCCGTGTGTGTGTGTGGTGTGTGCTGTGTGTGAGAGTGTGAGTGTGTTAGTCTATACATATTTGCGTGTGCGTGAGAGAGGAGAGAGAGCTTGTTTCCATAATCTAAAAAGATATTTACTACATAAATGTATTTATATATTAAACGCGCGTGGAGGATGCTCGATGATGATTAGAATTCGATGCCCTGAAAAATTGGGATTCAAATATTGCCATTATCAGACGAGCGCTTATCTCCCCCACTCAAGTGGAGCGGTGCAGTGCGGTTCATAACTGTACAAACAGGTACTATACAGGCAGTATTAGGTGTGGAGCCAAGAATGGGGTTTTGGTTACGAATGGTGGAGCCCATTAGGCATTCAAATTATTCTTCATTCATCAGTTGGGAGCTTTTTAAATTTTCATTTTTCCCGCTGAATCTATGCGGAATTCAGAATGTAAAATGTTTATGAAAAGCTAAATTCAAATTGTATTTTTTCATACCCATTCAATGGTTGCAAAACGGTTGCTCTCATACAGTTCTGGAAACGCACCGCACATCGTAGTTAAGATTTAAATATTAATTGATGGCAAACCAAAAAAAAAAAAAAACTATACAAAATAACGTGATGTCGCCCAGGCATCTAAAAATGCTGATGCTTAGAGGTGTCGTCGTCTCGTCCGTCACCCACTTATAATTAACTTATAATTCCTGTGTACTCTTGAAACCAAAGAATTCAAATCAAATGAAACGTCCAGAAATGAGAAATAATTCTTTTTTTTTTTTTTGTGTGTGTCGGTCTAGTCAAGAGGTGCTTCTAATTAACGGGCCTGGACTGTACTTAATTTATAGCACAAATATTGTACTACGAGCAGATGAAAAAAAAGCTTCTAAATGCATTTACCACCATTAGCCGAGAGCAGGGAAACAGCCCTGCAATCGAAAATCCAATGTCCCCGCAGCGGAGGGATGAAATATGTTTTGGAGCCACCGCTTAAAGCCGAGCACCCCAAACAAAAACAAAACCAAAAAAAAAAAAAATACTTGCTAAATTAAATGCAAAGAAAGCGATCCAAGTATTAGTAGATGGGAGAGATCGGCTTAGATCGGATCGGAATGGGGATAGTTGAACTATATGTATGTATGCAACACAAATTATAGTACAGTAGTGGGTCTATATATATTGTATGTATGTATAGCTGTGTATAACTGTGAAGCATTGACAAGTATTTGAGATGATCTGTATTTTTGTAAGCGTAATATTTAGAGCAAGAACAAATCCAATAACAAACAAAACAAAATCCAAAGAAGCAAACTATATAGCATAAGATTTTTTGGGGGCGTGGCCATCGCACACACAATATTGATTTGCTCAACATATTTACATATACTATATATATACACAGGACACACACACACATCCCCCCCCAACCACTACAATACATACATAATACATACATATGTATGTAGTAACTGTGTAACGCAAAATGTATAAGGCTTGCATTTACGTAAGACGATGATATAGAAGAAGCAGGATATATCCTCCATATTTATATGTTATCACTTATTTTGCGAAGCTAAACAATTAAGTCCATATACTAGCTACATATATAAAAAATGCAGCAATCGAATCCAGATCCAGATCCAACAAGAATACGCATACATAAAACAAACAAACACACACACTAAGTCACGTCTAAAAAGCGTGGCATTAGATATACTCGTATATACGATTATGGAATTTATATATATATGTATGTATGTATGTATATGTATACACAAAACACACACTATATTGAATGTTTTTGCTTGTTAAAGTGAATAATAAAGATGAAAAATAATTACATGGATACACGGCTATAATGCTACCATTTTTTGTTCCTTTTATCTTTTTGATTCCGCAAGGAATTTCGTTGAACCGAAGCTTACATTTTATTTAATTCATTTCGACACACGCAAATAATAATGGATTATGCTTCACTTCGCTTCAGACTGTAAGTCAGTCTGAATTAAATCTCTATAATATATATTTGGATTATAGAAGGGTTTCCTTGCATAAAAATTCTGTTTTAAATATGATTTTTATGGTTGGGTAATTTATATGGGATTAATTGAACTCTTTACACCTTCCGCAGACATACAAAACATACACCAGGGGTGCCCGACATTATCCTCCAACTCCTAGGAGGTTTTCTGCGGCACAAGACCCACGGGCAATCTGGATCACTTTGTTGCCATAGCATGGATAGGGCTTCTGCAAGAGGATGAAGTCCATTCACTTCAATAATCCAAGAATGGAAATGAACGTACCTTGAGGTTCATGCGGTCCCATGCGAATTCTCAACACTGAAAGCTGGCTGGAGCAGGGCTTGGTGCCCTGTTCGTTCCTCTCCCGTTTCACCACATAATCGAGGACTTGTTTTAGGTCCAACTTGGCCAAGATACCGCAGCTGACCAGTTTCACGCATAAGGTGCTTCAGTCCTTCAGGTCAATCTGAAAGAGACAACAGGAATAGAGGGAGAACCATATATATTTATACTGTCTGTCTCACCTTGTGCAGGAGACACGGGGGAAGGGCCACCTCCTCTGCATAGAGGATTGAGCATGCGTACAGCATGGTTAGACATTAAAATGATGGGACAGGACGAGCGCATCACATCCTTCACAATCATGGACCGGGCCCACGGCGGTGGGATCACATTGCCGCCATTTGTCCAGTATGTCCTAGCTTAGCGAGACGACCAACCAGGCTTATATCCACCATACTGGGGCTCACTGCCGTTCGTTTTGGAAGACATTTTGGAAGAGACCGCAGCCAAATGTAACAAAACGCACAAAAAACAAACCAAAACACGAAAGTGCACTGAATAGAGATGCGCGGGCAGTCGATTACGAAACTGCAAGCCCGATAGTGGCTATCGATAGTGTGCTCTTGTTTTTCTTTGTTGTGAATATGTACAAATGCTGCTCGTATTTGGCTGATCAGTATAATTTATAGCCTCAGTGGCTTGGTTAACAATCTCTCAGTATTAACTAATGACAAAAATATAATAAAGTTCACAGGTTCCAGTGCTGGAGCTATCGATAGTAAGGCGGAGTGTCAAACTACCATCACTAGATTCGCAGTCAAAAAAGGCGGCAAAAAGTGAGAAAAACATTTAAAACTCGCAATTTAATTAGAATAAATTCCAATGGAGACACGACTGGAGGTGCGTCTGCGAGAGCCGAATCCGCTGTTCACCCGCTGGCTGGAGCGTTGGCTGCGCGAGGCGGAGCGACGGCAACAGAGGTCCCAGCACAAACTGCGACAGGCCCTGGAGGCTCTGAAGAGCTATCCGCTGCCGCTGTACAGTGGTCGCGACCTCGCCGTGCTGCGTGGATTCGGCGGCACCTTGTGCCAGCTCATTGACGAGGAGCTGCGCCAGCACCGGGCAGCCAGCGAGGCACAGCCGGTGGCGACCACAGCCCAGTACGAGGAGCAGGTGCAACAGGTGGTCCAGGCGGTGCAGGAGAAGCAGCAGAAGGCAAAGCAGAAGGCCAAGCAGAAGAAGCCGACCAAGAAAGCCCAGCTGGAGCAGGCTGCAGCCGAGGAGCGCGAGCGAGTGGTGGAGATGCTGCCAGGCGGCTTTGAGGTACTGCTCCTGGTTGACACCCAGGAGACGAGTGGCAAGAACAAGCGCGTGCTCGACCAGACACGCAGCTACCTGCAGTCCCTGGGCGCCGAGCACGAGGTGCGTCGCCTCACCGTTGGCGACTTCCTGTGGATAGCCCGCGCAGCGGACGGCAGCGAGCTCGTCCTGCCCTACATTGTGGAGCGCAAGCGCATGGACGATCTGGCCTCGAGCATTCGCGACGGCCGCTTCCACGAGCAGAAACACCGGCTGCGGCAGTGCGGCCTGCCGCATGTGATCTACCTGATAGAGGACTACGGGGACAACGAGCAGCTGGGCCTGCCGCTGGACTCGCTGCTGCAGGCGCTGGCCAACGCCCGCATCCAGTCGGGAATTCAGGTGGTGCGCACGGAGAACCACTACCGCAGCATGTGCTACCTGGCGGGCATGAGCCGAGCGCTGCGGCAACTCTTTCTCGGCAAGAGCCTGCACAGCGTGGATCGGGTCGCCTTGGGAGTGAGCCGCAGCTGTCTGACCGACCGCCGTGTGGGTCTGCTCAAGTTCCGGGCCCTGTACGAGGACTCGGCCAAGAATGCCCAGCTGACTGTGCGCGAGGTGTTCGTCCAGCAGCTGCTGCAACTCCATTCGCTCTCCCTGGACCGGGCCCTGGCCATTGTGGAGCGTTATCCCACGCCGCGCCTACTGCTCGATGCCTACGCGGCGTGCGGCGAGGTGGAGCAGGCTAGGCGACTGCTGGCGGGCATCACCTGCGGCGCCCTGGAGCGGCCGCTGGGCGAGAAGCTGAGCCAGTGCCTGTACGACTTCTATGGCAGCGAGTTTAGGTAGGATTAGGATTAGCAATTGATTTAATGGGACATATCTAAGGTTATATACACGAGTTTATACATAAGAGTGAGGGAATAGTACGAGAGTACGATTTGGACTAGTTGCCAGGATGCCATCTCGGGCAGCAGCCCGGCCATCCTGGCCAAAAATATATCATACACATAAATAAGAATTCTCAGCTGGTTTCGTGGCCTTCCTCTCTAGATGTTGCGAAAGTGGCGGATGGCCAGGTCCACGGGCAGATCAAAGTCATACTTGGACAGGGCGTCGATGGAGCGCAACGAGTCGCGGAAGCCCGTGCGGGCCACATAGCTGGTGGACGAGTAGTAGGTGTCGATCAGCTCGTTGCAGCTGAGGATCAGATTCAGCCACTCCACCAGCAAATGGGAGCTGTTGCAAGGAGGAAACGATTAGGTCGTGCTGGAGCAAAACGGCAGTTAACACTCACTTGAGTCCCGCACAGACGAACGCCTTGAAGTGGGCGTTGTGGCTGCGCTTGTAGGGCTTGTGCATGGCCAGGATCATGCCCACGGTGCTGAGCAGGCTCTGCTTGGCCGTCACTGCCTGGGCGTCGACAATGTCCAGCTGGAAGCTCAGCGACAGCTTCCTCGCCGGCGTATTGTTGTACTCTTCGCCATGCTTCATCTGGTAGTACTCGAAAATCAGCTCCCAGGCGTGCATGCCCCGGCCGAGGCCCAGAAACGGCGACTCCTGGGAAGACGGTGCAGCCATGCGCTGCGTGCCCGGATGCAGGCACCGCATGAAGGGCACCATCAGGCTGGATGCCGCCGTTTCGGCGGGTATCCGCAGGCCATGCTGGATTAGCTGCTGCAGGGTGCGGGCAAAGTTCTTGCGCACCACCGTCGTCAGTTCGCGTCCAATGGTGGCTATGGAGTCGCCGCGCATGTGTACGATGCGCCTGCCCAGACTCAGACCTTTGATATCCTTCTCCCACTCGAAGCGGTCGTAGCTGGCCTCCTCGTCCGAGTCGGAGGAGGTGGCCGCTGACGCAGCGGCCGTGGCATATGGTGCCAGCTCATGGCCAGCGGCCACAACCCGCCTGCAGCGCGGTGGCAAGGTAATCAACGCTCCGTTCTGTGGATTGAGGCACGTGCTCGAGGATCCCGCCTGCTGCTGCTGTTGCTGTTGGCGCAGGGCCCGCTTGATGTTGGCCAACTTCTCGCGGTCGCAGCTGAGCGTGGCGGCCAGGGCGGCCACCTCCTGGATGTCCACCTCCAGCTGGGCACGAAGATCCCTGCAAAAGAAAAAGAGAGAGCAAGCCTTAGAGGGCGCAACCCTGCAGCCGAAAAGACATCACCTACCCCCAGTGATTGCCCTTGTGCGTATTCTTCAGGGTGTTCTGCTGGAAATCCTCGCGCGGCTTGGCCAGGTGCGTGCTGGCGAACATCTGCATCAGGATGGAGGCCTTGTCCAGCAGTCCGTGCGCCTTGCTGTGCAGGCTCTCGCCCGCCTGGGCCACGGGCAGGATGGAGGAATGGGCAGACGAAGTCTCCGCCGGAGCGGGCAGCGTGGCCTGGGAGCGGGCCGTCTGCTTGGCCGCATAGCTGTTGTAGGCGCCCGAGAGGAGCTTCAGCCTGTCGCTGCCACTGGTCGAAGCGCCCGAACCGGAGCCGGCCGCATCGCACTGCAGGAAGGCAATGAAGCGCTCCAGGTCGGTGATCTGCGTCTTCAGCTGGGCCACCAGTTGCTCCTTCATCTTCAGTGGGCCCACAAACTCGCCGATGGCATTGTCCACCTGGTGGCGCAGCTGATCCGTGCTGAGCGACGGCAGGTCCTGCTGCTCCACCTGCAGGTTCAGCTTCGCCCGCAGCTCGTCCAGTATGAACTTCTGCTTCTCGAGGAGCACATGCTGCGGCAGGATGCCCGGCTCACCGGCCTCGTAGGCCAACTGCTCCAGCTCCGTCAGCTGCGACTTGAGCTGCTCAATCAGCTGGCCATCGGACTCCGTTTCCCGCTCCGCCTGCGCCTCCCCCTCCGCCAGGGAGTCCTTCTGCTGGCCGAGACCCGCATCGGGTATGCCCTGGAAGGCAAAGTCATCCAGATCGCGCAGCAACTGGTCGCGCTCCTCAGCGGGTGCCTCGACAATCTGTCGCACCCGCAGCTGGACGTGGGCAAAGTGCGAGGTGAGGGCCAGCAGGGAGCTGGTGAGCAGCTCCTGCTCATCCTCGATGCTGCGAAGGCGCGCCAGTTCGCTGGCACTCTCCGTCTCCATGCCGGGGCCGCCCTTCGCCAGGCTGAGGCCCAGCAATGTGGGCTCCAGATCGCAGTCCACACCGGAGCTGGCGCTGTTGGCGTCATCGTAGTTGGCACCCAGCGGCGACCATCGCTCGCTCAGCATCTGCTCGGGCTCCGTTTCGGGCTCGGTTTCCTCCGGATATGTGACAGCTTTGCCGTCGCAGCTGTTCGTCTCATGCACAGGCTGCTGCTGGCCTTCAACGGGGGATGATTCCATTGACTCCATTGATTCCGTAGCCTCTGCCTCCGTCTCGACCAACTGCAGTGTCTCCTCCATTTCCATATGGAATCGCAGGCCTCAAACGCTGCGCTCTTTTGTTTACCGTTTCTGGGTTCACTTTTGCGCGTTGTTTCCCGTTGCTGCCAAAGAAAAAATCAATTGGTGGCCAGTTCCGCTTTCTGTGCCAGCTGGCCCAGCGCCTGCTGCTTCCCACTCTTGTTCGCTCGTTCTCTCCCTCTCTCTCGCTCTTTCTCTGGCTCTTTCTCTCGTTCGCTCGCTTTGTCTGTGCCACGGTGGCAGCGCGGAATAGGATTTGGGCCGCACGATGAGCGCCCTGCGAATGTTTCTGACGCACTGACTGCCTGCCACGGCGTAGCGTTGCCCCATGGCCATTTATTGGCCTGGCAGCTTTCCTCGTCCAGCAGGGGTTGGTCCGGTTGCAATGCAAGCTTAAAGCTGCCGGCCCGCCATCTGGGGCTGGTGGTTGCTCATCCTGGATCAGCGTGGGTGCGTGGGAGGGATCTCCAAAGAGCTTTACCCTCAATCAAAAGCACTGCGCACTTAAGGGAAAAACCCTTCAACGAAAACGCGACCCGTGGGTGGCTTTCCTTAGAGCTTTTCTCTGTGAAGTTTACATCCCCCGCAGTGCTGGTTTTTTATGATTTTATTTAAGCTCTGAGTGCTGAATGGAACATCAGTTAGCTGCGGCATCTGTGCACCAAGTTGGAAAGTGGAGCTTGTTTTTTGTACAGAGGGGTTGCAAAGGGCCGCCATCTGGGGGGTTCTGGCTTTTGAGCCAGTGTTGGATCTGTGCTTATCACATTTTCAAATCAGCCAAAAGCATTGCGCATTTAGGGGCGCTTGGGAGTTTATTTTTAGAGCTTTATCAGAATTTTACGTGCCTCGAAATGGGTTTTATTTTTTATTTTTAAATAACGCTGCAAGGGAAGGTTCAACGTGGGGCATATAATTTCCTACATTAAAGCTTTCACATGGCATGGAACTTGCTGGAAAGCTGCAAGTGACACAGTCACAGCTCCTGTCTCAGTAAATTGAAACTGAAATATTTAATGAAGAACAATTACAGATGGTGGGTAACTTAAAATTTGGCTCGATATAACTGCAGGTGCAGAACGCGAATACAACATCCCATAAAATATTGAGAACAATACTTTGGGTTATTGGAGCAGCAAATGCCGAGAGAAATTATGAATCATATACATGCATATGTACATCTGTACATATTTATGTACATACTGTATGTAATTTTACTATTGTTTTCGATACCATTGATTCCAATATGCAATTTGTTTTTATTGAATTGCAGGCCTGCAACGTCGTTCCGTTTGTTTAAAAGTGAAGGGAGCTTTCAACGGAGCTTCTACTCTCGCCCTTTTTCAGCCGCTCGAAACCTTCAAAGTTTGTCTCTGCTCTTTCCGTTTGAAACTTAAGCTGAAAGCTTTTTAAGTCAAAGTTTTCGTTTGCTCTTTGTGATCGCGATTAAGACAGAAGTGGGAGCTTTTGCAAAGCTCTTAAACCGGTCGTGAGCTTCCCACCACCACAAGTCCCAAAAGCTGTCACAATGCCCCCCCTGCACGGGCATATATTAACCTGTTTTTATTTGTGACGATGACATTTATGACCTACATTACCAACGGGCAACGCCACCACACACACAAAACAAGGGGAACACGCGTCCGACACGCAGCCACTCTCCCCCCCTCACCCAGGGCCGACTGTTGTTATTTTGGAGTGTCTCTCTGATAAGGCTCCTCCAGCGGAGATTACCCCAAAGAAGCAAACATGTTCCCCTGCTGCTGCTGCTTCTGTTGCTGCTGACAGTGCATCTTATCAGTGCCGGCTGATGGATAGATAACGAGTCTGTCAAGTGTCTGACACAGCAAAGCCATGACGGTCATTTCGGGGTCACCCCCAGGCACCAGTTGCCAGTCCCCCAGCCCACAGATGACTCCTCCACAAGCGTCGGTTTGCTTATTATTTATTTATTGAACAAAAACAAAACAAAAAAGTAAGGGAAAGTGAAAAGGAAATGAAAAAATATACGTGGGGGAGTGTAATTATAGGCGGAGGAGCCGGATGATTAACGAGGCGTCAGATTGTGCTTGCCACCGTCAATGGGGAAGAGGGCGCCGGTGGTGAAGCTGGCCTTTGAGCTGGCCAGAAAGGCCACCGCCTCGGCCACCTCGAACACGTCCCCGACGCGGCCCATCGGATGGGAGGCGATGGCACGCTGCAGCATGCCATTGTATTCCTCATCGACAATGCCGATGCGCTGATGGATGTTGGTCACCACAAAGCCGGGATTCACCGAGTTGACGCGCACGCCCTGCGGCGCCATCTCGAGGGCCACGATGCGGGTGAACTGATCGAGGGCCGCCTTGGACACACCGTAGCTAAGGGCGCCGGCAAAGGGCCGCAGACCGGCACAGCTGCTCACATTGACGACGGCTCCCTTGGTTAGCAGCAGATGCGGCAGCACCGCCTTTGTGAGCAGAACGACGCCGCGCAGATTTGTGTTTAGCACCGAGTCGAACTCATCGATGTCCAGATCGATGAGGCCGCCCTTGCCCAGGATGCCGGCGTTGTTCACCAGCACATCGATGCGCCCGAACTGGGCGATCGTCTGCTGGACAATGAGCGCCGCATCCTTGGTCACGTCAGCGGCTATGATCTCCGCCCGAACGCCCTGCACCTGCTGCTGCAGTGCGCTGCGGCTGGCCTCCAGATTGGCCACGTTGCGACCCACCAGCGCCAGACGGGCCCCCTCGCGAGCCAACACCTGGGCAATGGCGGCTCCAATGCCGCTGCTTGCGCCCGTCACGATCACCACCTTTTCGCTGAGACTCATCCTGAACGACTGGAGGTGCGATCCGCCCTACCCGGCTATTTATGAGCAGGGCTCTCTCTCTCTCTCTCTCGATCGCTCTGGCCCATTTCCTGATTAGATTACAGACACAGAACTGTAACTGTTCTACCCCCCTCTCTCCACCTGTTGAGGTCTGTTTTGTGTGGAGAGACGAGAGAGAACCCACAAACAACTGCGTTCTTTTGGAGACGGGCTTTCCGGCGCTATCGATGCTCTAGCATCGCATTAGAGCCAAAAAGTTTTTAATTAAAAGTTTTGTGTGTTTGTCTGATTTCCAACGTTTTTGAAATCATTTTAAGCGCCGTCCAAGAGCTTTCTGCTCCCCACACCCCACACACACACACACACACATACATCTATATATTTATCGCCCGATTAAGACGGGCCTCCTAAATGGGTGCGCGTGCACCTCCCCCAACGAGTGCTTAATCATATCCATTGCTAGTGGCGCAGCAGAGGGGTATATGGAGTGTGTGGAGTGGCTTGGTACAATCACAGATTCGGATTTTACCTTTGAAATCCCATTCGTTAGGCTTCCCATTTGAGGTTAATATTTTTTTTTTTTTTTTTTGACAAGATAATTAATAATTATTGTCTCTACTTAATGGCAAAAATTCATGGCAATCAGATTAATTTTATAGCCAGCATGAGCGAAACCAAACAAGTTTCAGCGTGCTGTGGCTCTTTGAACACCTGGCTTTCCTTTGTACACTTTTAATGCCAGAGCACATCGCTGTTTATATTCAAATGTGGCTTGATGGTAACTGGAATACTCCGTACCGTGTATCTTATATCTAATATCCATTCGCCAGTTAAGCAATTTGAGAGCTTTAGGCAGGGGTAACCCACAGTCGGTAGACTGAAGCACATCTCAAGTTCTTTTCCGTTTAACTTCTTTAAGCTGAGGAGCGTCTTCTATGCGCCGTTTCTCCGTTGTCAGATAATTAGCATTTCCATTTGGCTTGAGTGCGCGCTCGTATATCAACGCCCCCGCCAGCTGGCCGAGCAGATAAGGCCCCGGGAGCTGATGCCACTGCCAGTGCCAGTGCCGGTGCCGGAGATGGAGATGGAAACAGCAGCTGGAGGCCATGAAGCGATGTGGCGATGGTGCGAGATGGGAACGAAACAAGTGCTAACTATGGGGGCAGGGCACGGGGCTGGTGCTGGGGCAGGGCAGTGTAGTGTTTTGGGGCAATCATTAGTTTCCATCAGCCTGGAGAGTGGTGCTTCAGCCACACTCGCTCTCTCGATAACTCCACATCAATTTGTGCCCCCTCCGGCATGATTAGCCAAGGAATGCCATTCAAAGTCTCGGCATACCTTCCCCACTGATTTGGACTCTCTGATTTGTGTGTGCACTCAGTTTTACGCTACTGGCCCTGCCCCTGACCCTGTGCCTGCCCTGATACCTCACGAGCGGAATGCATTCACAAGTGCCGACGGTTTATGGAAATTGATGAAGAGGAATTCATGTAATTGACAGGCGAGAGGAAATTGCATACAAATTGCTTAATCCCAGAAAGTTTCGTTCTTAAATAAATTAACTTTTAATTAAAGCAAAGGAAGAGACACAAATACAAACACAAAAACACAAACACAACAAAAAAAATAGAAAAAAAAATTGAAAAAAAAAATGTCATTCGGCAGGCCGAAGCAAGGAATTGCATAGCATGGAGCAACCCAGAGGGATAGCTACAGGCCATCTGTGAAGCAACCACTGCAAGGGCATACAAAGTGGAAAGGAATAACTAAACTTAGAGCTAAATGCTATGTACAAGCCAACCCCATGGAGTGGGTGTGGGAATGGGGAATGGGGAAAGTGGGGGAAATGGCAATTGGATTTGGAGTATGTCCTCACTTCAGTGCAGCTTTGTTCTTGAGCGGCAGGAAGGCAGCCATTAGACAGCCAGCTGAAAGAGGAAGAAGCATATTTTGGAGTGGACTTCTGGCACGTACTCGTATCGGTTGGACTTACCCAACATAAAGAAGCTGATCATGAAGAAGGGCGGCACACAGCCGAGACCCATCAGTGCCGGAAAGAAGATGTTGCCGAGCAGTGAGCCCAGTCGGCCAAACATCATCTCCAGGGAGACAATCATTGTTCTCAGGGATGTGGGAAACAGACTGACCGATGCACTGATCACCGATGTGGCCGATATGCTGCCCATGGTCACAAACAGCGAGGCAATGGCCACTGTCGATGCAGCGGAGCTCGACCAGTACATGCCAATTGAGCAGCAGGCGGCACAAAATAGGCCCACAGCTGAAAGTGGCATTTAAGATGGGATTTAAGAAGCGCACTCCTTCTGCACGGCCTACATATACACTCACTCATTATCCGCTTGACGCCCACCAGGTTGACCAGGAAGCCGGCCAGCATGTAGGCCACCAGTCCGGCGGCCGCCACAATCAGATTGTTTGTGTACGTGGCCGCCGTCACATTCACCGTACACTCGGCAGCGGTATCCGTGATGGCCATCAGCTTGCTCTGGGTGCGGTTCACGCTGAACTCCAGTATTCTGCAGATGCTCGTCTCGCCCGACGGCCCGCCCACCTGGTGCTCGAACTCGTTGATGGAGGCAAACAGCTGTGGCAGCCACAAACGCATCGTGTTCTGACTGTGGAAGCGAGAAAGAGCGAGAAAGGCGCGCCATTAGAGCCGTTCTGTGCTGTGTTTGGTGACCCCGACTCACCCCAGAAGCACGCAAAAGTTGAGCAGATAGACCCAGAGCGAGAGGCCCAGGTAGGGTTTGGTGAACAGCGGACGCAGCTGGGAGAGGCCCGCACTTAGCCCACTCTTGGGCACGGCTGCCAGCTCGGGATCCACTGGTGGGGCACAGGCGGCCTCAGAGCTCTCGATGGGCAGCTTCACCTCCGTGTGTGCCTTGTGCTTGGTGACCTGCTCGGGCACTTCATTGGCCAGCACTTTAAACTGCACCAAGAAAACAGCTTAGAGGCTCAGAGAATCGCATTGGATTGTATGGAAAATACTTACTGGATATGAGTCCTTGAGTTTTCTGGTGTTCAGGGCATACATGAACTGGAAGGCCTCCAGGGCCTCCTGATTGCGACCTCTGGACATTAGAAATTTTGGACTCTCGGGAAACAGGGGGAACAGCATGGAGCTGAGGAGGCTGGGCAGTGCTGTTACGGCCACAAACATTTGCCAGGCAGTCACTGTGAATGGTATGATAAAATGTGGATTAGATTAGGGTCATATTTCATTTGATCCGCCCAATAAAGGTGTGAAATCTCTGGCTGAGAAAGGGGCCTCCCATCTGTAATCTGTATTCATCAGCTGTTTGTGGGAGACTATCTCAGCTTATCTCTAAGATATTTCTTATCGTGACCTTATCGTGAGAATACGTAACACGCCCTTGCCACACGCCAATCGTCAATGCCCACACGCCACACGCCACACGCCACTCGCCACTCGCTACTCGGTACTTACTCTTAAAACTCCAAATGTTTAGTTCCCAGTCTTGGGGCAGAATGAGCATGGCCAGACCAGGCAGCGTCAGTGTGGCTATGGAGAACATAATGCCCACAATCATCATAATGCGCTGACGATGCTGGCGTCCGTGCAGCTCCGTCAGATAGGTCATAAGCACGGCAAAAGGACCACTCATGCTGTGTGGGTGGATTGGGTAGGTTAATTGGAATAAGAAATTAATGTGGGGCTGCCTTCGAACTCACCAGAAACCTCCAAAGTACTTGAAGACCATCAGCTGGACAACACTCTGGCTGAAGGCACCGCCCAGCACACAGATGGTGTCTATGGCATAGCCATAGATGAGCAGCTTGCGCCTGCCCTTGGTGTCCGCAAAGTAGCCCCAAAAGACGGCCGAGCTGATCATGCCCGCATAGGTGATGGCATTCAGTATGCCCTTGTCCAGCAGGCTCAGCTTCAGGTCACATTCGGCGCTGGGCAGGATGTAGGACATGGTCGAGGTCTCGTACACGGTGCCCATGGCCGCGGGCACAGCGGCCACCAGCAGCAGAATGTTAAACATTCCGAAGCCCGCCGCATCGATAGCCGTCTCAAAGTCCGCTGGTATTCCGGGTGTGGGTGGTGCAGCCCCAGCCGGAACTGGAGCCGGAACTGGCGCCTCCTCCTCCTCGCTCTGCTCTTTGGCATCGCTGCGGGGCAGCAGCTGCTTGGGTAGATTCTCCGCCAGTTGTTGGCTCATCGTGTGTTGCTTGTGCCTGGACTCGCGGCTGCTTACTGAATCGGAGTCGTGCGGTGGTTAGGTTATATCTGCTAGAGGCAGCTAGTCCCCTAAATCACGCCCAGTGGGAACCATCAAGTGTTTGTTGACAGCGACTGGCGACTGTCCGCTTACCCTGTAGACTATCAGGCAGGCCAACAGCCATAGAAACAATTATGCGATATGAATCTGTGTACCTGTGCGAGTTGGTGTTTGGTTAGCGGTTTATTAAGCGGCCCCATCAGACCCCTACACCTACACCTACACCTAATCATCAGCATCAGCATCACCATCATCTGTATTTGTATTTGTATTTGTATCTGGCCACACATCGTATATGATGATCACTCAGCCTGCGACTGTGCACACGAATGGGGGATGGATGCTACGAGTTACTGGTGCTTTATGGCCACCGTGATTTGGTTACTGATTTGCTGTTCTGTTACCCCCTGACTGGTCAGGTCCACTTTAAGGGTATGCCGGCATTCATGGATGGGTTCTGTAATTGGCTGTAATGGCTGCACTCCCAGAGTCAGATACGCGAGTGCACCCCATATTTGTAAGCCTCAATTTTTACTTTATACCCGTCTAATTTCAACTAATCCTCAAAGTGTTCATTATCCAAGGCCATTAACAAGTTGTAAAAGGCTCTGGCGGCCATATCTGGCCATTGGGCTAGCTCTACACACGCTGCCAAACGGGTATCCTAGGAGTCTGAATCGCTATGGCATATGCTATGCTACCACACATCATTCCTGGCCCGCTTTCATTACGATTCCGACGATGACGACATGGCAGCGGCCCACTGATTTACGTCTGCTGCCGGGGATCTACGCCTCTGGGCGGATGGCGGTTGTCGGACTGGGATGGGGCAGGGGGATATGGCAGTTACTGTTACCAGCCGTACCATTTCGGCCAACAGTTGTCGCCGTCGCCGTCGTCGTCATCGGGGCAAACTAATTGCGATGATTACGGGTTATGAGTTGGTTTCCCTGCAAAACTTTTCGGGATTACGATTACTCATGTAGAAGCTTAGTGCGCTGTGGTCTAGTCGCAACGGAACGGAACGGTTGCTGGCGTATGCCGTGATTTGTTTTGCACCAATTCTCTGGCACAGTGGGCCCGAAGCCTAATCCTGCTAGATCACAATTTGATAGTAATTAAGATTTGATTTCAGAGCTCGGACAATCGGAAAGAATTAGAGGGTAGCTTAGCTGAAAAGCGGTTAGCTGGTTATAGGGATGATGACATTTCCTGCTGCTTAATTTATTTAATGTGTTCTTTGCACTGATTGCTCCACGCAAGTCCTTTGCACTTGCCTCCCCCATGGACTTGGCACCACTGTGCCACCGTGGAGAGTGGGCCATTGCCATGACCATGCCCAGTGGCATGGCCATAAAAGGCATGACGAAACCAAGGCAAGACTCGAAATTTTTCCACGCTATAGCTACAATTTGTTTTATTTCATCAGCTAGAGATACAGAAAATACACTGAAAGCAGCAACAGCAAAAGAAAGAGTAACAGACTCAGAAGCAGAATCAGAGACAGAGACAGAGACAGACACAGGTTCACGTTCAGGGAGTGACGGGGACCGTGGCCCATGGCAAAATTTTCTTTGCGCTATTATCTAAGTCAAACAGTAGCTAGAAGCTAGGAAGCAGGGGCGAGAGCAGGCGAACGGAGGGACGGATGGATGGATGGACGCCAAAGTTTTTGCACCTCCGACAATCTGGAGGGCGGAAACAGTCGACTGTCGAGTGGCTGTGTGGCTCTGTGTGGGTGGCTGTAGTTAACGGCTTTGCATTTTGGCCAGCGTCACAACTTGGCAACAAATTGGACTTTTGTTTGTGTTTGTTAAAAGGCTTAATTTGTTGTGCTTTCGGTCTGGCCGGAGCCACATTATAAGAGAGAGAGAGAGAGAGAGTGTGGCTGCGCCTGTGCCTCTGTGGAGCACGATGGCTGGTGCTATGGGCTAAAGTGCTTTAAATAACTTGACGCTGCCCCGGCCCAATGGGTGGGTGGGTGTGTCTGCGGCCAAGGTGTGTGTGTGTCTGCCTAAATCAAGCTCAAACAATTTTAACTATTTGAATTGCCGAGAGCATTAGAGAGAGAGAAGGAATGCACAGGGCTGCACTGAGCGAAAATCGTAGCAAATAATGCCCATGGTATGGCAACATCCAGAGCTTTCCCGATCAAAAACTCTTCTCTGCAGACACCTCTTTGGTCACACAACTTTCCCTTGAAACTCTCCCATTTATAGCATACTAGGTAGGAGCATTTTGTTCATATTTTCTCGCTGTGTACGGGCAACAGCAGCAGCACACACTCACATGCGTGAATGCTTGTGGCACTCAGCTGCTAACGACGTGCCCAAGTAAATGTCAAACTAATGCCCAAGCTCCACACCGCAGGAGCCAGGATGCCAGGCCACGAGCCGAACTCTACCGTCAGTGCCACTGCCACTGCCCCTGCCACCGCATCGCCACATTGCCACCCACATACCCCCCATTCCGCCGCAAGCTATCGACGGCCATCGCCATCGCCACCTCAATAATGTAATGAATGTCCCTCATTGGCGCTTTAAGTTTATGTATGTATACCCCTCACTCTCGGCAAAATGGTACTGGAACCGTTTGCTCGTTACCTGCATCTCGGGCTGGCGATGGTCGCAGACGCAGATGTGCGTAGGTCGTGAGCGAGTGACGAGAGGATCCCTCAACGAGGAGAGTGATGAGCTATCAACTTGTGTGACGAGCGACGAGAAAAGCAAGCGAGAGGTGAAAGGTGCGAGTAATTCTGGCGAGACACAAGAGCGGGCAGAAAGTAACCAAAGAGCATTTAATTGTAAGTTTTCATTGCACGCTCCCATCTCTAAGGAGGTCCAGAGTTTTATGCAATTTATTGCATTCACCGCTTTGTAACAATGCTGGGGATGGTTCCGGGTCTGCAGTGCAGGTGCAAGTGTGGTTGATTGAGACTCTGTGTTCCTGCAGCATGAAAACACCGTTCCACCGCACCAGTGGGGCAGTGGGGCAGTAGGGGAAGGTGAATTAATGTGCTGGCTATTACCATAGGAGCTTTCTGCAAATTGCATTGCAACTTTAACCAGTTAGCTTTTGCCTTTTACCATTTTCCATTTACCATTTAGTGGCACTCTGCTGTGAAAATACCTGTTGCTAGTTGATGGTTGCTTGTTGCTTGTTGCTAGGGTATCCTTCAGCGCGGATATCAATCTAGCAATCTATCAATCCCAATCAAGCGGCTGGCTGGCTGGATGGCAAGTGTAATTGGATGCTTGAGTGAAACTGGCATTTAATCACTTAAGGGATGCTGCTGCTGCCGACTGGTGTTGGTGCTGGCTTGTTGGCGCTGCATTGTGTGCACTGCCAATTGATAACTTTATCGAAGTCAAATAATCAAACTTTATCCCTCTACCCGCTACCGTTGCCAGGCCATTTTCTGTACACTTCTCTGCCACTGCCACTGCCGTTGAGCTTCTGCTCAGGCTCCTGTTCCCATTCCGGCTGGTGCGCTCCTTCATCCTGCTCATCCTCTTTCGCAATCGCAATCGCATATACTCGTACCTCGTTGAACGACACTGTCATCGCTTTTGTATACTCTTGCAGCTGGCAATATGATTTTGACGACTTGTTTGCAGCACCACAGAACGAATATCTATAACTTATATATGTAGTTTAACATACCCTTCTCTGATAAATCTCAGCAAAATAGAGCTTTCAGCGGGAAGAATGGAAATTAAACGATCGATCAGAAAGTGTATCAAAAACTTCGTCTTCTGCAGATTCCCATTCTGCTCTCTCTCTCTTTCTCTCTGCTTCGATGCTCGGGTCGCGCTGCTTTGATGAGCTTAGGAGGATGTTCGCATGGCAGCTCACCCGCGCTGCCACTGCGTGCTGCTGCTGCTTTAGCTTGTTTTGAGCAGCAACTAACGGTAACGGTTACGGTAACGGGGTAAGGTAATCGCTGGTAATGTTCGCTTAAAGCTTAACGCCAGAGCTCCTCAGTTGCCGTTGCCATTGCTGCTGCTGCTGCTGCTTCTGCTTCTGCCTCTGCTCCATTTGCATGCCATTCCGCTCCGCTCTGCTCTGCTGCCTCCCCGCAACTCAATTTGCACGCACAAAAATTTGCGAAGAGACAGGAGAAAGAGAGAGAAGGACAGAACAGAGATTGAGTGCAAGAGACAGAGAGAGACAGCGAGAGGGAGAGAGCAACGGGTGCTTGAGGGCGGAGCACCGCAGAGGAGAGTGTAAGCCGTGCCACATGCTAAATCCTTTGTGCCTTAAATTTGTTATTGTATTGGCGTGCCAAAGCCCCCGCTTCACGCACACTGACGCTCACGGTCCACCATCCACACTCTCTTGCTCCTTTTGTCCACACTCACCCACTATCTCCTCTCCTCTCACACACCATCCTTTTCGCTACACAACACCCGTGACCACTCAAATTTGAACGCTGTTGTTGTCGTGCGTCCGACCACAAGAGCGGGGGATAACTCCCCGGACTCGCTCTGCCCTTTCACCATTCTGCGCCGCGTTGTTGGTCACCCATAGCCCGTGTCCCTACCCTCCTGTACACCCAACACCCACCGACCTCCGCCTATACCCTCTCTAACCCTCTCAACAACAAGAAACTGTGAAATTTTTTAGGGCCACCGAAAAACAAAACACCCACACAAGCAGCCAAAGAATGAGAGGACGCATGTGTGTGTTGACAGGCGATGAAAGTGTCAAGGAGGTTTTGCTCCTCTGGGCTTCATACATTTTGCACCCATGTTTATACATATGTACATGTATGTAAATTTTTATTTAGTTGTAGTGGAAAAGTAGCAGTTGGTGAAAAGATTGCTTAGTTAATAGCGATCTGTTTTGAATGAGTTCTTCTGTAAATGACATGCCAGTGACACTTTTGTCGGTAGTGTGGGACTCGCTGCTGCTGCGCAGCTTGCATGTTTATCAGCTCATCTCTAATGAAACGTTATGTTATGGCCCTGCCGTTGCAGCTGCCGTTCTCTCTCCCACTTTAACTCCCTCTCCCTCTCCACCAACACCAGGGCACCCTCTACGTCTGACAGCAACAGCATTTGGTGTTTGGTGGTTTAGCGTTTTGTTTTTGTTGCATTTTCCGCAAGAAGAGCAACAAAAAAAGAGAGACAGACAGACAGACAGACTGAGAGCGAAGAAGACCATGCGCGTGATTGCGACCATGGAATACCCTCTACTTATAGGTAAGAATTCTGTTAATGCAATTTCTTTTGACTTTTAGCGTCTTATTCATATGTAGATTTATTTTCGATTATGCCCTTTTATTTCCGCGTGTACTGGGTACAAAAAAGAGATCTGGAAAGAGTAAGAGAGAGGACCAAAGAGACTGACCATCCAACGCTTAACGCGCTGCCACAACATGCACTCATCCTTTCTAGGAGGGGGGCCGCAGGGATCAGGGATTTGCCCTGGAGTTGCTCGGACTCAGGCTCGGGTTCGGGCGTGCCCCACCCAGGGCTGTCAGGCTTAAAAAGAAATTTCGACTATCGGCCCCAGGTCTCCCCCCAACCTCTCGAACACCCACTGACGGCACCGTTTTGTGGTATTTGCAATCCGGCTTATTTAAACGATTTTTCGCTTCTGAGAATGTTTTAAACAAGTCCATCAAAGTTTTAGCCACGGCTGATTTGTCGAGCCCCGAAACTCCGCAGCTACCCTGCTGTCACCGCCCCTCCTGTGGCAACGCCCACTGATTACCCTTCTGCAACAGTTAATTGATGCAGCTTTGGTGGAGCTTTTTTGGGGCTTGTGTTGCAGCTGCCGCAGCCGTCGCCGCTTGGCTTTGTGTAAATGTTCTAGCCACATTTCCCATTGTGCCACACCCATACACAACCCAACACCCACAGCAACACACACACACACGAACACACACGTGTAAGTGTCAAGTGCATTATGTGTCTGTGTGTGTTTTAAAGTTAAGCGTAGCATGAACAGTAATCCCCCCGCTTTCCACCGCTCTCCCCTGCTTTCTCGTGCTGTGAAAATGCAGAGCAAATAACACAAAAACAATCGGGTTAAAACAAACGAGCGAAACACGTTAGATAATAGTTAGATACAATCAGAGGGGCTTAGTTATACAGACACAACCAGAAGGAATAAATACAATGGCAACAATCAGAGGGAATGCGGTATCTCCAGGGATAACAGATTAAAGACGAACCAATTTGGGGTGAGGGGGAAAAAATTAGATAATAAAATTCGTGTGTGTGTGTAACCTCTGGGGATAATGGATTAAAGGCGAACCTACACTGCCAAAAAAACGAACAGAATCAGCAAGGATAATAGTGGCCAAAAAAGATAAAATCAAAGAGCAGCAGATGCACCTGAAAAAAATACACATAAATGTAAATATAACAATTGGCAGAAATAAATTCCTTTCCTTTTACCCTTATACTCGTTGCAGTGTTATAGTTTGGCTACAGTCCCGTCCCGCTCCGCCCCTTTAGTACTGTATTTTATTATGCGTGCATCCCAGGCGATGCATAGCCAGCATTTATTCAAGCATTTTTCCATACCGTGAGCTTGGAATATTTAAACATTCAAATCTTGCACACAGCTTAAATTTATTTATATATACTAAGCATTGCTCATAAATATTCCAAATGTTGCCAAATCGATTTTGTTCAGATACAAAACATTCGCGCAGTTAAATTCACTTAAAACTCATTATACTGTAATTATTTCAGGCGATTTATTGCATAGAAAACTTAAACCATTTCGCTATTGGTCTGCTACTGGGTAGCCGTTGCAGCAATTGAAATTATGAAATATTTGAAACATTTTTAAAGGATGAGCATGAACCAGAGCCATCAGAGATTATGCTCGAATGAGTTATGAGCAGATTGAAGTACCCTCTGGAGGGTATTCACAGCTTCGGTTATCGTGCCTCAAGTCCATGTTTCGAGTTTATTTATGTTTGCACGTCTGCCTGGGACATTTAACAAATATTATTTTCAGCAAATGCTCGACTAATTGTTGGCTTTTCTCGGTTCTCGGAACTCGATGCTCCCCACTCTAGTGGTAGACACACGTGCAGACATATGCATATTTGTGACCCATTTAGTGATTTAGGGACTTTGGGGCAGGGACTTCTGTCCGAGCAGAGCAGCAGCAGCAGCAGCAGCAAGCCATAAGCCACAAAGCAGCAAGAATGGAATGGAAAGAATATCATTTTTTTTTTCCCTCTTTTTTTGCGGTTAGCTTTAAAGCTGACAACATTTTTTGGGCTGCCATTTGGCATTCGGGGCCATAAAATATTTGATTTGTTATGGAAATTGCATTTGGCGTTGAACAAATACACTTCTACACAGCTATGTGCATATTTATTTATATATCTTTTTGGGAAATTGTTTCCCTCCCCCCCACCGTCTGTATTTCCATCTCTGTTTGATTGTTGCTTTTATGGTTTCGTTGGCATCCTCCATGCTGCTCCTCCTCGTTCTCCTCCTCGCTGGCACGTTGAATTTTTGCAATCAATGAATGTGTGGCCATGGTGGGGTATGATGTTGCAGGCAGGGATGCTGCACGTAGCATGTAGCAGGCGTGGTTTGGTCAATGATTTTTAATAAAATTACAGAGGGACAACAACAGCAGTAGCAGCAGCAGCAACAAAATTCAGGGAGTTTGGAATTTGTTTTCATGCAAATGATTCCTGAATTTCAATTGAAAATGTACATTTACTCCGCCTCCCCCTCCCCCTCCCATCCCATTAAAACCCTTCTAATGGGATACTTTTCAGCATTGTTGCTGCCAAATGAAAACTCACATACTTTGAGTTTGGGGGCAACTTTCCATGCGACTGAGCGCCAAAGTACATAAACGTTGAATGAAATTCCTAAGCAACATTTGCGACTGTTTATTTATGCCGTAACTAGTAAGGATGCAATGAGGCATTCAATTAGATCTGAAGTACTAATCCACTAGTCCATGTGTTGCAATGTTCCATTTTCTGTTTGAATAATTTCCGGGCCTACTTTTATCTATAGTTCTCAGCTTTTTATGTTGCTTTTACACAAAATAACTACACCATATCCTGCTGTTTTAGACACTGCTCCTCAAAGGCTGCTCCTCAAAGGCTGCTCCAGTGTGTTGGCTGGCTGACATCCCCTTCCTGCCTCTCTCTCTCTGTCTCTTGTTTTCAACTGCTGCTGCTCATGCACTTCCTGTGCCTGTGGAGCTCTGCTTCTGGTTCTGGTTCTGGTCCTGTTTCCTGTTTAAGTTAGTCGCATATGTGAAGATGGTCAAGTTCAACATTCAATTAGAATACATTACAGGCTCAGTGACATGCAAACACAAGCTGTCTGCCCCCTCAGTACCTCAGTAGTGGTGGGTGTCAATGGGTCTGGGGCATGTGAATGGGTATGTGAATGGGTCTGTGGCTGTGGCTGGGGCTGTGGCTGTGGCTGCGACTAAGAGCAGTAAAACTTTGAGTCTTGCCGGCACACAGCCACAGCCACAGCTCCTCCTCCCCAGCCCACATCCTGTCCGAGTAGTTTTATATTCATATGCATATTTTTAGCAGAGAGGCCAAAAGAGAGCAATTCTGGGGCCAGGGTTAGGGGTGTTTTGTTTAAAGAGTTTTCCAAGCACTTTAAGTGCCTCCGGCCACCAGCACATCAGCCCTGATACTGCCGCCCACTGCTCCGCCCACTGCTCTGCCCACTGCACTGCCTCCTGCTCTGCCTCCTGCTCTGCCTCCTGCTCTGCCTTTCTGTACTGTTTTGCCTGGTGTTGTGCTCATCTTTGGATACACCCAAGCAAAAGGTATACCGATTTCTACAGAGCAGAAAACCCATCGGCGATATACCACGTACGTACATATGTGCATTATGCCGTAGTTGGAATTGTTCGGATTGGATCAGCGCAAGCATCGCTGGAGCTAAATTTTGAGACTGAATTCTTGCTTCGAGTTTGTGGCTCTGTTTTCCCCGGTGCAGGGTAACGGCAGCACAGGCTCTCGATTGGCATTGGGGGCACTCGTATCCTCCTCTTGGTTGTTGGCATGTTTTCTCTCCTTGCCTTAACATTTTTATGGCCTACACAGCCGGTGGGGTCGGGTCGGGTCGGGTCGGTCCATGTTATGCCCCCCAGTCGGGCCATGGCCATGTGTGCTGCCAGTTGGTTTGTGGAGGGTTTTATGACTCTGTTATGAAGTTTGTTAGGTGTAAATTTGATGGGGTCGAGGCCGGAGACAGACAGCCAGAAAGAGAGAGAGCGAGAGAGAGCGAGCAAATGGCTGGATCTAGCCCAACTATATTGGTTGGCACGCTTCCCCATTCCCCATTCCCATTCCCATTCCACTCCATTTCCGGTCTCATTCTCACGCTCATTCTCGGGGCTTAATTGCCAAGTCGTAGGCAACATAATTTATGGCCTGCCATACCCAGTTATGAAACACTTTGGCCCCGGCCTTAGAGTGAGCCTTAGAGTGGCCAACCAGCAGGAGCTGCAGTGGAGCAAGCAGCAAATGGAGCAGCTCCAAGTAGGAACTGTTCCTGGAAGAGCAACAGGAAGTGAAGGAAGTGGAGGAAGTGGAATGGGGCCCATACCAATGCCAGTCGAGCAAATTGAATACAAATTCGCTTACAACTAATTAGGCAGAAGGATGCCACGATGCCAGGATGCCAGGATGCTGCTGGTGGGTGGTGTGGTGTGGTGTGGGGCAATAGCAATAGCAATACTCGTAGCAGGCCACAGAAACCGCAGGAGTCGAAGCCCCAAAAACCGAACACAAGCCACACGTTTGCCCCGAAAACTTTAATTTGGTTAAGCAAACATCAGCAGTGGCAGTGGCAGTGGCAGGGGCAGCAGCAGTGGAAAGGGGGTGGAGTGGTACGTGTAGGGCTGCATGTGCCACAAGGTGTTGCATTCACATTTCTTATCGCTACACATTCTCTCACACCTCAGGGGCACATTTCACTCTTACTGATTGGAACAGAAGAACAAAGTAAATTCCATAACGTGCTGCACCACGTTGCCTTTGCCTTTGCCTTGCTGCTGCCCAGGTATGGGAAGACGGGGGCAAGTCTGTGTCTGTCTCCAACACTTTCTCTAAGTGACACTTCACAGCAGTGGCAAAGGGAAGGAAGGAAGGGCGTCCAAAGCGAATTCCATCTTGAATCGCCGCATTCTTTTGCAAATGCTCCTCCGGATTGGGACTGGACTGGGGCTTCGCGGACAGACTACAAATTTCAGCACAGAAAAATGTTGAGCAAAAGATTTTTTCAGAGTTTCCTCAAGTCTCAGGTCTGTCTCTCAATTGTTTCCATTAAAAGTGGGCCACTAAAAATGTTGCCACTGAAGCCCCACTAATTATTATTATTATAATTATTTGTATAGCAATTAATTACGAATCGTGGATAAATATGCAAGCCAATGGCACATGCTACATTTATTGCTGTGTGTAATTTAATTTGATGCACTCGCTCATACCTATGTATGTTTGTATATGTGTACATAAGTCGGCGCTCATATCGCGTTGGCGATGCACATCAAATTTGAAGTCTTGTCTCCCTCCCAAGTGAGTCTGTCAAAAGAAATCAAATTAAATTAAATACAAAACAGTAAGAGAAAAACGCTGTTGGCTTTTACCTTTGTGTTCGGACTAAGGCACAAATCACATCTCAAAGTCATCCTTCATGTTCTGTGGCGTGTACTAAAAATAGTTCAAGGCTGCTGTTTGTTTTGACGGGGAATCAGCTGCGCTCGCGATTCACATCCAGTCTCTGCATAGAAATAATGTAAAATAAATACACAAAAAAGCAGCAAATTATTTACCATTTAAGTGTGTGTGTGTGTGTGCTGTGTTGTGTGTGTGTGTGTTCCGTTTAAGCACAGCTCTTAGTCATCTCATCCTTCATGTTCCTGGGGCTTGATTGTTGTTGTGTTGTGTATTAATTATTAATATACCTTTGGTATATTAAACAATGCAATAAATAATTGTATTTGTTGCATTGTAGTTGGATGACTGACTGCTGACAGAGGATCGGCTGCGAATTAATAGAAAATTATGTAAAATAAAAATAAAATTAAAATTAACCAAAAAGCGATAAACTTGTTTGGCATTTACCTTTGTGGGGATGTGCCTATAATCCAGTAAATAATCCTACATTTTTGTGTGTGTGTGCTGGGGTGGAGGGGTGGATTGGTGTCTGGTGTCTGGTCTCTGGTGTCAGCTCAGAAGCCGCCGTTCTGATTGAGCTTCACATAGGGCGTCAAGTCCTTGGTGACCGCCAACGGAGCTCCGTCCTGTACATCTTGCACAGCAGTGTGGCCAGATTCTTGGCATCATCGATGCCGGAGTGAGCACGTCCCTGGAAGTTCAGCTTCAGGTAGGCCAGCGCATTGCTGAAGTTGTAGGGACGATAATTGTAGAACTGCCGGAAAATGGCCCTCGCGTCCATCCACTGATCGAAGCAGCCGGGCTTGCGCATATCCTTGCGCACACACTCCTTGGCCAGACAGATGCCAAAGTCCCAGTCCGTCCAGCTGGACAGCAGACAGTTGCCCAGCGGCTCCGCCTCACTCATCTTGGGCAGCGTGAGGTCGCGTTCCTTCAGCTCCCGCTTCAGCCACTCGATGAACAAATCGAGCGCCGTCTGCACGGGCACGCCGGCATCCACCGTCTTCTGCTGTATGCCCGTCAGATTGGTGCAGTACTTGCTCAGCTGCGGCAGCTCCACGGGCTTCACGTACTTGTGGAACTGCGACTCCACCTTGCCCGTTCTCAGATTCACCAAAATGGCCGGAAACTCAATTATCTCCGCGTCGCGCCATTGTGGCGGCGGCTGCTTCTCCCAGCAGGTGGCCTCAAAGTCCACGGCAATGACGTACGTGTAGCTATGCATCGTTAAATTGTTTTTTTTTTTTTGATCAAAATTTTTTTCCGTAAATTTTCACTTTTTTTAGTTTTTTTTTTATTTTATTTTCCGAACGAGCTCCGTTCCGTTAGGTCTATGTTTTGATTTAAAACTGCCCGATTGAGGGCCCCCCCGCCAAGTACTTTTTGTACTTTTGTCACGGCCTACTTGGGTGCCGATTCGAGTGGAATTTGCAAAAAATGCAAGTAATTCCACAATATGTGACTGTCATTCGAATTTGGTTGATATCGATAGCTATAACTATCGTTAATGCAATGCAACTCTGCATCATGAAAAGTTTATCTCTAACGAATTTTTTTACGTCAGATTTTGCTTAATTTTTGGCAGCGTTGAGAGACAAAATGCCAAATTGGCTAACAGTCGTAGCCTCAGCAAATACTATCCACAATAAAATGCCCCATAAGGTACGGGCACTCCAACTTGTGACCCACAGCTCAGCTTGGCTCCTTCGTTTCACACCCTGCCCCACTGATGCTCTTTCATAACATTGACATTTTGTGTTGCATTGTTTTTGGTTGGGTTGGGGTGGTGTGTGGGCCAGGGCAGACACATGTCTCGCCTGGGGTAAATGTCTGCAATGGGATTTTGCTCGTTTGATGTGTGATGTGCTGATGATACATGATACCTGGTGTAGTAGTACCTGGAGCGTGTCCTTGCAATGCAACGCCTGCCCTGTACCCCTGTACCCCCACCCCCATACCCATATATGTACCCCTCATAAAAGTGTGTGTGGATGGCTGCTTTTTAAGCGCTTCCTAAACGTTTTGACTTGGCGTGACCCATTCATAGCTGGAAAGCCGAAACGTTTTGCGGTGCTTGCTCGGCCCCTGGTGGTCCCCTGCTCCATGGTCGTCGATGGTCTGTATATGGGCCATGGGTCGAGGGATTTTATGCTCTTCAATAATAATGACAAATCGGTTTACCCCAAAACACACACACACACACACACACACACACGTAGGTATATAACTGTGTATGGATGTGCTGCTATATTGTGTCTGTGTGTGTGTGTGTGTGTGTGTCCCTTTTTGGGTGTGTGTTTCTGTGTGTGTGTGCTGCCGTTGTCGTCGACAACTTTCACATCACGTTCAGTCACGAAATGAGTCCATAAAGTCCAAAGGCCGAGACCCTAAAAACGTGAATCTCGGTGAGAGCTATAAAAGCCAACAAAAAAATATAAAAAGACAAGATATAGTACGGGTATGTCGCTCTATAGATATGGGGCTTATATATACCACATGTAGACGGAGACTCATACAAACAGGAGGACACGGAGACGTTCCCCGCTGCGCTCCGCTCCGATCTGCTCCTCCGACTGGGCTGGGAGTAAACGCAGCGGGCAGGCAGCAGGCTGGCAGCGGGCAGGCAGCCGGCAGGCAGCGGGCAGGCAGCTATTCATGCATTTTGTCGCAATGTCGTGCAGAGTGGCGGGGGGGACAAGGGTATGCCCAGTAGCTGCCAGCAGGATGAACGACTGGTGTAGCGGGCATTGGGCGGGTTGCCAGAAGCAGATAACGTTTATGGCTGACTGGGCAACTGGCCGACGAACGGACCAACGACCCAGGCACATATGTAGGCAGGACAGGACAGAGCAGGACAGGACAGAGCAGGACAGGACAGGCCTACACTATCAGAAAACAGTTTGTGGCAGAGACCCAGATAATACCCCATGCGAATATTCATTGATTCAAGTGGTCGCAGCAGCTATGGATAACTATGGAGATTATTCAGATGTCATGCATTATGCCATGGGCAAAATCAATTTGGCTCAACGGAATATTCATTGTGAATGTCAGCAATCTTAGGGGGATATTTTTTTGCTTTATTTTCGGAGAGTTTTTCGCTCTTATTTATTTCCCACAAGAGTTGCTGCTGGATCATTCATTTCTCCGCGTGCCCCAAGCACTCACTCATCCAGTGATTGGGCCCCTCGGTCTGCGTCTACGTCTAGGTCTATGTCTGTGTTTGGGTGCTGGGTGCTGGGTGCTGGGTCCCTGGCATTAGCATGTGTCTTGGGCCGGCAATGTCAAAAACTGTTTATGCTCCAACGCCTTCGCACAGTTTCACAGTTTGCCACACAATGGAGGCGAACAGGCAGCCAGCATGTAGCTGGGTTTGTTGGCTTAAACACCATATTTATTGGCTTGCCACACACACACCCAGAGAGAAAACACAAACAGGCTGACAGAGTGGCAGGAGGGCAGGAGGGCAGGAGGGGGAGCACAACCAACAGAGCTGAATCGAAGCGGGGATCGTAGCCAGTCAACGGGCAACTTTTCACAGCTGACATCTCAATGACACTTTCCCTTTCCGTTGGCGCTCTACGGGCTGGGGCAGGGGTATATCAGCAGGCCAATCGATTGGCACAGGGTGACAGTTTCTGGCTGGAGCTGCAGCCAGATCGGGCAGCAGCAGCATACAGTTGCCGCATGCTCCCTTAGTCGGGGTATCCCTCAGTTGGGAGTCAGCCAGTTGGCATGCAGCCTGGCACCGTCAATCGTGGGCAGTGAGCAAGCGACGCAGAAGGGCTGTTGCTGCCTTTGCCCCTACCATAATTGTATTTTTTTTTTTGTGTCTGCCTCCGCTCGCTTGATGGATGCTATGCAGATATGGACGATGCTGTCCAGACCCTCAGACGGACAGCTGTCACAACGTGTGCCGCAGTTTGTCATTCTCTGGTCGGCGCCGAGGAGTGAGCGTTTCTGGTTGCGTGCTATCGATAAGTGGGTCGATAACGCGCACATGGCTGAGTAATTTAGGCAATCGTGGGGCCTGCTTCGATTGGGACGCAGGCATATTTCCCGCGTGCTCTCCGCAGCTTACTTTTTATTAGTTTTTGATGATCCAAAAGGTAATGGGAAGAAGCCCCCAATAAGGGATGCTGCGAGTCAAGGCCACAGCTGCTAACCCTCCCAACCACCCCGCCCACACCCCCCCATCTGATCTATGGGGCCCTGGAGCCTTTTTGGGTGTTTTGCGCTCGAACTTTAGCCCAACTCGCATTATACGCATAATAATGGTCAGAATAACTAGGGGGACTTTCATTTGCCCCACGGCTGCATGGCCCCACCGTTGCACATTGCCAGCAGGGTTGGGGGTGGCGGGTAGCTGTGTGTATTATTTTGATGTATTTTTAAGGGGGGAAAACAAAACACAAGACCAGAACCCCAAAACGGTACTCCAGCAGAGCAATTGTGCTACGTTCTTGGGTCTGGCGATGAATTTTTGGTAGCTGCAGGTGGGAGGAGTGAGAGAAATCTCTGGTGCCCGTGCAATAATCGAAGGAATTGTCGTTTATCGGTAATTGCGCCATTTACCATCTCTCGAGCATAAATGTCAGTCGACAATCGCTGGGTTTTCATTCAATTATCGCCGTAATCGAAGCATTGTGTGCCATTGTCTCGTTGTCTCATTTCCATTGCCATTTCCATTTCCATTGCCATTGCCATTGCCATTGCCATGGGCTTTGTGCCGCCCCAATGGAGGAGAAGCAGAGAAGACTACTCTCTGCCCGCTGCTCCCCACTGGCAGTTCTTTTAACCCACAAGGGAGGAGTGGGTGTGTAACGAGGACCTAATCTATAGCCGTCTCGGCTCCGTCGTCGCCGTCCGCCGTGCCGTGTCCGTCTGATGACCCTGGATTACTGCTGGAACCGGCCTCTGTGATATCCCTGTACCCCCCCCGTCCGCTCCACAAGCAATTGTGGCGCCGTAAAGTAGATAAATAACCAGTATCGTAGAGATGCCTATCTCAGACTATGAATCAGGTCTAATTTACAGATGAAGAAAGTTGCCCCCCCCTCCTACCATCAACACTCCCCTCCTCCCCCCTTCGTGCCGCAACCCCTATGAAACTAATGTATGTAAATTACTGTAGTGTATAATATAAATATATATTAGTGTAATAACTAAAAAAATGTAAAATGTAAAATTAAATATATTAAAATGTTTTGACTGTGTTGCTCCCCAGCCCACCCTCGTTCTGCCTCATTCTGTTCATTCCCCATCCACCACCCACTCAGCCTTTGTAGCATTTTGAGCCGCTTTGTCGCCTGCTGCTCAGGGAGTATTTATGCCTTTTGCATCTTTAGTCATGGCTGGGAGAATATGGCGATAAACATGTCTGTCGCCTCGTCCTATTCCAGTTCTTGTCCTGTCCTGTGCTGTGCTCTGCTCTGCTCTTCTCTGCTCTTCTCTTATTACATTCCACTGAATGCCTGCCTGCTCGCTGCATGGGCCCTGTGGCATGTGTGTGGGGCCGATGGTGGCTCTGCGGGGTGGCGGCTGATAACACATAGTTACCAACATAATACATACTTGTCATACTTGCACTCGCATATCATTTGATTTACGCTTTCTGTCGCACTCCAGAAGTGATATATGCCCTGCCACGCCCATGACCACCCTGTCCATAGGGATTGTGGGGCATGTGCAGGGGGACACCCCCATTCCCCCCTCGGCTAAATGGCAATGTATTCAAACATTTCAGTTTCGGACTTGATGGCAGCTCAGAATCAGCCATAATTGAAAGCCCGTCACCAGCACACACACACACACACACACACACATACACACACACTACGTACACATGCTCAGCGCTAGAGCTGGCAGCTTGTGGCGATAGTTGGTGAATTTCCAAAGCTAAAAGGCGGCCAGGAAATTAAAGTTTTTTTCCATGATTCTGTGGGTAGCCCCATCTCGCGATAGTTATGGTACGAAACGATGAACTTCAATAGGTGTAAGTATATTTTCTTAACTATAGATTAACCTCCAAAGTCGGTACAAAATTGTTTGTTTTAATCCGAATATTTAGACGTGATATTTAAATTAATGCAACCAGATAATAGGAGCACTGAGATGCGAATATTTAGAATAAGACTTAAATATATACCAACAAACAAATATGCTTGTACACATTTTGTGTCAGTTAATTATTGAAGGTCAAAAGGATAATTAAATAATTTAAACTAAAATTAAAAAAAAATTTAAAATTTAAAATTAATAATTTTATGTTTAATTTTAAAGTTTCGATGAATTGAATGTGTTAAATTAAATTTAATATTTATAGATTAAAATTGCTTTGCGGTAAAATAGAGCTAACTAATTTTATTGTGGTATCATAATTTTCTGTGAAAATGAATTAAAAATTTTCCTACATTCGAAAAACCCGCGCAAAAAATTGGTTATCATTTTTGAGACTCCACTGTATTTAAATTCTGATTATTTAATATTAAATATATAAATTTAAATATTTATTTTATTTATTTAGCCCACAAATTAAATAAATTTTATTTATTTTAGCCTGTTTTGGGCCCTCGCTGGAATTCAGAGTTTTCCCAATGAATGCATAAATGAGAAATATTTTACATTATTTTTGGTCTACTTTCGGCGCTACCAGCAAAGCTACCCCAGTCAGTGATAATTTCCCCATTGCCCATGGGACATGGTGGCAGAACTTTGGCACACTTCCAAAACTTCTCTGATTCAGTGGGGCAACTCATTTGAATACCGCACATTGGGCCATGATTTGGATAGTGATTGATAGTACTCAGCAGTGTCTGCATGTTTTACGATCGCTAAGTAGTTTTGGGTCTGTGGCACATTCGTTTTACGAGCATTATTACTATATGTATGTATCCGTGGGAGAGTCTCAAATTTAAATCAGATTTTATCTGCCATCTCTAGGAGGAGGGAGTGCTGCGTGTAGGGCTAGGGCTAGGGCTAGGGACATGTGTAGCAAGCCATTTTCAGTTTAAGTGGCAATACGATTTGTATTCTTTATGTGTGTGAATGGCTGTGGGGTGGCTTTGGGCTGGCTGAGAGTCCTTATTTGTATGGCTGTGTGTCAGGATGGGTGCACACACACACACACACTCCCTGTGAGCGTTAGTTAGTGATCCCTAGGTCGGTCCCTTGGGTTGTATTGGATTTGCTTGTTGATTGGTTTGCAGTTTGCGTTCCAATTTTATTTTTTATTTATTTATTTATTTTTTTTTTTTTTTTGCTGTCTCCCAACTTCAATTCTATGGCGGCGCTGATTATACTGGGCAGCCTTGAAGCACCCCGAACAGCATTCAATTTTGAATGATGCTGCTCTGGCTCTAGGAGCAGGCGGCTTTGGCTTTGGCTTCGGCTTCGGCTCCTGCTGCTGCCTTCAAGCCAGCCAGCGAGCTCTTTTTCGGGTAGCTTTTTGGGCCAGCTGACGGTTGGGCGCGCCGCGCTGGAGTTTAGTTTCATTTTATTGCATATTTTTAGGAGCCGGCACATGAATGTTATGGCCTTGCCCGTAATTTGTGTGTCAGCAGCAGAAGCGAAAGCCCGCCAACCGCCACCCTGCCCCCACTGAGCCGTGGACAAAGGGAGTGTTGCTTCTGTGTTGCGGCAACAGCGGCAGTCGAGCAGCAAATTATGTAACTACACTTGAAATACAACTACACAATGGCCAGATATTACACAAGAAGGATGGGAGAATGGGCTGTGGATGGGGTGTGTGGTGGGCTGTGGACTGTGGATGAGGCCCTGGCATCTATGTGGATGTGTAATGCATGCGCATTATATTACGGCAGAGCCTTTGTTGCCCCAACAAAACAGAGCGAACAGAGGGCCGAACGCGCGACACAAGCTCGTGCATGACAGCCAGCAAACCGACTAGCATCTACCCCGTTCACTCCAATAAGCCGAAAGGTGGGCCAGCAGCCCAAGCAAGCTCTGAAGGGGGGGACTTTGATAGCTGTAAGTGCGCGCTAATGGCATCTAATATGAGCACAATCCAAGGGATGGTTTCGGCTATCCATAATACATTGAGTGAGTGCTAATTGGATTATTATTATTTGACATGAACCTAATACACGTGTGTGGACAGGTCCCCGTTCATATTTATCATTTGGCACTGCGGCCATTTGTCTGCAAGGCCTCACACATAGCGGTAAGCATGGACTGATAACAGAGGAAATCTCAGAGTTTATTTACAGATCTTCAGTTTAGTAGTTTCTGGCATACCCCCCCGAATACCCCTGTGGCACACGGCTGTAGAGGGAATAAGACGGCTAAAAGCAAAGTGAGAGAGCCCGGCATATGTTTGAACGGGAAGCGGGGGGAACGTGGCATGCCCATGGGAAAGGGCACACCCACCGCCCCCTAAAATGAAGGAGCTGTGCAGATGGAGTGCAGGAGGCAGGAGGCAGGGATGGCGGCGACAACAGCTTGCATAAATTCGTATTGACAGAGTGCCGAATGGAATAACTGTTAACTTCCATTCGACGCTGATTCACTGATTCGCTGATGTCTTTGTCAAAAAGCGAGCGAAGAAACTGTGCGAGAAGCTTCCCTCCCCCACGCCCGCAATGATTTTTCATGTGTAAGGCATCTGCGAGCAGGGAGAGGCGTGCAGGCGAGAGCTCAAGCTAAATGTGCGGCGTGTGTAAGTAGCTCCCCAGAAAGGTGATGGAGCATCCGACTAAGTTTTTCGAGTGTGTAAGCACAGAAGAAAGCTCCGAGTGTGTGTGTGTGTGTGTGTGCTTGTCATGGAGTAGTGGTGAATGTTGCAGGGGTGGCAGGTAAAGTTTTACCCACAGATGAGACTGTTACACTGTTCCAGCGGGTTGGTGGCTTGACTTATCAATGAGGTCAACAATTGTTCAACGAAATTGAATTCGTGTTTGTGTTCGTCAGGCCCTGCCCAAAAGTCTTTGAACCAAAATCTATAGCTTAATTTCGTGCATGTATAAATATAGATATAGATGCCATATGGAAACTCAGAAAAAGGAAAAAGGAAATTGCAGCAGCACGAAAATTATTTAACCAGAAAAACCTGAGCAGAAATGACAGAAATCTAAATATAATTTCTGCATACCCAGCCCCACCCACCACCCCCCACTCTTTCCCTAAGAAAACATTCAAACTGGAGACAGAATGGCAAAAATATTCTGCGAAATATTACGCATGCGACGCGTTGCCGCTCGCTTCAGTGCCACTCTTATACTTGGCAAATATTTTGATTTCATTCAACGACCGCACCCCTTAAATATTGTGTGGGTATACTCTGTGGTTATACGCGCCATTTAAAGTCGGCAAATAAGCGCGCATATGCGAGTCTGCGAGCATTCGTATTTGTGGGATGAAAAAATGATGAAGATTGCCCTGAACATGCAGCTGCTTAATGTGCTTAAGTACACAAAGCATGGCGGAATAAAATAAAGAAGAAATCATGAAAATAATAATGAATGTGGCATAATAGCCCCCAGCAAAAGAGCAACAGAAACAGAAACAGCAACAGAAACAGCACCATGACCAACCGCAAAGATATAATGAAATGCACGCCAGCAACTGGCCGGCAACAAATAATATTCAATAGTTTCCACGCCATAAAATGCAAACAAAATGAAGCCTTCAATGGCACGGAAATGGCTGACTGCAAAGCCGAGCCCGCACACACCCTTTCAGTCGGCATGCGTGAGCTTGCGATTGTTGAACGAATTTTCCTCTAATATTACGCATACGACGCGTTTACTTTACAGAACTGCAGAAAATAGTGCGCACAAAACTGATTTCACCTAATGCAAATGGAAATGTTAATACCCCTAATGCAAAGGGCATGGCCACACACCGGCAACAGCCACTTTGACACACAAATCAGAAAATAAAGCCAGTGGAAAAAAAAAAAATAAATGGCGAAATGCACTGAAACAAAATCAGCAACAGCAGCGGCAGCGGCACATCGGGGGGGAGGGAAAATGAGGGCAAAATGAAATCAATAATAACAATTTATAAATGTTTATTTAATAATTTATATGGCCACTCGACTCGGCGCCCTCCCTTCTGTCACTCTCTCTGCCAGCCTTTGCTTTTGCCAATATGTTGAGCAGGCTGCTCGGTGGTGCGGGTACATGGACACTAGGGGGCAGTAGGTAACAGGACGATAAGGCAGGGAAATGCACTCAGCTTTAGGGCTAGATAAATTCCCAAATATCTGCAAGAGCAACAAATGAGAACCCTTTAAAGCAGTGGACTGCTTTAAAGTCGCCCCAGAGACAAGCCTCATGCCGAGTCTCAAGCCCTTCCCTGAGGAGTACAGCTGCAAGAAGCCTAATGGATATGCCCTTCAGTTGGCATGCTGCTGAAAGTCTCTCACCGTGCGAGCACTTGTCTGCCTTTAACAATTTGCGTGGCAGTTTGAGGCAGTTTGAGGCCTCGTTTGAAATCAGTGCATTCGAGCGGAAAACTGCAAAGAAAATTCCTTGGAATTCGACTTCTTTGTCGTGTTAAAGCTCAACCACGTGGATGGGGTGGGGCAGGGGGCAGGCGGTCGGGGTTGTCTCCTGTCAATTAGGTTGCCCCCAAGAAGTCGCTTGTCAGACAGGAGGAGCATACATATGTTGATGGAGCCAACGGAGGAAGCCTCAGCCTAGGCTGTCCTCAGCATGATATTCAAACAAAAGGAGCACCAGGGACATTTGCTTAGATTATTAGAAAATTCCCACGAGTTCTGGCAGCACTTGACAGCCACCCATCAGATGCATTAATATCTGAATAAATCAATCCACTGGGCCCAAAAATAAAACCCCAATTTGGAGTTGCTAAAGTATAAGAAATGAAACCCACTGCGAGGCATTTGCTGATTTCGCTCAGTGTGTGAATCCATGGCTCATATTTCTATTGCCTGTAAATCTGTTTTGGCATAATTCCTTACCAATAAATTTGTGGATTTATTTGGTGCCTATATATACGAATATTCAGTGGAAATCGCTGTGCCTCGAGCAATGTGCTCTAATCTGAGAGTTTCTCTGGAATTTTCAATCGTTTGCTGGTCCATATGCAGAGCCTGTGGGAAAACCCTTTCTCCGGCAAGCATTTCCACATTGCCACATATCTCTTTTCGCTTTTCATTTGGGCAGTCAGAACATTCGTTGTTCGGTGTTGGGTTCGTTTCCTTTGGGTTTTTTTTTTTTTTTTTTTTGGTTTAGCATTTGCCGTGCTGTCCGCTTTTCCCCTCTCTGTGTCTCTGTTTCTTTGACTGTGGGGAAATGTAAATGAAATTTTGGTGATTCGGCTGCCATGCAAAAACAATTACGCGCTTAAATGGCATAAAATTTCTAAATAAATATGTTGCCGCTAACATTGGCATCAATATCCAGTAGGAGTGCGACAAGCAGAGGCAGGGTGAGAGAGAGAGAGGGAGTGGCAGTGATTGGCAAAGGCAAGGGCTCAAGCTCAGTTGATATCCATCGCAAAATGGCAAAAATTGCAAAAAAATGGCAAACAGGAAAAACACACGCACAGAAAAATCCTGTTAAAGTTTCTACTCGGAAACAGCGTAAAATCGATGGGAAAACTGGGTGGGGGGGGAGTGGCTGTTGGAGTCTTTATGGTTGAGTTTTCAATGCTGTAAAACTAATTTTGTGCATCATAAAGTTTTATGACAAATATTACGCCACTTTTCCACAGAGAGTGTGTGTGTGTGTGTGCTGTGTGTGTGCTGTGTGTGAGTGTGTGTGAGTGTGTGTGTGTGTGCGAGAATGTCAAAGCCAGTGGGAAAAATACCAGTGTGAATTGAAACCCAAAACCCCAAACCAAGAACCCCAAACACACCGAAATCGAAACTGGAAACGAAAAAAATTGCTGTTTAAGCGGATTCCTTTTCCCCAGTTGCCTCACTACACCGCAAACTCCTTCATCCTTTTCTTGCTCTGGCTCTTGTTTCTTTTTTTTGCTTTTTTTTTTTTAATAATGTGGCATTAACCAAAAGAAAATGGAGGCGAACAAGATGCAGAGGCAGAGTAATGAAACGAAATGGAACGAAAATAATATTCGCCAAATGAGAAAAATTAATTTTCTGCCCGCACGAGGAGCGGATGGGAGCGCAAAATGTGAGGAAGCGGCATCCATCATTGGCCCCAAATGGATGGATGTGCCACAAAGTACAGTCGAGTGCATCAGTTTAGAGCCCCACAGGCCAAGGCAGCCTGCAGTTCAATTTGATGTTGAATTGGCTTTGTTATCGGGGGGGGGAACCAATCAAAAATATATTTATTTATTTCCTTCTGCCGGTGTGTTAGTGTAGAGAATAATGGAGGGAAGGGCTTCCTGTAAGCTTTTCTTTGTTCATCTGCCAGGAATCTAAATTAAAAATATTTGCCTACAAAAATCGGCATCTTCTCTGGCAGCTCGTTTCCCTTTTGCGTGTGAACACATTGCCTGGCAATGGATGCACATATATGTCCCATCTGTTTGCAGTTTCCCCTTGCTGGCAGCTGATGCTTCGCATATATAGTATGGCCATTACCATCTCCATCTCCATTTGGCACTTCTAACCCAATTGTAATTCCCAATCAGGCCTCATCGAGTGCATCATCAGCAGGTGACAGGCAGACAGGCAGGCAGGCAGACAGACAGGCAGACAGGCTGACAGGCTGATTTTCATAGAGGGCCAATTTCCGGCTGCCTCCGCTCGAAGGGAAAACTTTGCGCTGCTGATTCCGTTATGGAATGCTTCAATAGAGGCCAGAGAAGGAGCAGAGGGGAGGCACAGTAAAGGCAGTAGATGAAACAACTTTAAACTCGCAAGCAGAGGAAAGGTGGAGAGAGCGAGCGAGCCTGTCTCTCTTTCATCAGGGCTGCTGTCAGGCTTTTCTTGACTGAATGTCCTTTTCAGTTGCTGCCACTGCTGCTGCTCCTCCTCTCCTGCTCCTGCTCCTGCAACGCTGCGGCTCTGGCTTCAGCATCGACTCCTCTTTGCCTTTGTAAAAGGCCTGGCTGTGTGTCGAATGAATAGCGAAAATAATTGCGAATACATGAGAGTGTCATATTTCACTTGAACAACATAATATTTTTATCTGGCCTCTTCTTTGCTCGCTCTCTCTCTCTCTGTTGCTGCTTCTGCTACCCTCGCCCATGGAGTCGCTTAGGCTTGAGCAGCTGCCCTGCCCCACCGTAAAGGATCAGCCCATATAAAGCAGAGAGGATATCGATCGTTTTGACACTCTTTTGCTGTGCAGATGGAATGTGTGTGTAATTTATATGGAATCCTGTTTGGATTTCTAATTGGAAACCCTTCATAGGAGCCTGTCCATTAAAGTTGCCTTCTGAGTAAGATCTTTCCTGCATTAATCGATTGTTAAAACCCATTTCGATAAGCTATCGCTGATGCGGGCATTTTGTTTGAGTTTGTGAGCAGCAAAGGGTATCTACAGCAGCGACCCACAGGGCTCCTGGCGCCTCCTTTTGCTGTTATATATTATTATCTGTTTGCCTTGTACAGCAGCTGCGTGTCCCTGTATGCGTGTGTTTGTTTGATGTAATGAGCGAAAAAAAGTTTACGAATTACGCCGGAAGCGACAGCCGCCTCGACACTGCGCCCATTTTGAACGGAAAGGCGAAACGGAATCGGATTCCGAATCGGATGAGGTTGAGGTTGGAGGTTGGACATGGACCGTGGGACCGTGGAGGAACGTGGAGTAGAATGTACGAAGAAGACATTCCATTTCCCGTTTCGCACCACGGCTCCGCCTGGGCGTGTCCAGTGTGGTCTTGGGACATTCCTTTGCTCCTCTCCGTGTGAATGGGCGGATGGGCATGGGCATGCTCCGACCTTGCAATTCATGTTCGCTAATTAATTTGTAATTATGTATGTTAATGTGTGTGTAAGTATTACCCTGCCCCGGCCTCTGCTTCGGGGACTGTAGCTGTCCCTAGCTCTCTGTCTTTGTCGCTGTCTGCTGCCCGTGCCACTGCCATTGCCTCTGTCCACCGCCTCTGCCACTGCCCTGCCACTGCCTCTGCCACTGCCCGTGCCACTGCCCCTGTCTACTTCAGTGTGGTGTCTGCGAGTGTGGCCAGAGGCGGCCGCAAACAATGTTCTTAATTAAATGAAAGATTTCGATTATAAATGTCATTACATTTGCAGCACAACTCGAAGCAGTTCTCATGCCCGCCGCACTCGCACTCGCCAAAGATAATTCACACTTTTCGCCCACCCCCCCCCTGCTGCAGGAGCCGCGTGCGAAGGGATTGCTGCTGAAACATGTCGTCCGCTGCATTATTAATGAAGCCCCCGGTCGGGGCGTGCCGAAAAAATTTAATTAAACTGCCGCTGATTAAATGTCCGCCGAATGCAGGGCTTAGACTCGCAGGCAGGCAGGCAGGGAGGCAGGCAGGAGGCCTCCCACCAAAGGATCACATGAGACTCTTAAAGCAGAGTCTCTTTCTCTTATAAGCGATCATTATTCCCATGGCAATCATTTAGGAACTGGCGCACAATCTTCACCAATTGCCAGACATTTAATGGATGGCTCCATGGCTCCTTCCGCCTTCCGACTTCCGCCTTCTACTTTCCGCTTTTGCTGTTGCCATTTAAAAGACATATCCAGGATCTATGTACCATATATATTTATATATATATATATGTTTATCTTGCAGACCATTAGAGCCTAGAGTAATGCAGTTTGTATGCCTGTGCCCCTACCTCTGTCTTCTGTTGCGTGTCCTGCCCGGCTCCTGCCCGGTGGTCCTCGGGACGCTCATAATTTCGAGGTGCTTAATAATTGATGCTCGGCCAGGGCCTAGTCAAGTGCCTTATTGAAAGACAAAGCTGTATGCTGTATGTGTAGCTGGGGGCCGGGGTGTGTTGTAGGGCTCTGGCAATAAAAATTTAATGGTCGTTTGTATCCCTCCGAAAACAGCTCACAATGGCGCCCAACAGGAGGGCTTTGGCATGTGGCTGGGTGGCAGGGGGGAGTGCAGGGGGTGGGGGCAGTTAACCAAGTTTAATGACTGGGATTGCATCGACCTTGCATAGGGCAAAAGAGTTGAGTTGAGTTGAGAGTTGGAGAGCTGAACTCTGGGCCTCAGGTTTGGGTTCGGCTTTGGGCTTTCGGCTTTGGGCTTATGATAAAGTGCCATAAATTTCCTCTTGGGAAAATCCCCCTTAAAATTCAATTGTCTTTGGCTTTTTCACTTCAACTTTCTTTCACTTTTTATTGTCAATCAATATGGGAAAGTTTGCCCCGTTGGGAGTGGGCGGATGGGCTGGCTGGGCACTTTAAGTGGCTTTAACTTATGTTTCCAAAGACGTCCAGTTAAGCTGAAATCCGCTCAGATTATGAGTCGGTATTTGCTGCTGCTTATGCTGGCGATTGAGTGGCTGGCTCATTCTTTTGGCATTGGCACATCGATTAGCAGCTGTTTGAGCGCTCCCTGAGTGCTTCGCTCTGCTCTGCTCTGCTCTGCTCCGCTCTGGCCTTGATTGTAGGGGCGAAAAATCACTGCTCAAGCAAGATTATTATCCCACTCCGAGAGTGCTTTCGTATGGCTGCGACGCTGATTGTTCAGTGGTTCGGGGGCAGCCTTTGACCTTGCCCGAACACGGGCCAGGAGCAGGGACTGAGGGCGCTCAGTTCATTAAATAAGCATAACCTCTCATAATGATGGCGGCTCCCTGACATGTGTGTGCGTGGGTGTGCCTGCCTGCCCGCCCCCAGCACCAACTCCCATTAGGACTGGCACACACAAACACACACACAAAAAAGCGCTTCTCCGACCATAAAGCCAGCGTATGAGTGAAAGCAGGAGTGGGTGGGCGGGGCCTGGTCGTTGTGCTTCTGTTGTGCCAATTTATGAGCGAGCGCTGCCTAAAAGTATGCAACACTTCTTTACATTTGCCGACGCCGACGCCGCCCCAGCCATGGGTGGCCGCGTTTACAGCCAGTGTGTGTGTTTGTGTGTGTGTGTTCGCTTGTGTGTGTGAATCAATTTGGCGCGCTGCTTTTGTTTTCGTTTCTTTTATAATTAATTGCATTGCTTACGCCTGCCTGGGCTTCAACTGCGGGCCCCCTGCTGCCCTCTCTCCGCCCACTCCCACGCTTACGAACAGAGCGGAGCAGGAGGGTCACTGCCTGAAAGCCGCAGGGTTTTGCTTCAGCTGGCTGCTGGCTGCTGGGTGGGGGTTTTTTTTTTTTGGGAAGGTGTGTGAAGGGAGGCGGAGTGACGGAGAGTCGTGCTGTGTGATTATTGGATCAAATTGTGGACAGACTTGTTTACATGCGTGTACCCATACACACTCACGCAGGCTTCTTTCGATCAAAGTGACATTTAATTAAATCGCAAATAAAAATACAGAGAAGAGAAACAGAGCACAGCCCAAGGGTCGTAGTCGCAGGCAATAAAAGTGAGCAATCGAGGGGATAGCATTTTGATGGCTTCACCCAATCGATCGTAGCTGGAATTAGTAGGTAGGTACTATACATATACAATATTTATTATTTTTTATTATTTGTTTATATTATTTATTTATTAATTATTTATTACTTATTATTATATTTATTTATTATTTATTATATTGTTTATTTATTATTATATGTATTTATTATTCATTTAAATTTTATTAGTATATTATTATATAGTATGTTTATTATTATATTTATTTATTATTTAAAGCATGGATAGGATAGGATTAGAGGAGCATGAAATAAAATAAAATTAAATACAATTATCTGTCGGTTAATTTATTAGTAGAAAATATCACAAATTTTGCTTAAGATTTGTTTACGATTAAAAAAAGATTTTCTTACTAGAACTTTTTCTGTTTTTTTATTTATTTATTTAAGGATCGTTTCGGCTGCAAGCCAATCAAATGGAATCAAATGAATAGATATGTAGATCGAAACAGATATAGTTTGAAATGAATTTGGGTTCAGAGAATGGAAAGCTAGGCGGATAGATATAATATAATCTATTTATAAGAGGCAACAGCTGACTGTTTCATTGCCCATTAACTACCCAAAGGATCCTCAACAGAGTGGGGAAATGCAAGCACATATTCCACATTCCACATGCATCGTAGCATTCACATTTGTACTGAAATCAGATCATCCCGATCGCAGCCAGGCATCTCTCGCTGGCTGGCCCATGAGAGCTCTTCTGGAGGCTCCTTCATTAGCATTTCTGCTGTTGCTGCTGTTGCTGCTGCCTGTTGCTGCTTCCTGTTAGGCTATCAATTAGTCCATCTGCCAATTTCTGCTGCTTCCTCTTTTCGTTGGCTCATGCAACAGTTGGTGGCGTGTGTGTGTGTGTGTGTGTGTGCGGAGGCTTTTCCGTGTGGTTTATGCAACGGCAGGCAGCATTGATTAAATGTCGTTTAAATGTGCAAGCAAATCAAGAGAAGCAAACACAGCAACAAGGAGACAGAAAGAGGGCGCAGAGAGAGAGACAAAGAGACAAGGAGACAGCAAGGGCAGGACAGGGACAAGAACAGGGCCCGCATTTTGAAGCCACCGAAGACCACCAAACAGGGAACAGCAGCAGCAGCAGCAGGAACAGCAGCAGGAACAGCAGCACTCGTGGAATGCGTGTCTCTGCTCAAATATTATTGTATGGGTATGCTATATGGTACATATATGTGTGTGTTGGTGTGTTTGTCTGCTTGCGTGCTTGTGTGTGCTTGTGTGTGAGCGTATTAGTATGTGTTCATCATGGCGGACAGAGGCAAATGTAAACGCATTGAATGCGAGTGCAGAGGAAGGATGCTGCTGATGGAGCTGCTGCTGCCATATACACACACACACAACATACACACACACACTTACACACATACAAATATGCATTGTGGGGCAGACTAAGGGCAGTGGCCGGGGCAGCGGGTGTTTGGGGATGGTGCAGCATTGTCAGACAGATAGAAATCGACACCCAGCTGGTGGTAATACTCAAAGCAGCACAACGCTGAATGGCAATGCCAATGCAAAGAAAAGCAGCAGAAAGCAGCAGAAAGCAGCAGCAGCAGCATCCACACAGACAATGGCATGGAACGGCATCGGAGCGAGTGGATTCGAATGGGGAATACGAGTACCAGGGAATGGCTTTTAGCAGTAAGACTCCACCAGAGGCAGAGCTCCGACTCTCTCTCGTTTGAGGGATCACTACGAGGAGGAGTGCTCCAGGGGGAGTATTCCAGGGCGACAATTTCCAGCCAAATATGACTCCTTTCTCCTGTTTGTGTAGCAGCAATCGAGTGCTCAAGTCAGGTACTTTTTATGCTCACTAAATTCAGTTGAGTGTGCGGACGCAAGCGACAAGTCAGAAACAAGTCCTGCACGCCGCATTTAATTGCAGCCACACACACAAAGGTAAGTGGGTCGGTGGTGGGTGCCCATTATCGATAATTATCAGCGATACAAAAATGGCCAGGGGCTATCTTATCGTGTGCCACTGAAACGGAGCCAATTAAAAAGTTATCAAACACCGAAAACCCAACCCAGCAGTTCCCTGAGGCAGAGCGCTGAGCATGTCCGTTGCAAGTAAGTAGCTGTAGCTGTAGCTGTCCCCCCCTCACCCCCTCCAACCAACGTGCACGTCCATGTCGTGCCAATTAGCTGATCAACACCTTGAGGCGTTATTTATTTTAATTTGTAATTTCATTTCTTTTTTTTTTTTGCTGAATTTTTAAGCGATTTTCTGTGCATTTTGGTCCATGGTGCAGTCAATACTGAGGGGGTGGGGGGTGGAATCCACCTGCACACACACACGGCATAGGGGTAGGGGTTGGGGTTGGGGCTGGGAGAAGCGCAAATTTAATTAAAGTTGGGAAAACACTATTGACTCGAACGGTAAATTATGCAGCAGACTCCGCAGAACAAAGCAGCGCAGAACCCCCATGCGGTGGTGGCTCTATCCACACAGAAAGTGGTGGCAGGTGGCAGTTGGGGTGTGGGGGGTTTGGGCCCGCTTCCACAGACAAATGGACAAGAGAAATGGATAGACAATCGCTCAGATGGAGATAGATTGCCATGTGTGTGTGTTTGTGTGTGTACCCGTACCCCTACCCTTGCCCCACCCACTCATTCATTCATTCGATGCATAAAGGAAATAACTGCCAGAGGAGGAGATGCAGGAGGTGCAGAAGGACATCCAAAGAGGCTTTAGCTATGCGCATTCGTTTGCTCCATTCGATGCGACCCAACGAAAAAAAGCTGCCACTGAGAGGTGCAGCAGGAGGAGGAGCAGGAGCAGGAGGAGGAGCAGCAGCAGAAGGAGCAGGAGCAGGAGGAGTCCTGCTGAAGAGCGAAGAAATCGAAATCGAAATTGACGAAAAACGCCGTTCGAAATGCCAAATGAATCTCAGCTTGTGGCATGTGTGTTAGCCAAGCAACAACAACAGCCAGGCACACACACAGACACATATGTACTACATGTATGTGTGTGTGTTAGTGTGTGTGTGCAGCAGGAACAGAGAGCAGGCAACGAGCGAGCAAGGCAACGAGCAAACATTCAGATACCCTTTGCAGATAGCTGCATAATAAGTTCCATAATTCCACGAGGCTTGCTGGCCTGACTTGTGGCCCAGTTGCCACAGATCCCACAAGGTTAATTCACGTAATATGCATGATAATAGGTGTCACACCGCCCAGGCCACGGCACACGCTGCCGCTGTGGGGAAAAGGGTATGCCAACGAAAATGAATGCCGCCACAATTGCAATGTTTCACGGCGGAATGAGCAGTGCGGTGCGGTGCGGTGGGGTGCAGTGGGGTGCAGTGGGGACCAGCGATGGCTGTTGGCTGGTGGCAGACACTTCAATATTGCTTACCTCACCCGATGCTTCAATACTCCAATACTCCGATACTACGATACTCCGATACTCCGATGATGCGACTCCATGGCACTCCAATCACAGCCTCTGCCGCCACACTTCCTCTCCGGCCACACGACCACACGGCCACACGGCCACAGTTCGTGTGAAATTGCATCGAGAGTCGATTCCGCTTCTTTTAGCCTTTATTGGATTCGCGTTGGGGCTTTTGGGCAGGGAGAGGGGGGTGGGGAGGGGGGCCACTGATAAAAATGAATGACTGCATCAATGACAGTCACAGGATGCAGGATGCAGGATGCAAGCGCGCGCAGCACCAGGGTGGGTTGGCCTGGTGGGCGCCTGGGTAGGGGGTGGGTGGGTGACATGCGACACTTGCTCATTTGCAGCGTTTAGGACTAAAGTGGCAGAATGGCAGGAAGCAGGGAGAGGCCCCCCTCCCCCCCGTGTCCTGTGAGTGTGTGGCAGAATGAAGTCAACAAGTTGAGCTCACGGCCACTCACGGACCATGCCCCAGCACACACACACACACACATAGCAGTATGCATCAGTGTGCGTGTGTGTGTGTGCAAATCAGATGCTTAGAAAATCACATTATGCTAATGTCGTGTAATTTTGTGTGCACAAGAAGGAGCATTAGGAATGGAACAGGGGACAGGGAACAGGAGACTGGGTGTGGGAGAGTGGGTGATGGGTGGGTGTGGGTGTGCCTGTTAGCTGCCCCACTGGGGTCGTGAGTGTCAAGCAGCTTCAGGGTTAGCATAGCCGAGGGAGCAGAGCAGAGCCGAGCGGAGCGCAGTCTGTAATTACATACATAAACCAGTCCAAATGCTTGAGCTTAAAATTATTTTAAGAACTGGTAGGGGGGACGGACAAGCAGGATGCCATTCAATCAGAAGCTGATTGAAGGATGTCGCCCATCAGCAGAGGCAGCAGCAGCAGCAGCAGCAGCAGCATTCAGGGGGCTGCGGGCTGCCCCACTCCTGGGGAAATGGAATGCCATATGCCAACAATCGATTACACAAGCCACAAACTAATGACAGGCGAAGGCAGACTCAGCTGTCGAGGGGCAAATCGATAGACTCAGGAACTCAATTAGTAGAGCAGCAGGTCGGTCTCTGGCTGCTGGTCTGGGTCCCAGTGGGGGCAAGCCACAGAATGGAGCAGGGGCTGGCACGCTCTTCGGTGAATCAAGTTCCTGCTACAGTGGGCAAACTGAGCCTGAGAAAACCACCGATGGCAGTGAGTATCCAGGCAGGGCAGAACTGACCCGCACATATTAAGCAGCTGAAATGCTCGCCCACTGACACGGATCCTCTCCCCTGTCTCGATGCACAACAAATCTTCAAACTGTTTTCTTTTCTTTTAAAAAGATTTTCAAAAGTTTTACTCATAAAAGAAAAAGAGAGAAAGAAAAATATGACGCTGCATTCATGTCAATTACAGCAGCTGCCGGGTCACAGCAACAGGGCAAAGTTTTAGGTTTGAATCAAACAAAAACTGTAGAAATCTTGGAGCAAGCTGTGTAGAAGGCAGGGAGCAGAGAGCAGGGAGGGTTGAGTGCCAGCAGCATGTGACAAATGTGAAATTAAATAACATAAAATCATTTAATTGCCTTAATTGGCAGCAGCAACAGCAGCAGCAGCAGCAGCAACAGGTTTCGGCTCGGCTTCAGGAAAATTGGTAAGGCCGAGCTTTGACATTGGAAACCTTTTTGCTAATTACACAAAATTCATTGCCTTAAGGTGTTTGCCAGTGGCATGTGGCATGGCATATATTTTCCCAAGAATTGCAGCTCTCAAAATGCTCAAATTTCGTTGTAAAAATTGGACAGAAATTGAATGAATGTTAGAGGCAGGCTGCCACAAGTGGCGCAGCCAGACAGAGCAGCGGCTCTCCTTGTATGCCGTTAAATGGCCCAGGTAAGGGTTGCCGGAGCAGCTAATATACGAGGGCTGATCCAGGGCTGCCTTCCGGGGGGTAGCCGCAAACTTCAAATTAATTGTTGGCAACAGCAAAACACTTGCCCCCAAGGGATTTTCCTGGTGGAACTCTGGCTATCCATCATTTAGATACACAAATCAATCAAAGAGCACAACTTTTGATCGATTTATCGATAAGCAGTCGCATTTATCGCCAGCCGAATGCCATAAATCAGGGACGTGGATGGATGTGGGCTGCATCGAAATATGTGTGTCAAAGGTGCAAAAGTGTCTGTCTGAGACCCCTTGCCCAGGGGGCAAGTTCCCGCTGAAGTACGAGTGAGTATTCCCCCTGCCCAGCGAGCGGCCATCATCGTCATCACCATCCTCATCATCACATGTGTGCGCCTCCTTACGCACATTCATGAAAATCTCATGGCATATAATCAGTGCCACATTCAAGAGAAATCTCCAGGTGCCTAACCACCCCCAATCCTACCGCCCAACCCTGCACCGCCCACCTCCTGCCCCCGTTGTTCCCTACGCGTTGCACGGACAAGGCAAACGCATTACATATGCCAATTTATTCATTATATTCATATTGTGCGACTGCTCTCCCCTCTCTGTGAGTTTTTCCCTGTCCATATGCCCATGGCCCCCCCCTGTGTCCCACTGTGCCCCACTGGCTTTGTCTTTATGCCCCCCCCCCCCCCAACCCATCGCATGCCATCTTTTTTTCGCTCCAAGAACTTCTCTACGCCATTTGCCGTAATGCCCTGCCCACAAAGGGTATTCCCATTCCGGGCACGGACCTGTCGTCTATCCCAGATTTATCAGCCAATGCAACTGCCAGGGAACAATTGTGCCGCTCAAGGACTCTCAAGTTGTTTTCGATTCACGCACAGGAATCACCAATAATAATCTGGTATCTACGTATTATCTAGTGGCATTTACTGGCGGAGTATTCCCAGCTTCGGTTTGCTTTTTTTGCTGTTTTAGTTCTACATTTTATATCTCCATTGTTTCAGGTTTCAGGTTTTTGGTTTGTTTTTTTTTTTTGTGTTTGTATTTGGTTTATCTGTCTTTGTCTTTGTACCGCGTACACATGTGTGTGTGTGTGTGGGTGTGGGTGTCCTTTGTGTGCGTGTTCGCTCTTTGTGTGTGTATTTTGCCTCTGTTTGTGTTTCGTGGCTTGCACAGTGGCCCAGGCCTAGTCCTATAGACATAAGTAGCTGTCAATTGTTTGATGGGGCACAGCTCCCGCCTGCCACTTGCCCGTACCCTTACCCGTACCCTTACCCCTGCGCTGCCTTGTGCTGCTGTCTTTCATTGAAGTCCCGGACTATTTATGTCAGCGTTTTCAATTAAGAATGTTTTATGTGTGCAGCGAAGGAAATTAGCATTTATTGTTACTCTCGTACGACGGACAGCCAGGCAGGCAGACAGCCAGCCAACTGCCATGCGAGCTGCGCCCAAGCTCGACACTCTGGCTGGCTTCCAGGCTCGACTTGCCCGCTGCCCTGGAAAGGCGTAGAGAGAGAGAGCGCAGCAGCTGTAGCCTTTCTTTGGGGCATACAATTCTTACTTAAAGATCCTTTTGTGGCGACTCCAGCTACATGGAGGCTACTGGTTACATGGTGGCGCCTGCCTTGCTGCCTGCTCTCCTTTTTTTTTTGGGCGTGGGGCTTTCAGTTGCGTACGAGACTTCGTGGCGTGCGGTGGCGGTGGCGGAGGCGCTGCTGTACGTACGTACAGCCGGCTGACGCAGGCCACACTCACATTCGCATTCACATGCACATGCATACGCGTCTATGTATATGTGTGCAGCAATGCGCTTGTGTCTGTGCCTGTGCGTCTATGCCTGTGTGTGGCCCTTTGCCTGTGGTTGTTTATGCCTTGTTGGCGCCCTCCCCCTAAAGCCCCCCGTGCATAAATATTTAAACATCTAAAAATTTATAATTACTTCCTATCCCTATTATTAATTTTTCAAGGTGGGACCTGCAAAGCTCCGGAATTGGTTTATTTATCGGCAGCAACAATTGGCTGCCCCACAAAAATACATACCTTTGGCTATGGCAAAATTCCATTCGATCCCCAGGAAAAGGCGCCCCAAAAATACGAAATGCGAATTTGCGGGCGAATTGGCATTGGATTCGAAATTGAATTAATTAAACAAATTGTCCGTTGGAGTGTTCGTTTTGGTGCACTTTCGCACACTGCCACTTTCCAGGATTTTCGGTATATTTTCGGTATTTAGGGGCACACTTTCCAGCTGCCGGTATTATTTGGAAGCCTGGCAATGCCTCTCTGCCGCAGTCTGAGCACGCTGAACGTGCCCCGCACATTTCTCACTTGGAAGTTTTCTTCAGCAACGAAAATCACAGGATAAGAACGACGCAATGAATCCCCAGAACGAGCTCAACCTAAATGGAATAAATAGCAACGATGCGAAGCAGCAGATGCCGATGCCAATGCTCATGCGGATGCAACAGGAACAGATGCTGTGGCTGCAGATGCCGCAGGAGTCGGGCCAGCAGAAGCGTAAGCTGCCGGAGTTGCCGCTACTGTTGCCACGCAAGAAGCGCCCAACCGAGCTGGACTACGAGCGGATGCGCTGCCACGACATGGAGGTCGATCAGGGCTACGAGTCGCAAGAGGGCGACGATCTACGCATGTACATGTGGTGTTAAATCGCACTGAAATCGCACTCAAATCACTGAAATTCGCTGAATTTTATGCTACCAGAACCTGAGCTGCGCCCTTTGTACCTGTGTCCTTTGGAATTTATCTACAAAGAAAATGCAAACAACTTTCGCACAAAAAAACTCTACAAATATACAACACACAAACGAAGGAAATAAACTACATATTTTAGGCGCTAGCATGGCCGCCAAATAAAACAAAATCTGTTTGCTTATATCGGCTGAGTTAGCCATTGGAGCGATGTTACCTGCTCTTCGGCTTACAGGGTACGCCTGGGCCTGGGTACCGGCAAAATGGCTGCCAGAGTGCCTGGCAGGCAGGCGGGCAGGCAGGCAGGCGGAAATGGCATTTTGCGAATGAAACTGTTGCTTCGTTGCAGTGGCAGTGGCAGTGGCAGTGGCAGGAGCTGCCTGCTGGCCATGGAGTAGCGGCGGCGGGGGGCTGCAGCTGCAGCTAAAAATCAACGCGAGGCGCACTTTGAATTACAAATGATTTCTGGGTAATCCGCCCTCACTCGGAATCTTCAATATATATATACATATGTATACTTTATATGTATGTGTATAAATTTTTGGCCATGGCCATGGCCACGCCCACACACTAAACCATTGCTACATTCCTTGGCTTGCCCCATGGCAGCAGCCGTGGCAATTTGCTAATTTCGAATGCACTTCGAAATGTTTGCCCAATTTGGTTGGCCAACATTTTAAAACCTGACTTGACAATCATGCCATGGGGCATGCTGCGTGGCTGCGTGGCAGGGCTAGCCAACTTGTTAGTGGGCGTGGCAGCTGCTGCTGTTGGACCAAAGGAATGGAATGCCAGAGGAGGACTGGGGCGCCCTGCCGGTGCGGCAGGCTCTGTGACGTGACTGCAGCGCAAAAAGTTTTATTCATCAAGCAGATAGCGTCGAGCGTTGTTAAACAACAGCGTAACGAGAGAGAGATAGAGCGAAATAAGGGGGGAAGGGATAAGCAGAGAGTGAGCAGAGAGTGAGAGGGAGCATGTGGAGCGTGGGAGTACCGAAAGGATAAAGTGACAACGATTCTTGGGCCAAATGTTGTGTGCAGCTACACTGCGAAAGAACTTCAACCTGAGCTTTAACATGCTGGCAAAAGGGAGACCGGCAGAGCCAAGGTATGGCTGGGAAGACCAAAGATCGGCAAAGATAAACTATAATTTATTAAAAGAGCGAATAACCTCCGCTGGGACTGGTGATTTTCCATCATGAAATGTCACTTGGGTCAGCCAACCAAAGGCTCCTGTAGCTCCGTGTGTCTAGCAGCAGAACTTCTCAGTTTCTCTCACTCTCACTCTCTTCCTCTCGTGCTCTGTTTCTCTGTTACTCTTTCGTTAATGCCCCATTCTTGTTTTTGTTGTTGTTGTTAGTATTTGCCTCTACTTTTTCCAGTTAATTCCAAACAAATCCCCACAGGCCCAACTTCGAGGCACAAAGTTTTTTCTGCAAGTGTCTCGCTCCGCTCCGCTCCGCTTTCACATTGATATAAATTGTGCGCCCGGGAGAAGGGTGGGGGTGGGTTCATGCTGCATAGCTGGTGCAAGGGTTGCATGGGGGAGGGGGTGTGTGGGCATCATTTACACTTTAAAGTTTTTGCATTTCTCTGGTATTGTTGGGGGGATATAATTTTAATTAAATTCGACAGTTTTTGTTTCACCTTGACTGCAGCACCTTTTACCTTTCCCCCCTGCCCCCCTAAAACGGAACCGATAACTAATTTTAAAGTTTATTTTTTTTTTATTTTTAGGTTTCTGCTTGTGCTGCAGGTTGCAGCTTGCAGCTTGCAAGTTGCAACTCATCTTCAACTTTAATTAAATGTATTGTTTTTTCTATGCCACACTGCGTGTGTGTCTGTGTATCTGTGTGCCTGTGTAGCTGTGTCTACGTGCGTGCATTCTTTCCGCACGCTTCATTTGCTTCTGCTTCTGCTTCTTAGCCCCAACCCGCCCATCCACTGCTCCTCTGCCTTGGCAGATCGCCGCAAAACTTTGCCCAACTTTTGCGTTTTGTGCCACATGCTTGGCGCACACTTCTCCAGCCGCAAACTGTACACTGCCAGAAATAAAGCCCACATATAGCCCGCAGATATCTGGCGATAAGTGGAACCCTTGCATTGCAGGGGAATTCTATGTTTGGCTCTTCCATAAGACACCCCAGAGTCTGGAGTGGAGCTGGAGTCTGGAGTCCAGACAACACCCTTTGGGTGGGGCGGTTCATTGCCAAGGAAAACCTTTATGTTCCAGCTGAATTCAACAGCATAATTGGTCATGTGGGTACTTGCGAGTCTCTTTGCACAGCCTGCGCTGTCCGCTCTTTGTCTCTGGTGCCATTATCTAGCTGGCATTTGTCTGAAAATCAATACCTGATTGCACCTTGCGGCAATTGGACATTTAAATAAATAATTTTCCACAGCCAAAATGGGCTTGCAAAACACACACACACACACACACATGAAGGGCGAATTAAAATGCACACAGCATCAAATGACATTCACAGACCACACGAATTCCGCCTTTAATTAAGATTAAATTGGGCTTAGAGTCAGTCAAATGGAACCAATTGCCAAAGTTGAGTTATTCCTAGACATTTTTCTTAGTGCAGCATGGGGACTATGGGCCACTGTGTGTGTCAGTGTGTGTCTGTGTGTGTGGCATGCATCGCAATGAGTTTTATGGTAGTCAACATGCAATTGTGCGATGGCTCTTCAGTGTTACCCAACTAACGGCGAGAACAGTGGGAGAAACAGGCGAATTCTGGTGGCAAGTGGATGCCGTGCCAGCGGAGAGCGGGGCAGGCAATGGGCCAATGGGTATATAGTATATGGCATATAGTCTATAGTATAGGCTCTCTCTCGCTCCGTGTTTGACAAAAGTTTTGCCTGCCAAGTTCTAATGAGCAAATTCTTTTGGGCAACAAAAGTCGAGCAAATCCGGTACGCAGCACAGTCGCCGCGTCGCTGCTCAGCCAAGTGGGAGGCGCATTCCATGACAGACTGCGTCTCTCTCACTCTCTTTGTCTCTCTCTCCTCTCTCTCTCTCTGGCACCAACTTTTCTCTACACTTCTTTGCGCTGCTCTTCTCCGAGCTGAGAATGCGGCAAGCGGCCACGGGAAGCGAAGTTTTTGTTCGCACTGAAATTCCGTTTCATATTTAAAAATGCAGCCCACTTTTTTGTGGTGAGTGGGAAATCGTGAGAAATTCCCAGTGCATATATGTATATATGTATGATCTGTTATTTGATGATCCAACTACTTATCGATGGTACCCACCACTTTGAATGTACTATACCAAGGTGCAGGATCACTTTGGCATGTACCTAAGGATATTCTTTTATTTTATTATAATTATTATTATTTTTATTTTTTTTTTTTCCGCTCATTACCGGTTCTTCGCTCTCCCTTTCATCTCTTTCTTTCATCATTTCACCTTTGATTTGAAATTCTGTTTTTGTCTCTGTTTATCAGTTTTCAGTTTTCTTTTATTTTTCGTTTTCCTTTCTTTGCAGCGAATTTCCAATCCGTTGCTTTATTTTTCTGCGTCTTGCTTCGGCCTTTCTTCTTGTTAATTTCCGCTTCCCTTCTTTTGATTCTTTTCGTTTGCTTTCCTTTCTTCTTTTCCTTTCTTTTCTTTCCCTTCGCTTTACTTTCCGTTAATTTCCTTTCATCTCATTTGGCCGCTTTTGATCCGATGCGATGCCATCTCCCGCTCCCGCCGCTGCCCCCTGAAGTTTCCGCTTCTTTTCTTCACGCATTTCGTTTTGCTGCTGCTCCTCGTTCATTGATTCTCCTTCAACTCTTTTGCCCGGCTTCCCACTTTTCCCAGGCACACACTTTCACCCCTTTCACTGGGCCGATGTCGCCTCTCCCGTTGCAACATAAATTCCATCTGTAATCTGTCTTATCTATGCCATTTATCTGTATTTATTGCCCCTCTCTGGTTCTCCTTCGCTCTCTCTCCCTTCCATTTCTGCATTCTTGCTCAATTTTTGATTGCTTCTGTCTCGGCAGCTCCTGCTACATAATCCTGCCTGCCTTCTACCTCCAGTTCCGCTTGCTCCTCCTGCTCCTCCTGTTCCGCCTGCTCCTCCTCCTCCTCCCCCTTCATCAGCGTTGATAGTTTCGTTCATTTCGTTTTAATTCGTTTCTCATATTAGATGTCTTACTTTAAATCCACCTCTCCACCCACCCACCAACTTAACCCTCTCTCTCTCTCCGTCTCTCTCTCTCTCTTGGCACCCATACATACATACATACATACATACTTCCCCATGATTTTCATTGTATCTGGATGAACTTCTTTACGGTTTGCCTCTTCAACTTTACAGTGCTTATCGCCGCACTGCCATAGCCATCGCCATCGTCATCGCCATCTCCATTGCCATCGCCATCGCCCTTCGTACACCCCCCCAATGCGGTACTTGCCCCTCCACGCACAGCACCCATAAACATCTTTTTCCTGGGTCTTTCATTCGCTTTCATTTCAGCTTGTCTAGCAGCAATCCACTTGAAGGATGCCACAATCTTTCGTCTGCCCGTTTTCGTCCGGGTGCTGGGTGCCGGCTGCCGGCGTCCTGGGTCCTGTGTACTGTCCCGGGTGCACGTCTTTGTCTTGGAGCTGGCTGCTCCATGGTAGTGCTGGTCCGTGGCTCCGTCGCTCTGTGGCATCAAACCACAACAAATTGCAAAAAACATTTCCATGCGACTTACTTACGTTTCCTTTGTGGGGATGGCTGCCGCTGTCGCTGTCGCTGCCGCTGCCGCTGCCCCCTTTGAAGCTGTCTGAATGGGCTCTGGATCTGGTTGGTGGATCTGCTTGTGCTTGTGCTTCTGGTGGCGCTGCTACTTGTCTGCCCCACTTAATGCCTATTTATTGCCCCTTTAATCTGGGGCCGACCCAGGAGCGGATTGTGAGCCACAGACTCGAGACTTGAGAGTCAAGACTCGAGATGCGGTTGTGGGCAGAGCAGGACAAGAGGCAAGAGGCAGCCAGGCAGCAGGCAGGCAGCAGGCAGCAGGCAGGCATTCATGTGCACTGGACGATGCTGGGAATCAATGGCATCGAATGGAGTCGCCCATATCCATTCGATAATTTAACAATTACACTAAGCACACACAGACCCACCCACATAAACACACAGCTTACGCACACACATTATCATACCCCCCCGAACCTCACACAAGTGCAAGCAATTATCTAATTGATTTTGGTATTACTAAATTTACCCAAAAATCAAATTAAACTCATTTGTATTACAGTTAAATGATTGTCGAACTCTGTATGTGACCCACGCTCTCTCTCTCTCTCACTCACTCTAACTACCTTTGGGTCTGGCTAGCTCTGTCTCACTCTAATTATGCAGCAGGCGCAAATTAATTTATTTGAAATTTAACCAACTTCGAACTGCAATTGCGATTCCAATTCGAACTTCAAACTCCAATGGAGTGAGCGCACTCGAGAGCTGCCGCTGCCACTGCCGCTGCTGCTGCTGCTGCTGCTGCTGCTGCTGCTGCTGCTGATGATGATTCAACAATTTCATTAAAATGTTGCACACAGCTTAAGCAGCGCCCAGGGAAGGGGCTGGGTCTGGGCTTGGAGCTGCTGTTTGGGTATGGGGCTGAAAACCAATATCAAATATTTAAGCACTTCAAATTGCTCGTTTGCACTTGCCAAAATAACTACGCAAAATTCAAGGCGATGAGGATGATGATGGAGGACATAGCCGAGTAGCAGGAGCGGGGAGCCGAGCCCCAACACCAAAAGATGTTGCTGCTGCTGCTGGTTCTGCGTCTACCCAGTGCTCGTAGAATTCGGTTCGCCTGTTTGTCTGAATGTCAGCCTGAATGCGTAAATCTGTAAGACGCAATTGGGGAAAAAGGGAATCAGTTGAATACCCCCCACACTCCGGCCGCAGACTTTGAATGCCAGAGAGAGAGAGACATGCTGATGAATGAATCACTTTGCTGTGGGCTTGGGTATCCGCTAGTCGGAATGTCGCACTCTGCTTGTTCCTTCGGTGAATGGAGAGCAAAGCAGTGCATAGCAGAGAACGCAGCTACTTAGGCCGCACACACGCACAAACACGCAAATACTGCCCCGCGAAGAGCAACTGTTAACCCATCGCACTGCTTCGCTTCAGTCAGCCACAGCCGCTATCTGTCGCTCTCTATCTCTCTCTCCCTCTGAAGCTCTCTAGCCCTTTTGCATGCCCGTCGCCAAGTTGACTCTCTGTTGCTGGCATTATCAAAAATTTAAAGTTTGCCGTTATATTATATTTCCTTAAGTTGCAAATTAAAACCCCTCAAGAACAGCCGACACAAGCACACAGCCAGACACACACGCACACACTGTAGCATATATCTTTGCGCCAGCAGCATGGTTTATTTAACAAAAACAACAAACAGCCAGCCAGCCAGCAGAGCAGCCCAACCAGGCAGCGGTAGCCTCAGTCTCAGTCTTCGTCTTCGTCTCAGCCAGTCGCTGTCTCAGCAGCAGTAAAATGTGCCTTCTCAGCAGCACAGGCACAGGCACTGGCACAGACATTCCCGTTCCAACCCACACACTCACTCACAGTCAACGCGCTGGGCACATTGAAATTGAATGACCCACTTTTTGGGGCTTGGCGAGGGCAGAGTGACGCCAGCTAAAAAAAGATGAAGCCCCCAAAGAAATCAAATGGAAGAGTTGCGCTACACAAAGGCGCAAGCAAAAAAGCAGCGCCAGAGCAGAGGATAAAAGCCATCAGCAGCCAAAGTGTGTAAATGCAAGGTGAGGCAAATGTCTGGCTCCATCTGAAAGATTTTCAGCTTGCTTTGTTTCACAACAAAACACCCACAAACAGATCGAGAAGAAGAAACACAAGAACAGAATGTTCGGGAAGATCTTACCCTACAGCCATGCATGCACCTTGTCGGCTCAGCAGTTAGCAGACGACGCACGACTGCCATTGAGTGAGCGCAGAGAGTGCAGATTGGAGAGTGGAGTGCGAGTGTGAGTGGAAGTAGGAGTGTGTGAATGCGCAGGGGAAACGAGTGAAAGCTTCGCTGCAAAGGCTATGGTGAGTTTCGTGCCAAAGCAAACCGAATCAAGGTGAGGCTTTTACGCACCGACGCTATAGGGCTGCCCGGGTATGCCTCACCTTGCCCGGTCACACCTTGAGCCCGGGCACTCACTCTCACTCACTCTCACTCGCACGCTGCATAAGCTCTGCTTGAGCTGGGCTCACAGCTTCGGCTGGCTTCGGTTGGCTTCGTCTGGCCTCGGCTTTCGGTCGGATTTGAGTCTGAGCCGAGGCTGAGCCGAGACTTGTTCTAGTCACCACCCACAGTCACTTTTGAAGGTGGTGTGTGGTGGTGGGTGGGGGGAGACTATAGGGTGATGGCATGTGGAATGTGCGGACATTACAATTGTAAGCATCAATGTATGCGTTTGTATCTCTTTCTCTCAATGCCTCTGCGCCACCCCTCCCCTCGCTCACTGTTCAAGTGTGTGTAAATATCTCATTGTGTGTGTGTGCGGCGCGTGTTTGTGTTTCTAAGTTCGTTTGCTGCCTTCCTCTGCCCTGCCTGTGCCTCTGCCTCTGCCAGTGTGCTTCGGCCTTAAAGTTTTTGCGGTAATGGCGCTCTGGGATGTCGACTGCCGCCTGATGGACTGTCGACGCCTGGGCAGAGTAAGAAAAGCCAGGACAGGGGCCAGAGAAAGTTGCCAAGCTGGGGTTGTCCACACACAGCATGGCATGTGCAACAGAAGGTTGGGGCAGCCATCCTTTGTGTTCTACTCCCACTGCAGACTGGCAGACTGCCATATGGAAGCCGATCTTACCTTACCTTTACCTTCTGTCTAATATACCCTGGCCCAAGGCAGCAGAGTCAGCGTATACTAGTTCCTGCCTCTGCTACAAGCTTTAACGTCGGCCCATTAGGCGGCGAGTGCGTATTACTTATGTAGCTGTAAACTTGCCGCTCGATTGTTTGCTTTTATAGGAGCTACAAACGTTTTTTTTTTCTCTCTCTCTCTTTCTGGACATCCCTCTATACAAACACACACAGACACATACAGCCGCCTACAGCAGCATTCTTGCAGCGTTCATGGCACGCTCATCTGCGGCCGGAGCTCGTGGAATAATTTTAATTGAAATTACGAAAAAGCAAAATTACATGCCGCCCCCGAATCCGGCACCCAGTCCAGTCCATTCCATTCCTTTTTCGTTCATTTCTTGCCCCCACTCCGTTGCGGCTTAGTAGTACAGTCCGGTCTGGTGCCGGTGCCAGTGCCAGTCCCGGACTCCAGCTTGGCTAAATTATCATTTTAAATCATTTGCGAGGCGGCTTGCAAAAGTATGCAAATAAAATTCAGGCGATTATAGGGTGCCCAAACGGGTACTGAAATGGAATAGTTCGCAAAGTCCTCCAAAGATGCTTATCTATTGGATTTTGGTTATCTCGAAAAGTTGACCTGGAAACGGGGGGCAGCTGTACCGCTCGGTCTTTCATCTTTTTTAATCGAAAATATGCCGGTGGGAAAACTTTGGAAAGCTATTTGTTTTGCGTGGTAGTCGAGGTGTTCTCTCTCATCCGACCGAAAGGTACAGCATCTATTTAATCGAATCAAGTGGCTGGAACTTTGCATTTTGCTAACGATGCTCTGGAGGTTGCGCTGCCATTGGAGCTGCAAGAAGTGCAGCTTTACTGCTCTCACAGGGGCACTGGCAGCTTGACAACGAATGTACAGTTCGTTCGGTACAGTGGGCTCATCTTAATCAGCAAGCAGTGCAATTGCAAGCAGCGCGCCAAGTGCATGGTGCACTGGAAACAGTACTTAACCGTGAACTTCTCGTTGCCCTGTTTTTTTTTTTTATTTTTTTTTTTGGGTTACTTTTGCCATCCGTTGACTGTTCCGCTGTTTTGCGGAATGCCGTAGTTCCGTTTCTCGTCCGTGCGTCCGTCCATCTGTTTGTCCGGGTGTTCGTGTGTCCGTTCGTTCGTCTGTCCGTCCGCTTGTCTGCCAGAATATCTTTCGTTCTATCTTTTGTTTTTGCTGTGTGCCTTTTGGACCATTTTCTTTTTGTTTTCTTTTATTATGAAAATTATTTCGTGCATTTTGGCCTATAAAGCGGGCCTAGCCGGAGAGAGGGAGCCGTAAAAAAAGCGGAGCATGAAATGAAAATCGCATAGCAACGGACACAGTTAGAGCGGGATCAGGAGCACTTACAGTTACAGTAGCCACAGGAGCACCAGGAGCACCAGGAGCACCAGGACGACGAGCCGGCAGTAAAACAAAAAAAAAACAAACTCGATGTTGAATAGAAAAAATGTATCACAAAATGAAAAGATAAAAAAGATAAAAATAAAATTAGTTTTAATAAAGTCAAAAAGCCACAGGAAGCGGCCATAGAGCCATGCCACAGGGTGGCTTGGCGTGGCGTGGCGTGGCCAAAGTAGAAGTGCCACCGAGCCCTGCCACAATGGAAGTTAAATTTGAAAAGCAAATGAACGGAACAGAAGGGAGTGGCTCGGGTCGCAGGCAATGGAATCGAATAAATGTGGGCGAGAAAAAAAACACGCGCAAAGATTAAAAATACTAGCCATGAGCTCTGAAAAAATATTAAACAATTGCAGGAATTATGAATATAAATTACAGCACCCTGGCAGCGCACCGACCAGTGACCCCACCCGTGGCGATGGTGACTTATTTATCGGGACTGGGCTTTAATTAACTGTGGGACTAAGCTGCATGTTAAGCACTGCTAGGCGCTCGGTGGCAGTTCCACACAATTTGAATACTCCCAGTGATCGGAGCAGGAAACTGCATCGGAAAAGCGATGAAAATCCCGCTTAGCCAGGCCAAATAATTGATGATTCCATTATGCATGTATTTCTATTGTAAATTTGATAAATTTGTGTTGATTTCCACGGAATTTGCTGCCAAAACGGGGCGAATTTGAACAATGCCCATCGAGTGCGGGGGGGATACCATTTGGGCTGCTTATCAATATTTAAGCAACTCTTTATCACATTTCATCGATTGTCAATAGGCAATGGGGCCTGGCTCAGGCTCTGGTACTGGTCCGAGTCCACTGGCTCTTCATCTGCCATCGGGAGTGACGAACTGTCGGATGGAGTGACGGAGTGACGGAGTGAGTGAAGGACTAACCAACCGAGACTAGGGTGCTTTCCTACCGGCTACATAACCGCCTATGTGGATCCACTTGTTCACATGTTTGTATATAACTAACTAACATTACACACACACACACACACACACACACATGTGGATGGAGAGCTAAGCAAATATGAAGGGTGCCGTTGGCCGTTGTTGTTTTCCTTCTCATCCCACTCATTCTCATTCCCAATCCCAATCCCATTCCCAATCCCTATCCCAGTACCCGTTTCCGCATCCTCTCTTGTTCGTCCCGCTGCTGTTGTTCCTGTTTACCCAAACTATTTGCCCACAGTCCTCTCTTCCTCTTCCTTTCTCTCTCTCTCTCTGTGCTGTGCTGTGCTGTGCGTGTGTGTATTCTAGAGTATTATAGGGTATACAGTATATATAATCCTAAACTTCCATATGTTCCATATTCTATAGATCTCAATGTCTGAGCTTCTGGCAGTTGCTGGCTGAGATCTACCTCTTTGTGAGTTCGCAAATGAATTTCCGATTGATCTAATCCGGCAAGGGTATCAACACTATCGGCATTCGACTGCGGAACCCTCTGTTCTTTTTTTTCTGTTGTTTTTCTTTCCATTTGCTGGTATTTGTCTGACGACGACGGCAACGCTGAGCAAATTGAATGGAGTCCATTGGCCTGGCGCGCGTAGGCCCTGCTCGGATCCGGAGATGGCAAATGGGTGTGGAACGGCAACGGCAACGGCAAAGGCAATAGCAGAACAGAACCCGGAACAGCTCTAGACGCTGCAAGGACAACACTTAGGTGAGTTATCCTAATAAGACAGAACTGCCACAACAGAACGGAACAGCATCAGAGGCAGAAGCAGAATCAGAATTAGAAACTGAAACAGAAGCGGCAGCAGCAGCGGCAGCCGGAGATGGAGACACAGTTAGAACAGGAACTGAAGCCGAAGCAGGAGCCGGAGCCGGAGCCGGAGCCCTGCCAAAAGCAGTCAACATCGTCCAGTCAAGTGTCGCAAGGCGTTGGGACAGCCAACACTGCACAAAATCATCTCTAGAACTTGCCCAATGCACCCTCATAGCACAGAGCAGGACTCGACCGTTTCTCTCAGTGTACGCGGCAATGGGGTGCTTGGCATTTATGGTGTGACTCGGCTGGGCAAAAACCTTAGTGCAACAATGAACTGGGTCCGAGCCATGGCATGGCAGGGCAGGGCATGGCAGGGCAAGGCAGGGCAGGGCTGTGGGCTATTTCGATTGCAGCAGCAGCAACAGCAAACGGCACAAGCTCCTTCTCTGAGGCTGCTTGTGGCACGGCTCGGCACGGCACTCTCGCAATTGCTGGTTGAGGCTGGTGCTGGTGCTGATGCTGAGGCAGTGCGCTTTACGGTCAGGTTTCCAGCAGTGCTTTTTCTCACCCCGTCGCCGTCTTCGTTTCCATCTGCGTTCCAATCTCAGTCACCGCGTCCGTGTTGGGGCCATTGAATGTGGCACACAAGACGCCGAGGCGATGGCGAATCGGATCGGAACTGTTTAAGCTGAAACGGCTTTCAGTTTATTTTATGTTCGCGCCGAGCACCCCCGAGCACCCCTGAACCCGCTCAGCTGCAGTTAAGCACACATCTGTTAATAGCATTTTTACCCTCTGAGACATGGTCTCCGAGCGGTCCAAAAGAAAAGGTCCCGCATTGATTTATGGCACCAAAGCTTTCGAGGCGAGTACAAAGCATTTTCGGGCGCAGCATTCTGCCCGGTCGTAAGGCCAACTTCATTTTTCAAGTCTAAACAAGTGTCGTCTCAAGTTCGAGTTAGTTCCGAGACGGCCAGCAGTACTGTCCAGCACTCGCAGATAGGCTGTGCCGCTCTCTCGCGCTGCCCAACACTACGCTGCACTGTGCAACACTGCAATTCTTACTTTGCTTTTGTTTTTGAAATGAAAAAAAAACCGGGAAATCTTAAATAAAGACAGAAACCGGAAGGAACGAGAGCCACAGGTAGCTCGACATAAATCCAAACCGAATGGATGGAAAGGCCCCCAACATTTCATCTCCTGCCAGTCAAATTCCGTGTCCTGGGCTGCACAGATGCTCTATCTCCCCGCTGATCTATGGCACATGCCATGGCCGGTCTTGACTTTGGGGCTCTCGCTCTCCCCCTGCCATTGCCCGGGGCATCTTTTTGTTTCGAAGTTTTGGCCAACTCTCATTATACGCATAATAATGGTCAAATAACTATGGAGATTTTCACTTGCCCCACGGCTGCTGCCCCATTGCTGCTGCACTGACAAGGGGACGCGACTCAAGAGCAGGCAGATTGAATTAGGTACGTGCAGCAGTACCCCCCGGGAGGGAGGCAAGGGTAGGGTGCATCAAGTCTCTTAACAAAATGTCGATTATATATTTTGACGTAGTTTTAGGCGAAACACTAGACCCACGCCCACGCCCCAGCCCTCGCCCCAGCCCTCGACCCACGCCCTCGCCCTTGCCGTCTTGACTCGGGTCCATTCCCAGACAAATGCTACGTGCTCCGTGGAGTGGGATTTTCTCTGCTTCTATAACGCGATTATACCCTACCCGGGCACCGCGGGCATTCGACCAGAAGTCTGCTCACAAATTGCAGGTTCCAGGCCAAACGAAAAAAGGTGACGGGAATGCGGATCACTATATCATCGCTGTATCGGTTGGCTTTTGGCTCTGTGTGGGATGGGGAGGGGACTGCAGCTGCCTTGCCTCGTCTTTCTTGGGCGTCTCCTCGCGTTTTCCTTATTTCTGCGCTTTGTTGCGGAAGAAACTTTAACTGCACTGCGGCCAAACGATGGCAGAAAGAGGCAGTGGCACGAGGGGAGGCTGGGGGGGGCATTCGCTTCATGCCATTTTGCCCCCCCTGCATCCTTGCTGGGGCAAGCGTATAGCTATGGCTGGGGCTATTAAATTTCCAGTTCAATGATTAACGAAATTTATGTTTCGGCTTACGTACAACTAGGCGGGGTGGGTATGTGCTGTGTGTGTGTGTGTGTGTGTGTGTGTGCTGTGGGTGTATGCGTGTGTGTGCGTGTGCACGTGTGAGAGCGTGGCTTTGGCTTTGGTGCGTGACGCCTCGAAGGTGCCACTAACGATGCCCGAAGCGGGAGTGCGGTAGTGGGGCTGGGGCTGTGACTGGGGCTGGGGCTGGGACTGGGGCTGTGCCGTGGCCCACCGTTCATGGGCTGTCCGCAAAGCGGGATATTTCAATTAAGTTGCAGGCAGATTAATAAATATCGTGTTTGCAGCAAGGAAATACACACACACACACACAGCCCGGAATACGAGTACATATTTCTGGCATTAAAAGAGGCGCCTGCCACCGACAGACAGACACCCACTAGTCGCGCCAGCCAATTGCCAGTCCAGATGCGAGTGCAGTGCGAGTATTTTATTGCCTCTCCCCCTCTCACGGAGTGGGTTAGCTGCAGACAGGGTTGATTTTATCAGGGAATGCTGCTGATCAGCAATCTGCAGTCCAAGAGCCTGGCATTCATGTTGGAATATTCAAAATGATTGCCTCCACCCAGTCAGCCGAGTGTTGCTCATCTTTAATCAGTTTAAATCCACTTTGAAATCGAATTTTCTCATCAATATTTTCTGTATGTGCCGCATAAACGAAGACAGAGAGAGAGAGAGAGAGAGAGTGAAAGTGCGTGCCTGTGGGCAGGAAAAGACAAGAAGAAAGAAGACCCCATCCGACCCGATCCGACCCGACCCACATGTGCTTGCTGCCTGTGGCATGCTTCAGCCTTCAGCCACTAGCTGCGATGCGTTGCGTTGCGTTGCGTCGCGACGTGTCGGTGGCTCATTAAATATGTATGTCTTGTACGGAGCAGCTGCGAGATGCTGCCTTAGCGTAGTTGGAGAGCAACCACCACAACCAGAGCCATTCAATTAAGGCGCATTTCGTTGCCTCTCTAATCTGTTTGAAATATTGACCAAGCGCAAAATGGTGTCAGGCCCAAAGGAAAACGAAAGCTAAAGGAGTGTGGAGCCATCATCATGGCATGGGAGTCAGGAATCGGTAGTGGGAGGCAGGCAGCAAGGCAGCCAGGCTGGCAGGCTGGCAGGCAGGCAGGGCAATGCCAAAGCAAACATGTTCAGGCATGCAAAATAATGAAGTTGAAGCGCAATTAATTTGAAGTTGGTGCTGTGCCAAAACGAGTTCAAGATCCACTGCACACCCCTCCACCCATCCAGCAGGCAGGAACCAGTTCGCACAGTCCTCACACGCACAGGCCCATCCAGCTGCCCCGTTCTCCAAGAACTACTGAATGAAGACCAATTTGCCAGTGGATCCAGTTCCTGGCTGGAGCCATCGTCCGCATCGTTGCGGGTCAGCAGTGCGTGCTGGTTGTTGGATGTCAACCTGCTCGGACAACCCGGGCTAACCCGTTAAAATCTGAAATCTAAGTTGGGTGGCAGAAGGAGGAGGAGGAGGAGTAGGAGAAGGAGAAGGAGGCCCAGAGACCATGCGCCGCTCCGTTTCCATTTTTGCGCCTTTGGCAGTCGACTTTGCCCATCAACGGAGAGAAGAGAAGAGGAGAGGAGAGCAGCACGAGGCAGGACACAGAAACAGAAAGACAGAGAGTGGGGTCAAAAGAAAACACACACACACACAGACACACACACATAGAGAGAATAAAAACGAAGGAATTTTCTTGGCAGTAAGTTGAATGTTTTTGCTGATGTCCTGCCCTGCCGCCCGTGGAACCCCCTGGAAGCCCGAGACCCCTGCACCCAAGTCCATTGCATTGTACACCAAAAAGGGGACTTCATATAGACAATATATGTATATATACATATATAGTATATATACTCTGCTGTATATACTCGTACTCGTTCTCGTGCTCCGGTTCTGTGCAGAGAGGGAGAGCTGAAGGCAGCCGTTTTTCTATGTCAGTTGCATTTTTCGGTGTGTGTTACAGCCTGACGACGCCCCCCGACCCCCCGACCCACCGACCCCTCGACCCCTGAACCCTGACGACCCCAAAATGACGATGACAAACCGAATTCGTTGTCCGTACACGGTCATAGCCGCCACGCGGCGATAGGAAAAGCTTTTTTCAATTGTTTCCGTTTCGAGGTCATGACAAATGCATTCTCTCACTCTCTCTCCCCCTCTCTCATCGCTCTCTCTCTACCTCTCTCCCTGTCTCCTCTTCTTTTTCTCTTTTTTTTTACTATTTTTTTCTGTGTCTTTCAGCTTTCGGGCGCAGAGATTTTCGCAGGGCAAACAAACAGGAAGGGAAGAGCGACAAAGGCGACAGGCGGCAATGAACTATATCCTCAAACAGTCAGGCAGGAAGTACCACCAGCACCCCCTTAGCACCCCCGCCCCCTCACCACTTCATTCAGTATGCCACCGTTTTTTGTTGCTGCCTGCCTGCCGCTTAATGTCGAGACCTCAATAAAACGTTGCTTACCTTTTGGGAAGAGAGTCTGTGGCGCAAGACAAGATGGGATGACAACAATGCGTAATAAAACCAACAAGCGTGCAGCAGGAGCAACAAACAATGGCCAGCAGGAAACCGAAACAGGAGGCGACTTCCGCATGCCCTTGGAGCGAAAGTCTTTTGGCCTAATGGAGATCGGCAGTCGGCAGCAGCAGCAGCAGCAGCCATTGCAGATCCAACTGTGAGTATCTTGATAGATCCCATGCATCGTTTGGGGCTTGAGATCCAAGCGGGGGGGGGAGCTCCACTGAGCGTCGCTTTGTGGATAGATTTTCCCTGATTAAAGCCAAATGAAGCGCGAAGAGCAAATGATTTTGCATTTGGCCAGCAAGGTCGCTGCACAGCACTCTCCAGACCATCGATGGGCACTGAGGCATCACCGAATTTGTGTGGCAAATCAAAGTGTTGCGAGAAAAAGTTGAGTCCGTCTGCAGTCGGCAGCTGCAGCAGCAGCAGCTTCCACCGAGGGGATGCTCAGGTACAGCGCCATAGCTGAGGTGCTCTTTACGGGCGAGGATTGTGGCAGGTTGTCGTCGCCAACCTGCCACCGGGCGACTGTTGCAAAGTGCTTTGACTTCGTGGCTTCTTGGAGTGTGGAGTGTGGCGTGTGGGGGGTGTGTGGCGTGTGGAGGGAAGACTGCTTCTGCCACTGCGGCTGGCAGTCGTAAAAAATGTAGTTTATATTCAAAATAAATGAGGTTGACTTTATTTACGCGCTTATGCTTTTTATGCGCTTTCCGGCAAATAGCAAAAACACAATCCACAGCAAAATGGAATCATCGCTGATGTTGCTGGCTGCTGTTGGCTGCTGTTGGCTGCTGCTGCAGCGTCGAATGCCTGTGGCATGGGGCGCATAGGGGGCACATCGGCGCATGGGGCACAGACGCTTCTCTGGTGCGGCAACAAACGGTAAACGTAGTGGCAGTAAGTGATTTGTTGTTGCCGCTGCTGCTGCTGCTGCTGCTGCTGCTGTTTCGCTTGTTGCAAATCACCGCGCTGATAATTATTTTTGTGTGCGCCCCTCCTACCATTTAGGGCAGGGCCACCGACAATCCGTTCAGTTCTCTCTCCGCTCTCCGCTCTCCATCACACGCCCACAGTCTGCTGATGCCTCACCCAACCAACACCCCCACCACGACCCCCACCCCATTGACATGCACATGCACATCCCCTATGCGGCACCGCCCCATATTTGTTTGTCCACAAAAGTTATGTCGCTGCTGCTGCTGCTGCTGCTGCCGTTGTCGCCGTTGTTGCTGCCGTCATCGCTGAATGGGGGGGATAAAGCCAAAGCCAAAGCCGAAGCCCGAGCCAAAGCCAAAAAGTTTTCCCTCCATAGTTTTGCCCATCCCTGTTCGCATTCCCCCCGTTATTTTCAGCAGCTCTTTATTTTGAATGGCATACGCATACTCTGTCCGAGGGTACATCTCCAGTCTACAAGGTGGGATATGCAGCTAAGAATTGTTGATCCAATTTCGAAGCCTTAACCTCAGCTTAAATGCTGTTTCGATTTGTCATATTAACCTGAAGAATATTACAGGAATTTTTGCTTAATCGATAAACTAATTAAAGCATGAAAAATGCGACTCAAAAGCCTTAAAAATCTTCTCCTAAACTTAGAACATTTTGTGCTGAATTCAAACAGAAATTCTTCGATTGGGATACGGGGATATAGCGCTAGGTATAGGAGCTCTAGCTCTAATCCAATACTCCAATTTGTTCAATAAATAGATCATGTAGTAGATACTCACAATATTCCCTTTGAGTATCAGACACAAAAGTGAGCAAGTCAGCCACTTAAATGCAGCACCGAACGATAGCTGGAACCATCGCAAATGGATAACTGAACTGTGCGATCTATAATCTAATAGTTTCGTATCGAAATTAACCAAATATGCCATATATCTTGATCACTCTTTAAGGGTATTTAAGCTGCGGCTCCTGGGCAGAGCGCAGCCCTTTTTGCAGTTTTTTTTGTTATTTTTGCCCAAAATTAATAGCGGGTAAAATGTGTAACGTTTTGTCATTGTCCGCCGTGGTGGGGGAGTGTAAGTCAGGGGTTAAACAGAAGTGGATGTTGTAGGGAGATTGTTGCATTGTTGCAAGCCATTTTCTGTTGGCTGTTGCTGTTCATCACGAGTATACCCTGCCAGAGTGTAAAGAGTTCCATAGAGCGTTGCTTCGAGTACAATATGGCACATGAACATAGTGATTATCGCATGATTCATAGGCCATGGCTGTAATAGTAAATTTCGAGAGTTCTCTGAGCGTTGGTTCGTTAGTCGGATGGATCTGTGTTGCTCCTGGTTGTTCCTGTGTGCCCCCTTTTTTGTTCGCCGTCGCTTTTTCCGGATGCATTTGTTTGTGCTTAAACCGAGAGGCATCCATCGGTTTTGTTTGGGCGTGCTGCGGTGGGCGCGGGCAGGCGGCGGATAATGATGGGGTGGGGTGCGTGGGCACGCAACCATTTGCGGCTCCAGCAAGGCTGCGCCCCTGTCACGCCCCTAGTTCGTTGCAGTCAGTCATTAGGCAATTAGCAGCGGCAAATGGGCAGGAGGATAGAAAGATAGTGGATGCTGGAGGATGCTAATGGAGGAGGCCGCTTCATGGGCGCGTATCAATCAGGAATCCATCAGCACTCGCACTGCCCATGCAGGGCGCTGCAAGTGGGAGGATGGGGCTTGCTTTTCCATCAATCAATCATATTTCAGGCACTTTTGGCATTCATTTTGGCAGCGTAGTTATTTCGCTTATCTGTCGACATAATTCCGCCGAGAGTCATCATTTTACAACTAATAGGAATAAAATGAAATGAAATGAAATGAAATGAAATGAAATAAATGCATCAAATACATGTACATTTTCCATGTGTTTTCCATAATTGAGTTGAATGCCAAATATGTGTTTGCCTTGCACAAGGCGGGGTGAAGGGGCCACCCACCCAGAGGGCTGCAGGCTGATGGACATATGATTCGATTGTTGTCCGCAAATGTTCTATACACATGTATGTACGGCTACTTGGATTCAGCAACAGCTAAATACAATAAAAGAATTCAAACCAACACAACACAACCTTTAAGCGACACAAACAACTGCAGCCAAGAAACGGATGAGTAATATTAGACAAAGGCAGAAGGCGGAAGGCTGTAGTGGGAGTGGGAGTGGAAGTGATTTACCTTTGTGTTTTACAGCTGGTGCAGACAAAATTCCAATGAAGCGCAATCAGAAGAAGAAGGCCCAGCCGCAGGAGGCCTCTGGCGCTGTCCGCCCGATCGACACATTCCATGTGAGTAGATAATGGCAATATATTGGGGTGAGGTTACACATATTTTACGCACATAACTGCACGAATTATTATGCTAACTGCTGACAAACTTGCATCAACAACATTTGTTGGACTGAGTTAGCCAGCGACTCTGTCGGTTTCTACGGCTCGGTCCACGGCTGCGACTCCTTCTGATTGGCCAGCTCCAGCTCCAGCTGCTACTGCTACTTGACCATCTCTGGTTTCTTTTCATTTAACGTTGGAACCAAAATTGAAAAGGTGGGAGCGGCTTAAAACTGAAAAAGAAGCGCACGTTATTATTCCATGGATTGCCAGAGTTGTCCCAGAGCTACTCATACACACACGTACTCGTACACTGCCTGCAAGTATTTTGAATTTTCACTTTTTTCCTTGGGCAAGCAGTGCAGAGCAGCTTCAGGCCCAACATCATTTCAACTCCGGCTCATCCATCACTCAATTGAAATTCCTCTGCCTACCAGCAGTGGAAATAAATAAATAAACCAGAATCAGGAAATGCAATGAGCTTTAGCTCATTCAGAAATGACTGCACAGCCACGCAAAAACAAGCCAAAACTAGACTAACACTAAGACATCAATCTGTGCCTATCAATCACAACAGCCAACAACCCATTCCCATTCCCCCATGTTGAGTTCCATCGGTGTCGCGACTCAATCACCATTCATATCAGCAAAACAACGAAAGCAAATCATAATCACACATACATTTGTATGTACATATATCAATCCATTTGAGTCTGTCAATCCGCGTGCATATGCACTCGCTAGTCAATCAAACTGAGCTTTTTTTTGCGCGTCAATCACTGGGTCAATCACTGGTGGTGCTCAATTATTATTGAAATCAATTAACAATTCAATTGCCAAACCAAACAGCCGCCAAATCAATCAATCAATCAATCCGTCAGTCGGCCAATGAATTGCTTGGCCAGGCCACAGACCAAAACCAGAAAATAAAAACCGAAAGCCAATTAAAATTATTCAAACATCAATCAAAATGTCACCAGTCGCAGTCGCAGTCGCCCCTCCGCCCACCGCCCCCACCATCCTTGTCCCGAGCATCAATTAGTCAATTTCGCCCTTATCAACTGGCAGAGACCAGCACCAGCAGCAGCAGCATCGACAGCGTCATCTATTTCAATCAGCCTGACCTTTGACCGCCGCCTAAGCCGCTTGCTTGGACCCTGCCCTTGCCCCTGTCCCTGCCTCAGCCTCTGCCTCTGCCCAATTGTCGGCCATCGTCGATGTCGTCCTTGTTGTCGTCCTCGTCCTGCTCAATGCCAATCCCAATACCAATCCCGAAAAACCCAATCTGCACCATTAGCCATATAACCCATAAGCCATAACCAGCAAGCTGTAGCCCGTAGCCCGTAGCCCGTAACCCGTAGTCCTTTAGTCCGTAAGCCGTAACCCAGTTTCAATTGAACGCATTTTCACATGCCATTGCACGGGGTGGGGGTGGTCCACCGTCTCCTTCTCCGCCTCCGCCTCGTCCTCATGCTCTTACTTCGGTTGCGGCATTTAACATGCATGTGACCAGAGTGCGAGGGAAGGAGGCTGTGGGCTGTGGGGTGTGGGGTGTCCGGACGCCGGAAAAGCCCCATTTTATGCCCATCCTCGGCATCCACCTTCCCACCATTCCAACCATTCCAACCATTCACCATCCATCCATCCATTCGACTTGGCTTGGCTTATTATTTTTTGTGGCCAACGCTGGCCAAGGCAATAACCGAACCAAATTGAAATCAAACACAGGCACGCACATCAGAAATCATCATCATCAGCCACACTCACCCATACACACACACCCATACAACACAGCACAACACAAACACACGCATATACATATTGATGTATGTATGTATGTGTATGTGCATGTACCCACCCTCTTGTTTGTATTGGGTGCGTGTCACGATTTGATTCCTGTCTTTACGAGGCGACTTTAATTGCTTTGGCCGTGCAATCAGACGCGACCAAAAGCGCCATCAAATCGCTCGGAAAACGCGCGCGCGCTTAAAATCACCTTAATCGCCGCCGAATGCCAAAAATGGAGTGTTGCTGCGCGGGCTCAGGGGGGTAAAGGTTAGGGGCGGTAGTGTAGTGGGGGGGGGCAGGATGAAGGCTGTAGCCTGAGCTACAGTTTATGCCCAGATCCATATCATGAATTAAGTGAATGCGATTTGTTGTCTGAGACATGATAAGTACTCTGGATTGGATAGCAGTGTCACCGGAGTCACTGGGATGCCACTTAAATGGGATTTACATATATTCGAGTCTTCGTGTGCGCTCGTTTTCTTTTATAGATAACAATTATTATTTTTGGCTAATTTTCAATCGAATTTGATTTGAGGAACCTTAGCCAGAGCACTGCTTAGATGTTGCTTACTGCTTTTATTTTCTTATATGCTAGCTAGACCAGCCGTACTGCTTTAGTAAAAGGGTCATGGATGGTTGTTCAAAGCAGAGTACGGGTACTGTGTGCCCAAAAAAACTCACCTTGCTCTACTATTGCAAACAATCAAATGTGCTGCACTGCTTGGTAGCAATGTGACTGCTTTCTATGCCTTTTTTTTGTTTTTCTGACCTTTTGCGCTTCTTCTGCTTGCAAAACAATCTTAGTAATTCCCCGCCCCCGCCGCCGACAATGAGCTCAGACGAACAAGACAATAACAACGCATAAACGCATTAATCTGTCGCCGGACTTCTCCCTGCCATTCATTCCATCCGCTGCATATACGTTCCAAAGAGAGAGAGATAGTGCTGCACTTTGTAAAAGTGTTTTGCCCATTTACGAGCCACTGAGCGCGCCTTCGTGCTAAGGTGCGTATCAAAACAATGCGACTCAAAAAATATTTTACTCACTGGCCACTAAACAAATAAAACCAAAATGCTTTCCATAATTAGTAAGTATTTAAATACTCTGGTTTTTGGCTTAGTGCCAAAAGTTCCTGCGCTTAAACTGGTTTCACTTGCCATGGGAACATTCGATATGCAAAGTTTTGATACGCACCTTGTGCACCGCTACTCTGCTGATATGCTACTGCTGCTGCTATTCGCCTCTCCACACTCTCACCAAATTCTCTCCAGTCCACTCTCCACTCCTGCTCCCGCTCTCACTCTTTCGCTCTTTCTGAAACTCTGACTGCTTTGTCAATCAACGTTTGGCAAATGGCCGTCGCAGGCGGGGGCGGTTCGGCGTCACTTTTACAAGTGTTGTTTGCTGTTGTTTCTGTTTGTGTAGTTGTTACTGTTGCTGCCGCCACTCTTACTACTACTGCTGCTGCTGCCGCCTTCCTTTGCTGCCGTTGCAACATTGCCAGAAATGCACATCCAGCACTCTCCCCTCTCCACTGCTCTCTCTCTCCTCTCTTGCACTCTCTTCGCACTGTTATTCTCTGTCTGTGTACGACACCCCCCTCCAGGCAACCCCTCGGGCAAGATATATGTTGACAGGTTGTGAAAATATGAGCAGCATTTTGCTGCCTGCCACCCAGCGCCAAATGTGTTGAAAAATTGAAAAATATTTCGCCATCGATGCGCTAAAATATGGTTCCCCTCACCTTGCCACCCAGCCCAGTACTCAGCCTCCACGCCCAGTAAACCAAGAGCAAATCGTTGGCAAAATGCAAAAAGGGATTGGTCGAGTAGAAAGGAAGAGAGGAAGCCTGGAAAAACCGTTTTCTATGTCGAAAAGTTTTTGGCATGATGCCAGGAGCAGGGGGGGAGCCGGAGCCGGAGCCAGAGCAGGAGCCAGAGCTGGAGCCATTCCCAAAGTCACGAGGAAATGGGCAGCATGTCCTGCTCAAGGTATATTAAGTAGGAAGGTAAGGCAGTGCAAAAGATGCCCTGCTTGATGGCTGTACAAGTCTTTCCTCCTATACGTTCTATCATGGTCGTGGCTCCTGTTCGGTGTCCCCCTGCTGCTCTCTCCCTGCTCCACTTCCTGTTTATGTCTTCTTGCGGCGTTTACTTTTGTCAGAGCTTTTGTTATTGTTACAGGGGAAGAAAGGAGGGAGATAGAGATGGAGATGGAGAGAGAGAGAGTGAGAGAGACTCGAGAGTGAACAAGCTGTGGGAAGCGCAGCTTTTACTTTGATTAACTGACGAGCGGCAGGCAATTGGCACAATTGGGGCTTTTGGGGGGACGGGGGTAACAGTCGATGGACTAAAACTGAAAGTGAGGTCATGGGCGGGGGCGGGGGCGGGGTGGGTCCAGTCATTGTTGTTGATTTAGGATAACGCAAGTGAACGGTAAAAGGTTAACAAAAATGGATAGGGGGGCATTTCGGTGCCTGGGGTCGCAGGAGCATAAAGAAAATCAGAAAAAGATGAGCAGCTGAAAATTTGCCTCTTCAAATAAAAAGCATGGGGAATGAGACTGAGACTGGGGCTGGCAGCAGAGCTACTACCAGAGAGGGGAAGGGGAGATGAGACCAAGATCTCTGGCTGCTCTGGGGTTTGTTCTCAATTTCCCTTTTTCATTGAGCGGAAAAGTGGTGGCGGTGCGGGGAATGGGGCAAGTGAAGCCACCGCTGGGCACCGCTTGAACAACATTCAAGTAGATTTAGAAAAAAAACAGTAAAAACTCTCCGGGATGGCCAGCAAAGGTTTTGGCGTCGGAACCCAATGGATATGCTGCAACGTATCTGAAAATTCAACAGAGCAATTTGCCTGTTATATTCCATATTCCATATACTAGTTGCCCCTAGTCAGTGCCTGCTGCACTCCCACAGATATCTTTAATCTAGTTTAAAGTTTTACAGCATCCAGTTTACTCTTCATTATTAGATTGAAGAGAAATAATGTCGGAAAATACTTTACTCGTAAAATAAACACCATTTTTTATTAGATCGTTGGGATGCAATGGCTGCACCATCAATTTGCTTTAGAGCCACTACGTCGAAGCCCCACCAACCAACCGATGGGCGCTGTTCCATGACGAGCGAGGCCATGCTGGCGCTAGTGTCCACCTTAGCACCACTCTATCGAGCATTCACTGTATATATGTACATATACATAAATATATATAGCATACATACATACACAAAATGAGAGATACAGTGAGTGGTGGGAGTGGGGCAGCTAGAGAGGCTCCAAAGCCAACAACTTGTTAACTTTGCTTTTTATTTGAAAAACTCTCCCTCTCTCGCTCCCACTTCCCCTCTCATTAGCCACCCTTCGATATCTGGTATAGCTGGTAAGCAGCTGTTCCATTCCGCCGCCCACTCTTGTCGGTCGCTTGGTGCGAGGCTTCTGTCCTGCTGCTGGTTCCCGCATTTCCCTTATTTATGGACCCAGCCGCAGCGACGCCATTTGCCTGCCCCTGAAAAAAGGTCCATGGGAGCAGCGCAAAAAGAGCAAAATGGCGGTGATTAGAGCCGGGATCTGCCTCTGCCTCTGCCGCGCTCCCTGGCCCATGCTCCGCTCTACGGCTCTACGGCTCTACTTTCAATTGAATTGAATTTAATGCATTTAATGCCGACACATAGACAAGTGCAGCGGTGTGTGTGCCTGTTCGAGGAGAAATATTATCTCTGCGGCCGGGCACAGTGGGTCCAAAATAGGCTCATCCCATGGTATCATTTTGATCCTTTATATTTTATATTTCTATAAAGGCAGGGCGGGAGGTCTGCCTGAATTTATATTTTTGGAGTGCAGGAATATAAAGCTGAAAATAAAAACAGAAATCATAAGAAGCTTGGCCACAGGATGCGTTAAACTGTCGCGGCACTTGTTTTTCTACTCGAAAAGTTTCGATTGGCTTGAGCTTCTCTGTGTGTCCCACTGTGGCGCCATTTGGGGATAGCCAGAGACAACAAGGACAGCGACAGGGACACGGACACGGACACGGACATCGATAGCACCAAGGACAATGGCAATGGCAACAACAAATAAACAGCGAAGAGCAAACATCAATAATCTATTTTATATTAAAGTTTATTATTTTTCACACACCCACCCACCCATACACACACACAGACCAAATACATTTGTGTGAATTTGTTTACATTCTCTGTTGGCGGAAAAAGTAAAATGGAAAATGGAAAAAGCAAAATGGAAAGAGAAATGGAAATTCATTTGATTTTGGCCACGAAATTGTGTGCGGGCGGTGGGGAGGGGGGGACTGGGACATCACCTGCTCCTGCTCATCACCACCTCATCGGAGGCATGCCCCATCAGCATCAGCAGCGGCATCGGCATCCCTATCCACGTCCTACGGTTGCTTCCTTCCTTCCTTCCCTGCCATGACCGAGCTTCGTTTATAAATATTTAAGTGCTGCAAGCAAAACTTTGCTCCAGGGGCAGGAGAAAACAGCTTAAGCTAAGTAAAGGCCCCGTTTTGGGGCAGGCAGCAGCAACAGCAACAACAGCAGCAACAAAAGCCAACAAGCCAACAGCCAACAGTGGCAGCCACTCCACTCCACTCCACTTCACTCCACTTCACTGCTACTGTGGCACCCACTCCTGGCATGTGTTAATGAAAAGTTTCAGGTCTCAGTTTACAATTTGAGGCAACGAGCATTAGCCATGTGGCACAGGGCACAGGCACAGGCACACGGCTCCTGTGTCCCCTCAGTGCCTCGACTGTGGCTCATTATCAATAGCATTTATGACTCTGCTGTCATGGTAACTTTGCTCTTTATATGGCCCTGCTCCTCCTGCTGCTGCTCCTCCTGCTGCTTCTCGTATCCATGCCAGTGTTCCTCTGTCTGTGAAGTAGCTGGGATGGCCATCCCAGTGGCCATCGGGCTCATCATTCAGGGCACAATCTTCTGCTAAATAAATTCCTTCTTCTCGCATTCAGCTCGGAATCTGATCTGTGCTTTAGTGAGGGTTCTGCTCCGCTTGGGCTATGATTCCTTTTGGCTTCAAAAAGTTACTAGTTTTGCCAATTCTAATTGCAAACAGTTTTTGGCCAAAAATTATTGCATTCTGCTTTGCTGGCTCCTCATCCACGGACGCTAGTCTGGGTCTGGCACTCTGACTCTCTCTCTCTCTCTCTCTCTCTCCCTCTCTGCCTCTCTCTCTCTCTCTGTTTCTGTCTGTCGTGTCATGTACACAAATTGCTGCTTATTAATGTCAGAAATTTCTAATTGCAATTTCTGCATACAAATTGCTCAAACTAACTCCAGGCCGCCCGCCACACAGCGCAACGCGCACAGCACACAAAACCCAGAGCCCGGACCAACCCGGACCAACCCAGACCCCAGACCCACGACCAGCGATGCCAAAAGCAGCAGCAATGAAATATTTCGACTAATTTCCACAATAAATTTTGATTATGTGCGTGGCTTCGAGGGTGTTGGTAGGGGGGCTGCTGAAGAGCAGCTGCAGGGGCAGCTTGAAGCTGACTTAAAGATCTCCCCGGTCTCCTGTCCCCCCCTTGCTTACCAGTATTTGACCAGGAATCGGAACAAACAAATTTCCTTGCCTTTGCCATAATCAAGCAGAGAGGAAAAAACGAGCAGAAAATTTGCATATTTACGAGTTGCCCCACCAAGAACTGAATGGATTCTCATCGGTAACTGACAAGTAGGGTCTGCTCTGTCTGTCCGCCCATTTGTTTGCACAATTTTCCAGTCGGAGTCGGAGAGCTAGAGGCATCATGTATGATTATATCATGCAAATCAATGGCATTATGATTGGCAACTCAAAACAAAAGCGCAACGAGAGCTACGGAGCATAGGATCCAGCTAGAATATGGCTACAGCTGTGGAGCAAAGGGAAAGGGGCTGCCTCAGTCGGATACTCACACGCGTGCCATGCAATCGGAGATGGTGGTGTGCTGAAGGATGGTGCATCCAATATTTACGCCGCATCTTTCTTTCTTTCCTTCTGCTCTGCTCTGTTCCCTGTGCTTGGGGGTGGTGGGGGGGTTGCATTCATGTGATTTATTACAGTTCGTTCAATGGGAGACAATTAAATTGGCCGCTTTCCGTTTTAAGTAGACATGAGCCAAGCCCACACCCACAGCCACATCTTTCCTTTTACCTTTCTTTGCACTCTTCTCTGCTTGCTCTGCTCTGCTTGCACTGCTCTGCTGCTCTCTGCTCTGCTTGCTCTCTGCTCTGCTTGCTCTGCTCCGCTTTGCTCTGCTCTCTTTCTTTCTGTTTATTTGTTTGTTCATTTAAAAATATGTCGAAAAATATAAAACCCGTAACAAGAGCAACAACAGGAGACAGGCGAACAAAACAAGAACTTTCCGTACACAAACACGTAACCAGAGAACCCAATTTTGTGGCCAGTGGGGGCCACGGGTGGCCAGGGGGGTGTGCTGCTTTCGGTGAGCGAAGGGATAGAGTGGGGGGGTTTGTGTCTGCGTTTCTGACAGCAGACTGCTGGTCAGGGGATCATTGAGAGATACAGCTACAGCTCCAAACAAACAGACTTGCCCTGCCCGCTCCCTCGCCGCACACCTTCCACAGTGCACAGAAATTGGCAATTTTGCATAATAGTGATAAATTTTACATGAGAGCATCGGGTGGCACGGGGGCACAAGGGCACGAGGGCACGGGGACTGGGGCATAGTTTTGTCCCTGGTAAATGCGGAACGGAGCGGAGCGGAACACAAACGTGTGGCTCGGCTGGTAATCTTATCGGAGCCCCTCGTTGGGGCACACTGGCGGAATCTCCTTAAATAGCAATTGGATATTATGTGAGATTTGTGACACCGAAATGGCAGCGAGATAAACTGCAAAATGAAATGCCAAACGGCGAAAGGATGAACAACGGCGCCACATAAAAACCCGAAACAAAAACAATAAAAAAAAGGAGCAAACGGAGCATTCGAATGCAGGACACGCCTCGCCAGAGGGGCTCTACGGGATCCGGCATCCCGGTATGGGCAATCCTCGGGTTGTTCTTTTTTTCGTTGTGTTCTCTGCTGCTGGTTTTTGTGCCAGCTTTGACCCGGCATTATCGGTAAATTTGTTGGCTTTCGAGCGAAAGTCAAACGTCAAAAGTGTGGGGGCGCTAAGGGTCGTGTGTTTGTGGGACAACTACCAGAAGCAGCTGCAATTAATCAGACACAAATGGAACTATCTAGAGGTATTCCTGCACAGGAGCGCCGTCCAGATAAATGCTGATGGCTCCCGGGGCTCGAAAGGTTTGGGTTCCTGGAGCGGAAGCCACACTTTCCGCACTGATTTCTTCACTTGGTGCCGCATTGACGCGCGTCTGCTTTGGCCATGCAGCCACCTGCTATCAATAATTTGCATGCTCTGATCTTTTTGCTGCCCTGCCAGGACGATTGAGCCCACAGTGGACTCGACACTCTGACAAGTCTGAGGGCGGCTTGGGGGTGGGGTGGCTATTTTTGAGTGTAAAAAATTGTAAAATTGCAGTTGTACCTTCGAATACATATTTTGTGGATTGGCTGCTGCTGCTGCTGCTGCATGCCCCTGCTGCATCACTATTGCTCTTTATTGCCTGCTTACATTTATTTAACAATATTGCATGCGCCTGTCAGTGCGTTGTTTCCTGTGCATCCCCTGCAGGCACCGGGACACTCACTCTCCTGCCCCATGCCACTTTTTGTACCTCACTTTTGGGGATCCCTGCGCTGAGGGGTATTACGATGCGGGAGCAGATGTTTGCCATTGCAATGGAGGAGGCATAAATACATACATACATACATTTATATGTATGTATGTATTTTTGTGTTCATCTTAAGTGGAATCATAGATGGAAATCGATTTCTTTTGCTTCCACTACCATTGCCAATATTCTATGGCTTCCTTCAGGAACAATTCGTGCTGGAGAGTATCTAATGCTTCGGCTTACGCATACATACATATAACCAGCATTTCTTTTTTTCTTTGTGTCTGTGTGTGTGTGTTTCTGTTTTTTTCATTGCTTTTTTTTGGGCGCTTGGCCGCACTGCCTTTTGCTTCTGTATTCTCTGTTTTCTCTGTTTGCTGTCAGTAGGTAAAAATTCCAATAAATAATTGAAATGGCTGTTTGTTACACCCTCTCCACACCTCTCCTCTCCTTTCCTCTCCATTGCTCGCTTGCTCCCTCACTCTGTCTGTGATGCATGCCTCGGCTGCTGCTTCTGCCACTGCTTCTGCCACTGCTGCTGCTGCTACTGTTCATTCGCCCTTTGTTTGGCTTGATGTTTTTATATCTTTTGTGACGCATCTCCAAATGGCAGAGGGGGAGAGAGAAAGAGTTGGATACGGCATACGGCATACGCGCTCGGCATTTTTATTGCTGTTGCACACACACACACACACACACACAAACACACACCCATAGAGCACTCCCCTCTCGCCGCAAGCGAAAATTCGTAGCAAGAATGTATTCAGAAATTACAATTTTGTTGCTTTATTAATAAATTGTTAAATTTTTAGTGAGCCTCTGACCCAGCGACCGTCGCCCCACCTCCCCTTATCAATGCCTGGCATGACCACAGCAATTGTGTGGCGTGCACCACCCCACCCCATCCCACGTGCACTTCTGCCACATTTTTGCAGCCGCAGTTTTGTTGCGGCATATTTTTGGCTGCCTACTTTTTGGGGTCGCACCTGGGTCTTCATTGGAATCCGATTGCGATTCCGATTCTGATTCCGATTCCCATCTCCGACTACAACAGAAAAGGATACTGTAGCGGGGGGCTTCCCGATTTGTCAGCGGCTTGCGGATGGGGAGGGGAGAGAGTCTAGAGAGCAACGACAATATTTTGTATGGAGTCATGACCCCAAAAATGTTGCTGCAGCTGGAGTGAAAAATGAAGAGTCATAAAATGGGGCGACCTACAGGCAACTTCCATTAGTTACCCGTGCCCATTAGAAGAGAGCGTTTTCCTCCGCACACACCCCTAAGCCACCCTTCGAAGAGTGCGCTTTTAGTGCATAAGTTGCATCAATGATAACTCGAAAAATGAAGCTGAATGGAGGAATCTTGCAGAAGGCGCTGCCTTGCGCTGGTAAGCAGTGCGAGGAAACGGAAACAGAGAGAGCAGAGGGGACAGTGGAGACAGTTGGTGGGGGGTAACAGGCTAACAGGAAAGCCAACGCGCTGATTTATGATGGCCCGGCCAAAGTTTTGCCCCAAAGTCTTGCAGTTTAGCGCCTGGCAAGTGATAAACTGCAAGGACTCGAAAGTTGTGGCGCCTGGAGCGTAGCTGCGTTCCGCTTATTAGATTGTATTTGATGGTCTCCTATCCCCAACAACCAACAGCCAACAGCCAACACCCAAGATCCACTCCACTCCACCCAGCCACCTAGCTTGCAACGGCTGGCCAGAAAATGGCAGCTGGCAGGGACACTCTTCGGCAGTAGAAAAAGATTGCAGCTGTTGGGGATGATTAAAGCTAAGCATACAGACTCACTACCTGCACAAATAATGCACATAGATTAATGATCAAAACAGGAAAATGATTAAAGCGAAATGCAGATTATCTCAGGAATTATTTCGAACAGGTGGCCAGCAGTGGCTCGCAGCTCAAGCAAACAATGGGAAATACTCCAGAGATGATCTTATTTAATGCCAAACCATCCACAGGCAAACCCTCGAGCAGTCGTCCCCTGTCATGTCAGAAGGAAGGGTGACCTCCACAAGAAGCGGTGACCCCGAGTCACTCGTTATTTGCTCGCCGTTTGGCTGGGCAACTTTGCTAACTGGCAAATCTCATTAATTTAGTCATCTTGCCCCGCTTTTGTAGTGCAAATGAGTCGGCACGGCACAAAGTTCACGTTCCTGCGGTGCCCACAGACGGGAGCCCCGGGGACCCTTTCTGCCTCCACATACCCTAGTCCCGGGTCCTAGTCCCGTGGGCACTTTTTGTGTGCATATGATGGGATGGGAAAGCGAGTCATTTGGCTGGAGTTCAACGTACTGCCACCTACCACTACGTACGGCCACGGATACGGGTACGGCTACGGATACGTGACAGGTTCGGCCTGGCCTCCACCTGGAGCGGGGTGCCGTGCGCCTAGAGTCCTCGCTGTTCCACTTGAGTGCGCTTTTCCCTTGGCTGCAGTGTCGCCGCCTGTTTATGGCCTGCTGTCAAATTAATTGGCTTTTCCGGCTTCGCCTTCACTCCCGCAACCTGCTGCCGGACTTGGACTCGGACTCGGACTCAGACCTGGACTTGGACGGGACTGCTGCTTGACAACTCATTTCCTCGAGCCTTGAATTTCTCACGTAGTGCGACGACGCGTGCCATTTGGCTTAGACCCCGTCTCGGTTTTCGATTTGGTCAGTATCGCTGTGAGCATTGGCCGGCACGGCTGTCGACAAACTTTCCGACACGGACGTGGTCGGAAGCGCTTGGGGCCCCTCACTCACATGTCCCATGGAATAGCCCGAAAGGAAGTGGGCCAACATCGGAGCACCGAAATCTCTTCACACTCTTCGCACACTGATCGCAGCCCCCTCGCTCTCGGTGCCTCGCCCAGAGCACAGGGCACAGAGCACTGAGCCAAGTGCCATCCATCCATGTCCAAGTCCTGAGTGCTGCGCTGCCAAGTCCTTGAGTTGTTTTTAGAATGCCTCCAGCTGCGTTTTGATTGCCCCTCCTTCTGCCAGCAGACTGCACCCACCTACACACCTACCCACCTGCCCACCTACCCACCTGCCTATGTGCACCAGCAAACGCTTTTTTTTATCTATGATATTAGAGGATCGCAATTTAATTCAGTCCGTCTCAATACTTTTTAATACCCTGTTCACTGGCATCAAAAACACTCAAACTCAATTTTTCGAGTGAGCTATTTTCATGATGAGTGAGTCTCTTTCCTAAGCGTAAATATTCCCCTGAATTTGGGACAATTTTAAGGGGGTAATTAAAGGGAAATTCATGATTTCTCCTGCAAATATTTCCCCTGAATGATTTTTAGCGGTTTGGAACTTGGTTAGTGCCTAGTCAATTGTTCAACCACCCAAGTCTAAAGTACCAAAAATTACCTTATATCGTAAGGGAACTTTCACTAGGAATTATTAATATAATCCATGTTTACCATAAACACTTTTGCCATAAAGCGTGCCTATAAACGCACAGACAAGGAAATTGCTTATCGTAAGGGCTTTATGGTTAGTTGTAATGGCTGCTGGTTGCGCATAGAGTTAAGGGGCGTAATAAACGATACGAGAGCCAGCCATATAGTTCGTGTAATATATTCGACTTAGTATTAAAATCTGCGTAGGTAAATCTTAAGCGCCACTTTTTCCACATAAAAGTAAAGGTACACCTATTATTGGTGTAATCCAACAGCACCCTGAGGGTATTTATGGGATGCGATAATAATATCCTTATCATGGGATATTAAATCCAGCGCCCCTAGCTCTGAGAAGAAATTGGATAATATTAGTTAGTTTTTCTACCCTAAAATACCCTTCTACATCTATTTATACATAAACCAGTCGAGATATTGTTACATACAATGTTTACCATAAATTGCATTCGTACGGGCTTTATGGCAGCTTAGATTTTAGCTCAGTGACGATATCCGCGTTTGCTATCCGCTGGGAAATAGTTTGTTTAACTACCCAGCGGATGAAATATTGTAGGTGGAGCCACAGCTATCCATTAACTTTGAGTTCAGGGTGCGAAATGTAATTTTAGGGAACGGTGACAGGTGTTAATTATGACGACCCAGCGACAGAAGCCGCAGCCCGCAGCCATAATTGGATAATTATCCACTGGGATGTGGCGCCTCATCAGCCTTATCAGTGGATTCCTGCCACATTCCATGCGTGTGCGTGTGCGTGTGGTTGGGGCACGCCACTAATTGTGGTTGGGATCTATCTGGGAATGCAGATGAAATCGATTCGATTCGTGTCGGTTCGGTTCGGCCACAAGGGAACCCCCAATTAGGCCTGAAATAGCCCTAGGGAGGGGGGGTGGCAGGAGCAGGGCGGAGAGCAACCTTCAATGTGTGGGCTCTGAACTTCCGCCGTGCACAAGGCTCTCCACAAAGGTGTCCTTGGCTCTGGTTTTGGCTCTGCCTCAGTCTCCGTCTCAGTCTCAGTCTCGATCCTGGCTAAGCGCTCGCTTGCGTAATATTTTCCGCTGCCTGTCGGTGCAGCCCTTTGTTCCATTTTGCCCGGAAACGGAAGCAATACACATAAGCCCACATGCACACAGCACACAGCCCACATGCCCACAGACAGTGCCACAGTGTGTGTGGCACAGACGCGTACAGATGCAGGCTGTCACTGTCACTGTGACTGTGACTGAGATCCCACATTCCATTAACTGGGTCAGGCCCAGCCCGCCTTTCAACGCAGGTTTCATTATTTCTGAAACAGTATTGTTCCGTGCAGCCTGTCCTAGTTGAGGGTCCCAGCTGTGGCACAGCGCCTCAGGGGCACAGCTGTGTCATGGAACCTCTGGGAGACAGCTGTGGCACAGCACCTTTGGGAGACACGCTTCATATGGGAGTGGAACTGCTCTGGGAATCTCCCACTGGGAGCAGTTCGGTTCCAGTTTGCAGCTGACCACTTACAAGGTGCAGAAATGGGTGCCCATGGGAGGAAGATTAATGCTGGAGTTCCACTGAGTACCCTTGGGGATCATATGGAGCACCAGTCGTTGCAGTTGTCTTTGCTGGAGGAGTCCCTCAGTCCACTGCCAGGAGAAATTGCAGCCTCACGCTCAGCTGTTGACCCCCAAGACGAGTTGAAAGCTGTGATAGAGCCACACACTAATAAATCCTCGTATATATGCTTTGGCATTCTTCTTGCTAAATTAAAGCATCCTTCAGGAGATCCTTCTGTACGCTGCAACGGGGCATCTGTCACTCAGGGGTCGCATTAGAAGAGGACGTGGAACACTGAGCACATACTCGACCGCGTACTCGTGCTGGCACTCACACTCACACTCGCCTCCCCCCGCCCCATTCGTAATGCGCGGCCACCAATCACGCCGTGTGCGGATTGCACGTACCCCCAACCCACTGCAGCCCACTGCAGCCCACTGCAGCCGCATTCCCCTGCCACATTACGAAACGTAGGAGAGCGTCGACAAAGGTCGACAAACCCCATCACAGTAGCCATAAAGAAAGTGTCATGTGGAGGTTTGGGGCGGTTTTAGTCGAATAATGCCAGTCGCTTCTCTAGCCCTGCTTTAGTATCATTTCCTACCAACTGTCTGAATAGTCTCCATACAAATACCTAGCACAAAATATTTCCAAAAATTTATTTCCAAATTAAATCCCAAAATTGAATCCATCTAGAACGAAGCCATGTCCGGGGGTATGCAGGAACTTCATTCCAAGACGGCCCTCAAGGCGGCCATCACCGCCGCCTTGAAAGCAGAGACTGTTGGCAAGGGGAGCGGCAGTGCCAGCACCAGCGGCAGCGTTGACGAACTGAAGGAGGTGATCGGTAACAGTGTCGCCAGCCAGAATGGAAACGTAAGCGGAGGCGCAAGCGCAACCATGCAACAGCAGAGCGTCAGCGGTGGCACGGGCACGGGCACAGGCACAGGCACAGGCTTTGATGCAAGTGGCTATGGAAGAATTGACGGGATGGGATCAGCACACAGCAACGGCAACAACAACGGAAGTGGAAACGGCAACGGAAACGGAAAATGAAAATCGAAGCGTGGGAAACATCGTCTCTGAGCGCAGACAGTCGATCTGCAATGTAATCTTTGGAGACGATGAGCGGAACTGCGGCAACGGAAACAGCAACGACAACGGCAGCATTGACAGCTCTTCGGGCGGTCTCTTTTCTCGCATTTTTAGACGAGTCGATCGCCTGCTGCGTCGCTGGCTGCCTGGCTACAATTATCTACGCGGCAGTGGCGGCAGTGACGACAGCGCAGATCTCAGCTTAGTCATAGTCGGCAATGAGTCCGGAAATGCCAACGAAAATGACTACGAGGATACGTTTGCTGGCGTAGAGGTGGCCAGCGAAGAGCCGCTACACTTGGCTCAGGTGCAGGTCCAGCGGGGGCGCAGCTTTTCTACAATGAGCGGCCATCGTAACAAATGGATGTCGAATGACATCTACCTGAGCGGGGGCATCACCCGAGCCGAGTTCAGCGCCCATCTGGAGGGCATCCTGCAGAAGCGGATGCTCAAAGAGAACCAGGAGACAGTGCTGTACCTGCAGCACTAGCAGCCTCAGTCGCTGACGATGTCAAAGCCGAAGCCGAAGCCGAAGCCGAAGCCACTGATTGTTGTGCCTTAACTTTCGGCCACTTCCATTGTAGCACAAAAACCACAGAGAGAATTCATTAAATTTAAATAGAGAGAGCAGCAACACCCAAAACACCAGCACCCACTCGCCCATCAATCCGCCATTAAAATTAATTGTGAATAATGACCGCAGGGACTGCAATGAAGAGGGGTGGGCGGGGGGCTGTAGGCCGCTTATGAAGAGTTGATTCCAATGCGGTCCCATGGGTGCCACAAACCAAGGGCAAAGCGTGCCGCGTGTATGCGACTGTGCGATACCTCGCATAGCCTGAGAACAGCTAGAAATTGCCCAACATATTGCCCAATATCCCCATCTCTTTTTGATGCCAGTTTAAGTATCCTTTCAATGGATTTCCTCTGCCTGATATATATGGACAAAGCGCTTCCTTTCCTTTCCTGCCCGCCCTGCACACAAAACGGAATTGGAATCGGAATTGAAAATGAAAACAGACCACCAGCCGCTGTTTGTCCTCCTCCTACGGGGAAATGCAAGTGAAAAATGGTTACACTCCATCAATCCGGAAACCGATTAGGGGTTGGGGGCTGACCAATGTTAATCAGTCAAAAGCAGCAGCAGCAACAACAACAACAGACACTGCGACTGCCTAATCGTTTATAATTGCAAACCAGAGACAAACAAAGAGACAGCAGGCCTCCCTCCGGTTGGACAGTGCAGTGCGGCAGGCACGCAGGCAGGCAGGCAGACAGTCAGTCACTCAGGCACGGCAGCTCGATTGTGCGACAAATCCAGGGCAACCTGCCAACCTGGATGGGGCCTGACAGCCACTTGAAACGTCGATTTAGTCGTTTTCAATTGCCAGGCAGCGGAAGCTGTGGGTGGAGTGGGTGAATGTGGCTGGGTCTGAGGGCATGTCATTGAGCCTGACTACAATTATGTGTATTTCAATTTGTTGGCTCTTCAGCCGCAGCCATCCCCGCAGCCCCTGCCATACTGCCATCAAACTGGTAGCCACTCATCATTCGGGGCCAGAGCCATTGGGGCAGCATGACAAAGCGCTAACAAAAACATTACGCACCGCAAACCGACAACAGAGACGGAATCACGACCGATGAGATACCCGGTAAGCGGTGGCTTCTGTGGCGAGATATTCAGTGCCCCTCAGCATGTGGACTTTGGGGGGAATGACATTGACATGTGGATTTAAGCATCCTCCACACAATGAGTTCCAAAGGAAACATCGCAGTCATGACTCATATGTGTGTGTGTGTGTTCCCTCGTCCGTTGCCTGTTGCACAAATATACCCCTTAGCTTACGATTGCCACGTGTAAACCAAACCAAAAGCAAACTAAAGCAAAGCAAAGCAAAAAAAACATTAAGTATACGCACCGCAAACGGGAGTCCCATTGGGTTTGTCATTCCATATGTGTGTGTGTGCCCCATCCTGTGTGTCCTGTGTGTCCCTCCAGCATCAACAGCATCATAATTCTGCTGGCAAAGCACTTGAGCACTGACCATTAACATGACTTTTGTCCACGCAGCTCCCCACCCAAGCCGCCCATACACAGACAGTCAGACAGCAGACAGAGTGGCAGAGAGGGGGTGGGATGTTTTGCTCCTGCTGTTATCGTTTGCCAGTTTTAGGGTTGCTTCTGGCTACCCACAGCTCGACCGCATCCTGCAAGCTGATGCTGTGCCACTCCCCAGTGTCCATTGTCCAGCCCCATTCAATATTTGTGCTCGTTGCGGCGATTGTGTCACGGGACGGGGCGAGGACTGAGGCTGAGGCTGAGACTGAGGCTGATTGGAGGGCCAACAGAGTGTATAAGCATCGGTAATATGGAAATTTTTGTTTAAAATTACAGCCAATTGTGGGCAAGGAAAGAGGAACAGATTGGTCCACAAAAGGATAACAAAAGGAAGGTCGGAATCGTCCAGGGCACACCAGTTCCCCCGTAAGCAACCCGCTGCACAAACAACAAAAATACCTTTATTTCGTGTGTAATTTTTTCAAATATTTCTTTTATTTATGATTTGGTTTTGATTTATTTTTTTGTTCGTTTTGTTTTTTTGTATTTTTGGTTTTTTATTAAGGGATTTTCGATTCGAGTTTTTTCGAGTGGATTAAAATTGTAAATCGTAAATTACATTAAATTGTTCGTTCAATAATTAAATATTTGTTCTTGTTCGATTACGATTTCGTTTCCGTTTTTGTTTCGATTCGATTTGATTCGATTTGATATTTGTTGCAGCAGTAGCTTTAATTGAGCAAATATTTCCTAATTAAATTAATTTATTTCGATATACGATGCTAGTCGAAAGATTGGCAAAGAGAGAAGGGCAATAACTATAGGGCGGTGGAGGAGGAGAAGGAGAAGGAGGGGTGGAAGTGGGCATAGGGGTTGGGTGGTGGGGGGTGGGACGCTTACAGAGGAGCGATACTTCAATGATATGTCTTGAAAGATACATACATAAGTATATAGTACATATGATAGGTATTATCTATTGTTTATTAGGGATAGATATACCCAGAGAGAGAGAGAGAGAGTTGCCACGAGTTGGGGCACTCGTGCTCGTGTGCCACACGTGCATGTAGATCGATTATCGTTATACATTAAGTAGATTGATTACTTTACTGGTACGTTACTTTGGAATTTCACAGAGTGTTAGGGGTGTGTGTGTGTGGTGTGGAATTCGATTATTCCATAGGCTATACGTATAATTATCATTTTGATTCGTAATTTGATTAGCTGTGCGTTCAGGCAATTTCATTTTTGAATTCGAGTTCCAATTCGAGTGAATGAATGAGACTTGAGTGAGACTTGCTTAGAGTTGCTTGGTAATATTGTTAAATCGATTTGTTATCGCTTCAGACTCGCCTAATTACGCCTATCGTACGTAATCGATGAGTGTCTAATTATTGCAGCGACGAGTCAATAAGTTATCGTTTTGAGTTGAGTATTTTAATGTCGATCGATATACCAACAACAGATGAGTAACCGATCAAGCTGTACGATCAAGCAGTCGAGTCATCGAGCCAATCCTCACTCGTCAATTCTACTCAATCGTGGCACTGCCCGCTGACCACACCTGACCCCGACCCCGGCCCCTGCCCCTGCCCCTGCTCAATCGTAGCTGAGCGAAATGGCCGACTTGGGCGTGGGCAGCGGCGATGTGGTGTTCTCCTCCTCATCGTCGTTCTCCTGCGAGTCCTCCGGCTCGCCCAGCGCATGCACGAACTCATAGAAATCGATGCGCCCATCGCCATCCACGTCCACCTCCTTGATCATGTCCTCAACTGTTCGAAAAGGTTCAATATGGGGATGGTTCATGGTAATGGGTTAATGGGAGCCACTACTTACTGTCCTCCTCGTCGAGGTCCTCGCCGAGACACTGCAGCACCGCCCGCAGATCGGAGGCGGTGATGTAGCCGCGATTGTGCTTATCGAAGACTCGGAAGGCATCGCGCAGCTCCCGCTCCTCCTGGTCGGCCGACGACAGGCCCGACTTGTCCTCGTACGTCATGTTCGACAGGATGTCGACAAACTCCTCGAAGCTCACGTTGCCATCGCCTGCAGAGGGACCAGTCAAGGGGAGCAGTCAGGGGGAGTAGAGCTGGCAACACAGAATGGCAGACACTCACCATCCACATCGATCTCCTGGAGCATCTCCTGCAGCTCCTCGACGCGGGCAAACTGTCCCAGGGAGCGCATCACGGTGCCCAGCTCCTCCTTGGTGATGCAGCCATCGCCGTCCTTGTCGAAGAGACGAAAGGCCTCGCGAAACTCTGCAAAAGCGGAATGGCATTGGTAACCAGGGGGTGTGTCACACCCTGTCACACCTTCACTCACCGCGCATTTGTCCCTTGGAGATGCAGCGACGCTTGTCCTGGTTCTCGCCGTCGCCGTCGCCGTCACCATCGCCCTCGCCCTCATGGCCATCCGGGTCGTTGTGCCCCGAATCCGGGGCATAGGAGCTGGAGCGCTGCGAGAACTGGCGGACTTTCGTTTTGCGCTTGCTCTGTGTACCCCCGCCCATGGTCAGCACCGGGCGGGGGCGAGCCACCTGGCGGGGCCGGGATGACTGCTCGTAGTCGTCGTAGTCGTCCTCCTCCTCATCGTAGTCGTACTCCTCTGCATCCTCCTCTGCATCCTCCTCCTCCTGCTCGAGTAAATTCCTTTGCGCGTAACTGACACGCTGCCGCCTCGTACCAGAGCCCACTCCGTCGCAGGAGCTGGAGTCCGTGTCCCCATCCGAGGGCCCAATGGCAGCGCTTCGTTGTGGTTCTTTCCTGCGTGGCCTCTGACGTCGCTGTGGCGCATCCCCATCGCCATCCCCGGCCTGTAGCACCGGCTCCTCCTCCTCCTCCTCTGTTGCTGCCTCCTCCGCCTGCGCCCCGGCCAGAGCCCCATCCAGAGGCTGGTCGGGGGCGCCAGCTGCGGAAGTCTGCTCCTCGTCGGGTTCGTCGCCACTGACGGCCGCGTTTCTCGTCTGAAAAAGAGCAGAAGAACATTGTAGGAGCTTCGTTCCACTGCTTGAATCCAGCAGGGAGGAGAGGAGCGGAGAGGAGCAGAGAGTACTCCTGCTGTGGTAACATAATATACTCACCATTAGCTGGCGGAATTCGCGGGCAATTGTTGAACCAGTTAAAAATTTATTAACTGCCGTGAAAAGTCGTTTTCCTTCCAATGTGGCGGCCTTCCGCTCGCTGCTGCGGCTCCACTTCAAAGAATCAGCCCAGCCACAAATCCCCCTAGCCTCACTGGGGGAGTCTGCTTCCGCTGCTGCTGCTGCGGCTGCGGTTGCTGCTCTCTTTCCAGCCTTTCCAGATGATACGACGATATCGGTCCGGTGTCGCTATTTTTTCGGGGGGGCGGCTCAACGATTATGCAAATTGGAACGCATTGAACGCACAGAACGAACGCCGCCTGCTGCAAAAGAGAGTACAGCGTGGTGGGGTAGGGGGTGGAGTGCCCAGCCCAGCCCAGAGATATGTTAATTAAGCGATTTCAAATTGAATGCCATTTGCATAACGGGCACGTTCCGCTGTTCTCCGATATAACGACCCCCACGTGACCAGAGAGCGACAAGTGGACACTCAGGACACTCAGGACAAACGGTGCATGGTACATGGAGAGGTATGTATAATCAGTCTAATAATCTATTTGATTGCCACACATTCATGTCATCCAGAGCAAAGCAGAGCAGAGGAGTGCAAAGCAGAGCAGTGCAAAGCAGAGGAGTGCAAAGCAGAGCAGTGCAAAGCAGAGCAGCGCAGAGGCGATGCTAATTAAACCAATTAATGTCAAGTGAAGGCTGAAGTGAAGTGAAGGCACCTTTTGGACAAGGTATTTCCCAAAAGAAAAGAAAAATATAAATCTATGAAGGAATCTTCCGATCTGGATGGATAACGACTGATATTCAGGGCAGCAGCAGCAGAACTGTTAACATACCAGCTGAACAGCCTGTAGCCGCTACCTGTTACAGTGCACTGTTAGCGCTCTCTGAGAGCGGGCTCGCGTTCGCTCTCGCTCTCACGATCCAGACAGCTTTCGAACGGCATTTGCTTGTGAGTCAGCACTGTTTATTATCTGCACTTTGGACTTTGGAGAATTCATGAAGGAGCACGAAGAAGTAGCAAAACAAAATCAAATCTAGTAGTCCCTGGATGTTCCTGCCATTTGGCCTCAGTGTTTGCATTAGTTTTGGTTTCCCTTGCTACACATTGAACAAGGAAAATTTTTAGTTTTTAGTTTACGTTTACGTTTCGGAATTTCGTCTAGCCCCAAGATGAGCACCACAAGTTCGCGAGTGCTGCTGCAGAAATCGAAGCGAGTCACCATGATGATTCGCGTTTATGAGGAGAGGATCTCCCAGCAGACACCCCAGTCAAGGGGCATGGGTGTGCCCAGCCCGAAGGCCAAAAAGCTGCTCTTCTACCAGCAGATGGAGCAGACACTGGCAATGGGAGATGGCAGCAAAGTCCAGAAAGTGGAACAAACCAAGGAGGAACAGGAGCAGGAGCAAGAGCAAGAGCAGGAGCAGGAGCAAGAGCAGGAGCAGGAAGCAGTAACGAAGGCAGAAGAGCAGGTGCCACAGCAGAAGACGAAGAACAAATGGCTAAGCCTGTCCACGCTCTGGTGAGTAGTTGCACCTTGGCTGGAATACGTAGATACGATTCGGTTATAAACCTATGTGTTTCCCGCTCATAAGCTCACTGTTATTGGACATCCTGCCCGGTGTGCTTATCGTAGTTGTCCATTAACCGCTTAACGTGCCATTTGAATGGAAATTGATAAGAAATCCTAACCATCAGCAAACCGGTCAAACTACTGAAGAAATTGAAGATACCCTGCGGCAAGGGATGCCATCCGGAGAGCGATTAAACCCGGAGACGAAACCGAAGCGGGAACCGATGAATCGTTTGAGCTGTCATATTATGTTTCATCATTCTGATGCACCCGCCATGAAGCAGCCCCGCAGCCCTTTGACCAGGGCTCTCGCTGGACATCTGGACACCTGGATCCCCGGGCTGTAGCCCCGCAATCAAGATCCCAAATAGAATCCAAAAAAGTGAACAAAATTACCCACATAAAGCTTTTCGCTCTCTCTCTCTCTCTCTCTGTTTCCATCCCTTTGCCAATTTTTCGTAATATTTTTTACTGCAAGTGAAAACTTTTTACGCCGATTGAATAAAAAAAAATGAAATAAATGTTGAAAATGCGAAAATGCACGGAAAAATTAAGTTTAATCCGATTATTGCATGGGACAGAGACAGCGACAGGGGCTGGGACAGGAACAGGACTTTCGCTGCCGCGGAATTAAAATTGCATTTCGATTGCCTCTGTGTGTGGCAGCATTTTGAAGTTTATACCCTGCCAAATGGGGCTGCAGGACTCTGAGGATGGTTTGCCATATCCCATAGATATCGGTAGCGAAGCTTCGGTCTTTCGAGCGAGCAGAATGAAGCAGATGGTGTTGGCCAAGCGGAAGGATGCGGCCGGCATGGAGGAAGTAGGATTGGCGGCAGGGGCAATCAGGCCACATGCCACATGACCACACATGCGGGTGCATTGGTATGGGATGGCCTCCACATGCGGCACTGCAGACCGCAATTTAAATGCACGAAAAGGAAGTGCCAAGGCGTGAACAAGGACGCTGCCCGAAGGCGATAGGGGTGCATGCAGGCAGGCAGGACGCGCAGAGAGCACAGGGAGGACAGTGGAGGCGGAGGCGGAGGTGGAGGTGGAGGTGTGCGCCCAAGCAATTTCATATTTAAATTTCATCGCAGCTAAAGCTGATCCAGCACCCACACGCACATTTAATCAGCATTTAACGTTAACTGCTCCATTAAGCCAATGACGTGAGTGCAGTGCTGTGCCGTGCAGTGCATGCGGAAAGGGGCTGAACGATAACGATTGAAGGGGAAGTGCCAGGGACAGCCAGGGATGGATGCACAGGAAGCTGTGTGGCTGCGATCCTACGAGTCTCTATGGCAGCGCATTATTCATTCACTCCAGGCACTCACTCTTCGTGGCTGCATTCATTTACTTCATTGCCCTGCCATGTTCTTCATTAGCTCCTGCCTCAATCCCATTCACATTCAGTCTGCTGGTTAGCTTAGCCATTTGCATTCCCATTTCTGTCAGTGTGCAGCTCCCATGCTCCCTTTTTTCGCTCCAGTTTAATCCCCCGTTCTCCGACGTTGGAGTTGCGGGCAAAACTTTCTGACATGAACTAAATGAAGACACAACTTTCAACCTGCTCCATTCATCCCTCATCGCAGCAGGAGTCTGAGGTTGGAGTAGTACTTCCCATCCCGTCCCATCACAGCCAGGCGACAAATGCGTTGCTCTCCGTAACTTTTTGTTAGTTTTGTGTCTCTCCTCGCAACCGTCAGACCATCAGAGCATCAGACAGATGTTCCACCAACCCCACAGAGAGTAGGGCCACTGAGGCGAGGCGGGACTGGGCGGACAGTCCTCAGACCTCAGTCCTAGACTGTGGAGTAATCAACATTTGATAAATGAAATAAAGTTAATGTGCAAAGTTTTTAATAGATTTGAACATGGCGCCGAGTCGACCGAACGCCTCACTTTGACGTGGAACTGGAAGTGGAAAGCGCGGCCGGGAAAGTGCGGTGAAAACAGACAGTGGGAAAGATAAAGCACAAGAAAAGTTAATAAGTAAGCCACAAAGAAGTTGGCGAGCCGCAGCTGTGTGTGTTGGGATTGTTGCAAGGGGATCAGCGCCCATCCCTCTCTCCTGTGGCTGCCACTAAGCCACCCTTAGTTAGCACCCTCTGACGGGAGCCGGAACCGCACCGCAGTGGCAAACATTTAAGCTTTCGACCAACAGCTCAAAAAAGCGTAAACCGAAACCGCAAAATGTTTTTGGCACACATTTTATTGTTTAATTTGAATTCTTTCCCTGCCTCCAGAAGGGGTTCGGCGCCTGTGGGTGGTGGCGCATAACCGCAGTTGTAAATGGATTACAACACTCACATTCCCCACGCCCACTCCCACCCCCTGCCCTGCAATGCAATCAATTAAGGAGAAGCGACGAACGACAAAACAGAAACAAAAATAACATTTTGCCGTTTGTGGAACGCCGCGTATACGCTGCGTATGCGTTATGTTTGCATGCCACAGCAGAAAGCAGAAGGGGGAGAGCAAAGAGTAGAGGCAACAGTGGGAGGCTGTGCGGGGAATATTGGCAAAATATTGGAAGCAGAATTCTCATTAAAAAAAAAACCCCGAAACAAGATTGGAAGACACGAAGCTATGGATACTCCTCGTAGAATGCAAGTTGATGGCTTTAACTGGACTAAGGCTAATGGGAAGCCCCTAAAGAATGGAAAATATTCAACTAAATGGCTTCGAAAGTGAATCTTTGATTGTTTTCGACATCTGTCAAAAGAATCAGCGGATAGAATGAAACTTCATAGAATTTGGATACACTCTGAACGTAAAGGGGGATAGTGCTGGCAATAGTGCTCTTCCTCCTTTTCCTTTTCTGAAACACCTCTTGGATTATCTGGGGACGTTTGCTCAGAATCGTCATGCCCTCTGGCGTGGAGGGTATCAAAGCATCGAGCAGTCCAGTACAAAGTTTACGCATAAATCAAACAAAACAAAACAAAACAAAACAGAACAAAAAGAAGGGAAACAGGGGCGGGCCGTGCCAGGCCAGGCGGCACGCGTTAGAGTGGGTAAACTTATGTGTTCTTGGACTCTGTACCACCCCCTGTGGCACGCCCACCAAGCACGTAAATATTTGGTTGTGCAATAAAAAAAATTTAGCAACGTAAAACGAGACGAAGGCAAAACCAGAATCGAAAGCAAATACATCGATGTGAGAGAGAATGTGGCAAGGAGAGTGGAAAGGAAAAAACGTGCACCAAATCCAGTGGCAACTGTGGATGGTTTTTCATTGGATTGGGAAGCCCTATGGTCATGCTGTGGGTCTCTCCCGATATCCTTTTACTGGCTTGCAATCTTTTCGTGCACAAATTTCGAGAGCAATTCCATCCGATAGAGCAGCTCCCACTCGGGTTATCTGTGGAGCGTATTCCCAGACATCATTGCATGCTCTTTTATGGTGGGTATTCAAATGCGATTCCCATGTTTAATCACTCCCCTATTAGTGGCTCTCTGCCGCGCTTCGGGGTTCCCTTCGCTTCCCCCAGCTGTGGCGTGGCTGTGTGCCAGCTCCTTAAATAATTTATATGCCACTTGCCGCATGCTGCATGGGCAAAAAGACCAACGAAAGTGCCATGAATGCATATGCATGATAATCAAGTGGCGACGTTGCGGTCCACTCTCTGGCATCCCGCCGCCCTCTCGCTGCACCCAACACCCCCACCCCCACTAAAATTACTCGGCACTATCTAGTCCTCTATCTTCTACTCCCACACACACACAGCCATGTCACTGCTTTCTCCCCGTACTCCCACAAGCCATCACGCAGGCAGAGTGCGAATGCGTAGCATACTTTCCAGTGCAAATAGCTCTCGTTCTGCTCCCCAGCTGTATCTGCTGTGTGTGTGCGTGTGTGTGTGTGTGTGTGTGCGTGCTAGCGTGCGCTAGTGTCTGTGCGTGCTTGATTCTGCCTATGTTTAGTTCGTTAGTCACAGTCGCACAACAGCAAAACCAACAAGCGGGCGAAATTATAGCCACGAGAGGCGATGCCTTGGATACCCTGTCAAACCCATTCAAAAGTGAACATGGCCGTGGTTTTATCACTCTGCATCCCAGTTATTGGTGGCTACTCCAAAGATGGCCACATCGTCCAAAATGCTGTCCTCTTCCGCTGACCTCAATTACATTTAAATCTGTCTAATTGAACAAGGCCACAATCCGTTCCTCTAGTTGAGTCTTTTTTTTTTTCCCCCCCCCCCCCCCCCTTTTTTTTTTTTTTTTTTTTCCCCCCCCCCCCCCCCCCCTTTTTTCCCATTCCAGTGGAACTTGCACTTGACTCGCAGCCGGAAATTAGTCAGAACATCCCAAGGCCCAAAACTTTGGAGCAAACTTCGGGCTTCGCAAAAGAAAATGAAAAAAACCCAATTGAACTTGGCGTGGAATGCGCAAACAGTAAGTCAAAAGCGAAAGTTTCTGGCCACAAACTTGGCTACTTTGCCTTTTGCCCACTGTCCGAGTGCAATCAGAAAGTTTGGCCGCCTTTGTGGCTGGGAAATGATCCCCAAAAGGCTGGCCAAATGGCAAAAGAAACTGCATCGCAGTAAAGGTAGTAGAGGCAGTAAAGCCGCACAGACTGATGGGATAAGCTCGCACACCCCCCGAATAATTAGTTCTGTGTTCTGGCCATAAAGGTATGCAGGTATACGACATGCCAATGTACCCCAAGTGGAAAGTCGGTTGGGGGTCGGACAGTACACTGGAAGTCAAAGTGATCTAAATCTTAAACCGCTACCATATTTTGCTTTAGGAAAAAGGAAAGGGCAAATAAGCAAATACGTTACGAGGTTCTTGAAGCCGAATTATATTTCACGGCATAATCACAGCACAGTTCTGAGATCGGTTTAAAAGTAGCAAAAAAATATTAAAAAAATAAAAAATAAATGGAATGCCTTAAAGTGCATTAAAGTTTCTTGGTGTTCGGTTGGTTATGGTTGACTAGGATACGACTAGAGTGCTGCCCGCTGTAGCAAGTCAAAGGAGCTCCACAATTGCATTTAAGGCCTCGTAATACTTTCAGCATGAACATGAAATAAACGGAAACACAATAATTACAATGAAAATAAAAACAAAATAAAACAAAACAAAAGAATACAAACAAATATAAATGTAATGACAGGGAGATTGGAGGATGGGAGAATGAATCGAGGGCTGGTTGGATCACAACTCACGAGTTTCTTCTCTGTGCCCACGCGTACAATTTGGGTAATGCGCTCGATGGGCGTCTTCTCCAGCGGATTGCTGAACATCGTTTGGCCCGACTGGGGCTTCCTTTGCTTGTCCTGATTGTGCTTCGCCTGCTCCTCCTGCTCCCGTATGGCCTTCATCAGGGGGCACTCGGTGGGCAGCTCATCCTCGGGATCCACTTTGCGGCGGCGCCTTTTCGATTCGGGCAGTGGTATGGGATACTTGAGCCTCCAATCAGTGTCAGCGATGGCACAGTCCAGCCCCTTCAGTGGCTCGAAGCACAAGTCAAAGTTGGGATCATCGGGCTCCAAATGGACGATCGACCGGTCGGAATTCCTCCGGACCCATGCCCTCGAACCACTTGGCTTGCAGTGAGACGCGGCTTTTGTGAAATATTTTTGGGATTTCGTCCATTTAATGTCGGTATGAGTGCTGGGAATGTGCGGAATGGGGGGTGGTGGGTGGATTGTGTAAATGCTAAATGAAAATAAAAAGCAACATAAAAGCAAACAAATTCAAATAAATAATGAAAATTAAAAGAAATAAACGGAAGACAGTTAAATGGCGACGCCCTCCACTCAGATGACAAATGACCGAGGAAATGTGAGAGACTTTCTCCCAGTGAGACAAGTTTCGCCCACGCAAACGAAACTTGAAGCAAAGGACACAAATTACCAAAAAATGTGAGGGGCGCTAACGAAGCAGGGTATACCCCCGCATTGGAGCATCGCCACGAATGAAGCAATTGCGGGGCCACCGCTCTGCCAAATGGTCATGCCCATGTCCGAGGGTAACGTACGCAGGAAGGGGAAGACCTCCCCCCCCATCCCACATATGCAAATGAGAATGCATGACACGCGGGTGCTCCGCCATTTAGATGCTTGTCTTTTTTATGTTGTTTTGCAGGGTATGTGCCGTGGAAGGTATGGGTCCCAGTGTCGATTCAATATACTCCCTCTGCCACACTCCGCACTGATGGTGCTGCGGGGGAAGGTTCCTTTTACAAGTGCTGCTGCTGCCTCTGTTGCTTTTACGGTTGCTCCCTCAGTTGCTCCCTCTGCTCTTCCTCTGTTTTACTCGTTCTGCGCTCCTTTCTGTTGTTGCTTTTAGTTTTGTTTTCTGCTGCTGTTTTTTTATACTGTTGCTCTTCTTCGTTGCCTGTTCCCTGATTCTGCTGCTGCTGCTGCTGCCGCTGCTTTTCAGTCCCACTTTCTGCCAGCTCTTTGATGCCGGAATGGGACAAAGCGCTCCGCTTAAGCCTTTTATTCTGCGCCTCTTTGCGTACACCATCCCAGCCCCACACCTACGCACGCCGCCACTTCAACCAGAGCAAGGTGTGTTTAATGCAAGGTGGGGGAGCCAACAATACACCCTCCCTGGCTTAAATATCAGAGCTTGTAGTGGGGCTGCTCGCTGCTCGCTGCTTGGCTGCTCTTTCAAATTTACATTCTCTGTGTTCGCTTCATCTATTTTGCGTATTCATCGCGAACATTTACATGCGTTTTATTATCTCTCTCTCTCTCTCCTCCCCTCTGCACTGCTCCCACTCTGTCACTATACTTTGGCCCAACCTTAACCCCTGTTTCGTTACATATTCAAAGGCTTTGGGCCGCCACCTCCTTCTGCCTGCCTGCCTGCCCGAACACACATTTCTGCCAAGTGGATTTGTTGCGTTTCCTTTTGGGTTTTTCGAGTGCCCCACTGTGTGCCTGGTTGTGTGCGCGTGTGTGTGTGTGCTGGTGTGTGTGTGTGTGTGTGTGTGTGTGTTTTTGGGGCTTATTTTAATATCAACATATTTATGATGTGTTTGAACACAAAGAAAGCCAGTGGGTGGAAATGGTACTTGAGATTCAAGGGATGGAAATATTGTTGAATTTATGTGCGAGCATGTGGAGCCAGAGTATACCCCTCATAAGACCCATATACCACATTTATGGCAAGTCCTCTAATGGAGGGCTCTGCTCCTCACCCAGCAACCACATTGGATGCCACCCCCTGTGAGCCTGACCCTGACCAGGACCATTTTCCCAAATTAAAATCAAAATTTGTGGGGCGAGTTGGCAAAGAAATCATGGAAATTATTGTACAGGCAGCCACAGTGCACTCCTCAGCACTGTTTAAATCATTTTCTCATCTGCCATCGCCTTCCTGCTGCTGCTTCTGCTTCTGCCTGAGATGTCAAATGGCCATTGCTGTCTGTCGGGCCATTCCTTATGCATGCAAATCTCAAAATCCCCAAGTGCAGTCAAGTTTTCGTTGTCTTTTTGTCTTGGGCTCCCCTGATAAATTATATACAAGACATTTCCATTTCCCATTTCCTCCACCTGCCCACCTCCCCGCTAAAAAGATGCCTGACAGCTTCAGACTTTTGACTTCCGACTTCAGACTTCAATGAGTTTCCCCGTCTGACTGACTGAGTGACTGAATGACTGAGTAACAACTGTCTGAGCGATGAGTGTGGAACCTCTACAGCCGCAAACCTCAAAAGGGAACAATGCGGGGCAGACCAATTAATTTTCCAGGCCTCAAAATTAACAGCAAGGCGAATATGAGATTTTTTATGGGCAAACATTGGCGTTCGATTAAGAGGGGGGGTGGGGGGCCCGCGGACCTCTACAGCAAAAATAACGACTTGTGGCTTTTTATGGCCACACATGGTGAGTGGGGAATTGGTCAGTTTTATGGCTGTGGGAAATGTGGCAAATATGCAAATTTCTATGCCAATCATCCCATTATCGATATTATCGATAGGACAGGATAATCGATTATCTCTCGATGAATGGGCACTCAGTTTATGTTTGTGTATGATCCACAGATTTGACGATTTTGTAGCCTGCTTTATGTTGGCAGGCAATCGATTGGCTAGCTATGATAAGCGATAACATATCGATTGCTAGGGTTGGCTACGCTTGGCTACGGTTAGTTCTGAACCTAAAGGACTCTTTTAAGGCATCGACTAATGGATGGTAAATCCTCGTGACATTAATTATTGATATTGGCCTTGCTCCTTTTCTGTGTAAATCCCCGTTGGGGCTTTTGGGGGTAACCACTCGGATTACACTTTGCCGAAAATATGCTAGGAATGTTCTTTCCTTTCTCCGGTTGTTGCTTGTTCGCTCCTGCCCCTGTCCCCCGTCCCCCGTCGCCACCACTGCGTTCTACTGTGGCTGTTGCTGTTGCTGTTGCTTTTTCGCTCTGCATTTTCTTTGTCGCCGTCGGTTATTGTTGCCAGTTTTCCCCAACAATGCAGCAGCAGTGGCAGTGGCAGCGGCCCCCGTAAAGGACAACATGAAACATGCTGAAGACCTTGTGGGGGTGGCATGGGTATGGGACATGAATACGGACAGGCGAGGCCAACGTCAAGCGATGTCCCCCATGTCCCCCAACGCCCGCCACCCTGCTGTCATTGTGTTGCAGGCTGCAGTCTTTTTTTTTTTCTCGGAAGCAGCAGCTGGCAGCAGTAGCAGCAGCAGCAGCAGCAGCAGCTTACCTGGACCGGGACAGGAAATGGCCAACAGCTTATTGCATAACCCACAAGCAATGGCAATGCGGCCAGGCCGGGATTAGAGCTCGCCCCTCGCACCCATTCAATCTGTCCCCTCTCCTCACAGGCAGCAGGAAATATGTTAAGTTGCAGACTTCATTGCGGGGAATGCTTCGAGACTCAATCAAGTTGATAGCGGTAGAGCAGGCGGAGCAGGCGGCAGAGCAGGAGGCAGGAGGGAGGCCTGGGCTTTGTGGCGGCTCTTTGTCGGCTCTTAAAAGTTATCCAATGCAATGGAGAAACTTTTTGCCATTCGCACCGAAAGATTTTCGCAACTGGAAATTCTTCCACTTTGCTGCCTTCGAAAGGCATTCGAGTAAAATATTTCGACATGTGCCCGGCTCTGTGTGTGCATTTCTTTGCTTGACACACACACACACAGACACACACACACACACAGAAAGAGACAGAAGGAGAGAACGAGAGAGATGGAGAGAGACACATGCACACGCATCTGGGGCGACAAGTTGCAACTTGATCCAATTCATTAAATGAAAATTATATTTTATGATTTAAATTGCATTTTCCTGGAGCCCTGTCTGCCAAGCAAAAGCAAACGGAAAGGCACAAGCAGAAGCACAGGCGAAGGCATCCACTGCATTGATATGCCATATCGCATCGCATCGCATCGCATCATGTGTGCATCGTCAGTGGAGTCTGAAACGGGGCCAGGGGCCTGCCTCCAGCCGCCAGTCGCCACCCACTGCTGCGCTTATCTAGTGCCAAAGGCAATGAATCATTGCGCCGACCCAAGCCTGGTGAGAATTTCTCTGCAGTGCACTCACTCGTGTGAATGCAGGCGGAAGGTATAACGAATCTGTTCTTAATCAGGATAATCGCAGGATGTGTGCCAAAGGCATCTACAGCTGGCAGCCTTCTATGACAGGCTGGCTCCCTTACTGTGACTATAAACGTGATCGGAGCAGCATCTCCTCTCCTAGCTCTAGTTCCAGTATCGTTTAAAACATTCTTAATTATGTTTTAACAGCTGCTCCTTCCGCTGCTCCTTCCGCTGCTTTGCCTTCTATAAACCTCAATAATTAAACGGTAGCCCCACAAAGTCAACGCATAAGCTGCCAAAAAATAAGGAGAAAAAGTAAAAAAAACCGAGCAAGGAAAAGGCAAAAGCAGCCGAAAAAAAGAAATAAAAATAAAAGGTTTTCTTAAAGGAGTTTGAGTGTTCTTTTTTTTTTGGGGTAGCGGAAAAACAATTTCAACTTGTTAAGCTTTCGGTGCGTGTGTGTGTGTGTGTGTGAAGGGGATGAATCTGAATTGGAGAGCTGAAGATGGAGCCCTCGAGGGAAACAAAAATGAAAATGTAAACTTTCCCATAGCCAGCTTGTGGCTGCTCCCTCCCCCCTCCCCTACCCCTCCCTCTCTCGCACTGTTTGCTCTAGCGATCATTTTATGTGCGAGGTCAATCATTTGTCATATTTCAGCAGCACCTCTGCCTGCCGTTTTGTGCACGCTTGATTAATGTTTTGTATTTACGCGCCGCGCTCTTTGTGTAATTTCTTTTTGGCCAGCGAGAAACTATTTCCGGTTCCGGCTGTTGGGGCATCCGTTAACATTTGCTTTGCTGTGCTGTGTGACCCCCTTTCCTTCCCGCCTTCCTTCTCGCTACATTTCCTTTAATTGCTTCCGCCTGCAAATGCATTGCTCTCGCAGAGCCACAGTCTAATCGTTCCAATCTACAAATTATATAAGCCTTGACAAATGTCTCTCTCTCTCTCTCTCTTTGTGTCTCCCCTCCACAGACTTCCGCTTGGTGTGGGAGCCCCCAAAAAGTATGCTACAAATTTTGACAGACTGACAGCTGAGGCCATCAGCGACGTGAACATGGACGTGGGTCTGTCTGTCTCTCTCCCTCTCTCCCTCTCGTAAAAAAGTCCCCCAATTAGGGATGAACGCATGCCCCCAGTGTACCAATCACGATCACGACTGAGATTAGAGTCCTGTCTGCAGTGCGGCTGACTACAAAGTTTTAAGCCATTTCCGAAAGTTTTTATGGCATGAAAGTCTATTCCAAATTATTATTTAGGGGATAAATGCCATGAATCGATTACCATTCCATCTAGTTTGAAACTTTTCTTGAGTTCTCATTCCATTCGTGATTTTAAAGCTGTCCCCCAACTAACTCTCGTGACTCTTCTCAGACCTCACGGCCATCTCTGGACGGGCAGGGGCACGGGCACGGCCATCGGGCTTAGGTCAGCACAAAGCCAGTCGCGGGACTTGGCCTGCAATTAACGCAACAAGATTTGATCCCTGCCCCGAGTGCCTCGCACCTCCCACCTTCTGCCGCCCTGCTTCATCTTGGCCACTTTCTTGGGCCGCTTTCTTGATTGTATTTGGTGTAATTTTTAATTAGCTGCTTTGCTTTCGTTCCAGACCCTCCCCTGGCCGGGCTAATTGCCTTTTTCGCCCACTCCGGATCAAGGGCACCACGACATGTGGCCCAAAGTGGTTGGGATCGAGCGGCGGCGGCACCCTCGACCAGTCCCAGTCCCCAGTCCAAGTCACAGGCAGACATTTTTTAATTTAATAAAACTGTCCGCACAATAATTAGCTCCAGTGCGAAAAAAATCTGGAATGGCAGTCAATATTTCATCCGCTGCGCCCCCGGGGAAATGGCTTTTCCCCGCTCCCACGCTCTCTCTCGCTGCGGCATGTCAATACATTTCCGTATTTACATTTCCGCACTTTTTTTTTTTTTGACAGTCTGTAATTCGGTTTGAGAAACTGCCACTGACATTGGAGCTTGATTAAATTTGAATATTTGAATATGCAAGCGGGAATGAGAGCTTGCCAGATGCTCGGGCTCGGGCTCTGGCGATGGCCACTCAAAGGTTTAAGAACTAGAATAATATGTATATATATATATAAAAAATATATCCTGCAGAATCTTGAGAATTCACTTCAGTCCCAGGGCAGCTTTAATATTTTGTTAGTTGAAAAATGAACAAAAGTTGGCAGAGTTTGTTGCAAGACAGCGAATTTCACACTCAAAATAAGTTTCATTGTATATTTATTATGTATGAAATGGGCTATATTAAATGGTTAAAGAGTATTTGTATAGTAGCTTTTTAGTTGATATAAATAGGAAAATAATATGAAGATATAGTAAATCGATTTATCACATACATACATACATATGTACATATCTATGGAGGGATTATATGGTGGCAAACATACTCGTATATTATGTACATAAAAGCAGTTCATAAACTTTTTCCTTGATGTCTTAGGGGATCAAAGAGTAAAATTTACTCATAAACTACACCACTTATGGGCATGTTATAGCAAATCAATTCAATCATTTCTTAAATAATTGCACAGAATAACTGCTGAAGTTTGATTTGCACCTATAATCTTTCTGATCATTCACACACCATTCGTTCAGCTTTATAACTGTTGAACTGAAACGAGAAACTATTACTGCTGCTACTCAGCTAAAATAAACTGCTTGACACTTGCCTTCCGAAACTGCTTGTTTTCTATGCTTTGTCTCGCTCACACCGACGCTGCGGTACTTTTTTTTGTCAAGCAGGTCAAAGAATGTGCCAGAATGTTGCAGTTCATTCAAGGATCACCAATAAGAATTATAAGAGGATGCTAATATAAAATCAGCAGAGGAATCCACAAATCTACCGATCGGGAATACATCATATACAGCCGAGTAGGATCCGATCTGCCAGCTAGAAACAATTTGGGCGCCTTTTTCTAAGAGCATTCACATACACACACTCATACAAATACAAGTAAAAAATGCAAACATTCACGGACAGCGTCAGAGAGCGGCATTTCAGCCAAAACAAACCCAGAGACAGGCCTGGCGGAACCGCCATCGGCGGCACGGATAAACAAACAGACGAGCGGAGAATGCAATAAGAGACAGCGGCGAGCTCGACTTATTGCTTCCACATGTCTCTCCCTCTTTTGGCACTGCTTTGGTACAGGGCTTGGTGTCCCAAAAAACACAAAAATGTGGCACACAGCCACGCACACAGGCCGCCACACACGCACTTGAAAAAAATTGTAAATATTTTTGAATGAGGAGCTTACACGGAGTTTTGGACACGCACTCGAGAAATCCCACTGCTCAGACTAGGACCAGACGCGGCGACAATGGCGAGCGAACTAACTGTAAAAACAGACGCCAGCGTGGCCGTAAAAGCTGCACGGCGTAAATACCCCGCCGGAAGAGCACAAAAATCCGTAAAAATACGCGCAATCACACCAACTGCAGACCTGTCGGCCCTTAAATGACTTGTATAAATCGACTATGGTGCGGATTTCACCAATATTTTGTTAATTACACTATGTTTTAGCAGATATATATACTCACGTTTACTTGTTTTGTCAATTATCCACTCAGCCGACGGCTAACGTCACTCTTCGATTCAAAATGGCCGCGCCTGCAAAATGCTGCAAAAGCACTAGCGCGTCTTTCTGGAAAATACCACTCATAAACCTACGTCAGCTGTTCCCAGGCGCCAAAAAAGTACATCTAAAAATAATTTCAAAAATCTCAATATGTATCAATATACTTTTTTTTATGAAAAATATGTTTGTATCATATAATATTTATTTCAAAAAAAGAATCATCGATATTCATATACACAAATACGCTGACATCAATTCTCTGCGCTGGATAAATGAATATGCACGATTTTAAGCCCCGTCTAAACGGGTTGGCAGCACTTTCTTGTAAAATTAGGGACTGGCAACTCCGTTTGGCACGTTGTTCATATATTCGTTCTAGAAGGAAAAGGATTTGACAGTTGTAGTAGGCGATGCCGAGGACAAATTCGAGCTAGAAATTCACTTAAAGAAAATTCATACGGACTCCGCATTACGGAGCTGATTTTCAATCTGAACGGTAGTTTCTAAAGTGATAACTAGAAAAGTTCGCAAGCAGAAAACTTGGGTTCAAAATTAAATTTCATTTCAAATCAACGAAACGAAGACAAAACAATTGCAAATATGTTTGGATATTTGATAGCGACTTTTTTAAGCTTCTTCCAACGACTGGAACTCTGCGTATTTTCATTCGAAATGGGGTGCACTCCCGATCACGTCTATGAACTACTTTGGACATCAACTTGCATTGCTGTCGGTCTCAGTTTTGGGTTGATGGTGCTTAAGTTGATCATGGGACCCAGAGATAGACCCAGACGCGATATACGCGAGGACGGTGAGCACGTCAATCAAATAATTTGGGACTACTACAATATATTGTACAATCCCGGCGAACGGTGACTACAGTGAACTCCACTTGACGAACGGTAGATCTTTAATAAAATTATTTTTCCTTTTCCAGGGGCCAAGCAGACTATTAAATTTATGTCCCGCTTCATGGTGTTCTGATGATGCGCACCACCTGGCCATACACATCCAGGCAGACAACAGGAGTCCGCTACAGAAACAAAACAAAACGCAAGGGCAATGTACTTGTGTGTACCCACATAAATCCGATATTACATCGTGCTTCATTCTCGAAAATGCTGCCATTCTAGATGTTCTAGAATCTATATTAATAATAGTAATAATAAATGTTCGGCGATTGTCTGCCCCAGCTGATTGGCGTACTATTTTTGATGACATTCCTGGGCCTGGGGGAAGCGCAGGGTCCTTAGCTTGGAGTAGATAATGTCCCAGTCGACGTAGGCGCCGACTAGGTGGCGCTTGTTCTGCGGCGAGTCCTCGTAGGCTGTGCGGCCGTGGAGCATGCGCAGGTTGTTGAACACGAACACGTCGCCAGGCCGCGTCTTGAACTCGACGATCTCGTCGTGAGCGAGACGCAGGAATCTGTCATAGGCCTCGTACCAGGCCACCGCCTGCTCCAGGGGAACCGTGAAGCGGCTGTCCCGCTTCGTAGTGTTCTGATTGATGCGCACCACCTGGCCATCCACATCCAGGCAGACAACATGGGCCCGCCACAGGCTGTGAAAGGGTTGGGCATGGTCCCCGTCGTGCCCGATGTCGTACCAGTTGACGGGCACCGAACGCAGCAGCTCGAACTCCTGCGGATAGAGGCGTCGCATCTCGTCGGCCACATGGAAGCCGTCCACCAGCGTATTAGCCCCGCCCGCCGACTCCGACTGGAAGAGGGTGTGCAGAATGTTGATGCCCGCCTTGTACTCGTAGTAGGGCATGTCCTTGTGCAGCGGCAGGGGCATCATCAGGTATGCATAGTTGCCCGCATTCGGTTTGGACTTGACCTCAAAGACGTCCCTGAATCGAAGGGGGATGGTAAATTATCAGTGGATTTAGTTTGTCTGCGGCGTCTGGTCAGGACTCACCCGTAGGTGGTGCGCTTGATGTAGCCAATCCTTTCGGCCAGGCGCCGGGCCACATTGACGTCGTCGGGCGCATTCCTGAGCAGAGCGAATCCCTGCACAGCCAGGGCCTCCAGCCAGTCCTTTAGCACCTCATCCTGATCGAGGACATTTTGGTAATCGAACTCCCGGCTCACATCCTTGAACTGCGTCTTGCCCCAGAGCTGGACGGGCGGCCGGTAGACCTCCTCCAAGTACCTCTGCCTGGCCGCGTCCCCAAAGTCCCGCTCCCGCAGCCACTGCAGTTGGTAAACGCTCTTGTGCTCGTCCTGCCAGTCGACTTGAAGCTGCTGTCGCTGCTCGTCGTAGCTCACCCGCTGGGCGCCCACGTGGAGTGGTCCGCGCTCCCAGTGGCTCTTGCGTGCCCGCGTCGGCGCATGGAAGCACTCCGTGCACTGGCAGTTGTCCCGCAACCAGACCTGGGGGTACTTGAGGCGCTGCCCGTCAGCCTCGTTGATCTCCACAATGCTAGGACTGGCCAGGCGGGCCTGTCGTCGCATCAGGCGACCAAAAAAAAACATGGGCAATGTACTTGTGTGTATCCACATAAATCCGATATTACATCGTGCTTCATTCTCGAAAATGCTGCCATTCTAGATGTTCTAGAATCTATATTAATAATAGTAATAATAAATGTTCGGCGATTGTCTGCCCCAGCTGATTGGCGTACCATTTTTGATGACATTCCTGGGCGCTGGGGGAAGCGTGGGGTCCTGCTGGGGTAGATAATGTCCCAGTCGACGTAGGCGCCGACTAGGTGGCGCTTGTTCTGCGGCGAGTCCTCGTAGGTTTTGCGGCCGTGGAGCATGCGCAGGTTGTTGAACACGTACACGTCGCCAGGCCGCGTCTTGAACTCGACGATCTCGTCGTGAGCGAGACGCAGGAATCTGTCATAGGCCTCGTACCAGGCCACCGCCTGCTCCAGGGGCACCGTGAAGCGGCTGTCCCGCTTCGTAGTGTTCTGATTGATGCGCACCACCTGGCCATCCACATCCAGGCAGACAACAGGGGCCCTCCACAGAAACAAAACAAAAAAAAACATGGGCAATGTACTTGTGTGTATCCACAAAAATCCAATATTACATCGTGGTTCATTCTCGAAAATGCTGCCATTCTAGATGTTCTAGAATCTAGATTAATAATAAATGTTCGGTGATTGTCTGCCCCAACTGATTGGCGTACTATTTTTGGTGTCATTCCTGGGCCTGGGGGAAGCGCAGGGTCCTTAGCTTGGAGTAGATAATGTCCCAGTCAACGTAGGCGCCGACTAGGTGGCGCTTGTTTTGCGGCGAGTCCTCGTAGGCTGTGCGGCCGTGGAGCATGCGCAGGTTGTTGAACACGAACACGTCGCCAGGCCGCGTCTTGAACTCGACGATCTCGTCGTGAGCGAGACGCAGGAACCTGTCATAGGCCTCATACCAGGCCACCGCCTGCTCCAGGGGCACCGTGAAGCGGCTGTCCCGCTTCGTAGTGTTCTGATTGATGCGCACCACCTGGCCATCCACATCCAGGCAGACAACAGGGGCCCGCCACAGGCTGTGAAAGGGTTGGGCCTGGTCCCCGTCGTGCCCGATGTCGTACCAGTTGACGGGCACCGAACGCAGCAGCTCGAACTCCTGCGGATAGAGGCGTCGCATCTCGTCGACCACATGGAAGCCGTCCACGAGCGTATTAGCCCCGCCCGCCGACTCCGACTGGACGAGGGTGTGCAGAATGTTGATGCCCGCCTTGTACTCGTAGTAGGGCATGTCCGTGTGCAGCGGCAGGGGCACCATCAGGTATGCATAGTTGCCCGCATTCGGCTTGGACTTGACCTCAAACACGTCCCTGGATCGAAGGGGGATGGTTAATTGTCAGTGGATTTAGCTTGTTTTTTAGCTGCGGCGTCTTGAGGTCAGGACTCACCCGTAGGTGGTGCGCTTGATGTAGCCAATCCTTTCGGCCAGGCGCCGAGCCACATTGACGTCGTCGGGCGCATCCCTGAGCAGAGCGAATCCCTGCACAGCCAGGGCCTCCAGCCAGTCCTTTAGCACCTCGTCCTGATCGAGGACATTTTGGTAATCGAACTCCCGGCTCACATCCTTGAACTGCGTCTTGCCCCAGAGCTGGACGGGCGGCCGGTAGACCTCCTCCAAGTACCTCTGCCTGGCCGCGTCCCCAAAGTCCCGCTCCCGCAGCCACTGCAGTTGGTAAACGCTCTTGTGCTCGTCCTGCCAGTCGACTTGAAGCTGCTGTCGCTGCTCGTCGTAGCTCACCCGCTGGGCGCCCACGTGGAGTGGTCCGCGCTCCCAGTGGCTCTTGCGTGCCCGCGTCGGCGCATGGAAGCACTCCGTGCACTGGCAGTTGTCCCGCAACCAGACCTGGGGGTACTTGAGGCGCTGCCCGTCAGCCTCGTTGATCTCCACAATGCTAGGACTGGCCAGGCGGGCCTGTGTGCTGGCCTGCCGTCGCATCAGGCGACCAATCATGTGTCTACAGCTCAGCATGGCGCGACCGACTAAAGATCGCCTAGATAGATGGCTATCGAGCTCCAGAGGGTTCAACAGCCGATACGCTGGCGATAAGTTGGCTGCTCTTATCACTGTGGCTGGGCTGTACGCATGGCTGTGCGCTTGGCGGTGCCTTCGTCTGCCGTCCCTCCTCCTCTTCCGCTTCTATGTCGAGCACTTCGACCAGGGCCTGCGGCTGCTCGAGCCAGCACTCGCGTTGGCTGTCCACAACAAAGCTGCGACGGCCCTGGCAGAGCGGGCACTCCAGCTGCAGCGGCGTATGCTCGTCCACGGTGCTTTCTTTTGGCTGTGATTCAGTCTTTTCCACCGCTCTCTTCTTGCTGCGTTGGCGGCGATGGCGCTTCTTCTTGCCCGCCTTTGGCTCTGCTCTTTGCTCCTTCGCCTGCGGCACAGTCAGACTCGTATTCACTCCGGGAATGAGGGGCAGGGAGCAGCGCTTGCACAGCGCACGCTTCATCGCTGGAGCCCTGATCAGGGAGAAGAAAAGAAGAAAGATTGAAATGGACAAGGCACACGACTGGCTGGCTGGGTGGCACTTACATGTGCATCATGGATTTGGTGCCCACATTCCGGCAGAGCTTCCCGTAGTAGGCGCCAAGGGTGTTGTGGCTGCCCTCCGCCATGAGGTGGGCCGCCTGGTACAGAAAGTTCATTCGGGAGCAGACAAGGCGCTGGGCAAACAGCTTCTTTTTGTTGTTTTTGGCCATGTTTAATAATTAATAACAAAATAAACGTGTGCGTGCAGAAAAACGCAGAAATAAACAAGGCAGACATGAGAATGGCCAAAATTTGTGGCATTCCAACGGTATGCATGGCTGGTCACACCTGAGCGACCAGCTGTTTCCCGCGTTTTTGAACCAGTTGTGGGTCACACTGCGACATTTTGCAAAAATTGCCAAACAAAAAGAAAGAAACGCGCAAAATGCAGCACGCTACAGCCAACTAGGAGCCGCCACAGCAACCATACCAAGTCCAATAGCCAGATACAAAGCAGTCGGATCGAAGCTATTGCCCACGATTGCCATTCGAGCTGCGTGACATTTTGTATCGCCTTTTCTTGCTGGAGCGGAAAGATGTTCATCCAGGACCTGAAGAATGACTTCTACAGGCACTTGGTGGGCAAGCGTATCCTCATCGTCGTCAACTACGACATTGACGCCATCTGCGCCAGCAAGATCCTGCAGGCCCTCTTCCAGTATGACCACATGCTCTACACGGTGGTCCCCATCATGGGCATCACGGGTCTGCGACGCGCCTATGGCGAGCATCAGGGCGACGTCAAATACGTGCTGCTGGTCAACTGCGGCGGCTGTGTGGACATCGTGGAGCTGCTGCAGCCGGCGGAGGATGTTACCTTCTTCATCTGCGACGCACATCGGCCGCTGGACGTCTGCAACATCTACAGCGATCGGCAGGTGTGTATACTGGGCGATGCCGCGCTGGAGGAGAACATTCCCGCATTCGAGACCATTTTCCACGACTCTGACGGGGAGGATGACGACCAGGACCAGTCCGACGACGAGGAGGACGAGGAGGAGGTCCACAACGACAGCGGTGCTGGCGACTCGGACGGCGATGAGGAGAGTGCGCAGCGCGCTCCGGGGCGGCCCAAGCTAACCCGCCTGGAGCGGCACGAGCAGCGCATCCTCCGGCAACGCGCACGCCGCCAATGGGAGTCGGAGCGGGATCGCATCATGTTCGAGTACACGCAGTTCAGCTACTACGGACGCTCCACGGCCCTGCTGATCTTCGAGCTGGCCTGGAAGCTGTCCAAGGACAACATGGACCTGCTCTGGATGGCCATCGTGGGCATCAGCGAGCAGCTGCTGCTAGGCAAGATCGAGAGCGGTGCCTACACCCTGGAGTTGGAGCACATCCAGTCGCATGTCTCCCGCCTCACAAACAAGACCAACGACCAGAACACGATGAGCGCCTCCAAGATCAGCTTCGAGAACGACCTGCATCTGGTGCTGTACCGGCACTGGCCGGTGACCGACTCCATGAGGTAGGTCCAGGGCCGAAGGGAGGGTAAAGGGACCACTCCTGATCCTAATGCAGGTAATGCCTCGTACTCCTCTTGCAGGTACTCCCGCTACGCCTCCTGCCAGTTGAAGCTGTGGACGCTGCGCGGCGAGAAGCGACTCCACGAGCTGCTCCTGGAGATGGGTCTGCCGCTGGTGCACGCGCGTCAGACATACAGCGCCATGGACCTGGTGCTGCGCAAGGAGTTCTACTCGATGGTGGAGCGGCTGGCCGAGAAGTACGACATACCGGACATCGTCTACGGCACCTTCACCCTGAGCTATGGCTACCGCAGCCGCTATGCGGCCGCCGACTATGTCTACGCCCTGCTGGCCATCATGGAGTCGGTGAAGAAGCACAAGACGCCCGAGGACTGTTTCATGGAGGCCTCCGACGCCCTGAGCCGCCAGCACAAACAGCTGCTCGCCGCGGGCATCGACAATGCCAAGCTGATGCATGCGGCTATCTTCAGACAGGTGCAGAGCAGCCTGGAGGCTCGCCAGGTGCACTCGGCCGGCTCCTTCTTCTACTATGTGCTGCAGGAGGAGCACGCATTCTTCTCCTACCCGTACGCCCTGGGCCTGCTGGCCAAGTTCATGCTGCGCGGCCATGTGGCCACCAGCAGGGCACGCGCGGCCCCGGACCTGCCGCTCATTGCCACCTGTCCCCTCGACGCCACACAGGGCATGTGCCTGCTGGTGGGCATTGCGCCCGTCCGCGAAGACTCGCCCAAGAACTTCTTTGGCAAGGCCTTCGAGCAGGCGGCCCAGAAGAGCAAGACCACCCTGCTGCAGGACTTCTTCGAGCCATCGGTTGTCCAGCTCCGGCAAAGCGACCTCACCCGCTTCCTCGACGCCCTCACTGTGCTGCTCACCTAGTCCTAAGCCTAACCCACACGCCCCATGCCCTGCTCCTCAATCATCTTAGCCAATAAGTTAGCCATAGCCTAATTTATAAACGACACAATTGTATCATCATCTAGTTTAGGGTTAGCTAGCCACTTTTTTTGTATGTTTGTCAATCGGACTCTAGAATATATATTTGTAGTTGATTAATGTGTGAAAGTCGCTGCTCTGTCTCCTGTCTTTTGTGGGTTGGATTGCTGCTGGCTGCAGCACCCAAAGGGTGTTTGGCTACAATCGAAGTATATTTCGGGGTAGCAAATTTCCACTTCCCTGTTAACTGGATATGGCATATCCCTCTCATGCAATAGTTCAAACGGATTGAAATGTGGAAGGGATTATTGCGCCCCATTTGTTGTGTTGTGTATCTGCAGGAGCCAGAAATGTATGGGAAATGTCATGGGCTAAAACAAAACTAAACAATTAGAGGTGTGACAATCCTTTCCATAATCATGAATATATGTATGCAGCTGTCATAGGAAACCAGAACAACGAACTGTAGTAGATCGTGGGGTCTCAGGTCTCCTTTAAAGTTGTTCTCTAATACAATATTTCAATTAGCACCAAATAACTATATTAAATTAGTTTTATGGAAATTATTGCATTCCCCAATGAGTCTTCGGTATTTTTACAGAATAGTTAACAAAACTTTACAAACAGATCGTCGATTCGAACACACACAAAATGTCCAATAATCTTAACCCAAGTGGATCCGTTTTGGTTGACTTGATTATAAGCATTGGCTGGCTCTCATGTGTTTTGGTTTCTTTGGGGATGCCCATTCCCTTCGTGACTTCGTGTCAGCTGGTGATGGTCTGGCTTTGAGCCTGCTGCTCCTGGCAGCTCCTGGTTAGAGCATCGGCGCTCAGGATGCGGGCAGCGCCCAGGCAGGCCATTTCGTCGTAGAATACCGCATACTGGCCGGGGGTTATGGCGCGCAGAGGCGCATCCAGCAGCACCTCAAAGCCGCCATCGGGGCAGGAGCGGAGGCAGCAGTCAACCAACGGCTTGGTGTGCTGGAAGCGAAAGCGGCAGCGCAGGCTGCCAGTGGATGCCAGCCGCTGCTGGGATTGAGCGCACAGCCAGTTGGGGGCCTCGATGTACATGCGGGTGCTGAGCAAGGCGGGATGGTCGTGGCCGGCGGCCACGAAGATGGTGTTGCTGGAGGCTTCCTTCCGGGCCACGAAGTACGGCTGCAGAAAGGAGCCGAGGCGGCACCGCTGGCCCACGGTCCACTGGTGGATGCCCTCATGGTTTCCCACAATGGCCCCATTGTCCGTGTCCACAAACTGGCCGCTCCTGGAGGCAATGTACTGAGGAGCAGAGAGTGGGGCATGAGTACAGGAAGAGGCTCACTAGTGGATGGAATTACCTCGCGGATGAAGGACTTGAAGTCGCGCTTGCCCACGAAGCAGATGCCGGTGCTCTCCCGCTTTTGGGCCAGGCGCTGGAGGCCAATTTGTCGGGCCAAGCTCTTCACCTCGCTCTTGGCCAGGTCGCCCAGGGGGAACATGGTGCGCTGCAGGGCCTGCCGTGGTATACCCGCCAAGAAGAAGGTCTGATCTTTGAAAGTGTCCGCCGGTATGAGCAGACGGGCGTCCCCACCGCACCCGCGATGTTCCAGAAAGTTGCCCAGACTGTTGCGGGCATAGTGGCCGGTGGCCACGGCATCGTAGCCTATCCGCTCCAGAGCATGGCGATGGAACAGGTCGAACTTGATGTGCCGGTTGCAGAGGATGTCCGGATTGGGGGTCAGACCCTGCTGGTAGTCGTCCAGGAAGGCGCTAAACACCGCCGTCCAGTACTCCTTCACGTAGTTCACCTGCCGCAGCTCGATCCCCAGCCGCTGGCACGCCCATTCTGCGTCCTTTAGGTCCTGCTCGCCACTGCAGCGACCGGCCTCGTCGTGCTCGTCCCAATTACGCATAAAGACGCCCAGGACGCGGTGGCCGCGCTCCTTCAGTAGGTGGGCGCTCACGGCACTGTCCACGCCCCCCGACATGCCCACAACAACGTTGCGGAGCATTTTTTACTACAATTTTTTTATTTTAACAATTCTGTTAATTATTGATGTGCCCATATATCGATATATTGCGGTTGAAATTAAAATGTTCTTAAGAGCGGCACTGAATGTTAGCTAAATAAGCTTAATAGCTTTATGCTGCTTACGACGCATCTGAACGTCGCTAATATACGGTAAAAATAATAACAACAGCACAACAATAATAATAACAGCCGTTTTATGGTTTGGCCGCTTTTGTTTGATCCTTATTATGTCAAAAATCCAATGAAAAAGAGTTCTGAAAACTAACCAATCCTGAACAAAATTTATTGAGGAATTGGATAAAATTATTTGTTCAGGGCTGAGAGGGCCAACTAGCTAGTAATATTCAACTGAATATCAAAATTGACGAATTTCAAATCACAACATATCATGGTATGGCAGCCCGCAGCAACTACGAATTGCACGAGTCTGGCAACGCCACAAAAAGACGTCACATTCGTTTTATGCTGTTTTTGTTTGAACTAATATGTAAATATGTAAATGTAAATATGTAAATAATCCAATGAAAAAGAGTTCTGAAAACTAGCCAATCTTGTGCAAAATTCATTGAGGAATTGGATAAAATTATTTGTTTAGGGCCGAGAAGGCTAACTGGCTAGTAGTATTAAACCGAATATCAAAATCGAGGAATGTAAAGGCATTTTGTCAGTATATTTACGGTATATTTTGATTATGACAAGGTATATTTCGGTATATTTCTGGGGGTCAGGCGGTATATTTCAGCGATAAATCCGCGTTCACACTGCTTTTAGCATTTCCAAAAAAAATAAATAAAAAATAGCGACAAATGCCCGATGCTGCTGCCCGAGATCACATAATTCCAAGTGCTTGACCCAGTGTGTAGTGAGTGTGCAACAGCATCCAGAGAAACAGGAAAGAGAGAGTGAGAGTGAGCCCAGAGGCTAGAGTCGGAGCTGGATTTGTTGCTGCAGTTGTTGATGAAGTGGGCGCTGCAGTGAAATGATGCCCTACAATGTGCGCTCCGCTGGCGGCGGCAGCCTCGGTGGTATTCTGCGCAAGACTGGTGCCGCTGCAGTTGCTCCCGGCGGACTGTCGGCGGGGGCCAGCAACGGCAACGGTGCGACGATACTGGACGCACGCCAGCCGCCCTTGGAACTGCTCGTCTTCGGCTACGCATGCAAGATATTCCGGGATGACGAGAAGGCGCGCGAACTGGACCACGGCAAGCAGTTGATACCCTGGATGGGCGATGTAAATCTCAAGATAGACAGGTTAATAATTGGGGGTTGTCTAAGCGTTAATTGTACGATTATCAATACATAAATACATACCACAATTCCCCCCCATACAATCCGCCCGCACACACACACACACACAGAAACACGCGCACCTATGCGTACCCATGGACCAGCTGACGACCCACGGCATACCCTATACTTTGACTTGAACTGCGGACTGTAACTGTACTCTACTGGACTGTAACACCCAACCACCCACTCACACACACACACACACATACACCACCCACCAATATCCACACACGCACACACACATACACACCATTGTAATAACAGCTCTTTTCAGTGCTTCTCAAACTGTATCTCTTACCATACAACAAAAAAAAAAAAAACCAAAACAATTATTGAATCTGTAATTCTTTGACCAATCTTAAATGTAAACCGATTAACTTTTTAGCCACCGGAGCGGTATGTATGAACGATCTCTAGCTATAAACCGATTTCTTAACCTCTCTACTATAATATTGTATTGTATTTATAAACATATATTATTTATATGATCGTGGATCGATGGGAAACAAATGACTCGATCGATACTGTAAGATCTCCAAAAGGGGGGCAGTGGTTCGATTGTGTTCGATTTGTTTGCCATGATTTTCGATTTTCTGCCGCGCCGCGTCCCGCTCGTCCTGGATCTCACTGATAATGTCTCTTTTTCTCTCTCTATCTTTCTCTCTCTCTCTTTCTCTCTGTCTATATCTTTCTGCTTGATCTCTTTTGGCACAAAACACACACCCATCCACACACACACACACGTGTATATTTATACGCAATATATGTGTAGATACGATGTGCGTGGCGCACTCTGCGATCTGGCACCCTACGAAGCGCCACCTGGGGGCTACGGCAACCGGCTGGAATACCTGAGCGCCGAGGAGCAGCGCGCCGAGCAGCTGTGCGAGGAGGAGCGCTATCTATTCCTGTACAACAACGAGGAGGAGCTCCGTTTGCAGCAAGGTAAGTCGGCCCTGCCTGGAGACCCACAAAACGCCTTCAAAAAATGCGCCTTGTCTTATCAAAAACCAAAACCAAAAACAAAACAAACCAAAAAAAAACATAAACAATTCCAAGTAGTAGAAATCAATCAAGAAATCAAAGAGTACCCGAGAAAGGTAAATTAAGACAAAAACAAAAGACAATCAACAAACCGAAAAACGAAAACCCCCAAAAACAAATCAACATACATACATACATACACACATACATACATACATATATATATATATAGAAATATATATATATAAAACCTAAGCCACAAAAACCAATCCAAACTCGAACTCAAATTCGAATTTGAATTTGAATATGAAAAGTGAGAGCATCCGTCGTTGCTGTTGCTGCCCCCCCAACCCCCGCTGACCCGTCGCCCCCGCAGGTAAATACGAATTCCTTACACTCTGACAGATTATAGCTCTCTTTCAGGTACCAGATCGCCGTCACCACCGCCGCCACTGCAGCGCCCCAAAGACCCTGGAAAAACAAACGCAATTTTCCCCACACTCAAGCCGCTGTGTCTGTCCCGCTCTAGACCATGCTCTCCCATCGTCGCTCCCGCGTTCTCTCTCTGTCTCTCTGTATCTCGCTCTCGCTCTCTCACGCTCGCTCTGACTCAGTCAGCGGGCTACAGACGCGCGCCTTGACGCTAGTCCTAGTCCCTCCTAACACCCGCTCTAACGGTTCTCTCTGCCTTGTGTGCTTCTCTCCCTCTTGTTTCCGCGCAGAGGAGGACCTCAAGCGGCTGCAGCAGGAGACCTCCGGCGGCAACTATAGCCAGGTGGACTTCCAGTACGATGGCCAGGGCGTGGCGTATGCTGCTGCTGCTGGAGCTGGAGCTGCCTCCTCCACGACTGTGCCGCCCTCGCTCTCGCCGGGCACCGCAGAGGAGAACGAACTGCCTTTTGTCCTGCCACGCACCCTGCTCCTGCCGCTGCCGCCGGGAATGCTGGTGGTGAGTATCCGAATAAAGAATACGAATACTCCTTTCAAGACGAATAAATCTGATTAATCTGATAAATCTGTTCTCCCGCCAGCCCGAGACGATGAAAGCAACATGCCATCATCGAGAAGACGGCCCGCTTCATAGCCTATCAGGGCACCCAAATGGAGATCCTGATCAAGGCCAAGCAGTCCAACAACTCACAGTTTGACTTCCTCACGCAGGGCGGCCACCTGCAGCCCTACTACCGTCACCTCCTGGCTGCCATCAAGCAGGCCAAGTACGCCCCCACGCCTGAGAGCTCCACCAACACCGAGGCAGAGCCCGGCTCCGGCTCCGGACTGGAGAGCCAAGGCCAGCGAACGGGTACCAGTACGCCCGGTCAGGTTGTCATTATGGTGCCCACCATCAAGTACAAGCCTTCGGCCAACTGCGCCTACACCCAACTCATCAGCAAGATCAAGGGCGTGCCCCTGCAGACGGTGCTCGACGACGAGCTGAGCACCACCAATTCGCAGCACTCCGGTGGCACGGCCTCGCCCACGCCCAGCTGCAGGTCGGAGGGTCACAGCCAGCAGGGGGAGTTCACCCCTGTCCTGATCCGCTACAACGGCAGCACCTTCACCCACGAGGCGGAGGAGGTGGACTCTCCGGTGCCCGAGGAGGAGAACGCCAACGATGGGCCACCGCAAGTGGAGCTGCTGAAGAACACCAGTGCCCTGGCCCTGGCCCAGAACTACAGTTCGGAGAGCGAGGATGAGCCGGGGGATGAAGCAACCACCGCGACTGAGAAGGAGAAAGAGAAGGAGGCTGAGAAGGAGCCGCCAGCACCAGAGCCGGTGCTGACGTTTCCCGTGCCCGATGAGAGCCTCAGGACGATCATCGACAAGACGGCCACGTACGTGATCAAGAACGGACGCCAGTTCGAGGAGACGCTTCGCACCAAGAGCGTTGAGCGGTTCGGCTTCCTGCTGCCGCAGAACGAGTTCTATCCATACTACCTGTACAAGGTGACCAACGACGTGGATGCCGCCTCCAAGGAGGAGAAGACGCGCAAGGCGGCCGCCGTGGCCGCAGCGCTCATGAGCAAGAAGGGACTCAGCTTTGGAGGAGCTGCAGCTGCGGCAGGGAATGCAGCAGATAAGGGTAAGTCCATTCAAGAAGATAATTTCTGTTATCTGGTTATCATTTAAATTTCTGCTCCATCTACAGCTCCCGTTTGCTTCTCGATACGCGGCCGTGACGAGCATGGTCCGCTTTCGGCTGCTCTGACTCAGGAGGCCAGCGACGAGGATGAGATCAAGGCTGGTGCCGCGGCTGCGGGCAGTGCGGAGCCGGTCCGTGGCATGCCGGACAGAGTGCAGCGTGCCATTAAGCAGGTGGAGACGCAGTTGCTGGTGAGGAGCCAGAGGGCTGCCCCCATATCTCCGCAAAAGGAGCGTCAAGGTGTGTATTCCCCCAATGAGCATTCCAGAGACAGCAGACGATTAATTGTGCCCCATCTATCTGCAGCAGAGGAGCGAGTCAAGGATAAGCTGGCGCTGATTGCGCGCGACAAGCTGAACGGGATGGTCTCCAAGGAGAAGCAGCTGCAGCTGGAGAGGAAGCGCAAGGCCACGGCCTTCCTCAATCAAATCAAAGGTAAGTGCCACACACCCACCCCCAAATCCCCACCCAGTCCCAGTCACTAATTTAATCGGTGTTTCAGGTGTTTCAGCCGGTGCCGTGGCTAGCTCTGCTGTGACCAGCGCAAAGGCGACTCCCTCCGAGGAGGCCGGTGCTGCCGCTGCGGGGGACAGCGACAACGAGTCCAACGAGTCCGTGCGCTCCATACCCATCACCTACTTCGGCCCGGACGACGACGAGGATGAGGAGGAGGAGCAGAAGCAGAAGGAGAAGCCGGAGAATGACAGCCAGCAGGACGACGATGAGGAGGAGGAAGAGGACGGCGGGGATCTGGAGAAATACAATCTGCTGAACGACGACAGCACGAACACCTTCACCAGCAAACCACCGCCGCCCCCGCCACCAGTACAGACCGCAGCTGCTCCTCCGAAACCGATTGCCTCCGCGCCAGCATCCGCCGTGCTACTATCGGACGATGACGATGTTCAGCTGGTACCAGCTGCCTCGCCTGCGCCCCGCGGCACGTCCAGGACCTCGCGCCACCGAAAGACCCACCGCAGGAGCAGGAGTCGCAGCGTCAGCGCCAGCAGCAGCGAGTCCAGCCGCAGCTCCAGTCGGCGCAAGAGGCGCAGGGCCGTCGAGGAGGTGTCTGCCAGTGCCAGGAAACAGCGGCGACGCCGCAGCCAGAGTCGCACCTCCACCCGAAGCCAGCGCGTGCGTCAGAGCCAGCCCCAGAGCCACCGCCAGAAACAGCGAAGCAGAAGCCGGCACAGAAGTCGCAGCCCCAGGCGCCGACGAAGCCCCATCCGTAGCAGGAGCCGCTCAAGAAGCAGTCGTAGTCGCAGTCGTAGCTCCAGCAGCCGCAAAGATCGACGTCAGCGCCAGCAGCGGGAGGAGTCGCGCCACAACCAGCGACGCTCGCCCAAGAAGAGCCACAAGCGTCACAAGCGGCGCCGACGCAGCAGCTCCCCCTGACGCCGATTCCCCTCAACTCGTTTTGTAGCTAACTTTTAATGGTATCAAATAAACACGTCGATTATTTTTGGAATATTGTAACGGGCCTCCTTTTGTGGGTCGCTTTTCCCCTCGGGGTGTTGTTATAGCATGGCTCCCCTTTTAAGCATTGGATCCATATACCATATAAATATGGATCTGTCTTGGGTAGCAACACTTTTTTACTCTTCAACGGAATATAACGAGACCTACCCATTGAGTACAAGTAATTCCATAATCTGTAAATAATCCCCCTGGACACTTTGTACTTATCCCGAGACAAACATTAGTTAATTACGCCTGGATGCGTAGATCCAGATGATTAATTCTTGGAATTTGCATTAAATTAACTAACAAAATAAGCTACTAGTCATTACAATTGTCCAGATAAAGTCAAAGGTTAATATACATACATTTATGTAATATGCCAGCAAATTGGTCTCAGATTTATCTGTAGCGGCGACGATTCACAGATTGTTCTTCCCCTTTCTGTTTCGTTCTCTTTCGCACGTAGCTCTCCAGCGGAGCCATAAAAGACCGCTGGCCTCTGACGCGGCAGTTCAGTCCGCTCTGAAAGCTCTCGCCATGATGTCTGTCCGCTGGAACCACCTTTGCCTCGGCCTGTTGCTGATCCTCTGCAGCCTTCTGGCCCTGACCACTGCCCAGGTGCCCATCAGTAAGATCTGCCTGCTTCTTTCTCCCCCCCACCAAACACTCAGCTTGCCCCTCTCTTGCAGCGCCGCGCGAGTGCCCCGCGAACGAGTCGTACCTGCCGTGCGGCCCCAGCTGCCAGACGGAGTGCGCGACTCTGGGCCAGCCCTGCCTCATACGACACATCCGCTGCCCCGATGGCTGCTACTGCAACGATGGCTACGCCCGCAACGCTCGCGGCGCGTGCATACCCCAGAAACAGTGTCGCAAGTGAAGGTACTCCACTCCACTCCATTCCAACTGAAGGGAGAACAATCGAAGCAACAATAAAGCCCCTACTGGGAGGATGATCCATGGCATTGATAAACAGCTGTTTTTAATTGTTTTGGTTGCTTTTGTTCGCTCGTTACTGCGGAATCTGGTTTTGGTTTCAGTTTCAGGTTCGTAAATTAGTTCAGTTCTATTTTTTGTTTGCTAATTAAGTGGAGTATGCTTGAAACTGTAACGATTAAGCCACAAAAACTGTTCTGCTCAAACTTCGGGAGAGTGAGAGCAGAGGGAAGAACTTGTTGCTGTTTTTATGTTTAGTAATTGAGTGCCATGTGCTGCTTAAACTGTATCTAATCAGCTGGTGCTGCTCAAACTGCGCTGCGTTCTAGAGCAGCAGAGAGAGAGAGTGAGAGCGCGCGCGATAAGCATCTGTTGTGCCAAGAAAAACAGTTGATTGTTGATCTCTGACGAGCAGTTCTAACAAAACTGCGTAGAACCTGATCTGATTTCCGATAAATCGAAGCACATGCTCGAACAATGCGTATCAGACAGGTAAATATAGCTGGTTTTAAGTTTTAAGCTGTCGTCGGACCAATTTTCAGGCCCGCAAAAAAGCAAAAATCACATCCAAGGGGTTGGTTGTAGAGTGGAGAGGGGGGGTTACTTTGTGCTCCTCTCAAAAAGCAAAGTAAATCCCGCTGCCTAAGCCGCGCCAACGAGTGGAGGCCGAGACGGGCACTGGTACGGGTACGGGTACGGGAACTGTAACTGGGCTTCCCAGTAGCCGCTTCGATGACAACACGCAAAATGTAAATGTTTGCTGTCATTGAGTCGAAAATGTTGGCAGGGGCCCAAACCAAACCGTTAATAAACTCTCTAGGTGCAGGAGGAGATGTAGAATGGAGAATGTAGGATGGAGGTGGGGAGGATGCTGAATGCTGGGCGCAGAGTGCAGAGGAGGGAGACAGAGAGAGAGAGAGACGAACGCGTGCTCGATTTACATGAGCAAACATGACGGCGGGACACCAAACCACCCACGCTCGAAGAGCCAGAAAGAAAAAACCCAGCAAGAAGGTCCCCCATTGATACCCTAACCGAGTCACATAATATAGTCACAATAGTCGCACGATTTAGAACATTAAACATAGGATTTCCTTCTTTGCGGTGCAAACGTCGCGTTAGAACCGAGCTACACCTCCTGGTCTGTGAGGGTATGATGAAAAGAACTCTGGGCGCTTGGATTTGGATTTGCAATGCAAACATGTGTGCCGCTGCCGGTGTGCTGCTCACTCCTACACCATGTTATGCCGCTCCAGCACCCCCATGCCCCACCCCAACCCCAACCCCCACTCCAACCCAAACCAATCCCCTTTGTTTGTCTATTTTGTTCGGCTGCCTCAAAGATGGAGCTTTTGAGAAATATTCCTCAAATTCATCGAATTTCCCCCTGGCAAAAAAATAAAAAAAAATTGGTCGTGTGTGTGCCCGAACAGGGGCAGGGGCAGGGGCGTGAGTGGCAAAGTGGGAGCGTGAGTGGCAGAGTGGGTGGGTGCGAACCTGCGGAAATTCAAACGGAATCAAAGCGAAAAGTTCGACAAAAAATCATCGAGCACTAAAAAAATAAGAATCGACAGCAAACACGGTGCTTGCTGTGTATGGATATCTGAATAGAGGAGCAGGCAGGCAGCGGCAGCCCCATTCCCCATGGACCCCATCATATATCAACAACGGCTGTCAGTCAGTCAGTCAGTCAATTCTGGAGTGTTTGGCGAAGGCACAGAAGGCATCGAATGGCAGTGGGACAGCGGGACAGAGGACAGGAGGCGTGCCCGCAAAAGCCAAAGAAAAGAAAGTAGAACCAAAGCAAAGACTGCCAGAGACTCTGGCAGTGAGAAGTGTGTGCCAAAAAATGAAAGAAACAACAACAAAAGTGAAAAGAGAAAAGAGTTTCTGTTTCTGTTGTTGGATTGAGGACGGGGACCCCAGCAAACACGAATAATTTGACTTTATCTAAGCGCCAGTGAACCGAAGCGCATTAGAAAGGGGCTCTGCCTACCCACAAAAAAAAAAAAAGGAAGGAAGGTAGGCAGGAAGAAGGAAAAAGGAGAGGAGAAGCATCACAATAAACGAAGGAAAGTGATGGAGGGCGAAGGCAAAGGCAGAGCTGGAGGTGCAGGAGAAACCCAACCAAGGGAGTTACAGTAAGTGCGAGAAACTGAGAGCGATTAAGCCAGCAGAGATTTAGGGATTCGATTTAGATATGTCCATCAACTCTACAGTGGCTAACATTTACACATTTTTCTAAGCCGGGGTTCTATATTGGGGCCCTGCATGCTGATATTTTCATGGCTAGAGAGTGCTTGCTCTCCCTCTCTCTCTCTCTGTTCTATAGAGTAGCTTAGCTTAACTGCACTCATTCTTTCTCTCTCGGAGTAGCTTAGCAGCACTCGTTATTTCTCTCTCGGAGTAGCTTAGCAGCACTCGTTCTTTCTCTCTCGGAGTAGCTTAGCAGCAACTGGTATAGTTTCATGTCTGGCATGTACCCAAAAGCGAGTGCAGCAGCTCTCTCTCGCTCTCTCCCTAGTTCGCTAATCAATGTGGATCTATTCGTGGAATTATGAGGATTAATGCCATATTTTCAGCCCAACAAAAGCCGAAAGAAGAGTGCAAGTTAATTCAGCCCCCAAGCCACTTTGGCACTTAAATATCTTTATTGATTGCAGCATAACTGATGGAGGGGAGTGAGGCAAATCTGTCCACATGAATATGCCTACGAAACTTTAATGGTTTTATGTGCCGGCAGAAATAAAGAAGTTTGTCAGTGCGGAGGCAGGAACCTGTGGGGCACTGGAGCAGGCGGAGGAGGAGCTGGTTCGGTTGTCTGGCTGGCAAATGAAAATCAATTTAATTGCGATGGCGATGGCAAATCGAATTAAGCTGTATAAAAAAAAAAATACAAGGAGAAATGCTTTAAGCTTGTGTGCCAGGCTGCAGGATATGTTTCTGCCCTGCCCAAGGGAGCTGCCTGCCTGCCTGCCTGTCTGTCTGCCACATGCAACCACAACAACATTGAGAATGTGGCAAGCAGCAAGCTGCATCGTTTGGTGTCGCCGCAAACGCATTCAATTGAATATATTAATGCAAATTAACCCATTAATGCCTGCCGATGTCATAGATGGTTGCACACGTCGAGCAGCAGGAGGAGGAGGAGGAGGAGCAGGAGCAGGAGGCACGGAGAATATACAAGTAGGAGGAATGGCTGGAGGAGGCGTTGCATGGCCGATGGCACTCTATCGATTCTCTCTCTCTCTCTCTCGGTTAAGTTTCGTTTTATTCTCTCTTCGTGGATTCTGGCAGAATATATTTCTGGGAATGCAGAAAATTATAATCAGCCCAGCAGCTGTGGGTGCATAAATCTGTGGAGTTCTGCTCTGATCGTAGTGCCAAATCATCTGCAAGGCAAGCATCGCATCAAGCTATAGTCGGTGCCCGTTTACAGTCTCTCTCTCTTTCTGTCTAGTGTCCTTGTAGATGCTGCTGTGGGTGCCTGAAGGGGAGTCCCCTCCCAGATGCTGCGCTGCCAACGTGTTAACATGGGGCACAACAATATTGGCCAGATGTTTCTGACGCCAAAAGCTCGTAAAACCAGCAACAAAACACTCGACAGCATTGCCACGCTCTTTTACACACACACACACACAGAGTCTCTGTGTCTCCTTGTCTCTCTGTCTCACTCTCACTCTCACTCTTAGTGTAGCTCTGCTGGCCACATTGCCTATTGCCCTCAATATGTGTCCTCTCTGTTTCGACACGCTCTGAACGTGGCCAAGGGCCAACGGGAATTGTCAACATTTTGTGCATCAAAACAGCATCAAAATCAATATGCAACCACCCAACCCCTCCTCTCTGGCCTACCCTCGCGCTGCAGCATAGCATGCTGAGGATCGTGTGCCCCAGCCCCCGGGGAAGGGGGGGGGGAGCAGCAGCAGCAGCAGCGTTGGCAGCTCTTTATAATGATTGCCATTGACTGACGGCAGGCATATCCTTGGCGCCCTATGACAGATATCAAGTTGTATGGCAATTGACGCGATGACATGTTGACATTTTTGCTTCATGCTCAACGTGCACATGAAGTGCAGAGAACACCCAGAGAGAACACCCACCCACACACACCCCCTGGCCCACTGCGTTGACCAGTCCAGCCGCCGCCCCCTCAGCACCCACTCGGCACCCACTCGGCACCCACTCTGCACCTCTGTGCATTGTCGGTGCCTGTATTACAAGTGTGCTGCAGCAAAATGCAATTGTTTCCGTCCTGCAGCAGCAAAACAACGGAAGAGCCAGCCCCAGCCCCAGCCGACACCCCAGCCGACTAAGGGATACCCATTAGGGGGCACTGCTTTAGAGGGTAGCAGGAGCTTCGCCTGATAGCTGCTGCTGCTTGCCTGTGAGTGCAGCAGGCTCGGGCTTGGGCTTGGGTTCCCTTCAATGCAGGGCTCAATGGCAATTCCAGTTGCATTCATTTTGTTTCTGGTGTCTCCCCTCCCCCTCTCATCAATCCTCCCCTACCCCTGCACATAAAGTATTTGGCTTTTTGTTGTGTGTGCTGGTGTGTGTGCTGGTGTGTGTGCTGGTGTGTGTGTGTGCTTGGTGTATGCCTCTGGCCAAAAGTTTCCCACTGCGGTTTGTTTTAGTTATTGCATTTCTTTGCTCGTTGTTTTGCTGTGCCATTTGCCATTTGGGGGGTGCCATGCAGGGCGGGGGGTTATGGTGTTTACGGGGGGAGAGCGGGAGAGGGTAACCCGGAGCTGTGAATTGTTAATCCAAAAAAAAAATGAATTTTCGCCACATTTCTCATTTGGACTTTGCGGTCTGCACTCCATTTCAATGTGCTGCTGCCACACGCAAAGAGCGAGGGGGGCGGGGAGTGTATGATGCTCCCCCCCCCTGATAACTCTCATCCGATTTTCACTGGGATTAGCCTTTCCATCGCTCGCTCGTCGCTCGTCGCTCGCCGCTTTCTGCATGAATTGATTTTGCATTCTAATTAACATTTCTGTCTGTCCGTTTGGTTTCTTTTTACCCCGACATATCAGTTATGAAAATCTCACTCATGACGGACGACAGACAGACAACAACAACAAAATAGCCACAATTCGGTCAGTGCAAATTGAATAACAAAAATGTTGCATCTGGCAATGAGGGGTCTGGCATAAAAAGTGAAGCAAGCTTCCATTAAAAGTGAATAATCGATGGGCTCTCTGGAGGGTCTACTCCGGGGATACTTACTGTTCGTTAATTGCCAGTGAAAGACTATTAAAGTAGCTGCGAGTAGATATATCCCAGTGGGGGATGTGCTGTCCCGCCCTGAGTGCTGTTTGCCCCTTGTTGGCTGTAACTTTAAGCCTTTGCCATGGGCTAACCATTGAATATCGCTCCCTACTTATGGGCATAGGTAGCTTATAATAGCTTTTGTGCTTCCAATTGCCTTTTGCTCGAGTGCTGCCACTTGGAAGTGCCTTCAAATGGATAGGAATATGCGCGGAATATACATGCATCAGACGACATATGTAAGTGCAGTGATTCAGCTACTGTTCTGTTGCAGGTACAGCAGACAGAGGAGACAGCAGACAGCAGACAGCATACAGATGTGTATAGTTATGATATGTTTAAGTTGCACCTCTCCCTCTCTGCCACTCTGCCACTGCTCTGCCTCTGTCTCTCCATGCATGTGTGAACGATGTTTGCTTTTGGCCACAAACAATAATGGCGTATGGCGTATGGCTGCCTGGCATGGGCCGCAATTTGCAGCGTTGGCATTGCTTGATTATGAAATGAATTATTTGCATTAAAGTGCACAAAGCACACAGCACAGAGGCACAGTGCAGGCAGTCTGGGCAGAGACACTGAACTGATTTCAGGACCCATAAAGGCTTTGCCCCTGTTTCCTGCCCAACTATAATATCATCAGCGACAGCAGCAACATCATCATCATCATCGGAATGCAAGCTATGCTAATTATCATTAGCTAAACGCATCGCACGCATACACAGAGTCAGTGGCAGGGGCAGTGGCAGTGGCAGGGGCAGTGGCAGGGACTGGGCACAGGCACACAGTCAGCGCCTCCATAGCGGAAACGGAAACGTTGAAAAAGCAATTGGCAAATGGCCTCCTGCTCCTGCTCCGGCCCTCTGCCTCTCCCTGCTCCACCACTCTCCGCTTGTGGTGCTTCGATTTATTGGCAGCTGCAATTAGCTGGGCGCCAACATCCGTTGGAGCTTGCCAATTGTTTGCGGGCTTCCCGTGACCCCTTTCTGCCTGTCTCTCTCTCTCTACTGCTCTCTGGCTGTCCTTTTGCTGGCCTGCTTTTGCGAGAGAACAGCCACAAGTGTTTCAAAGGCCAAAAGGGCGACGGGGAAACCCCATCCAAATATTGACTATGCGACGGGTGATTGTGCGCTGATGGATCTGCCCATTTGAGGGGGAATAAATATGGATTTCCTTCGAGATAGTCCCCCCTGTCGAAGTTTTCTTTATTTTATATGCTTGCTGATCTGTTCTTGTTCGCTGCATCCATTACCTATCCCTATCCCTCAACCTCAACCTCTCTCTGTCTCTTTCTCTGTCTCTGTCTCTGTACCTGTACTCCCTCTTCCGCTCCCTCCTGCCAAAAGACTCAACGTCTGAGAAATGTGCAAGAAATTACGCTTTGTAGCTAATTGCAAGGGAACCCTAATGCACAGCAGCCATTAGCCACAACCCCGCCCCGCCCCTCGTCAGCACCCCTCACTGACTGATCCCCGTTTCAGGCACGCCCACCCGAATGGCTCCGCAATTAATTGGTTTCATTTTTTTAGCAATCCTTTGCTGCGCTTCATTTCAATTTGCGCAGCGAGTCCTGTGTGGCTCCTGCCCGCCCGCCCCGCCCCTCGCCTCCTGCCTGCTGCCTGCTCTTTTGGGTGCACTTTTTTGGGGCGCGGTGGGGAGTTGTTTATTGCACTTGCAACATCCGCTCCGCTGCAAACGAAGATAAATTGTTACTTTTCAAGTTGTGCTTCTTTGGGTTTCTGTTGCCATTTTTCCGTTTTTCAGTTGCAGTTTTGGGGCAGCTGTTGCTGTTCCGCCCCCTCCCCCTCCCCTTCCCCCTGGAGATTCTACTTTATGAACGGTCGGAATATCCAGAAGGTAGGCATTAATCCTGTGAGCATTCCAGCTTACTTTTTCCTGCCCCGATGGATGGCTGCAAGCATCTGCCTGCTGAGAGGAATGGAATGTGGAGCAGGGGGCCAAATGAGTGCCGCCTTTGGCCGCAATCCCCCCGACTGATTAGGCAGCTGATTAAACCCGATCCCTGCAGCGGGGCACACAAAATTCACATGATTTGCCGATTAGCCAGCCGAAGCGACAGGCCCGTGGGGCTGGCTTATCGCTGGGCAGCCATTACGATAGCGATGCGTAGCGAGAGCCACGCACTTCCCGGATCGAGCGGATCGGACTGGAGTTCAGCTAAATTGAAACAGTTTTGAACCAGTGTTCCAGCCATTAAGGCCCACCGATGGGACACCGATGGCAGGCAGCAGAAGGACTTGGAGCCAAAAAAAAAAGATAACCAACCATTGATAGGGTTAATGGCGTTGCTGGGGCCAATCTGTTGTGTGCACTGTCCCACAGTTGTGGGGGCAGTGGCAGGGGTGGCATTATCAGTGCAATTAGCTGCTTTTATTGAGTACAATTAAATGCTTAGTACTTAATATAATTAGACGGAGTGCTCAGTGCAAGTTGCAGCATGAAGGCAAATATCTGTAATGGGGTTTTTGGGCCAGGTAGTACCCTGGAACTTTGATTAGCCAGGGGATCAGCACACCCTGAAGCACACTCATGGCTGCCCAATATTCAGCCAATTAAGGGACAGTGATCGGAGGCCTCTCATTGGCCCTTCTAACTCGATTCCTCTGCCTGTATATCTAATGGAAATGCCACGCGAATGCAGTCGCTGGGGGGAGCATTTTATGGATCGCTTTTCATTGCTTTTCAGCAAAACAGTTCTGTGCCTGCGCTGCTGATTATTGGGAACGATTTTGTTTACGCGAGTCTTGTATAAGTTTATTGAATGGAAATCGCCGTGTGAAGACGTCAGAGATGCAAATACAGCGAGCGGCGAGGGTACCACGGAGAGTCCACTCACTCTGCCAGAGGGTTTGCACAGAAGTTTGCAGGGCACGAAATTATTTATTAGTTTTTCTTACATGGAACATGGACTGTTCCAGCCTCAAAACTTTCCAATTATCTCCGCGTGTGTTTTATTTATTTATTTCTTCGCCCAACTGAAATATAACTTGTAGCGATTATCCAAAGGGGAGAATGGCAGTGTAATAGCCATAAAAATTGTAATAAAATTTAATAAAAGAATTTATGGGTTCCCCCACTTCGGGGCGCATTTATCTGTGTTGGTTTTTGGTTTTTATTTAGAACTATTCCAAATATGATTTTCCCACTGAAATGTTTATGAGTTCCCCTCTCTCCGATTCTCTCAGTCTGTCGGGTTGGATCACTGCCGTTGGATCACTCGCCTCTCACTGTGTGTTGTTTACCCGGCCGATTAGTGGCAGGCGGAATGGGCAGGGGACTGGGACTGGCGATTGCCTTAATCTCAGACATTGACCGCAGCCACCCCACCCCCTGTAGGCGTCGCCCAGCCCCTCCTCCCACACCACTGATAAGATAATGCCCGGGGCTTGGGGTCGGAATGGGAATCGGAATCGGAATCGGTGCTGCAGCGCTCTCCGGCGGGATCAGTCATGGAGAGAACGCCGAGCGGAACGCACTTGCTGCTGCTGGCCGTCGTCGGCTGGGGCTGCTGCCTGGCCCTGGCAGCGGGACAGCTGCCGGAGGTGGACCCGGCGACAGTCAAGGATCTGGAGGAGCTGGGCGCCCACTATCTGCCCGCGGGCTACACGACGGCGAACGTCTCGCTGGCGGATCTGCAGCGCCTGCTGCGCGCCAAATGCGAGAAGGCCAACCAGGCGCTGCCCGCGGGCACCGTCAATGCCACGGCCCTGGGCACGGCCATCGAGCAGGCGGCCGGCCAGCTGCTGGGCTGCCTGGGCGGACTGGCGAACGTCACCGAGATACTGGACGAGATTGAGAAGGCCAGCCCCAAGGGGGACCTGGACGTGGTCTTCGAAAAATACTGCCTGCGACTGCCGCAGGCCAAGGCCTGCCTGCGCGACTTCAACGCGGCGCTGCAGCCGTGCCTCACCCGCGAGGAGCGCACCCACAACGCCCTGATGCAGCGCATCACGGACAAGCTTCTGGAGTTTGTCTGCTACAAGAACGGCGACCAGATCGCCCTGTTCATCGCCGAGCAGGGGCCCGAGTGCCTGCAGGCGAGCCGCGACCACATCGCCACCTGCCTGAACACCACCTTTGCCGGCTACCTGCCCCAGGTGGGGCAGCTCTCCTCCGAGCACGTGGCCGACCTGCTGCCGGAGCTCGTGCTGGGCCCCCGCCAGTGCGTCGACCTGCACGACTTCGAGACCTGCACCGTCCGCCAGCTGGAGCGCTGCGAGACCATCACGCCCAGCAACATCGTGGAGTCGATGTTCCGCTACATCCGCAAGGAGTCCAACTGCCAGCCGGCCGTCGACCGCGCCCTCCAGGAGCGCCGCCGGGCCCAGGCCCTCACAGCCCCAGACCCGGCGGCCGGCGGTGTCGCCTCGCTGGTGGCCCGCAGCCTCCTCCTGCTGCTGCCTTTGGCGGCTCTCCTCTAGCCGGACCACCGATTCTCCATGCTGTGTGTGTGTGCCATCTCGTCTGCCGCATCCTTTTACACTCCTTTCTGTTTCCCTTTCCTTTCCTCTGCTTTATTTTTTTTTTTTTTAATTTGATATTTTATAATTATGTTTAATAAACTTTCGCAAGTCGAGCGTAAGCCGCTTAACGGATTCCCCTGTTAACTTTGGCTGCGGGTCCGTGTCCGTGTCTGGGTCTGGGTCCGTGTCTGGACTCTGGGCTGTGGACTGTGGGTGCCGGTAAAGTGTTGAGCTGCATAAACACAAGCCTGAAATATGAGAGTGGTAGGTGGGAGGGTAGGTGGGAGGTAGGAAGTAGAAAGTGGGCGGTTGGCATTGGGGGTCACTGAGCCGCTCGGACCATATTGCAGGCCGCTTATCGGTCAGCAACAGAAGCTGAAGCTGAGGGAAAAGCAAAAGCAGAGCAGCGGGTCAGTCGTCTCCGGCTGGTTCTTATCGCCCCAGCAGTGAAACAATGGCGGGTGGGGGGTACAAAGAAGAGAGAGAGAGAGAGAGAGCGAGTGAGAGAATATAAGATGGAGAAAAGCTATGGGTGGGGGGGAGGTAGGCACAAAGATTAAACTGAGCTCTGGGCACGGGGGATTCAAAACAGATTTTATTGTGGAAAGAAAAGAATAGGCACAGTTTGAGCATCACTGAGCACAGCTTTAGCATCACTGAGCACAGTTTTACTGAGTTGAGTACAGTTTTATCAGAACTGAGCACAGATTTATCATCACTGGTCACAGTTTGAGCAGTATTGATCACAGTTTTAGCTGAACTTAGCACAGTTTTATCTGGACTGAACACAGTTTAAAGTGAAATGATCACAGTTTGAGCTGAACTGATCACAGTTTTATAGAACTGATCACAGTTTTATAGAACTGAGCACAGTTTTACAGCACTGTGGGCAGTAATAATTCACAGTTGAAGTCGCACTGGACATTGGTGGCCATTTTCCCCACCCCCCTACAGCTATGGATTGGACTGAGAGTGCCTCGTCACCCTCGTAAATCATAAAATCCATGAGTAGCCCAAACCAAACCAAACCAAACTGAACCCACAGAAGTATTTATTGCATTCACGAATACCCTTATCGAATGGGGGGGGGGCAGCAATCACGGATCAATGCTGCTGCTATCATGTGGCATTTGTGGCAGCTCATGGAATATGATCTCTGCCATGTGTCGCCTCCATCTCCAAATATTTTGCCTAACAGATAACTCACAAGATCATTCACGGGAATAAATCCCATGCAATCTCGCCTGCTCTTTGGGGCTAAAGTTCTACTGCTCCCAGTCATGGCAGTGGTACCCACTGTGCAGGGTGTATCACACACACACACAAACACACGACAAAAAAAATGTCGCATAAATCTTAGGGCGAACGGACAGACAGCGGAAAAAAAATGAAACCGCAACTGTCATCATTTCACAGACGAGTGCGGCCCAAGCGCAGAGAGATTCTAAGGAGCGAGAGAGGGAGAGAGTCCAGAGACTGGACAACAACGACGAGGAGCAGCAGCAGCAGCAAGCCCTATGCTCATCCTGATTCGCTTTATTGGTGGGTTTTGGGCTAGGCTGGGGCTGGGGCTGGGGCTGTGGTGTTGGCCATTTGACAGCAGACGAAGCGTGAAATGAAATGGATGGAGTCTTAGTTCGGCTTTCGTCCTGCATTCGTTGCTCGTTTTCAGCTGAAACTGAGACGGGGACTGGGACGGGGACTGGGAAGAGTTTCCTACTTCCAATCAATATGGTTTCATTGGTGGCTCTGTGGCTGCTTGGCTCCCTTTGGCTAGTTAGCCAGTCAAAGTCTTTGGCTAACAAGTCATAAATGTTACAAACTTAATTAGGAGCTGCAGCTGCAGTTGCCTGAGACGCCTGCCTCCTCCTCCCCTTCCCTCCTCCTGCACGGCACGGCACTGCACTCGCCGCTTCCACTTTATTATTGATGTGAAAAATGCGGAAAATGAATGCGTTTCCGGTACTTTTCGCGAGTTGGCAGCTAAATTGCAACGGAACGGCCATGAATCATTCCAGTCCGAATCCAAGTCCAAGTCCAAGTCATAGTTGAGTCCTGCGACTTTCGCAGCTCCCCCCCCCTACCCCCTACCCCTACCACCAGCCCATTCAGCGGCTTGCAGCAGACAAACTTTGTACGTGCCACGCGAGCAATTGGCAAAGTGCTGCTTGCCCCTGGCCTGCCACTGCCTGCCCCACCGGACAAAAGGCGTAACTCGGGGCGGCACAACGGATGGGGTCGAGGGGAGGTTGGGTCTTAAAAGTTGGCTGGCAAATAATTGCATGTCATTGGCCAAATTATTGGCCCACGATGGGGTGCCGGGCGGTGCCGCGGGGAGGGGGCGATAAGCGAGCCAGAGTGTGGAAGGACTGCATTGCGAGCGGAACAAAAGGCAACTGAAATGGCCCGGGCAAATAAAAACGAAGGAAGCCCAGGGCAGCGAAAAGATAGATCTCAGATTTATGCTGGAACTCTGTCCGCTGGAAGAGACAAAAGCCACGAGAAGAAGATCATCATGATCGGCCATTTGTAGTCCCTGAAGCTGATTCCCGAGCGAAGCTTCCCCCTTGGGGAATCCTCGCAAATAGCTTGGCAGACAGATCACAGATCTGGACACCTGGAGCCAGGAATTTGCAGTGCCTGAAGCTTGCTCTTGTGGCCTTTCTCAGCCTCAAAAGAGAGTAACGTTTCGGGGGCAAAGCCACCGCAAATATCCCCCAAGTTTCCTTGGTTTATTTTGGAGGGGAGGTGCCTTCTTCTATGCACTTTATTGGGTGGCAGATTCCAGGGAAGGGCAATAAAAATGGAAATTACGAATTTCCACAGAGCGAGAGTTGGGTGGGGTAGTGGGGTAGTGGGGTTGGGGGGGGTATAACTGCAGTCTGCCAAATTTAATTAAATATTTCAATTTTGTTTCCCAAAAAGCTGCCATTGCCATTGCCACAACTATCTCTAATTGTGCACGCATTCTGCATGCCCCACCCCCCCTGCTGCCACTCTCTAGGGGGTAATGCAGGAGGCAGTAGAGACAGATGGCAGCATGCCACCTGAGGCGTCTGTGGCTGCTGGAGACGCACGCTTCAACGCTCATTTGCAAATGTTTGTCTACTTTGGTGCGGTGTGAAAAGCGTGACGAAACGTGTGGAAGGGTGGGCAGGGGGGGGGGGGGTGCGTAATGAGGGGCAAGAAAGGGGCGCAGCTGCGGCGGCCCGCTGGCAAATTGCAGCAGCAGCTCTGACTGCAGCCTCTGCAGCAAGTGCGAGGGGCCATAAAGAGGCAGGCAACAGGAGTACTAGCCTGAGTCTCAGTGGCAGTGGCAGCTGCAGCTGCAGGATATCCCCGACACCTTGTAACGGAGGCTGATGGGCCAATAGCCGGATTCAGGCAGTAGACAGAAGGCAGGGGCAATGGTGAAACGGAGACTCATTGAATTTATTCGATTGATTATCTGTTTCCGCATCGATTTGAGCATTCGATTGCACCTGCCAATCAATGGATCCACTATCTATTTGCAATCATTCAGGCATACTTTTGCAGCGTTATCCCCACACATGCCACATGCCCGCACACAGACATGCCACGCCACGCCACGCCACGCCACGCACTTTCATCGGATTCGGCATTGGGTTGGTTTGTTGGGTTTTGTGGTGTCACCTCACCTCTCAACCACCCACCCACCATAGACACATTGAGCGGGAATTCCTCTGTTCCCCTGTCCACACACACACACACACACATACACATACACACATACACTTCACACTTTGCCACACTTTGAGGCAGCTTTGTCTGGAGGGAGCAAGAGATGGAGTCCTGCCTGCCTGCCTGCCTGCCTCCCTGTCTGTCTCTGCCCCGTCTGTGGGTCTTACGCATGACTGTCTGTGTGTCTGTGTGTGTGTGTGGCAAGGCTGCTGCGTGTATGTGTGTGTGTGTGTGTGTGTGTGTGTGTGTGGGGACATGGGGAATATGTGGCATCCACAAAGTACGTATACTTTGGGGTCTAATTTGCGGTTGCTGGCGCAGCTCAATTTACAAGTGAGAAATTAAGATGTCGACAAAACTTTGGCCCAAAACACCTTGCCAGGGGGGGGGATAAAGATACAGAGATACACAGAGAGTGGAACAGTGAAACAGGAAAAACCGCCCAGGCAAAAGTCTCAGCGCACCACAAAGTCCTGGCTCCTGGCTCCTGGCTCCTGGCTCCTGGGTCCTCGCGTTCTGCCGGCCTGCCATTCCTCAGTGAACTTTGCACTCGTGCCGCACTTTTTCGTGTTGCCTCCAATTTGGTGTTTTTCTGGACACCTGCTCCGCTTAACCCTTGGCGCCGGCAGAGTTGTTGATGCGCTTTTAATTGCATCAAGTTGCACGCCACAAAAAGCAGGCGGCAGCAGCACACGAGCTACTTCTTACGGCGGGCATTATACACTGCAGAAGTTCGCCAGTCAGCGCCGTCACCTTCAATCAGTCAACGCATTCCAGCGTACTGCGTGGCAGATACAAGTGGTACGCCCCAGACCATCGACTCGACTAGGGGATGCGCATTGCCAGCCCAGCAGCCCAGCAGCCCAGCATGAGGGACTACTATCGAGATGTGGCCACTGCTGGGCTTCGTTTGGGGCAGCACCAGCACCTCGAGCGACTGTACCATGCAGCAATGAAACGAGCCCTGAAGTGGAATTTGCTCCTGTATCCTGTATATCTCCTGGTATTTATATCTCCTGCCTACTGCTCTCTGGATCGCCTTCCTTCGGGAGCATCTGCAGCTAAAACTGCACTCGAAACGGAGCTGATTGGCGTCTGCTTTCGTGGATCGTAGGTCGACCTCTACGCTGCCTGCTGCATTCCTTCTCCAAGTTCAAGCAAGTGCAATCCGAGCTTTGGCCAGCCCTCCGCTATACAGGGTATGCTTAAAAAAGCACTGCCACTGGCTGGCTGGGGAAACTTTCGCTGGGGTATGCCATGCCTCCGGTTCCGCTGGATCATCCTGGCCTCAGCCTGACTCCTGCCGGCTGCTCCTGCTACTGCTCATGCTCCTGCTCGTGGCGTAACTAGCCTGATGTGAATTTGATTAAAACTGCACATTAAATCTGTTGACAGCTGTCGTGTGGTCTGGGGGGTGGGGGGGGCTGGGTAACCAACCGCTGATGTCATTAAAGTCACCCTTCGTGCGGTTCTCTAAAAATTATGCAAAGACACTTGACGCTGTCGCTGTGGCTGTGGCTGTGGCTGCCGCTGACGATGGTGGTGGGGCATGGAGCTCTATGTGGATGCCACATACGCAACGCAACGCAGCGCAACGTCAGCGATTTTACGCTGAAAATGGCGAATACTGTAAACAGACTCGCGTTGCTCGTTGCTCGTTCATTGCGGGGGTTTTTTTTTGTCTGCTTTTTCTTTTTTTTTTTTTGGCGGTTTCACCCATGGCAGCCACCACCACGGCCAAACCCTTCGACTAGAAAAACTTTATTAATTGCGACAGTAAAGTTTTCCACCGCAGCCGCCGCAGCAGCAGCAGCGGCAGCCCCATGCCACATGCCCCACCATCGCCCCCACCCGAATTCCCCCGTGACAGCTATTAAAATCGTTTGGTGTTTAACTTTTTCGTGGCGCCCCCGAAAAATATTTGATTTCATTTTAGCATATTTAATTGCAGTGCCAAAAACTGTGCTGGGGGGGAGGGAATGTACTAATGAAAGTTTGCCGGGCAAAAAGCTGATGAAGGAGGCGCCAAAATGCTGCTGAAAGAGGCGCCAAAATGCTGCTGAAGGAGTGGCGAAAATGCTGCTGAAAAATCAAAGAAAAATCCCGCAATAATGCTTTAATGATTCACTTTCCCCCTGCAATAAAGTAACCCAGTTGTGGGTTAGAACAAAACTAGATTGATCCTCCGATGGAGCCTAGCGCTGAGTTTGGCGTCGCTGCGACATTTGTTTGGCCTTCTTCGGGACGTAGGTGGACATAGGCAGGTGGGCTGTGCGGCACAGCTCGTACATCTGCCGGTACATGACCCTCATCGTCGGATAGCTCGCAAATGCTGCTCAGGAAACTCCGCGTCAGAGCTGGAGTGGTGACCCTCGAAGTATTCCTGCCTGGACGCTGCTGCGGAAACCTCTACGGCTGAGGTTTCTGTGTCACACTCCGAGGACTCTTCGGGGTGCGCTTCCCTGGCAGATGCCCCCCACAGACGGCGGGCCAGCTGGGCCATGTAGCTGGTCGGGGTGCGGCCCTTGCTTTTCGAGTGAATATCAATTGGAAACTCATAGGGACACACGGGCGAAGGTAGTGGCGTCAGCTTCCACCTGCCTGCGGGAGGCCTGTCGCTGGCTGTGTGTGTTTTCTTGGCCGAGTGCTTCGTGGGGACGCCACTCCGAAATCGCTCAAAGCTTTGCAAAAAGTTGCGGTTCGAGGTGTAGGAAGCGGAGCGCTCGGGTGGTGCAAGGCGCGAGGCGTGCACCAAGCGGCTCTGCCAGGTGCCGGCATCGTCCTCCCCATAGATCATCCGATGTCCGCGCCTGACTGGCGCGGATGGATCTGCCTGCTGCCTTCTGGCTGCTCTTTGGGTTTGTTCTGCGCACAGCGCGGGGACCGCCTGCCAGATCAGAGCGATCTCCCTCTGGGATTCTGCTGCTATCGGCCCATCGATGCCTGGTGGATACAGAAGACAGGGCTATGGATTAATTAAGTAGGCAGGCCATCGAGCAGCCATAAGGGTGAGCTGTGCGTGGAGGGGGTGCCCTCAGAGGTCAGTGGTTATTCGAGTCGAGTGCTTCAAAACTCGATTTGATTACACGGATGTAATCAGAGTGCCAATCAAATGAAATTATTTACGGTTTAAATGCCAATTGTCAATCTCTAATTGTCAATCAATTGGACACGTAGGAGGAGGGGCAGGGGGTGGTTGGTTGGTTGTGGTTGTTTGGTTGTTTGGTTGGTTGGTTGGCTGTGGCATGTGTGGCATGCATAAATTGATAGAATTACAGAGAGCAATTCAACTGTGAGATGATTCTGTGGCATGTACTTTTTACACCCATCCAACCACACACCACCCCTCACTCCCACCCCCGTAAGTATTTGGCAAGAAAATAAACTCAATCTGTGTGCAGGGGCCATGCGGCATGGGGCACGGAGCATGGAGCATGAGGCTGAGTGTCGGATTAGGAGGCAGGACCAAGTTTCCAATAGTTGCAATTAAGTGCAACATTTTGGGGTTTTGTTTGCATGTGCCCCACACACATTCCCCTCTCTCTCTCTCTCCCTGTGTGGGTGTGTGTGTGTGTGTGTGTGTGTGTGTGTGTGTGTGTGTGTGTGTGTGTGTGTGTGTGTGTGTGTTTTGGGGTTTATTCTGTGTGGCTGGCAAAAGTTTGGCCAACTCTTTTTGGGCGCTGTGGGGGGGGGGGGTGGCTGTGGAGCCGAGCAGAGGCTTAGTTTTTCAATTAGTTTGATGGCGGCGGTCTCATAAATTGTTGTCAAGTGTTTTTTGCACACCCTCCCGCACAACTTCTCCGGGGAGGAAGGAGAGCGAGGGAGGGCAAGAGAGGGAGAAAGAATTTATTGAATGCCAAGCATTCATTCGGTTTTTCGGCTCTTTCCACCCCCATCCACCATTCACGGATTCGATTGTGCCACTTGTCACACAGCTCCCTGCCCTTTCCCTGCCCCCTTCTGTGCTGCATTCGCCCCACCCAATCAGAAGTCAAATCAACTCTGGCCCCTTGCTTTTGCTTTGCTTTCTCCTCGATTCGGCTCTTGGACTTTTAAAACTTGTCTTACTTTAATTGCTTTTCACTGTTCACTGTTTCTGCGGTCGAATGGCCTACCTCCCCCCCCCCCCCAGTCCATCCACCATCCACTGCTTATCCCCCCCCGCCCACCCCCTCCCACTCGCCACTGTCCCACTTGACTGGCATTATCAGGCAAAGTCACGCCTTTTCGCCTTTCTACTTTTGCTACAATTCCACGTTTCCATTTCTACGTTTCCCCCTCCCCCCTTTAGCAGCAGGTGAAAAATGGAAAATGTGCTTGCACCCCCGCACATCCCCCCTCCTACACATATAATTTAAATGAAAACTTAAATAGAGACAGAAAAAGCCAACGAGCAAAGAGCACAGAGCACAGGAGAGAGACAGCGAGAATTGGACTCTTAATAAGGAAAATGCATTTGTGCCGAGCTCTTAGCCAGAGAAGTGCTCCAAAGGAGTGCGAATGCCACACGAAGAATCCAACCAAAAAAGCAGAGCAGCAGCAGAGCAAAGCAGAGCAGAGCGAAGCAGAGCAGAGCAGCGCAGCGCAGAGCAAAGCATGGCAAGCAGGGCGAAGCAGAGCAAAGCAAAGCAGAGTGTCTGTGGCATTTGCCAAATAGCTGGCAAAAGAAATGGAAACTCACAAAAGTATCCGAACAGACAGTGGAAACTCTGCGGCAAGAACACGCCACATGGAGCAGAGCAGTAGGGGGCTGTCCGCCCCCCCAGTTAGCGCTCACTGTACCACATCCCACACGTGCATATGTCTATGTACATACATATGTACATATGTGTATGTGAATGTAACTCAAGTGCAGCGAGTGACACCTAAACAGGAGAGCGACACGAAGCAGGAGCAGCCTGCGCAGCAATCGGCACAAGTGGCAGGATACCCTAGCAGGACGACGATAACCCAGCGCTTGGATTATCTTTGGCTTAAACTAAATATAAGCAAAGCAAAGCAAAGAAACAGCCTGTGCCCATGGGGAGCATAGTCCTGCCAAAATCCTGCTAAAAATACATATACCCCAATGGCCAGGAGCAGCAGCAGCAAAGGAAGGCAAAGGAAGGCTAGGAAAAGCGAGCAGGCAAATTCTCAGTTTTTCCTTGTAGCGGATGATGTGTGGCACTTGTCTCGAGACCAAGAGGCGTGCCTGTCATTTAACAGTTGCTGGCAAAGAGACCCCAGACGTCGGAGACGACACCCAGCAGCAGACGGCAAAAGGAGACGGTGGCTAAGACAGCAGCAACAGGGGAGGGGGTGGGGGTGGGTTCGTGGAGTGCTACAGCTTGAAGATGGCTTACAGTTAAATTATGCGTTAGCCCACGCTCTGTAGAATGACAGGGGGCAGGTGGCAGGCAGGGCAGGTGGCAGGTGGCAGGCGGCAGGCCAGTTGGCAGGTGGATGCCCAACTTGTGCTGACAGCACAAATGATTTAAATATTTGTCAAGAAAAGCAGTTGCAAGAGAAACTAAGCACGGTACAGGTGATGCCCAGCCCCCATCACCATCCGTACACCTGCCGCCCCCTCGCTTTCCCCTTTGCGATAGTTTTATTCCCAACAACATGAACAACCTCATCATCATCATTCGGATGTTAATTGTTGCTAGACAACAACTGCGAAGCAACACTGTAATAGAGCAGAGTGAAAAATGTGCGGTAATTGGTTTATGGCAAGCAGGAGAGTGGAGCGAAAGAGGGGGAGAGTGTGGAGGGGGGAAAACTCAAGGAGTATTACCTATAGTCAATAGAAATCAATACGGAATTATCAATATTCAGTATTCAAGCAAGAGCGGGGAGTTAGTTTGTTGCATCCAGCAACAGGGGAGACTCTCTCTCTCCTCTATCGTTTCTCTATCGTTGTGAGTATTCCCACGAAGGATGGTAACTCATCAGGCACCAAAAGGCTGTTTGGTGTTGTTGTTATTGTTGTTGTTGCAACGGCAACATTAGCCACCGCGATGGGGCAAACAAACAAGTGTGGAGCCTTTTGGGGCCACGAACAAACAACGAAGCGAAATTAGGTTTTTAGCGGAACAACAATGAGGAAAGGGGGAGCAAGTGGCAGCAAGGGGGAACAAGTGGCAGCAAGGGGGAGCAAGTGGTAGCAAGGGGGAACAAGTGGGAGGCAACTGCAGCTGGCAGCAGTTGAGGGATACTCGAAGCGGGGCATACCCCACAGATATGTGATGGGCTCTCATTGGAACAACATTTGTGGGAATGCAAAGGTGCAGAGCGAGGGAAGTTCTCCTCCATTAAGCCCCCTGGCTATAGCTATCAACGGCAGTTGAGTGAACTCTTTGCATTCGTAGGCAGCAAAACCAAAACAAAAACGAATCGAAAGTCGTGTCCATTCAGTTCAATCAACTCTAATTTGGAAGGCCAAAGGCAGGTCCTGTCTCCGACCCCTTCCCTGTCCCCGTCTGCCCCTGTGCATATGAAATGCAATCCACTTACCTGGCGGTCTCTCGCCTCAACGTATCGTATTCCAATTTGTCGCTTAAGCTTTTATTTTGTATTTAAGAGCAGAATAAATAAATGCGACAATTTGTGCGTGTGTGCGTGCGTGTGTGTTGCCTTGTGATGTGAGTTTCGACGAGAGGCTGATGCTGGGGGTTGGGGTATGCGCACCCCCCTTCCGAGTAAGTGCCCGAGAATGCAGCATCGATTGGGCTATTGCTATTTGCTATTTCTATTTCTATTGCAGGTGCTCTATTAATTTGTAACTGTTAAATGGGATTTGGTGGGTGTGGGTGGGGGGGGAACCCCTAACTGGGAACTAGTGTGTATCTGGGGTCTCCTTGTGGCCCTGCTGGGCCTACTTCTTCTTGCCGGAGTCGCCGCCCGACTCCTTCTTGGGCACGAGCTTGAGGCGCAGCATCTCCTTGTAGAGGTTGGAGCCCATGTGGCAGGGATTTTGGGAGACAATGACGCCGGCCTTCTCGAGCGCTTCCACCTTGGCACTGGCCGTGCCCTTTCCGCCGGCAATGATGGCACCGGCATGCCCCATGCGGCGACCGGGCGGTGCCGTCTGCCCGGCAATGAAGCTGACCACGGGCTTGGCCTTGCAGCCGGCATTGTGCTGCTTGAGGAACTCGGCGGCATCCTCCTCGGCACTGCCGCCGATCTCCCCAATTAGTATGATGCCCTTCGTCTCGGGATCGTCCAGGAAGATCTTCAGGCCGTCGATGAAGTTCGTCCCGTTGAAGGGGTCGCCACCGCACCCGATGCACAGCGTCTGGCCGAGCCCGGTCTTTGTCGTCTGCTGCACAGCCTCGTAGGTGAGGGTGCCCGAACGGGAGACGATGCCCACGCAGCCGCGCTTGTGGATGTCGCCGGGCATGATGCCGATTTTGCACTGATCCGGCGCGATGATGCCCGGACAGTTGGGGCCCAGCAGGCGCGACTTCTCCTGGCATTTGAGCATCTGCATGATGCGGACCATGTCCACCTGCGGTATGCCCTCCGTGATGGCCACGATCAGCCCGATCTCGCTCTCGATGGCCGCACAGATGCCCTGGGCGGCATTGCTGGGCGGTATGAAGATCACAGTGGCGTCCGGCTTCAGCTCCTTGGTGGCCTCCGCGACGTCCTTGAAGACGGGCTTGTCCAGGTGCTTGGTGCCGCCCTTGTTGGGCGAGACGCCGCCGACCACATTGGTGCCGTACTTGAGGGCCTCCTGCGAGTGGAAGGTGGCCTGCTTGCCGGTGAAGCCCTGCACCAGCAGCTTCGTCTCCTTGTTGATCTTCAGGTTCTTGGCCGTCTTGCTGTAATCCGACTTGCCGCGCACCAGACGCACCAGACGCAGCAGCCGCATGGGCGCCATCCAGCCGCTTGCTCGCCAATTAGCCATGGTCATGGTCATGGTCAAAGGGGGGTAAGCGTCTGATCTGTTCTATTCTATTCGCTATTCGCTGGTCAACAAAAAACGGAGTTCGCTTGTGGTCTTTTGTTGGATTTTGAGGGGAACGATCGAAACGAGAACCGAAAATGTTTGTGGCTGTCTGTCTGGTCTGTCGAACTGTAACTTTTTGACAGGACAAACAAAGCCAAAGCCAAACACCAAGCTAAGCTTCGAGTGCTACACAACACTGGAGGCGGGACCATCTGGCAGCAGTCGGCCGCTGCCCAGCACTGCTGCTGTACGGCAGCACAGACTTTCGAATCAGCTGGACCAGCAGCTGAGCAGCTAAGCAACATCGAAAGAACTTCCTTCTTGGCTTCTCCGTCTTTGAGACACGTTTGTCAGCATAAATCATCGACTGCCCGACCGCCGAGCGGCTTCTTTGCGTGCGCCCTGCACTAAATGACTTCATCGCAAACAAATAAAATGTCAATAACGTCAAAAGTGCAATAAATCATCGATGCAACCTCCCTGCCTGCCCGCCATGCTGCTACTTCTACTCTGCTGCTGTTGCTGTGGCTGGAGCAGCCTGAACGGGATGCATTGACTGACCGCCAACCCACGAAGGAAGGAAGCAACAACAACAAAAAAGAGAAGAGCGAGAAACGGAGCAGCAGCAGCAACAGCCACAGTCGGGGCACATTTCATTTGACGCTGAAATGGAAAATGCAAATTGTTTGCGCGTTGTACAAAAGCACGCAAAAATAGCGCCACACTCAGAGCTGCGTGGAGCGAGTGAGTCCAAGTGCAGTCCAGGAAACGGTAGCCAGAGCAGCAGCAGCACCGCAGCAGCAGTCCATTGGTTGGTGAAGTGACCGACCGACCCAGTGGGAAAACGGCACTCAGTCGAGTGGCTTTGGCACTCACGGATACCCATTAAAATCAGCTGTGGCTAAGTCCCAGCAGCTTCTGCTCAGCTCTGGCCTTCTTTCTGTGTGTGTGCAATCAAATTTCGCATTGGGCATCCCATCGCTGACTCCACATTTGCGCTCCATTTGCCCGATCCATTGGCTATGTGCTCTGCTCTGCTCTGCTCGACCTGGCCTCTGCCTCTGCTGCTTCTACTCCCTGCTCCTACTGCTGCTCCCTGCTCCTGTTCACTGCTCTTGTGCCCATCTTTATTTTTCCATGCTTTCATTTTTTGATTGCAAACAGCAAAAATTCACGATGTTGGGCGTAAATTTGTCCATGTGCTGGACCGGAATATATTGTCTGTACACACACACACACACATAAATGTAGCAGTGTACACGGGACTGGTACAGTGTGTACAATACATATATATGCCCACTTATCCAGATGTACATGGGGGTGGCCCCATGTCCTGTCCGTACATGCGGGTAAATATTTTGTGCATTTCTTTTTCCTTTTTTGGGTGGCGCTGACAATTTGCATTTATAAATTTCGTTTTCAATTTGAACCTATCCAAAAATAAAGCGAAAGAGAGAGTGTGGCAGTGTGGTGGGCTGTGTGGGCTGTGTGGGCTGTGTGGGGGTGGCTCTGGAGTCGAGTTCTCTGTCAGTGATTGTTGATTTTAATTTATTATTGTTTATTGATAAAATGTACGCATAGAATTTGCATAAATCGATAAATAATGCCCCCAGAGGCGTAATATTTTGATATTTATTGCATTTGTCCCACTCCCTGCCCCACTCTGCTCCACTTCCCGTTTCGTTTTGGATTTGCATTTGCTTTTGCTTTTGCTTTCAATTTCCGCAGAGCGCTTTACCCAATTAACTAGATTTTGTTTGGCTCTGTTTAGCCATCGGATCAGTGCTGACCAAAATGGTGGTCAGTCGCCCAGTGCCAGCGGAAATGATGTGGCCAGGCGGCGATCACAGCCAGCCAATCGAGTCGCAGCCACAGTGAAACTCCATCTCTAGTTCTAGTTGCACTTCCAGGCCAACTAATGGCAGTGCACTCGAGGCAGCATTCACTGTGCTGTGTGTGCTGTGTGCTCATTGATGTTCTCGCACTTCTATATTTTTTGTTTAGTTTTTTTTTCTTTTTGTCGCTGTTCTGTGGCCTGGACAGGACACCAAGAACTTTTGTTTATCGCTCGACACCGTCACTAAGCATGCGACTCCGCTCTCCACTCTCCGCTGTCTCCACACTCCGCTGTCTCCGCTCTCTCTCCACTGTATTCTGCAGCTCGGCAGGGACAGATTTCTCCATGGATTTCTCTAACAAATGGTCCACCCCCACCGTCAACCTATTCTCGGCTGCTTCGCTCGTTTTTTTTCCCCATTTTGTTCTTTGCTTTTTTCCGATTTCCGCTTTGTGTTTGGCTTCGCAGATGCACGGAGAAATCCTCGTCCAACTTCCACGCTGTTCCATGGGGGGTCTGCAGGTGCTTTGTCCGGACTCCGGACAGGACAGGACATTGTTTTCACTGGCTTGTATTTTTTTTTCTCTCCATTTCTTTTTCAATTTCTCTCTGTGGCTTGTGGTTTCCTTTCCTTTGCTCTGCTCTGCCCATGCTTAAGCTCCGTTCCAGAGCCGCAGGCTTGGCCCTCGGGTACGGTTCCGTTCTCGCCTTTTGTGTTGGGTGTGGTCTGCGCCCGGCTCCCCCTCCTGCTGCTGCTGCTGCTCCGTTGCACCATCCCATCCTGCCTATGCATAATTCTTTTATCTCAACTGCCCTGCAATCTCTCTCTGTGCCGCGCTCCTCCGTGGCAGCCTCTTTGCTATTGATGGCTTGTTTACAATGTGCCGCGCACACAACTCCCTGGCCATTTGTCTATAATTGACTAATCGACAGCGTAAAAAGGGAACTGCCAATTGAGAAAGAGGAGAAGCAGAAGCAAAAGCAGCAGCAGAAAGAGCCTGGAGCCTGCAGCTGGAGCTGCAGTTGGAGTTGGAGTGGCAGGAGGATCCCCTAGAGCTAGAGCTAGAGCTGCAGCTGGACCCAGCGATGGGCAGGCAGAAAGTGTGTCAGTGGCCGCAATGGCAGCTGCCTGACAGCCGGCTGTTGAACCACCCTCCTCCCACCCAGCACCCCACTTAGCACTTTAAATTGGTTCAAAAAATAATCATGCTGCACCCTAAAATGTATCCTTGCCGCGTGTTTTCTTTTGCTTAATTCTAAGCTGCAGCACTGCAGCTCCATTTAAAATTGAAATTATTCATGCTCAGTTCCCCAGAGGTGTCTGCTCTCGCTCCGCTCTCTATCCCTCTGTTTAAAGCCACACTGGCTCGGGCTCGGGCTCTGGCTGTGGTTCTGGTTGATGGGCTGGCTTTAAGCCTTCGCCCCCAATCTGTGGCAGATTAGCAGCCCCCAAAGAGCTGCCGCTGCTGCTGCCGCTGCTGCTGCTGCCGCTGCTGCTGCTGCTGTTGATGTGGCCAAAAGTCGAGGCTGTGGTGGGGGCGAATTGAATTAGCGTGGAAATTCCGTTCTCAATTAAGCGTATAATTTCCATTGTGTGGCGCTCACTGTGTTTCTGTATGTGTGTGCGATATGACCAGTGGCTGCAAATATTGGCCAGGTGTGTGTGTGTGTGTGCGCATGTACAGGGGGAGGTGGGGCGTGGCGGGGCGGGGTCTCGGCTGTGCAGTTAATTAGATTGCGAGTAATAATATTGCATGAGCCGGCACTCGGCCGGCAAACTGTGTACCCATTGTAGCATTGGGTGGGAGGCACCAAAAAGGTATATACCATAGTAGGGTATGGTCGCACACACACACACAGCCTGGCACGCCTGCCCCAATATATGAATATGCCTTTGGGTGTTTTGCTTTTGCCTCCCACGCAGTGCTCCCAGTGCTGTGCAGTGCAGTGCACACTTACATGTAATTAGCATTTCCTGTTTGGTTTGCCAATCTCTCACACACACACACACAGAACACACACACACACTTGGATGTGGGGAGGGGTGGGCAGGCCAGTGGCATAATTAGACGAGCCAAAAATCAAACGCCATCTGAATTCAAATTTAAATTGAGACGAGTGACCAGATTCAGTTGCAGTTGCAGTTGCAGAGCTGCCAGCTGTAGTTGCTCCAGTTGCAGTTGCAGTTCCATGGACACGATGTTGATGGATGGATGCATGACCCCAATCCAGGAACAAACACAGAGAAAGAACTAAGCAAATATCTGCTGGGGCCCAGAACCAGAACCAGAACCAGACCCTGGACCAGGCGCACCTGCAAATACTCGTAGAATAACCAGGCAGGTGGAATACAGTACAGATGAGGATGAATGATGATGCGGAATATGCAATTGGAATACCTGCCTTCCATTCACTGAGAAAAAAACCAACCCAAAAAAATCCTTTTTATGATCTATGGAAGCCAATGCCAACTTTGCAATGCTCCAGACTCCATTCAGACTTTCGATCTGCATCAAAATCTCTGTAGAAAATTCCATTTAAATATTTTACTGACCGGCTGACCGGAAGATATGAAAAGTATCCCACAGTTACACGCCCGAAAGATGCATTTTGGCTGATCAGCACTGCGGCTACTGCCCTTGGGCCCCCCCAACCCTCTAAGTGTATAAACAGTTTGGCACGCACACAATCTTCATCTACATAACAGAATAGGGCCACAACAAAGCGCTGTCCCACCCCATGGGTTTTTTTGAAACTAAGTGGCAACAAAAACTAAACAATATACAAAAATCCAATGGGGCCGGAAACCCGCCCCCCAGGCCCAACCGCAAAAGGGTTTAAAGTGCAGCAGGTCACAACAAAATGTATTAAGTTGAGATTAAATTCTTGTTCAAAGAATGTATTAAAAAACCTTTTTCAAGAAATTAATTTTAGGCCCTGGCAAATTTGTTTGGCAGACGAAGCGGAAGGCAAGCGGGCTGTGTTAACCTCCTCAAGGGGTGCGCCCTTTGGGCCGCGGAAAAGTCCTACACAGGGGTAGAGGTTCTCCCGCGGGCCAAAACGCAGCCCCCAAAAGATCCAAAGCAATTGGCCCGCACCCGGCTTCCCCTGGGCTTGCTTTCTTCTGGCCAAAATTTACAATGCAATCTAGACCAATAAAAAAAGACAATTTATCCGCAACCGGTCACCAAAAAATACCCTGTCGTAATTGTAACAGTAACTCATTCGCCCACCGCTTCTAGGCTCTCGGAACTAGGTCGGTATGACGCGGGCTTTGTGAGCCGCAATCCATCAAGCCCAATTCTAAGGCGTACCACGCCCACTATTTTCCAATAAAATAACCTTGTCACAAAAATGGTTGTATTGTTAAGTATAAAAAAAATAATGGTTAAAATGGGGGCCCATGTGGCATTAACCGAAACAGAGCGATGTGGCAGAAAAGGGTCAAATTCCCATAGTGCTGCGGCAGCAATTTATAAAGCATCTTTTGGGGTTTACCAAAAGAAGTTTTGGCATACCTTCAGGCAGACGCGAGAAAGCGGTGGAACATTTATGAATGATTCGAGGTGCCAACGGCAAAGGGCATAATTTGCCCTGTTGATTTTTGGAGAATTTATTATTGATAATTTTTGTAGCGATAAATTACCGATACCCAATGCCTAATTTGGATCTAATATTTGTAGATCATCTTCAAATGGGATACAGAACCCAGAACAAAATGCCCAGACGTTGCCTTTTCCCGCAGTGTGCCAGCATCCGCATCCGCCCTGCAGGTACATTCGGGTACACATGGATATGTGTGCGTGTCTGTGTGTGTGTGTGTATGTGTGTTAACCAACAAATCAACCAAACTGACTGACCACAGAGCATTCATTTTATGTGGTTTTTTGAGTTGTTAACGCCCCCCGGACCGAAGCTCACAGTCTCACACTTCCATCTCCATCCCTAGCCCAATCCAAAAATTTATTCCGCCCATCCGCATGGTACCTGGGAGCATGCCCACCTGTGGGGATTGGCTGCTATGTAATTGCAGATTTTAATATTTAAGCCGCGGCTGCTCTTTATCCCCGGGATTTATGCGCATGCATTATGATGGCCATTCCATTTCGAATTTCGAATGGGGGGAAACTTTAATTAGTTTGTCAAATTTGCATGGAAATACGAGACGACGAGATGCTCGTCCTCGAGCATCGTTTAAACATATTTCGCCCTATGGATGTGTGTTGGCACGCGAATCTCTCGCATATTTCGAATCTAATGTGTGTTCTGTCACTTCAACGGAATGCAAAGTGTTAACCAACTTAACAATAAGTGTAACCTTATGGCCTTCCTATAGCCAGCCTGGCAGGGCCATCATAAACATCATCAGCCGAAGTAGCAGCAGCTCCATTTCGAGGGGCGGCCATGTGGTGTCGGTTGCCAGCAGTCGAAAGGGGTGCGAGTCCTGCAGTCCATAAACAGACTCCATAACAGCATTCAGAGGGCCCATGGCCCATCCTCGCTGGTGTGTGTGCCATATAAATAAACATAATCGTGAAACAAGGCCAAGGATGGGGTGGCTCTGCGGGAATGAGTGGGAAGGAGTAGGCAACCCTAAATGCTGCGGAATTTTAATAGTTCACGTAAATGGTTTTTGTGGCGTTGGTAATGTTTATTAACCAACTTAGACTCGACGCAACGGAGAAAAGGACCTTCACGTTATGCTCCTGCTGCTGCACTGACAAAAAACAACCGAAAAGCAGCAGCACAAGATGCGCCTCTCAACGAGAACAAATAAGCAGATACTTCTAAGGGAAGAGTTACACATACTGTGCATAGCGGAGTATTTATCTTTAATGGATGGCATTTGCTATGCTATATTTTAGTCAGTGCTGCCTTCTTTGCCTGTTGCATGGATACTCCCAAAACTGCTCGACGCGTATCTGGTATCATTTTCGCTCGGTGTTGGTGCTGCGGCTGCGGCTGCTGGTGCTGGTCCTCCAGTGGAGCGTGTTTAATGCTCACTTAAGTTGCGTTTATACAAATTTCTTCGCCTCTCGACTCTTGCTTTTGGTCCTTCTCAGTCCCGGTCCCGGTCCCAGTCTCTGTTTCAGTCTCTGTCTTGGTCCTTCCATTTCCTGCTCCTTGGGCAACTTTTGTTAGTTGGCTCCTTGGGCACAAACCCTCAAAGAAGTTTGTGTGCAGTGGCTTAAGGTACGAGCCAGCCCACCCTCGCTGCCAAGTTGTGCGTAAGTGGATTCATTTATGCCCGAGAATAAATGCTTTGTTGTTTGCATTCTGCGAAGTTTTGTGTCTCACGTCTTTGGCACGCTCTCCAGTCGGTCGCCTCTGCCGCAACGGATTCGCCTTTGGAGTCTCCAGACCTGGACGCCAGCCACTCAACTGGAAGAGGAATAAGGCAAAAAAGGGATAATCTTCCCTGCCCCCACTGAATAAAAAGAAAAAACAGCCATTGGGTTTAGTTTTTTTTTTGTTTGTTTTTTTTTGGAAATTTTATTCTTCAATCACTTTTCGTTCTCATATCAATTGTGTTATTAGCTATGCAAAAAAAAATGAGTAAAGAAATGTTGGGGTTTTTTCTTCACACGTGATCGTCGCTTACATGGCTAAACAACTAACATTAGAGTACATTCCAGTATGAATTACTATATATATATATGTATGTATGTATTTATAGTATATGTATATGCATAATATTATATTTAATGTGTATTGTGTGTGTGTGTGTGTGAGTGTGTGAATGTGTGTATGCATAGTAGAGTACTTTTCATAGTGGATGCAACATGCAACAGAATTTATACACCTCCAACAATTTGACTAAGCTGCTATCCAAACAAAAAAAAATATATATAATATTATTTATTTATACCTACAATATATAAAGTGTACATTGAGTAAAAGTATAGTCAGATAATATAAAAATACATAGGGAATCTGTACAGTTCGAAGTAAAACATAAAATACAATACAATAAAATATATAGGGGGATAGGGTTGGGAATAGGAATAGCAAAGCATAATAATGGGATGGATGGATGGTTGGATGGATGGACATCAGGAGGGGGAAAAACACCTTTATCCTTTTTTTTGTTTTTCCCATCTAGTTTTTTGATCCGCTTCTTAGACGGCTTTATCCTTAGTTTAGGCATAGTTTTTTATACTTAATGTTTTTTTGTTTTTTTTTTGTAATTCCCCTTAACAATTTTCCTATTTACAGTTTTACAACTCAAAACTTTTGATCTTGGATTTTCCTTTTCGTTTTTCCTTTTCCTTCGTTATTTTTTGTTTTGCTTAGCATTTAGTGATATATACGATTTTCTTTTCTTTTTCTTTTCTCGAAAAATAAGAAGTAGCAGAAGGAGGGATAGGCCTTCCTTCCTTCCGGGGGTTTTTTTTGTTCCTATGTTTAAGGTGTGTGGCCCTTTAATTGCCTATACAACAACAATAATAATATCGATTCTATCCGAATGTGAAAACAAATTTTCATGAAATTCTTCATTTAATTATCAATAAACATCATCAGTCTTGAACTTAGTTTAGGTTTTTTTCTTATATTCTTTTTCCTTTTTCCTTTCTCTCTTCTTCGATTTCCAGCTGCATTTTCTGCTGCTGCTTCTGTTTTCTGTGGAACTCGTGAAATATCCTTAAAATGTGGGTATGGGGGGTGGGTGTAAGGGGTACCACCTTTGTGACGTTTATTTTGTGTGTGAAATCTGCAGAGATGGGGGGTGGGAAGAGGGTTCTCCAAAGGATTAAAGGGTATTGAAGGCACAATTTCAAAAAAGTTTTGCTCCGCTTCGCTCCTTTCATACTCCTTTTCATTATGAGTATATTGTATCTATAACTATAACTACACTTAGATCTGTGTCTGAGGAATAATGGAGGGAAGGTGCTGCGGATTGTATGTGTGTGTGGGTAGGGGTAGGGGTAGGAGGAAGGACCCTTTCTATAATACAGAAATACAGTTAAAATCGAGCTCGAACAAAAAAAAAAAAAACCACAGAAGCCAGAGGACGGGTTCAGGAACGACGCAACATCAACATCCACATCCAAGCATCGAATTTGTATCCGATATCCAACTAGTAGACGCGATCGATACGAGTATATCTTTTCCGCATCTTTGCACTCTTCAGACAAAGAACTCCTCGTTGCCCAGACTACTGTCGCCACCGGCGGCCTCGACATACTGCGTTGCCTGCGGCATCCAGGGCCAGGACCAGCCACCGCCATAGCCACCGCCGTAGCCGCCGCCGCCGAGTAGTCCGAATCACCGCTCCGTCGAGTGGGTGGTGGCCCCAAGGCCGCTGCTGCTGCCCGAGCCAGAGCCCAGGCCGCTGCGACGAAAGAATCCCAGCGTATCGAGTGCCTTAATGGTGCGCCGAATCAGCTCGTCCTTGTACTTCCAGATGGTCTTGTCCTCCACCGAATTCTCGCGATACTCCTCGCAGCTCTTCTTCAGCGTCTTGACGCAGTCGGCGCGATAGTGCTGCAGCTGGGCGTCCTGCGTGTCCACCGGATAGGACTTGCAGACGCCGCCGAGGCAGCTCAGCGGGAAGTGATTGTGCAGGGTGAGCACGCGCTCCGGATCGTGGAAGCACTTGACGTACTGATTGGGCTTGGTGTAGTTCTTAGCGCGGTGCACATGCTGCAGCATGTGCATATACTTGGGGATGTCCTTGTGCCAGCCGTGCTCGTGCTGCTGGTCGTCCAGGAAGTACACGTTCCGGAAGTTGTAGCTGTGGAAGCCGTCCGGCTTGATCTTGCGCGACTCCGGGCGCACCTTCTCCATCAGCTCCGACCAGAGGACGGCATTGCCCTTGGGCATGATCACCTCGTCAATGTCCAGCAGGGCAATGTAGTCGTACAGGTACAGGTTCTTGTACAGGCAATCGTTGTAGGGTATCACCTCGTTCTGGCGCTTGTGATTCGTCTTCTTGGTGAGATACAGATGCTGGAAGCCGGGCACATTCGGCTGCCCGCCGGGCAGCGTCAGCGGGATCACCTGCACCTTGCCCTCCTGCTCGTAGTGGCTGAGAACCTTGCTGATGTTCGGATGGACCTGCAGGTTGTAGAAGTAGATCTTGTCGGCACCCAGAATGTTCAGCATCTCGATCCATTCGATGAGCCGCACACTCAGATCGTCGTAGAGGAAGTCCAGCCCCTTGACACAGACCGCAAAGCCCTTCTTCTGGTCGTCGGGCGGCCGATTGTAGATCACACGCAGATTATTGGTGGCCGTGTCGCACTCCTTCTCCACCATCGACACGGAGCTGGGCACAACGCCGTGGAAGGGCTTCGGTATCTGGCAGGCGATCAGATACGGCTGGTAGATGCCCTGCTTGTAGTTGCCCCACTTGTTGTACCAGATGTACTTGTACTCGAACGTCTTCACGATGAACGGCTCCTTCTGGCCGTCGAACCAGAACTGGCAGTAGGTCTTCACCTTCGGCTCGATGCGATCGATCATGCCCAGTATACGCACCGTGGGCCCCAGCAGCGAGGTGCGACGTATGTCGTAGTAGGCGCCAAACAGCTGAAAGGTGCCGTTCGTGGTGCGCAGCGTCTGCCAGTAGATGTTGTTGAACTCCAGCTCAAAGATCGATGGGTATTTGGCGCAGGTCGATGACTTTTGCTGCAGAAAATTCTTGTTTTTGCTCCAGTAGGCAATCGGCAGCGAGGGTATCCGCGATTCCACATCCCTCACCAGCTGATCATCGTCCATGGCTGCCACAAACGAAACGCAAAAACGAATTAAAAAATCTGCTAATCAAAGTACGCCCCGTGATGATGCAATTTACCTGTGCGATTGTCCACCAGTATCTCGCTGGGATCAAAGTGATCCGTTGTGGTGGATGTCGTCTCCGCAGCATACCGCATGTCCTTCTGCAGCAGTATCCGGCCGTTGAGCGGCACCTGCTGGTACTCCTGCGGCACCAGATTCGTGCCATGCATCTTGAACAGGCCAATGATCACGAAGGACCACACGCACAGCGAGAACAGGATCTTCAGTATCACCTTGGAGTGGGCCATGGCTTGGGCTGGGCTTGGCTTGATAGTCTTCTAGTCTTTTGTTGCTTTTCGCTTACACGCTGCTGCTGTGGCAAGAGGCTCTCACTGTAACGAGCAATCAAATACGAATTTCGGGCCATTAAATTAAGGGAAATTAATTTTATCTGCATCCTGCCTCCCCCCCATCTCTGATGGTCGTCCCTCCTATTTAAATATGGCGTCGGCTATTTCCGTTTCCGCTTTTCGGTTTGCCCTGCCAACGCCCTGAGCGCGAAAATGTCAACTATGGGAAAAGTGCGTGTAATATTTCTCCTCCTTCAGGCAGCGGCAAGGCAGAAGGCAGTAGGCAGATGATGAAGCAGATCTCGAACAGCAGAGGGGCAAGTGGGCAGAGGGAGCAAGGTTTGGTGTCCTTTTGCCTAATGGAAAACAATCTAAAAATGCCACAAAATCATTTTACCGGAGTAGGCGCGTGGCAGGTGGGCACTAGTGACACAGTGGCACAGGCTTTGTGGGCACAGGTAAAAACTGTAACCCCAAAGGAGGGATTACTGAGGCAGGGGACTTCTACAAATTAATTCCCGAGTCCCCCCCATCGATTGTCTTTTAGAGTTTGTCCCTCAGCTATTATTTCTCTTGTATTTAAGCACTCAACACTCTTCTCTACTCTTCTCTTCTCTCCTCTTCTCTTCTCTTCTCTTCTCTTCTCTTCTCTCCTCTTCTCTCCTCTTCTCTCCTCTCTTCACAGCCTTCTATTACGAGTATTTCCACTGTTCCTGCTAGGCCAACATTTCATTTGCATTTCCTCTGCCCCTGTGGCCGTTGGTCAAGTTGTCTCCTCCTGCTTTCGCTCGTCCTTCTCCGCCCCACCCCTCATCTACTTTGTGTGTCATTCTGCCTGGTTTATGCCACCTCTGCCTCGACGATTACAAGCCGAGTGAGCTGACTGTGTCCGTGGCCCCAAAGGACTCTGCGGCCACACTTCAGGCGACAATCTGTTTGCCTATCTGCTGCGCCTAGTGCCTGTATCTTGTGGTGTATGTGCGTGCGCATTACTCATCCAGCATCAGAGGCAGCAACAGAGGCAGCATCAGAGGCAGAGGCAGAGGCAGAGACAGCAGCCCCATTGTGTCTCTGGTGGCGGGGCATTCCAATATTTATGACATGGCCATCAGAGCAGCGAATGCGGGGGAGGGAAGGAAGGATAGTGCATCCCTCATCCTTCACTCGCTATCTTCCATTTTCTATCATTCAGGAATCCTTCATTAAAGTATCCTTCATCCTTTATCCCTCACCCCCCCCTCATTGCCCATCTTCTCTTATTTCTTATTGTCTCGCAGCTGTCGGTCGGTGGGTCTTTCAATTGAGAACTGGACCCCGCCAACAGATGGAATGCCATTACCCATTATCCACGACGAATGGGGCACCCCCCCCCGTTTCCTCAATCTGAATGCTTCCTTGCTTCCTAGTGGGGCCCCCACCCTGCCACTCTGCTTTAAAGCAAATTGCATGTCCAGCTCATTTCCTTGCCACAAAGCTCCTTCGGCAGCCTCCTGCTGCCCCTTCTGCTGCCTCCTGCAGCCTCCTGCTGCCCTTCTGCAGCCTCCTCAATCGCTCTGTAAACACCAGAACACACACCCTACCTCCCCTCCCCCTTCGCTCCCTTCGCTTGTTCTTGCATTCAGATCGCTTTAGTTTGTTTCAGTTGAATCAAAAAGTTGTGTATGCAACATTTGCCTGTGTGGCATGGCATGGCAGGCAGCCAGCAGCAAGCAGCAAGCAGTCGAGAGTTTTTCCTCAAGTGTTTTCCATTTCATTTGCATGCACCGCAAACTTTTCGCACACACAGACACACAAAAACTGAGATACAAAGAAACACTCTCTCGTATCGCACTCGCTGTGGCAGTGGCACTGCCACTGGCAGATGTTGCAACTAGCAAACAAGCTTTCAACAGAAAGGGGCGAGAGTGTGTGGCTGCTGCAGGAGCAGAAGCACCTGTAGCCGAAGGGAGTGCGGAGTTTGATTAACCCTCAAAAAAGATCTCTCGGGCTCTGGCTGCTGCTGCTGCTGAAGGAAACCTTCGGGGTTCAGGGCACACTCCGAAGACTCCACTTTTGGGTCCAAATTGTTGCCAGGCAGAGATGCGATCATTTATCATTCGAGCAAAAAGATTTCGGGGCTTCGACTTCGACTTGGAGACTTCGCTTTCGACTTCCACTTCACGTAGGTTTTATTTTTTTTTTTTGTTGGGTTAAAAATTCCAAACAATTCTACAACTGAAAGCCCGAAAAACGATTTGGGTCAATTTGCCATTAAGATACGCGTCATGGTTATGCGATTATTGGCTGCTTAGAGCCACACACAGCACCAGACCCAGACCCAGAACCACAACCAGAACCAAAGACAGGGACAATGCCAGAGCCAGAGCCAGAGCCACAAATGCGAGTAGAGTAGATCCAAAGACAGGGGCAACTTCTCGTCGTTTTGTTCTGGTTGTTGGTCGGTTGACTGCCGCCTTTCGGCTGTTAATTTGCTAGGCAAAACAGGTTCGATCTGTGTGAATGGCGTGGCGGGAATGTGTGTCGCACCCAGAGAGAGACGATCGAGTGGCAAGCGCGGTACACAAATTTTAATGATGCCTTCGGTGGTGTTGCTGCTGCTGCTGCTGATATTCAGTGGATTCGGTGGCTAACAAAATGGGTCAATGAGCCTCAATGACTTTTACAATGACTCCAGCGACAGTGCTAGAGGTAGAGGTAGAGCCAGAGCCAGAGGTAGAGTGTCTCCCCCCCTACCCAAATAGCAATTAAACGGAAAACATAGCTCAAAGATTGATTTGGGATTGGATTAGCAGCGTGCATTGATCTCGATCTCTTTCTCTCTCTCTCTCTCTCTCTGTGTGTGCCTCTTTGTGGACTTCAGTTCAATGATCTATGGGGGCCAGTTCAAGCCAGAGAGCGGTTAGAACGGATGGAATACTGAACGGGAATGTGCCACGAGCGGTGGATAACAGTTAGAAATTGATTAAATATCGCAGATCAGCAGCCTCAAGGAAAGACTCTGGGGCCACTCTTGGACTAGCAGTCAACCATCTAAAGCAGCGAAAATATTTTCCAGAGATAATTACACGAGTGTGGTGAACATTTAAAATACTCCCGAAATAATTAACAGAGAAAAGGCATTGAAAAAATAAAACTTAAAACCAACCTATAAAATACCAATGGAACTCTTCAGTTTTCACAGACTGAATGCATTCCCTTGCAGGAAAAATGACAGAGGGGCAGGGCAAGCAGCCATTTCACTCTCTTCGTTTAATTTTGTGCCCATCAAGCGGCTAATACCCCCTGGCCTAGGCATGTTCCCATATCCTTACGCGCTGCATACAAAAATAAATACATTTTTGCACTCATCTATAACTGATTCTATAATACTTATATTATATTATATTATATTTTATTTTATTTTATTATATAATATATATTATATTATATATATGTACATATTATATTATATTATAATATATTATTTTAAAAGAAAATTATCAATGGAAAATTCCTTTAAATAGTTTTAAATCAGCTTAGAATTATAATAATATGTCTGACTCTAGATCCATGTCGCAATATCAGTAGCTAAGAATATCCATGAGCTACTCGTGCAGCAGCAGACGACTGACTCCAAGGGAGTTTTTATTGCTGAGTCGTCGCTGTGTTTTCGAGCTTAGATTTGCGGCGCGGCCTTTGCCTGCCTACGTAATATCTACATATAAATGCTGTCGTCTGTCACATTCCGTTTACGATCATAACTAGTTTTTTGTGGTGATTGTTTTGTTGTGGCTCTCTTATTGATTTATGCTCGTGGCATAAAGACACAAGGAGAGAGAGGTAGATTCATTAGCATTCTATTTATAGATAGGCGAAGTTGCCTATTGTTTGAAGGGTGCACAGACAGACAGCACGCAGCATACAGGTGGCACACCATCCGTCAGATAGCTGCGCAGATGAGTCACTGGGAGTAGCAGTCATCATTGGAAATCATCGTTAAATGCAAATCAGATGCGCGAGATGGGTATCTGAACTCTCCCCCCCATCCCCCACACCCCCAAAAGACGCTTTAAACTATTCATTTATCCGCTGGCCAAGACATTTGAGTGGGGTGTGGGGTGGGGACGAGAGTGTGTAGTGCCGGCAGCAGGCAGAGAGTGGAGCACACACCGAGCTGGGTTGAAATTAAATGAAATGGAATGGGAGTAGAGTAAAGTAGAGAAAGAATCTAAATGAGTGCCACGGCACACAGCGTACAAAGTGGCACAAAGATCCGTTCGATAGCTCACACATCACACACCACACAGACACAGCCACAGATACAGATACAAATGTAAGGTGTGTGTGTGTGAAGACAAAGCCAACAAGCAACCCAAAATAAAAACCAAACCAGGAAAAGTCAAACGAACGAACGAACGAACGCATTTAAAATGCACGAGAAGACGCAAAGTGGCGCAAATGAACTTAAGTATCTTTCGTGTGTGCTGCTACAGTATCTTACAGATACGGCTACTGCCCCGCAGACAAAAAAAAAAAAAAAAAAAGAAATGTGTGGCAGCATATGTATCCCTGTATCCCCGTATCTGTATCTCTGTAGCTGTAGCCGCTGCGTGTGCGATTTTAATTCGCCTCACATCCTTTTATTTGCGTACGTGTGCGGCTGTGTTTCCGTGCCCCCTGCACCCCCCCCAAACGAACATTGTTGCTGCTGCAACATCATCACGTGGTTCCAGGGGATGCCTACGTCCCCCCCTGCCCCTCCACCACCACCCCATCCTCAACGATTGATAGCAAAATGATTTCTCAATATGTCGCCTAAGTTGATTTTGCTGCCTCTTTTTTTTTTTTCCGGATGGCAAATGAAATTTTTGTGCTCCTGCTGCTGCTGCTGCTGCTCCACCACTGCTCACATCACGTTCCTGTCTGTATCTCTCACACAGATACATTTCGCTCGCAAACAAAGTGAAATTCCAAAAGAAAATTGAATTACAGATATTAAAGAAATATTATCTATGGATATACAAAACTCGCAAATATTCCGAAGAGCAGCTCCGAAAAGGGAAGTCAGAAATGATGGTATTTTTCTATCTACAGAATAAAAGTGTGTGTGTTTGTGTGTTTCGGAATTCAATGCGAACGAGAATAATAGTTTAAGTAACTGCCAACAGTATTTATTTAGTAATAAATATTCGCTGCAGAGCTTAATTTGAAGGGGCTGGCAACATGTGAAAATATCAAGCAAATATTTGTTTGTTCTCCGCTCTGCGCTCTCTTTCCAGGTATCTTTCACAGCTATGTGCCATAAGTCAATAGGTTGGGTCCATGTACATTTTCTTTCAATAGTTGGATAGCTGCTGCTGCCTGAAGGGCACCCCCCAGGGGCAGCCCAGGGGAGCACACAAAAAGGAGTCAGACTTTCAACAGAAAAATCTTTTCTGAATAAAATTGAATTATGCTAAATGCAGGCAGCAAATAAAATCGAAAGGGAAACTAATAAAAATGCATTTAAAATACATAGATATCGGTTATATACAAATTGCACTTTTGCTTCATTCCATTCTCTGCTGTTTCGTTCCATTCTCTGCTGTTTTCTGGTATTCCAATTCTCTGCTGGCTGATCGCTCGCCCCGCGTTCTATTGCCAAAATGTTTCAGGCCAAGTGCGGGTCTGGCCTGGCAAATAGTTTTCAGGCATATTGTCGCAAAAACAAAAACATTTAATTTCAATTACGAGGCAAACGCCAACCAAAAACTTTCGAATAATCGCAAACACACACACACAAACATAGATATACAGAAGAGGGTAGTGGAGGGGTGGGTAGGGGTGCTGGCTGTATGGGTTAGGGGGGGCTGGTGACGGTTGATAGGGGGTTAAAGTGCTGCTTTACCCATTAACCCAACCCTCAAGCCGCCCCCCCCCCCAACGCCTCACCCTTCGAGTCGTAATGCAAAAAGCACTCTGATTATTCGGATTATATTTTTCGCGTTGGGGCTATTTATGGCTTTAAGTGGTGCTCTCTGGCTGCGGCGGCACACAGACAAACACACACACAAACACACAGCAAATGTATCCCATAAATTCAGCAACCCCCAGCGACAGCAGCAACAGCAACAACAAAGCAACAATAACAATCTGCAATTGTTGTCCGTGATTTAAAATTTATAACAATTAACAGCCAAACAGACAAACAACCAAACAATGCGGCAAATTGTCAAAAGACATGAAACGGGACGGGCGATGGCGATGGCCAATATGCAAATTGAAAAAAGGGACCCCGGACCCCCTGGCCCCCTGGGCCTCCTCCTGACGCAGCACTACTGTGTGCCGCAACATGCCGCAATACAAATGGGGCACTGGCCACACCTACCCCCAGCCCCCACCCACCCACTACTACGCCCACAAGCGGAAGGCTCTTGTCCATCCACCAAAATGTTAATAATGCAAAAAGAGGAGGAGGAAGCGAGGCCAAAAGAACTGCGCCAGAACTCCAGGACTCAAGGACATTCACATTGAGATACTTTTGGCCGCATCCTCAGGAAGGGAACTGCGGATGGGTTGCAATGGTTGTGGGGTGTGGGGGCGTGCCAATACTGCAACAGAAATTCATTCATGAATTTCCACAGGGCGCAATGACAGGGCGGCATATGATTCAGGGATTTTACAATTTTTAAATATATTTTCCCAAATAAAAAGCAGACTGGAATGGCGAGTCCATGAATCAACGAATGAAGGTCAGAGTATATGTGGTTGGAGCTTCCACTATTACTATTTACTACTTCTATTACTACTAATATTACTATTTATTCCGCTTACTGTTTTTATATATTCTGCGGGATGCTTAATAGCAAAAGAAAATAGAGAGTGTCGGCATTTTGTTATGGGCAAAAGGTTATGCGAAGGTTCTAAATGCAGAAGAGTGACCACAAATGGTACCGGGTACCGCGCCCCATTGCCTTCGGTTTATGCACTCAGAGTTGATCCATAAGCCGCGTGCTATCTGCTCTAAGAGTGCCGAATCAACAGCCCCCCGATCGTACAGCCATAACTACACTTATTGAGCGACATACTTTTTCGTTATTTTCGAATATCAATTAATTCTCTTTGCTGATCTTTCTTCAGTGAATACGTTGTTACATTTTTTTCTTGGATCTGGCAGCATTAGCTGAATTATCGGTCGTTCCTTAGCCATTTTTCGCCCTTTCTCTTACGTTTGCTTACGTTACGTGTGGGTGTAGCTGCGCCACTGCTGCTGTTGCGATAAGTGCCACCCATCCACCCACCACACTGTGGATATTCCCCCCTCGCAAGTAAGCGGCATTCCACGCGTCATACGCTGGGATGCTGTGGAGCTGCGGAGCTGTGAGGCTGTTGGATGTATCTGCAAGATAGTTGACATTACGTGACTGCTGATAAATTACGTCAGCTGCTTACGTAACCGAATAATGCCAACAATTGCCACAATGAGAGGGAGCGTGAGGCAGGCAGCGGCAAAAGCGCACGACAATTCCTTGACCCACAGCACAACACATCTCCCCACAACCCCATCCCATCCCTCCCTCGTGCCAGTATCTGCATCTCGTATCTTTTGAGTTGTATCTGTAGCTGTGACTGTGTGGCGCAGCGCATCTTCTTCTCCGACTGCTGCTGCTGATGCTGCTGCTGTTTCTAGTAACCCATTATGGCAATTTCCAAGGGGGGGAGCAGCATCTACTCCTCCACACATACATATGTGGCAGCGTGGCAGTGGCAAACGCAATTGGGAAACAATTTCAACGAGAAGCAAATCAACGTTTAACCCCAGACAAACCCCCCGAAAAGCCACAGGAAATCGAAATGTGCAAAGTCGATGTCTAAAATACCCTGAAAATGTTTAAAAATAGGAAATTGCATATATAAATATTTGTATGGCTTTCCTTTGTGTTGGTGATCCTGCAGCAGCGCTCCTCGGTCGGCTCTGACTAGTTCGCAATTATAGTTCCAAAGTTCGTATTTTTAATACCATAAATCAGAACAATATTTCCACTTGCATATGTAAATGTAGCTCTAACTTTTCTCGTATATTTATCGGCATATCAGCACTCGCTATGCGTCTTGCAGCAGCGCTCCTCGGTCTGAATTTAGACGCGCAACAAGCTTTGACTTGCAGTCCTACGATTTCCATTAAATTAAATGATATTATAGCCATCCAATTTTTGGCCAATATGCAACACATTTCATTATTCCATATCCATTTCATATGGATTTGAATTAATCTTTAATCTATCGAAGGAAGATCCCTTCTAATCGAAAGCGAACTCTCCTTACCACAAAAAGGGTATTTCATGTGGTGCAAAAGTGCAAAAAAAAGAAAAGTAGAAGACGAAAAAACTTTGGGCCGCACGTTGTCTATAAATGCGACACGAAATGTTTAGCTTTGGCTGTTGCATGCCACTGAAATCAGTGCTGGGAACATGCAACATGCAGCACAGCAACAGCAGCAGCAGCCCAAAGACTTGTGAGACTCTGTCCTGTTATCTGTGAAGCAGATAAAGGAGGAGAGGGAGAGGAAGGGGGAGAGAGAGAATCAGCGACAGAGAGCAGTCGTTGTGGACTCTTGCGTATTTGATTTTCTTGTCACGTTCCAGCTAACAACATAAGGAAGCAGTCAAATGCTAGGCTGGTGGCATGGTGCCTGTCTGACAGTCGTCGGAGTCTCAGTCGCAGTCTGAGTCGTCCCCTGAGCGACAGTCCACCCATCAACCCATCACCCATCAGTGGAGTAGCAGTAGCAGTCTCAGAATCGCAGTCTCGAGGTCTCTTTTGCGAGTTGTCAACGGCATTTGAATGACGCATACAGAAAGGGACACGGGGGAAAGACACACAGATAGATAGATAGACAGATAGATAGATAGATGAAGAAGACAGACGGACAGACAGACAGTCAGACAGACAGACAGACAGACACATGGCGTACATGGAGTATCTGTAAGTTCTCGTCTCGTCTCGCTGTCAGTCATTTGGGCTCTGACTTTGATTGCAATGCGCCAAGGATGCTGCTGCCGCTGCTGCTGCATCCTTCGTTTCAACATGCAGCGTGCAGCGTGCAACGTGCAGCAGGCAACGCTTCAGCTAACATTTGCCGAAAATTGTCAAGACGCTGTGTGTGACATGCGGGAGAGATGCTGAGGAGCAGACTGCACGGCATGGATGGTGGGGCAATGAATGGATCCTGCTCCCTCCCCTGCCATGTCATCCTGCTGCCGCTTAATGTGGCGGCAATAAGTCAATAGATTCCGTTATTCTGCCGCAGGTGCTAAGCTCCCCCCAACCCCCGCCGTAGCAAGCTGAGGGTGCATGGGATGGGAGTTACGTTCCCTATTCTCTATTGACGTGAGACAATTACGTGAACAAATTGCAAAATATTTGTCTGGCAAATCGGGCTGGGAGCGAACGATGGCAGCGCTGCGGCGCAGTGATAGCGACATGTGATAGGCAGCGACGGCGGCGACGTCAGCCGATTGCTTCGATTTTCGATTACGATTACGCCACGTAAAGCGTGACGTTAAGCCACGTTACGTGACGGTGGGGCACAAATGCAGTTGCCAGTTGCAGACTGCAGCTCTCATTGTGGAATCAAATGATTCGGTACACGAATGGGCAGCACGGGCAGCGTGGCAGCACTGGTAGTAGACTGGCAGCACTGGCAGCGTGGCGTGGCCATTGCTGCCCTGCAAAGCACCTTTGCGGCAGTACTTACGCATTAATTAGTATAACGTAAGAACAAGATGAAACGCATTATAAGGCAGTGTCTTAATGCCTTTTAATTGCATAAATAAAATGAATATTTAGCTGGGCAAACGGCATGGGCATGTGCATGGGCATGGGCGTAATTGGCTTGCATGGGCAGTGCGAGAGTCGCTGCGAGAAGTGCCAACAAAAGGCAGCAGCAAATGACAGCAACAGCAGAGGGAGAGCTGAGTGCTGAGAGCTGTGAGCTCAGCACAGAATGCAACAGAAAATGCAATGTTTTTTTGGGGCCTGGGCCTGGGCCTGCCACTCACACCCAAATGGTGCACCATTCTAGATGGGCGCCCCAGAATTCTGCGTGCCACATCTGTGCGTGAAATTCACTTCTTTTGGAAGGTCCGGCAGAGCAGAGCTGAGCTGAGCACAGATCCTACGCTAGCGTCCAGTTTCGGTTCATTTTTGGGTTTTCATCTTGGAAAAGTTTTTGTGTGGCAGTGCGGCGAAGGCTGTGTTCGGCTTGGCTTTTGCCATTTTCTTTCATTCTTGGATGCCTTTGTGGCGCCGCGTGACAGGCACTGTGCAACGGGGCGGCAGCACAAAAAAAAGTGTGTGTGGCATAGCCACACCAGCAGTAAACCACCGACCTGCCGCCTGCAGCCTGCGACCTGCCGCCTTTCCTTTCCTTCCTTACCGCGCAATTTGCATATGGAATTTATGCTTTTGATGGCAACGATGGCGATGGCCCGGACCCAAAGTCAACTGCATGTTAATGAAAGCCGAATGCAAAAGCAACCAGCCCAACCCAACCCATCTCCAAAAGGCAGCAGCAGCATCCCCATGCCACCCATTGCAACGCCTTCGTTTACAAACAAACTGCTGCCCGCCATGCCCCATGCCACAGCATTTCTGCCTGACCCACGACGCGACTTTTTCATGCCGCTATGCATATTTGAAAAGCGAAACAGAACAGAAAAGTTCAAGGATTGCAGCAGCCGTCGTCGTCGTCGTCGTTGTCGTGTCGTGTCGTGAGCTTAGATTCTGTGCAGATTTCAGGTAACCCCAAAAGACAACAAACAGCAAACAGAAACAGAAACGGGGGCACTCGGAACTGAGGCTGGGATGAGCGCAAAGGCCCTGCTAACCAATGCAGTAGGTGCAGATACTTAGGAACCAAATATATATCTTTGCTACAGAAAAGAATGAGTGGAGAATGCACAAACAAAATGCGTGTCATGTGCCGTAGTGGCAGTGGTTTTTTCTGTTGGTCATTCAATGGAAACCTTTCAGAAGCAGCGCCTGCAATGGGGCCATCTTGCGAGTGCCGAATGCCAGAGTTGAATGCCAGAATGCCAGAATGCCAGAGTTGCCATCGAACAATCGAAACGAGAGCAAAAATCGAGTGCAGCCGCAGCATTTGACATTTCTTAGAACCCTTGTTTTTTTTTTTTTGTTGCTTTTGCTTGCGGCCACTTGTGGCCTCTCAGACCTCTCCTCTCTCTGTCTGTCTGTCTGCCACTCGATTCCAATGTCCAGTGTCCACTCAGTTGGCTTTTTGGAGATCAAAGCAGCGCGCAGAGCGCAGAGACCACCCACCCACCCATCGCACTGGAGTGCTGGCTGGATGCAGTTTTGCCTTTCACTTGCTGGCTGCCTGCTGGCTGCTTGCTGCTGCCAACTGCCTGCCGTTTGCTGCATGTGGTACGAGTGTTTCGCATTTTGTGGCAGCCACAAAACCATGCAAAATGTAACGGGCCATGGAAGTCGTTCGTCACTTGACGACAAACATCCAATTAAGCCATAAAAATCTTAATTTAATTATTTGCCACACGAACAAAAAGAGGGGCAAGAACCCCAGAGTGATGTGTTGCACAGAGAGAGAGCGAGAGCGTGAGAGAGCACACGGCACTCCGGAGATGCGAGTTGGGATGGAGTCGTCTCGCAGCTGGGCTACCACCATTCGCCGTTTTGCCATTCACAAATTGCATTCACATTCGCAGCAGCAACAGCAGCAGAGCAGCAGTGGCAGCAGTGGCAGCGACTCCGACTCGACCCAACTCCAACTCCGATGACGACAACAAAACGACAACGATTTATGGTGGCCGGTTTTTCTTCATTTAGGCTTCAAACTGCCAGCCAGCCCCCAGTCCCCAGCTTGCAGCTCCCCAAGCCAAGAGCCAGCCCCCAGCCCCCAGCAGCAAGAAGCAGTCGAGCGAGCGAGCAGCAGGCATGATGCATTTTTCATGAATTAGTTCGCATATAAAAGTCAAATGCAGTCCATGGACTGCCATGCCATTGGAGGCAGCAGCAGCAGGAGGAGAGCCAGCGACTGGAGCTGGAGCTGTTTGCTGGAGGCGCATAAACAGATTTTGTGGCAGAAACACAGCCACAGAAACAAGAAACAACAAATTCAAGCCGCACAAAACAAAACAAACACACAAAAAAAAATGCAAGCAAGCGAGCGGCAGAGTGGGTGGCAGTGAGGCAGGTAGGGTGGCAGGCAGGCAGGGAAACTGAAAGGAGTTTTTGGCGAGCAACCAAATCAGAGATGAGCGCGTGAGAGCACGCAAAGGATTGAGCGAAAAAAGATGCTAAAAAGTGCATAATGAATATATACAAATATCGTATAAAATAGGAGCATAATTGAATGCCCATCGATTGGGTTTTAAAGTGAAGATTCAACTTTTATTAGCTAGAAAGGTAATTCAATCGAAAGCACCTGATGGAACCATTGATGCCCATTCGATTGCTGAATATATTCTCAGTAGAGCTCTTCTGCGATCCACAGTACTCGTACATATATTTGGAATCCCAGCTATACTCATGCCAGAGCTCTTGGTGCAGTTTCCATGCGTCCTAACCTGCATTTCGATGGCCCCGAGCCCAGAATTTGAATTGATTTTTGGCAGCCCACATGAGCGGAGTGGAGTAACGAAATATCTCCGGGTGACATATCTCCTGCCATACATTTTTCAGCATATGTCGCTAGGGCCTGCCAGGAGATATGTCGCCCGGAAATATGTCGCTATGCCGAGCGGAGTATTCGAATAAAATAAAATAACTCCATTTGTATTCCCATATATGTACTTCAAGGGAATTATCCGCAAAATTCTCCCATTTGTTGCACGCACTTGCACGTGTCACGCTCACATCTCCAGCGGCACTGCCACACTGCCACTGGCACCTGCCCCTGTTGATTTTTCGCTGCATAATTAATGAAATGAAAGCAGCTTGCCCCATGCTCCGCCCCATGCCGCCTGCCTGGCCGCTGTCTAGGCCATAAATTAGATGATGCATGGAGTCGAGTGTCGTGTGTAAGTGTGTGTGTCTCCTCGGGGCGGAGAACAATGCACAGAGAGAGAGAGAGAGACCCCGAGAGAGAGGAGAGATAATGTGCAGCCGATAATGCGAATGGGCCCCCGGGCCACGTGTGGCAGCCCCAACCCATAAAAAAGGCCAACGCCAACAGATAAAAGATAAAGAAATCAAAGAGAACGAAACTCTGACCCAAAAAAAAAAAGGCACACAACAGGCAGGCAGGGGCAGGACCTGCACAACATACAGCACATAGGACTGGACAGCCGCCAGCCGCCCATTCGAAAGGCTGCCTGCCATCAGCGGTATGAAAACGAAACGTTTAATGCGAGCAGCAGCAACAGCAGCAGCAGCATGTTGTATGCCCCTTGTGGATGCCCCTTGCCACCGCCTTGATGTGCTGTTGCTGTTGATGTTCGGATTGTTGCAGGATTGCTCATTGTTCATTGTGTGTGTGTGTGTGTATGTGTGTGGGATGGCTGCTTGTTGTTTTGGCAGCGGCATTCGGTGTGTGTGGAGGAGAGTGGAGGAGGATGATGTGTGCCCGTTGGCCATTTCATGGCCTGCCACTTGAGAGCAGGAGACCGGAAAGAAACGGACAGCAAAAGTGGAATGGCGGGGAGGGGAACGGGTCAGCTATGGAGCTACCGAGGGGCAGTGCACACTGAACGGAACATTGAACAAGTTAAAATATAATAAATAGGCTTAAATATTATATAGAAGAGTTTTGCTTTCTTTTTTCGTATTTTGTTTTTGCTTTTATGGATGGAAAAACCAAAATCCACCCACCAAAAGGGAACATTCGAAATATTGGCACAACTAGAGAGCACCAATGGAATGGAACAGCGGGCATTCTTATACCAAAGGACACGCCTGCACATGATATTCAATCTGCAGGATCTTCTACTCAGATCTTCAATCTTTAAAAGATCTGCCACTACCATCAATGGATGTTATTTTTACATAGACAGAGAGAGGGACAGAGAGTATGCCCCGAAATGTGGGAACCCACGGAATGGAACACCATTGTTTCCTCTAAAGAAAGAACTGCAGCAGAAAGAGTGAGGAAAATTAAGGTTACTCAAGGCAAAAGAGACTTGCAAACCTTTTTGGAAAGGCCCACATGTAAGTACTACGGAGCACACACATTCCAAGCAATCTCTGCTTGTTCTGCCATAAGTTGTGAGATAATTCCCCTAGATAACATAAGCTACAGATACACAGCAACGGAAGACACATCAGTTGGCTGACCTTGGGTCTGTTTTTCCATCCACTCAAGATGATAACAACTGGGGGCACTCTCTCCCAGTCTCTCGCAGTCTCTCTGGTGTGATATCTCTGAGATCTGTGATGGGCGGATAAGGGGCAGATAAGAGATCTTCCTACTGTTCCAAGAATTACATTAAATATAGAACCAGCCAAGCATGGAAACAAAAATTTATTTTTTGGACTATTTTGTCGCCTGGCGAGTGAGTCCAAGGCGTATTTTGTTTTTTTGAAATTTAAGGCTCCTGTCAGCAACATCGTCGCATCGTGAGCCCTGCCCCTGTATTCGTTTTTTTGTGTCCCGAAGATTGGATTGGTTTTGGGACCAAGCTTGTAAGCTTGTACCATAAGCTTACCTGACGAATGCGCTCCTTCTCGTTGGCAAATGGTGCCACACGGTGACCAGAAGGGACGACAGCGACAACGACTGCTGAGGACTGCTCGGGTGGCTGCTCTGCTGTTGCTGCTGGTTCTTTGGAAGCTGCTTTTGACGTGGCGGCTGCTGTGGCTGCAACAAAATAAAACAAAGGGAAAAGCGGTTCTTGAGACTGGAGGCTGTGTGATGGGATGGCTGTCTGATGGGGGGGGGCGGTGGATATCCCAATGTAGACTTTATTTAAAAGGACTTAAAGCGAGGAGGCAGACGGCAGGCGGCAGAGGAGAGTCTTGGGAGAAGTTGCGAAAACATTGTCTCGGCTTTTGGCCTGGGGTTTTTGGTTTACCTCTAAGCTCATTAATTTTATTTGCCTCTTGCGGCGATGGCAACGGCAACGGCAATGGCAACGGCGACGGCAACAACTGCTGTTCGTGTCTCGAGTGCTGCCCCACAGCAAAAGATACAAATTGAAAGAGCAGACACAGTTACGCAGATACATTTTAGGGGAGGGGGGAGGCAGAGACAATCGCATATGCAAACGAGCATGGGGAATACCTGAACGCTTGTTCAGCGATACACTTACAGTAGAAAGTTCATTTAGCGGCGGCAGCGCAGACCGAGGAGAGCTGCCGCATGACCCGCGACCGAAGTGAGTTGCCGCACGACCCACGACCGAGAAGTGCTGCTGCAGGACGGGACTATACGAGCATGTGTTGCAATCTTTAAAAGTTGTTCCTGCCAATTGCTGAATTTTAAACAGCGCAAAGAGGCACACATCTGATATTCCTTTTGTTCTGTGTCTGTGTCTCGGTCTGGGTCACCAGAGTGTCAGTGCACATGCTACAGATACACAGATACATGCCATGTGTGGGCGTGCTCGTGGAAATGTGGTTCAAGGTTTTTCCACGGTTCGCGACAAAAAGTGAAAGTGAATTATTAAAAACAATTGCAATTGGCGTTGATAAAAGTGCACAATGCTGTGGGCGTACAGTAGTCAAGTTCCATCTGCGAGTGTCACACGCTCCAACCTCCGGGGGGGGGGGACCACTGGGAGAGTGGTCGATAATGGAAATTTCTGCCCAGAGTCAGTGGGGGGTAGAGTGAAGTGTCCCAGAATAAATATCATACAAGTCAGCTCTTTGTTACTGCTTTTATCTAACCCGAGCAGATAAGATCTGTTATGATTTTCGCCCCATTTTGCTTGACACTTGTCCGTGGAATATCTAAATCTACGTAGAAAAGCTGTTGCTTCTGTTGCTTCTTCCATGAAAAGTATTTTCTTCTGACTGTCTGCTGCTTGTGCCTCTCCACTAAGGGGAGGCTGCTGCGCTTTGATTAATGATTGGGTTGGACAAGTGCAACACTCGCCGCTTTGCTGCTTCCTACCCAAAAAAAACAAACACACACAAAAACAGGATGTCAGTCAGTCTGTCAGTCAGCAGCAGCAGCCGTGGCCGAAGCCGTGGTCCATGTTTTGGGTCCATAAAATGAAGTTGCTTGCGGGGTCGCTGCTCTGCTCGGCTCTGCTCTTTTCGGCTCAAATAGAGACAGCCAGAGAGGGCCATGATTTATGTCGTTTTATTTAATTTTAATTGAAAAACTTGCACTCGAGACGAAACAACACACAGGACACACAAGACACACAGGACACACAAGACACCCAAACATACAAAAATAAGACAGCCCAAAATGTTGCTGCACCAAAAACCAAATATAATTAAAATGGCATTTAAAATGTTCTCCTGCTGAAGGATACGCTGGAAGCCACACCCATGGCCATGGCACAAGGACAGGGACAGGGACAAGGACATGGACATGGCCAAATGCGAATAAATGAATGTGAATGTGAATAAATAACGAGACAATGGCAATAGCAATGGCCAAGGAGGCGCACAAGCCACAAATGCAAATGGTCGTGGAGGGGTGGAGGGTATGACTTTATTATTAAATGGAAGTAAGACCCCATAGACCTCTCCTCCGCCTGTTTATATTCCGTTTTTTTTTGGCAAATAATAAAAGATACTCTCTGCCACTTTCTGGGGCAGCAAATCATGTTGCCAACTGCATTCGGTGGCAGCGACCTCCGCTCATATAAATATATGTATGACAAATGCAAATGATGTTGCCACACAGAGGGGGACTGGACTGGAGCGGGGCGTTTATGAACTCCCAAAGTCCAAGGGTCCAAGAGGCGCAGCAGCAGCAGTAGCAGTCTATGAACAGCAGTCAACAGTCGCAGTAGTCACAGGAGTCGCCTGCCGCACAGTGTGGCACACACAAAGCAAAAACCTACATAGGTCTAAGAATTATGTACCACAGGAATTCCCTTTGATCTCGCCTCGCTCGTTCTCTCTCTCTCTGGACTCTGGGTACCAGCTCCAACTACAGTTCTTGCCACATTGCCCCCACAGTGCAACAACTGGTGCAAAAAAAAATTAGAGACACAGACACAAAACGCCATAAATCATGCGGCAACAACAGAAAAAAAGCAATGTGTGTGTGTGTGTGTGTGTGTGTGTGGCACAGACAACAAGCAACAGAAATATGGCAACAAATGGGAAAACAAACAGCAGCAGCAAAAAAAAAAGGTGGGCTAGTCTTTCAGGGGGCTCCATCGAAGCTGGGGATACCCTTTGGTGCGATCAAGAATAATACTTATTTTCTACTACTTCAAGGGAATAATCGCTGCTCGTTGCTTGCTGCACTAGTCACTGTTTGTTGAATATATATTACTAGACTGGAAGAAGAGCTTACTCGTTACTCCAAAAAAGACTCGGTACTCGTTGCGGAGCATACTAGCAACTCGTTGATGAATGAAGAATATACTCGCTACTCGTTGATTACAAGACTCGTTAGTCATCTCGTTCATGAATGATGAATGAAGAATATACTCGCTACTCGTTGATTAGGATTAGGATTCGTTGCGCTTCGATCAAGTGATTAACCGCGCCTCTCAATCGATATACCGTTGCCACCGCAAGCGAGCCAAGTGTATACCAAAAGTGAAATTAAATAACAGTAACAAGGTTAGTCGCTGCCCTGCCGCCAGTGCTGCCCCTTTGGCCGCGGCTGGTGTCGCCGCGATAAGGTTGGCTGCAACCACTGAAGTCTGTTGCAAGTGGAACGTCAGGGGGGGGTGCCACTAGAAAAAGCATTTGAATGTGCAGCAAATTGAGTGCTGCTTTTATTGCATTAACATAAATAAATTAGAATGCTGCCTGCTGCATGTTCCAGCATGTTGCTGACTCACTCACTCGAGGCAACAGCACAGCAGCTGGCAGCAGAGGCGCGTGCTGTCTGACCATTGATCAGTGGCATGCGGCATGCATTTGAACGTGTGTGTGCGTGGGTCTGTGCGCACCAGTAACATGAACTTATTGCCAACTGCAACTGCAAGAGGAACAGAACATTCGAGCAGAGATCGAGCAGCTTTTACGTCTAGAGATGGGAGCCAAGCGGAAGCGGATCTCCAAGAGGAAGTGCATGTCACTGACGAGTTCTTTCCTCAACGAGTGGCGACTCATCTACTCATTGACGAGTACGGACTATTTTCATCAAAGAGTAGCGAGTAGTCAGGGGCTCTCAGAATTTTATGGATCCGTGCGCTCCACGCCACCCCCAATCCCATCTCAAATTATAATTATGTAGGCAGTAACGGTAGTCGCATTTCTGGCACGTTTTCACATGCTGTTGCCGTTGTGTGGCTGCCTCAGCCGTGCAGAGAGCACGTTGCCACGTGCCGCCGGTTGCATTCAAATGCAACTCACTCATCAGCCAAAAGTTAATGTTGTGTCCCTGCCAGTGAGAGGGAGAGTGGGAGTGGGCGGAGTAGGAGGAGCGTTGCCAGCGCTCAGCTGTCACAACTGCCTTGAGATGTTGCTCTTCTGCTGTTGATGCCACAGGTAACGCAACGTAACGTACCGTAATACGGCAGCCACATCCTCCATCGACAAAGGCGACTGACTGCCTTGTCTTTGAAATGTGTGCGGAAATTGTAATGACAGCTGCTGCTGCTGCTGTTGCTGCTACACCCTGCCCTGATCGGCAGTTGCCTTGTGGCTCTCGGCCGCAAATTGTTGCCTTTGTGAGGGTCAGAAAGCTGACGACAGCAGCAGCAGCGGCAGATGGGGCAGCAACAGCAGTGACAGTGTGGCAGTGGCAGTGTGACGGCGGCGACATCCTGGCAAATGACAAAACAATGCTTAAAGCTGTTATTCCTTTGCCTGGCCAGTATCAATAAAATGAAATTAAAAACTTTAAATAAGAAGAAGCCAGGGGACGCCAGGAGATGCCAGTAGATGCCAGTAGATGCCAGGATACGCCAGGAGATGCCAGGAGATGCCAGGCCAAAGGGAGGAGACAATTTAATCAAGCAACTGGCAAATGAATGCCCAGAGCAGCAGCAGCAGCAGCAGCACAGGACCCTGCTCTCCGGCTTCCAGCTAAGCAAATCATTTGCATGCCACCAACCACAGCAGAAGCAACAAGCAACAACAGAAGCAGCAGAGGCAGCAGCAGCAGAGGCAGCAGCAAAAGCAGCGGGGACTTGCAACAGCAACAGAGAAACAATCAAAAAGTTTTTAAAACAAATTAAAAGTTGACGACAACGAGAGGAAGAACTAAACTGCAATGGCTTTCACTTCCACTTCCACTTGCAGCTCCAGTTCTAGTTTTAGGGCTCGTTCCTTCGTTTTTTGTTCTCCTGGAAATGCTGCACAAATTTATTATGCGGTCAATTGCAAAAGGCCCGAAAATGCCAAAGACAGACAGAGAGAGAGAGAGATCAGACGAATGCCAGACACCCTACAGCGATGTAGAATATCTTCATAGAAGAAGAGTCTCTGCTTGGGGTAACGACTCAAACGCGGACTTACTTGCTGTGCCGCTGTCATCCGGGGCACTCCCACTAGCCACTCAGCCAAAGAGGAGTGCCAAAAAAGAGTGCCTGTGGGTGGCAGACGACAGACTGTGTGGCTGTGTGACAGCTTTAGCCTTCATTAGCCTACCCGAAATATGAAAGTTTTCGCTCGCTCGCTCCCTCGCTGGCTGTAACTTTTCCATGGCCCAGAGGTGTCGCCATTCAGGATGCTTTACCCCTGCTTTTTGCCCCTCAATAAATAGCAATTAATTCAAGCTATTAGTCCAGGAATAACAACATCTTAGCAGAGAACTTGCCGAAAGGCAGGCACAAAACATCTAACCGAAGAAAAACACACGCCAAGTGTTGCAGTTGAGGGGACTGAGGGACTCAGTGGCGGGTACCGCGGGAGTGGCACAGTTAATCAGCATTCCAATTGAATGGCCAAAAATGATGGAGAACTAGCAACCTGAAGATGGGCAAACTTGCAGGAAAGTGGAGTGGACTTTTTGTTTGGGCTGCTGGATGGGTGGATGGGTGGTCTGGTTGCTGCAATTGCAAACAAAACTTAAATCGAATTCTTGACAAATGATGCGCGAATTGTTCAGCAAGGATGGGGGCAGGAGGATGGGCGGGGGCCCAGTGTGTCTCAAGACTCTTTGCAACATCATTCACCTCTGGTCGATATTCATTTGCCTCTCACAAAGAGCGCGAGAGAGAGACTCCTTCAGAAAATGCTTGAAAATTGTTGGCACAAAAAAAAAGCAAAGCAGAAGAGAAAAGAAAAGAAAAGAGCTTGGTGCCCCACTCAAGGTTACATCTTGGTTCAATTACCTCTTCAGTTCTCTCGGTCTTCTTTTTGTTGTACTCTCTGTGTTCATTTGATGGCTTTTTTTTCTCTCTTTATGTTTTTGTGCTTGTTCGTTCGTCTCTGTCTGTCTGCGTTTTGGTCAAAAAGGTTTGGGCCAAATTAGAAAACAAGAAGTCTTACGCTTGAGCGCACAGCCGAGGGTCTGGCTCTGAGTCTGGGCTCTGGCTCTGGCTCAGAGTCCTCCTCTGCTCATGTTGTTGCCTCTCTCTTCTGCTGCTTCTGCTGCTGCTGCTGCTGCTGCTTGACGATGATGATAAGTGCGCCTGGCCACACTGGAAATGTAATTAGAGTGCAGCCGAATGCATCCGACAAGGGCGTGTGCATGGCGATGGCAAACAACTAAAATTATTTGATGGGATACGCCCCTCGGCCCCTCCCTCGGCCATCTGAAAAGTGCTTCGAAAGGTTGCCGAGTGTCTGTCCATGGAACTGCAACTGGAACTGTAAGGTGGGGAGGTGGGGAGGTGGGGAAGGTGGCTAAAGGTGAACTCAAGACAATGATTTGCATGGGAAATTCTTTTATTTCTGGCAGCAGGCAGCAGACGCAAGACTGGAGATACTTGAGCCCTGAATGCAGTGTTCCAATCAATCGAGTAATTAATTACTCGTAAATGGAAATGGAAGCCCCCAAAGAGATCTCACACACTCTGCACACCGCATATAGATTTAAATCCATAAAACATTCAAATTCCAGACCAGAAACGGCTCCATAAAACATCCCATCAAATCCCAACGTATTTAAATCTATTAAACATAAAATTTAAATTTAAATCTATTAAACATAAAATTTAAAGTTTAATTTAATTTAACTTAAATAATTAAATATAAAATATAATATAAATTTAATAAACTTAGAGTACATAAATCCATTAAATATAAAATTTAATATAAATTTATAAAATTTAAATTTAATAGATTTAAATTAAATTTAATATAACTTTAATTATTTTATTTATTTAATAAATTTAAATTTTATTTTATATTTAATAGATTTAAATTAAATTATATTCAAATTTAATTTAAATCTATTAGTATTTATTATTATTTATTTATAGATTTAATTAAATTAAATTCAAATTTAATTTAAATCTCTTAAATATAAAATTTAATTTTAAATTTAATTTAATTTAAATCTATTAAATATGTTTATAAATACCAAATGAGCTAAATTAAATTAAAAATAATTTAGAATTGATAATTACTATGCAAAGAAAAATAAATTCATTAGACTCTTAAGCTACAATTTAATTTTAAATTAGAAATTAATTAACAGAAATCCAACAGAGCCAAAATATATATTATTATTGAAAGAAATACATTCAGTAAGCCCCCCCTCAAGGTACATAGTAGAACTGCCAGTATTCCCAAAGTTAATTGCATATTTCTTTATTTTATGGGTTGCTGGTTGCCTGCCTGCAGGGGAACCACAAACTCCAGCAGCACAGTACCAGTTCCAGTTTCCAGTTGCAATTCCATTGGCTGCCACCCACGCAGCAGCCTGGCAGCCAGGCTGCCTGGCAGCAAACACTCTGCGTAATGAACAAACAGATGAAAGAATTGAAAATTCATGAGTTTCCCTTTGGAGCAACCAGAATCCACATGTGTGTGTCCGAACAGATTTGCAATAAATACGAAAATAGCCCTGGGGGGTCTCGGTCTCTACACTCCACATAAGGCAAGGAGTTTCTGTGTGTGTGTGTGTGGGTTTTGGCCCCGTCCATCCACAGCTACAGCCACATTCACATAACCATAATCTGTCACAGATTGTTTGTGTCGTTCGTTTATTAGCCATGAGACATGCTACACCACATGAATCAATCCAATCCAACCGATTCGATTCGTTTTGATTCGGTCATCGCTCTTTGAGAAAGTCTCCTGGCATCGATCAGCGATCATCGATCGGTGCGACTCCGGTTTCAGTGTTAGATCTGCGATAGATCTGCAGCAGATCTTCCATTTGGTCGCTCGAATGCGAAAGCGTTGACCAAAAACAAAACGAAAACGAAAATTGTCACACAACTTTCGCTCTCTCTTGCTCTCTCTCGACTCAAAGAAGCCCAAATAGCAAATTCGAAATGCGGGTTCGTTCCTCTTTTTTTGCGAGGCATCAAAATGTGTGGCAGGCAATGGGTTAAGAGCCAGTCATAAATTGCATAAATTTTACCTTTGCCAAAAAGTTTGCTCATCCCTGCCACCCCCTCCGCCCAGAGGCAACATCAGTCATGTGAATATTTGACTTCATTTTGGAGTTGCACACACACACACACAAACACACACACTCAAACACATAAGGCAGCTGCTGCTGTGTGGCTTTGATTTCCATTCATTAGGAAAGTTCTGGGGCAACTCTTGTGATTGGCTTCTTTTGGCTTAAAGAATCTTTCCGCCTCTGCCTCTCTCTCGCTCTTTGGGTGCACCTCTTTGCAGGGGTGGGAGGGGTTAAATAACTGATCCTGGCATCCAGCTGCTGAACTAACTTTACCCTCCAACAATGGGGCATCATTTGCTGGCCGAGAATTTCCTCCCAATCATGGAATGTATCCACTTGCGTGCATGGCCCATGGTCCCAACTTTTCCACTCCTCTAACGAATCATTTAAAGTTTTGTTGTGACCAAAAGACAGAGGCGGATAGAGGCGAACATGGAGGCGGTAGATGGAGCGTGGAGCACCTAAGCAAAAATCCATAGAGCATGTCCACACACCCTCTACCCCCCCCCCCCCCCTCCTGCTCCTGCCCCCTTCTTCCTTCCACTGCACTTGAAAGTTTTCCATCAGACGAAAATCCCCATCGAATGGACACCTGAGAAGGGCCCCACAATGGCTTTGCTTGTGGCTTGGCCATTGGGTCAGTGGCAGTCCAAGAGCTCCGATCGCTGCTTGCACCACACACTCCACCATCTGTTTCTCCTTAGCTGTGGCACTGACTTGAACGGGCGGGCTGCCGGGCTGCACGCATCGCTGCGACAAGTTCAAGTTTAATAGACGCGCGATTCACGCGCTGTAAAAGTCGCTAGCAAAACGCTATACAACGGCATTTGATAGAAAAAAAAAACACACACAAAAACCACAGATACAGATACAGAGAGAGACACACACACACACACGTTAACAAGGCAACTGACTTTGGCAACGTGTCAAGCCGGTTTCGTGTATTCGGTTTCTCGCTCCAAAGAGCTGCCTTCCAGCGCCAGCTCCAGCCCCAGCACATGGCCACCGGTCAACATTTTTGCAGCACGCGTCCCACTCCCATAGATACACAGATACAGCTACAAGACACTTATTACAGAGAGCTGAGCTGAGCTTGGCCCCCCTCCCACAAGAAAGTAAGCAAAATGCGATCCGGTTTGGCATTGGTTTTCAAAGGGGGGTGACGGGGGTTAGGTAGCGCTCCTCACCGCTCAATAAAAATGTTAATTTGAAACTGTAACAAGTTCAACAACATCCAATAACAACAACAACAGCAACAGCAACAGCAACCAACGCGTTTCAACAACAAATTGCAGTTTCACCTTATAAATGCAGATACAGATACCGAAACAGATACAGGTAGGAGATACATATAGATTGAGTATCTGGCAGATGGCAGATCTGATGATGGATTTCAGAGGTGAAACATGTGCAAATTATTAAGCAAATATTTTGTATTCTAATCCATTCCCTAAAAGCCACGCAAAAGTTACTACAAACTTCTTTTAAATCAAAAATGCATCAAAAATTGTGACTAAAATTTAAATTTAAATGCACAGAAATGTTTAAATTCTCTTTGGCAATCAAATGACTGAATTAACGATCTTTCATTGACAAAAGTGACTCACAAAAGCTGATTGGATGATTGCTTGAGGGTGTTTGTGTCTGGGCATTAGATGATTGCTTGGGTGGGGGTTTTCCCATGCATTATTGGTACACTTCTTCAGTGTACTTTTATCGTTAAGCGATCCCTCATTATGTTAGCCTCTGGCATCTGGCCTCTGTCTCCCCTCCCAGCTTTGTGTCTTTCTTGCATAATTGTTGGCATGTTTTGGGTTCACATTTTTGTCTGTGTAAATCTCCCAACCGGACGCTCTCTGGCTTTGGCTTTGGCTTTGGCTTTGGCTCTGACTCTATGGCTCTTCAATCGCATTTACCACTTGTACAGTGTTTTAATTATCATTCGTTCAGTGTTCAGTGTTCAGCGTTCAATTGTCCATTTCCGCCTCTAGACGACGACCGGCAGACCGGCAGACAGACTTAAAACCATAGATCGGACCGGACCGGACCGAAACCAAAGTTCGAGAGCAACCATACACACAATGGTAGCCCCCATCCCCCTCCCGTGTGTAATAAATAATAATAATAATAATCGCGCGCGTAATAATAATCACGGTATTCATCATTTGCTTTGGCTTGCCACCACCATCATTCCCATTGATTGCCGTTGCAGCGTTTCATTAAATAAATAAATATATAAATATCGTAACAGTTTTATGCATCATCATCATTGATTATGTGCCCCTCCGTGTGCGTGTGCGTATGTGTGTGTGTGTGCATTGTATTTTCATAATCAAACAATGGGAATTGAAAGCCAGAAGATGTGGCATGTAGCAGCAGCAGAACAGCAGCAGCAGCAGCAGCAGCATAAAATGGAAAAAACTATCGTAGCAAGAATGAAATTTGTAAAAAGGATAAAACATAAGATAAATTAAATTCCTTGCCGGCAAAAATTGTATGTTGTAAGATAAGTAGATCGATCCCTCATCCTCGTACTTGGAAAATCGTTTTTAAATTTCTCCGTCTCAGCCCCCAAACAAAAGCCAATTACCACACCCAGACAGTGATTCCGCTTTCAGTATTCCTCCTACGAATTCCCCTCCATATTGGCCACATTTCATGCGGAATAACCAGTCGGATTGCCAAGCGACATTCAATGCCTACAAATATCCGTTGAAAAATTCCCCAAAAATAAAGCCCATGTCCATGACTCAGATAAAGTTTCATTCGCGGGTGGGCGGGGGTAACAGAATCACTCTTGAGTGGAATTTACGCTGGGGGGAAATGATTCGCTCCCGTCATCCGCCCGTCATCGTATTGAATCGGTTGGGATCATACACATACACATACACATAGCACGTATACGCATACGCATCAGCATCAGCAGCGTATAAATCAGAAGCGACAGGCAGCAGCAGCAGTGGCGGTGGAGGAATTAGCATATCGTTAATGATGAACCAAAGTCCCCTGCCTCCCCAGCAGCAGCAGCACCAGCACCAGCGGCAGTCATTCATTCGATTGGCAGCCAACGCATAAATGTGTTAATTTATATTCGATTAATTGTTAATTTCTGACCAGCAATACCCAGCAACCAGAGAAGGGGAGACCAGCCGACCAGCGGACCAGCCAACGCGGGGGCATAATAAAAATAAAAATGTCGCACATTGATTTCCGCAAAACGTTTTTCGGACATACAGACAGACGGACAGACAGACGGATGGGGGGACTGGACAAAAGGTCGAGCAACTTTCACGCCGTAAATAACACGCGGGGGTATTCGCCAGAGACAATTCTAAAATTGAATTGTGCCCGTGGAATGCTGTTTGACGGCTGCTGCTACTTACTGCTACCCTGTAACGAAGGTTGCTGCAGGCAGAAGGGTACCTTGGGTACCTAAGGGGGTACAGCAACCGACAGCAATGTTTTGAATATCGTTCAGAGCCAGAGAAAAACCAAAAGAAAAGTTTTAGTGATAAACGATTTTTCTTCATTTTGGCTTATTAAAAAATAATTCAATTGCCAAGGACTTTTAAGTATTTACTGGATAAGTTTCTCATTTCTCTTTTTTTTCTTTTTTTTTTTTTGTATATTTAAAAATAACTTTGAATGGATTTAAACGTCTCTGCCTCTACGTTTCTACCCGGAGCAACTCTGGCAGGAAGCACGTCCTTCCATAGAGGGTTTCAAGAAGTGCCCCTACGTCATTTAGCAGTCTGAAACGTGCTTGGCAGAGGGTATCCCATGCTTCGTATTCCTCCTCTGGTAGCCATATCGTTTTCCTATCGTTTTCTTGTTTAGTATTTTGTTAATTGACTCGTAATTAGACGCCAGCAACGGGCACAGTGACGGGGGGGAGGCGGCACACGCACAAAAGTCAGTGACAAACGAATTGAATGTTGAATCGAATGTTGAATCGTCGATTGGCGGGGCAGTGGCATTGCCTTGGGGCTGGGTACACGCCCCAAACTGAATGTTTGTCAATGATTTATGTTTGGATTGCAATAAAAGAGGAGAGGCAGCGGCTGCGGCAGCGGCATGCCCGACGGTCAGGATAGATTCCCGCCATTCGACCCATCGGATATATATGCCACAGAATTATGCACAGACGATGTTTGTCCATCAAAAATATCTCGTGTATTTGTTCAGTTTCTATTGACAAAAAAAAACACACACAAACAAAAGATGAAAAACAAAACACAAAACACACACGAAATGCGCGGAAAGTGAAGGTGTTGGGGATGATGGTCAAAAAAATAAATAAAAAAAAAAAAGGAGGGGGGATACATATGTATATACAACATTTATGTGGTAGTTATAATGGCATACTATAATGAAGCATTTATGCAAATTCGTGACAACTTTTCACACACCTCGCCCCCTGCCTGACAACCCAGCCCGCTCTCTTGGACTGTCACTTTCCCATTGACGCAACCGCGAAAGAGAGAATGGAGAATGCCAGCGAAAGAGAGAGAGAGAGAATGTGTTGTTGACCCACCGCAAAAATGACAAAGCAGCCAAAAGCCCCACCACAAGACTAAACAAGACATTAAATTCAATTTTTAATACAAATCTCTTTAAGACTGCACACAATGACTCTTGAAAGACTGAAGAAAGACCAAAGAAAATAGTTTTCAAGAAAGAGTTCTGTCATGATCATTATTTATTTATTTTATTTTATTTTTATTTATTATTATATATTATATATTTATTTATTTATGAAAGGAAACATCAAATGACATTCTGCTGCAATGGAAACTCCTATCAATGAAATCCAATAACTCGCAGGCAAGAAAGAGTTAATAAAATGCAAAAGGAACCTGCAAAAAAGTGAATCCGCATGAAGGAAACTACAAACTTCTATGCTCTCAATAGGCATATAAATACTGATTCCGCACACATGCATTTCGGTGTCTTTTCTTTTATTTATTTAATTTAATAAATGTTTTCCTTGCTTTGGGTTGCATAAGTCTTACGTTTATAAATCTTTGACTTACTTGCCTTACATTTTGCTGTCAATATGTAACTCGACAGATGATTTGGGCCCCTAATTGTTGGTCCCAACAAAAAGAACTCAAAGGCAGTTCCTCCCTCCGCTTCAAACGAAGCTGAATCTATTGGTCAAAGAGCGGTGTTCACTGTGCTTGTAGATTGCCCAATCTAAGAGTTATGTCAGTCTCTGTTTCTCTGTGTCTTTCTGTGTTTGTCTCTGATTTATGCAACTAATCTGTGGCACAACTTGAATTCGTATTTGCCGTTGCAAGCGCACTTTCAACTTTGCTGCCACTTCAATCGTCAATCCTCTTTTGATTGCACTGCATTAAATTGATTTCTGCTGCTGCTGCCGCAGCTGCTGCCATCTTTCATCTACCATCTTGCCCCATCATCATCATCCTCATCATCTTCTTCCTCATCTTTCCTCATCGTTTTGATGCCGTTGCCATTGCCATTGCTGTTGCTGTTGCTGTTTCTTTTATTAGCGCGCATGATTGGCATTTCTTCTGGGTCTCTCGATTCGATTCGATTCATTTCGTTTGCTCTCCGCTCATCAGTTTATTTATTTACTATACTCAACTCTTTCGACTGTTTACTGTGATTACTTCACTCGCCCAGACCAGGCCAGCACTTTGACAGCGCACAACCTAAAAAATCAGACAATAGAGAGAGAAACAAACAGACCCTTGAAGAGCCTCGATAGATGTGCATCGAGGGCACACGACTGACTCCTTCTAACTGCTCCAAAGCCATGGAAATCATTGCAATAAAATGACTTCGCTTCCCTTAAACATATTCGATATGATCCATAGGCTTTGGTACTCTCCAAAAGGCGGCATCGAAATGGTTTAAGGTAAAGAGTTCCATGGCCCCACAGCGCATCATGGCCCTATTCTTCCTGCTCATCATACCCTCGCATTTCCAGGGTATAACAACAGCATTAGCTTCACCTCTTTGCGCCGCAGTGGAAATTGATTTCCACTTCCGATGGCACCAACTACTGCCGATGTAAGCCCCTTATGTGACACATTTACCATTCAGAGGCATTCGATCAGAGACACGGCGGACCCACAATGGGTACATTGCATAAGCGGATCGCAGTGGCATGACGACGCGACGCGAAGAGTGACTTTCCACAAAAGTTGCAAAAAAAAAAATCTTTGGTTTTTGTTTTTTGGGTCGCAAAATTTTCGCTTTCGTTTTCGCTATAGAAACAATCGCACGAGTCATCGACCACAACAACTAAACAGCGGAAAATGCCACAAGAGACATTCACTTTTTTTTTTTTTAGATAAATTTTGGGTGCATGCCACACGATCTCTGCAGATGCAGAGAGATCTGAAGGGAATGGCAAACGATTGGCCAACAATTTTCAGTTAGCATTCGGATTTATCCGATTTATATATTTGCTGTACCTTTTTACTGTTCTAAAATTATAAGCATTCTCTTGGTAAAAGATCCGATCCCTCAGATCCGAAGGTCTGCTGAAATGGCGGATTTATGTGTGGATAAAATCGGTAGATGACCTCACTAGGTTCTGGCGACAGAAATAACTTCCCGAAAACTGATTTAAAAATTTTTAGAAAATCCCTGAGAATCATTTCGGTTTAAATTTTTTTTTTCTTTGTGGTTTAACCGATTTTTTCCATGGCATTATCTGCCCCAATCCCCCCTTCTTTTGCTCTTCCATTCCATCATTTCATTTCGAGAACAAAAAGCCAAAGGCCTGAAAATTCTTTCTTTTTTTTTTTTTGTTCATTCGCATTTCATTTTTCAAGAGTCTGTCCGTCCGCCCCGCCCATCTGAATGTCCGGCGGAAGTGGCTCGTTGGCGAGTGAAGAGAGCACGGGCTTTGGCGAGCGCGTTGTGCGGCCTTTTGGCTTGCCTTTTCAATAGTATTTTTCACACTTGTGAAAATTAAAACTTAACTGAACATTTTTGCTGTTGTTTGTCGCTGCTTGCCCCCCCCCCCTGCCACCGCCACACTGCCGCCCTCCACAGTCGTTTTATTGTTTTAATTACACGCGTTTTTCCGCGCATTGTTTCAATGACCGTCACGCGCCACGCCACAAGCCTCTTATACCCGCTGCCGCTGCTGCTGCTGCCACACAGCCTCTGCCTCAAAGCCCGGCAAACAGTTGTCGCTGCTACTGCGCTGCCTGCCGGTGCTGTTTGTTTGCAAAATGAAGTGGTCATATCTGTGCCCCTGCCAGACCCTTGTGGCCATCCCAGAGCCCTAGATCTGGCAAAAGCAACGCCCAAGCCAAGCATTAATGATAATTTCAAAATGACATAAACGTAGCACAGCCAGCGAGGCGCAGAGTCCTCCGGTTAGCCTAGAGATGGCACTCACGGCCGTGCTTCACGAGAGATTCACTAATGCCAGAGCCGTGAAATACCAAAAATAATAATAAACAAAAAAAAAATAATAATTAAATATGCGACAAATTTTAAATATTGATTTCTAATTATGTAAATGTTTGGCGGTCATCTCATAATATTATGAAAACTAAATATTTAATCACACACACGCAGAGACAAATACGTAAAACGAGCGCGGGAAGCAAACAAAACAAAAAGCAAAATTCCAAAAATCACTGGCGGTACCACGGGCGGTTTTTACGCGCCATTGCTGCATTAGCTATAGCCAAGCCAAGCCACAATATAGCAAAATTAAGAATAATATATAAACAATATAGCAAGCCAATATAGAAGAATGCCATGCGACAACTCTGTGTGGGGGGACCGAAAACATAATAAACAATAGCAAGCCAATATAGAAGAATGCCAAGCGACAACTCTAGGATGTGTGTTAGTATTGGGTGGTGGCTGGGATGGATGGCACACGCACACGCACACGAAACAGCTGACTGAAAGTATGAAATCTCTCTGTCGGTGTTTCTCTGCCTGCACACGTATACTTGTCTCGCTCACACTGTTTTAGAGTTGTAGCAGTTGTTGAAGTGTTGTGGAAGGCCCGTGTGCATGTTCACAGCACTAGATCTAGTTCTTCGTTCTTTCGTGCCAACTGGAACCAAGCTCGTGTGTGAGTTTGCTGTCACAATTTAGTTTTCCTTATGGAGAAAAACACAAGTGAAAATCAATCTGAAATCAAATATTGGTGCGTGCGGATCTAAAAAAAAAAAAATTCAACCGGAAAATAAAAAGTGCGAAATAAGAAAAAAAAAAAATTTGAAAAAAATTTAACAAATTGAAAAATTGAAAATTTTTGAAAAAAAAATTGTCGGAAAAGTAAGTCCGAAAATCAAATTCACAAACAATTTGTGTGTTATCCTGCAACATCGTGCGCGCTTTTCGTTCTTTTGTGCTTTTTCTGTGCAGGCGCGTTGCTGCCCCCCTTTGCTGCTTTCAAGTGTTGGCGTGCAGAAAAATTGCAAAATACAACCGCAAGATAGAAAATCCTTTTAGGCTGCGAATTAATAGCAAAATCTGAATAATTAAGTACAAAAGGTAAGTCCCAAAATCCATTAAACCCAATTTTTCGTTTTTTTTTTCCTGTCATAAGATTTTTTTAGGTTAATTTTTTTTTTTTTTGCTTTCTGCTCTTTCCAGACACGTCTGTGTCATTGCTGCTTGCAAGTATTGGTGTGTGGAGAAGTAGTTGTAAGCACAACCTGCATATAGAACAGCGTTTTAAGCTACGAACCAATACCAAAACTGATCAACTAGTCCCAAAGGTAAGATTTTTATTATCTTATATTTATTTTTTGTATTTTGCTGCAACATTTTAAGTTCCTTTGGTTAATTTTTTGTGTTGGTTTTTTTTTTTTTTGGTGCAGACGTCAAACGTCATTTCTCATTTCTGCGTACAGTTTGAAAAAAAAGAAAATTGAAAATGTCTGGAACTGCCGTTGCTAAATTGTCTGAGCAGCGTAAGTCCTGGCGCAAGGATCATCCTTTTGGCTTTGTGGCCCGTCCCTGCAAGAAACCTGATGGCACTTTGACCCTTTTCCGCTGGGAGTGCGAGATCCCTGGCAAAAAGGGCACCGACTGGGAGGGTGGCGTCTACAAGCTAATCATGCACTTCACAGACGATTTTCCATGCTATCCGCCGATCTGCAAGTTTGAGCCTGCCCTTTTTCATCCGAATATCTTTCCATCGGGCACCGTCTGCCTGTCGCTGCTGAACGCCGACCAGGGCTGGCGCCAGGACACGAGCATCAAGCAAATCCTGCTGGCCATCCAGCAGCTGCTGGACGAACCAAACATTGTTGACCCGGCCCAGGCCACTGCCTACACCATTTACAAGTTCAATCGCTTGGAGTATGACAAGCTCGTGCGTGGCCAGGCCCGTGCCATGACCCCTAAAGCTGAAGCTGCAAACGACGCCAAAGCTGAAGCTACAACCGATGCCAAAGCCAAAGGCAAAGCCGAAGGCAAAGCCGAAGGCGAATCTCAAGAACAGCCATTAACCAAATCAAATGATTAAACTACAAATATAATTATACTAAAATTTAATATTAACGAAATTGGAGTCTGCGCTAACATGCAAACAGAATATAAATAAAGATTCCATTTCGAATAGAATACATAATTCCTGTAGTGTGTAAAAATTGCACTGAACTCCCACAGCATGCCGCGTTCAGCATTTGTGCCTGTGTGAGGCTGCTGCCACACAGTAGGCCGTTTTCAAGCAGCATTCAATTGTCAGTGGTGCTAGCTCGCTTGTGCAAACGTTAGCAATGGACGAAATGCTATGACTCGGCAACATTCTGGAATGTAGCATGGAAATTCGTTATTATCCAGCATAGCTATTTAAAACAAAACAAATAGTAGATACTTTCGATATATCGGGGTTGGCTTTGGATTAATTATTAATTAAATAATGAAATAAATTAAATAATTAATTCGTTAATAAATAATTAATTATAAGTCTTTTGAAACAAAAAAGAAAATTATATATATGTATGTACAAACAAGTAAACTTCGAGTTTGCTATCGATATCGATAGGCGTTTATATTAGCAGATGAGTATTGCGGCAGAATAGCTGATCGCTGATTTGTGTGGTTTAAAGTCGAGGAAAGCAACCAAATTTTGGAAATAAATAATATTGTTGAAAACGTAAGAAACTTGAGGCGCACATTTATTTATTATTTTCAGCCATTTCTTAGCAGAGTTTGTGTGAATCCGCTCGGCCCCCCCAAAATGTAAGTTATCATTAAATTAAGAAAATAATATTTGCACAAAAAACAATGTTAATTGGTTTTTGTAATTTTTAAGATTTCTGCTCGTTTTTTTACAGCTAAAAATTTTTTAAAAATCCCACTCCAATCCGCAGATTTTTATGGCTGAGGATCCTTTGGGAATCACGACTGCTGCTGATGCTGCTGCAGGCCATCTCTAGGCATGCGACCAGCGCCGACATCACGACATCCAACGACAGCCGACAGTCGACTCTGGCATTGTAATCAATGAAGTGGCGGGCCGCAGTGTCGTCCACGGGGGCGATCCGCGCGATAAATGAAATAAATGAATGGCCGTTTCCACCGCTCTCCCTCTCCCTGTCCCGCTTCCTCCCTCGCTAACTATGTCGTATCTGCCCCTTCCTCTCTCTCTGTCGTGTTTGCATTTTAATGCCTTAATGAAAAATGCATTTTTAATTATTTTTTGTTCATTTACAGGCAATCTTTTTTTCTCATTTTTTTTTTTTTTGCTGCTGCTGCTGCTTCATTCGTTCGTTGGCCTATGCGGCGTATGCGTAATTTATCGTGAGCTACATTTATTTCTTCCTCCTCATTCTCAGTCCCTACTCCACCCACAACAGCTCTCGCACCTGCCTGTCTCTGTCTCTCTCTCTCTCTCTCATTCTCTCTTTTGTTGCACTTGCAACTGCCGTTAGCGACGAAGGCGTCTCGGGTTTCCCTTGCAAAACAAAACAAAAAGTTTCCAAGGGTTGCCTGCAAGTCGAAGCTCCATTGCTCTTCTGCTCTTACGTACAGATTCTGCTACAAATAAAATACTTGCCTTTTTCGTTATCAAAGCGAAACCCTCTAGCAAGTGCACACATGCCCGTCCAGAAGGGTAGGGCATAAGCAACGGTACCTTTCGACGAGGACAAATATCGTATTTCATCATTTGTTTAAGCCAAGCCATTGATTCGCTCAGGTTGCCACCGACAGAGAGACAGAAAGCCCCCAGCAGCAGGAGGGAGGAACGGGGGCTGCTTGCCATTCATTAGGATAGCATGTCATTCATTAGCCACTCCCCACCCTCCCTACCATGCCCACCACACACACAAGTTGCACCTTGGTCTGAGGCGCCAACGGGTGACAACGAATACAGCGGAAGCAAATATGTGACGGAGAGCTGTCATCGGGTTTCAAACCAATTTGTTTAACTCACTTAACCAGAGGGAGAAGAAAGAGAGAGAGGAGAGGCATGTGGCATGGTTAAAAGAACCTTTGCAACATGCAATCGAATGACTGATTCGATATATACATATAGAAGCGTGGGAACAGAGCAGAGCAGAACAGAACAGTAGCTCAAAAGAGTAGAGTGCAAGTTGCCATCCATGTCACATTGGCAGCGAATACTCTTTGCCCATTGCTGTGTGCGAGTATCTGTGAGATACGTTTTTTTTACTCATTTGTATCTTTGTGCACAAATTGAATTGGAAATGAAAACTCCATTAAATTAGAGCCTTAGCTAGGGGCCGGATCTTTGAGTTCTGTGCATTCTGTCAGCATGCGCAGATACTTAATTGCAATGGGGCAGCCACCATCAGCAAAGATACATTTGCGCCTCCTGCACGAAAAACGTGCGATTATCTTTTGCTACTTGGGGGGCATTGAATAGGTGTAGTAAATTTTTCTTGATATTTCTTGGGGCATTGGATAGGTGCACATTTGCTTGATATTTCATCGTATTATTATTATGCAAGAAGAGGTTGTATTTTGTATTTCGTACTGACTCTCAAATGGCTCTCATCCGCCCCACACCTTTAACCTGGTTGGGGCTCAGCCATCGCAGATAAACCTTCTTTTTTTTCCACCCTTGAATTCCACCCATAAATCGCATGTAATCCACATTCAACATTCAAGTCCATTCAAAGTTCCCTCCCCCCATCAGTTGTTTCCCCTCACCCATTTCAGACAACAATTTCGTGACGGAAACTCCCTTCGTCTTTGGCCACGCTCGTTCGGCTGTGTCGCCTCTTTTGTTGCAACAATTGCAACATGATTGCCGCTTTGAAAATTTACATCTAATGCCGCAGATTGTCGTCGTGTCAATAAAACGGATCAAAATGAATGAAGATGGAGTGGAGTGGGGAGTGGGGAGTGGAGTGGCAGGCGTGGTGTTACCTCCTCCATTCATGTTGCAACATCGCTGTGGCAAAGTCAAGTCTTTCTTGCTCTCTCTCTCTCTCTCTCTTTGTGTTTCTCTGTTTCCACGAATCAAGGGGACCAAAGAAAATGTAAATGTAAATGAAAATGAAAGTTTCAATTACAAATTGGTCGAACGACAGAGAGACGACTCTGGGATGGTGGGGAGACTCCACTGAGACGCCACTGGCAGCGTCGGAGTCGACGACGCGTGCAAAATTGTCTCATTTTTGGACGGGGGCACAAAGTGAAAAGAAAGAGACATTTAATTACTGGTTTTTCCGCTTCAATAAACGCCGCGAAGCGACGACCGCGACATGATTTTGAAGGTGAATGACGCCGCCGCCAAAGTTGCTGCCGCTGTCGTAGCAACTTTCAGTTAAAGTTGGAGAGTTGAAGCTCCAGATATTGAAGTAATTAAGAGGTGACGTGCAGCAGCAACAGCAGTAGCAGCAGTGGAAGTGGCAGTAACAGCAATGTAAAGTGCACCACCACTGCCACTGACACTGCCAATGTCAAGTTCAGAAGGAGTCTTTGGGACTCATTCGAACTACTATCTACAGCCCAGAGTATATAGCTCCAACTACAGATACAAATAGGAGGCACACTACCTTCGATTCAAACAGCACAGCAATTAGCTGCCAAACAAAGGCCAGTCGTTCATTTTGCTCAACTCATTGTGGGAATCAATCGCTAGCCCCAAAGCCTCAGGCTCTCAAGGCCACTCTACGTCGTCGTAGTCGTCATCGTCTAAATTGTTGGCCAAATTAGAAGTACGAACAGCGCTTAAAGATACGCTAAAATAAACCCAAAACGTAAGCTACTTTGGGCCGACAGACAGACGGACGTACGGACATTATTTTGTTGACATTTTGCTAGAGGCAGAGACAGAGGCCACAGCGAGAGCACTGAGGCATGACATCAAGGCATGCGATCGACTCTACCCCTTTTTAATGTTGGCGCTGTTTCTTGGGGCCTATCTTTGATTCTATCTATCGACAAACCCCTTGCTAATGACAACTGCAAATGTCTCTCTCTATTCTCTCTGTCTCTGTAGCGGATGCTCTCTCAATATTTGCCTCTGAATGAGACACTAAAGTGAATTATTAGTTGTGCAAATAATTGCACAGCTTGCCTCCTTGCCTGCATCACAAAAGACAGAGGGGCAAGGATGAGCAGCAGATAGCGAGCGAGGAGGGTGCGTTCCAGGGGCGACGTCAAGCAGCTTGTGGCAATATTTGGTCAATGTTATGGCTCTGGACCAAGCCGGCAAGGACCCAAGCTAAGCAAGATGGTTGTGTGGAAAGGGCAGTCCAGTAAATGCGCAGGAGAAGTGACTTCAAGTGCCCCCCGTACAGATATTATTTTGCTCATTTTCCATGGATTGGCTGATGGCTGATTCCACGATAAATTAATTGGGGAATTCATAGCCACCATTTGATTACTTTATCAGCGAAGGCTGACCCCAAAATGAGGAGAACTTTGTAGCTGTGGTGCCCCCCTCGGATCATCGTTTGCTTAAATGTATCCTCTGCTCAGGGGATCCAACCTGCAATCTCTCTCTCTCGCTCTCCACTGATTAGTTTTGTTCTCTGCTCTCATCGCACGTGACGAGAGGCTTTCCTAAGAGCGGGGCGCGACGTTGTCATTCACTTGTTAAATGCTGAAAATGAAATAATTCCCCCAACCCCCTTCCGTTGCTTTCACAAATGAGACAAAAAATATGAGGCCCCCACCACGATGACGATGACAATGACAATGATGACAATGATGATGATGAGGTTGTGCCGCACATTCCATTGCCGCTGGTCATCTGCCGTGTGGCATGTGCCATCGTGCCACCCCCCTTGGATATGCCCCCCCATTGATGTTTCTGATGTTCTGTTCTGCCGATGACGTTGCAGCCAGTCAGCATGAGATACATATATTTCTTTTTTGTTGGTTTTGTCGAGAGAGAGAGAGAGAGAGAGAGAGTGGAGGATGCGGCAGCTATTTGCATTTTACTGCCCCTGCCCCTGCCCCTGCTCCCGGCCTCAGCCACAGCCTCCTCCTGTCTTTGCACTCAGCGGGCGGGCTGGTTTATAGACATTCATTTTGGTTTAAAAAGGTAAAGGCTTTGGTTCCCCACACCCCCCCCACCCCACCCCACAGCACCCATTCTATAGGGTATCTATGCCGTATGCATGTTGTATGTCTCCCGCTGAGCGGGAAAGCAATTTAGTTCTGTTTGCGAGTTGTGTGGGCAGCCGCTCCTTGGCTCTCTTTGCTCTCCTCTCTCGGCATTAAATGCATTTCACACTCCGTTTTCGCACTCACCATTTAAATTGTGGACATTGGAAGGGCTGCGGCTGCTGCCTGCCTGTGCCTGCCTGCTGCCTGCTGCAACGTTTTAGCTTCTGTTTTAAGTCCTGCAAAAGATACAGACACGGGATACAGATGGTTAGCAATGCGATAGACAGTGTATGGATAAAATGTACAGATGGAGATAAATGTATAGAAACATGTGACCAAGAGAGGGTATGGGGATTACCAATCAAATAATTATATTATTATTATCGATTATTATTATTATTCTAGTCAGTTATCTATTATTATTATTATGTATTCTGAGTCCAGTTATTTATCGCATATCAGCTATTCATTATGCATGGAGGTCTCCCTGAATGCATTCCAAATTCTGCAGTGAATTCTGAAGTAAATTCTGAAGTGAATTCTGAAGTGAATTTCGTGGGAGCTTCCGACTGCTTGCACTCCACTTTTGCGTGCATTCCCTGGAAGACCTTGAATGTCTATCGATCTTTATCTATCAATCAGTATCTCTACATATATCAATCTATCTTTATTTTTCATTGTAACAATCTATCTTTATCTATATAAAGCAATCAATCGCTGCGGCTACTCATCGAAGTATCAATTTTTGTAGCCACTTGTCTGCCCCAGTATCTGTCTATCTTTACAAGTTTATTCCCTTTATCTATGACCATCTATCTTTAGCGATCTTCAGCGTCCACTTGAAATTATTCTCACATAAAATAAAAATAAAAAAAAACAATTTCCCCATCCTTCCCGATGGCCTGCCTCCTTCCTTCTGCTATTCTTCCGTGTTTGCCGCTGCTTCCATTTGTCCTCCACTCATCGTGTGACCCAACACGTCGCGTAGGCCTGACATAAAGGTGTCGAAGGTGTAGGCGAAGGCGTTGGAGAATAACTCCTCTCTCCATCACTCTCTGTCTCTTTGCTCTTTGGTAAGAAAAATAAAAACTCATTATTTAAAATATTTTCATTGGGATTTTGGGTTGGTTCACATTTTTTGTTCAGTGAGTGGTTCATGACCCAGAAATGGAGAACGATCTCCTCCTCCTCCCCCACTGCATGAACTCATGTCACTCCTCCTCCTCCAGCTGCCTCCACTCCTTCTGCTTCTCCCCCTCCCCCCATTTGCCTTTGCCTTTGCCCGACTGGAACAATGCAGAAGTGTATCTTTTGGGTCTCGGGTTCCCAATCTTTCACGCGGAGCCGAGTGTATCTGGTCGACTGTTTTCGGTGTCGTGGAAACGTGAAATGTACGTGCGGTCATCTGTCATGATTCTCGCGCTCTCTTCGTGGCCTACAAACCGCAGAAGTGGGAGAGTGCCAGAACGGCAGAACGGGGGGAGGGAGTGGAGATTGGAGATTGGAGAGTGCCAGAGAAGTGGCCGCGAAAGGAGGGCCAAGAGGATGGTCCATTCATTCATTCATTCATTGTCTATGTGCGTGCGCTTTGCCTTAAATGTCAATTATTTCACGCTTATTAGATTTTTGATGGCCTTCATCATGCGACAACGAACACAGACACAAACACAGACACACAGACGATGGCACTGCCATGATGATGATGATGATGATGATGAGATGATGGCCATGTCGAGAAAGCAGCTCGAAAAAAAAGGAGAGTCGCAATGACAGATATACAGATACACAGCTACAGATACAGATACACTCCATATACAGACGGAAGTAATGCTTTTTTTGTTGTTGTTGTATTTTACGGCCTTTTAATGCGATCTTTACGCGAGTGTGTGACAAAGATCTGGCATCTGGCAACCGGCAACCGGCAGACGACAGACGACATGGCCAAAAGCAGACACAATCCGTCCGATGCGTACCGTCTAGACGGCCAGTGACAATGCCTGAATAGATATGGTAGCAGACCAGCAGATGGTTGCGGATCAAGTGGGTCAGTCGGTGACGATTGCTCTCTCTCTCTCTCTCTCTCTCTCTCACTCTCCTCTCACTCTTTTTTTGCTCGCTCTGCTGTCAGAGATCTTTGAGATCAAGATCAATCCGTAAGACACTTCTGCTTTTTTTTTTTTTGTTGGAGCAGGGTGTGGTGTCTCTTCAGGCGATTAAATCGATTCAAGATCCCAATTCCGATCCCCCTTTTTGGATCAGCATTCTGTAACACTTTTTTGTGGCTGTTGTTGTTGTTGTTGTTGTTCTCTTCATAAAGACGAAAGTTGAGTGGCGATCAAATATTAAAATCAGGTCAAGATCATTTGCTGGGAGAAGTGACACGGAAATGCGTGGGAATCTCTCTTTGTCGCTGCCATTTGCTGCTTTGCTTTCTCGCCATATTAAATGATTGACAGAATGAGAATTCCCACAAGCGAAAGAGAGATTCTAAGGAGAATTTCTGGCAGCACTTTCTCTCTCATTTTTAGTGGGGGAATCAGTCGCTCTCTCTCTTTAAAATATATTCCAGTGGATGGTTCAATCGATTTCTTATTGCGAAATATATAATTGGTTCCAGGGAGAGGCATCGCTCAAATTCTCATTGGAATATAAACCACCCAGGAGCGGCACAGCATTTAATCTCTGAGTAAAAAGTGAAGCCAGAAGGAACATAATTTTATTTCTAAATGATGCAACCTTTCCACAAATGTATCTTTGTTTCTTATTGAGTTGTTTTCTCTCTTGCAGATGAGTTCAAGCTAATTTTGTTTACCTTTGTAGATCCCAGCGCTGCAGATCATTCTTTATATGGAACATATTTCATATTATTTTCCTCTCATTTCTCACTCCCATTCAAGGTTTCCGCTTTCGAACTTTAACCAATTTCCAAACATTTTCCGCGCAGATAAAATGAAGAGATTTTCAACAATAAACTAAATTGAGAAGAGCTCTTCCTCTCTCCCCCCATGGGGAAAGGGGCAAGCCAGGGGAGGGGTGACACGTTATAACGTTGTTCCTCGCCAGCGTAACGACATTTTGTACGACCCCATTTTCCCCGAAAGTCGTAATAATTTCATGAAAAACGCAGCGAAGCCAACTGCGAGAGCTGCACTTTTTTTTTTTTTTGGAAGCAGTGGAGATGATGGAAGGAAGGAGTGGAAAAGCGGTGGAGAGGAAAAGCGATGGGTGGGTGGGTGTTTGGGCGAGCCCTGGTAATGTGCCAGTAAAAGGTATTTTAACGCTGGAATTCCTCCTGTCCCCTGCCCTGTCGCCTTTCCACTGCTCGTCCTCTGCCACTCTGCTGCTGCTGCTGCTGGAAAATGAGTCGAAGGGGAAGGAAGAGCAGCAAAATGAGTCGAAGGGGCCGGGCAAGGAGTTTTCCCTCTTTGTCATGAAAAATAACTTCGCTTCGTTGAAATGACAGTCACGATTCTGCTGCTTTTTTTTCTGGTTCGCTCGCTCGCTCTTTTTTTCGGGGAAACTTTTGCCTTGTCTGCGCTTTTTTTTTTCGCTTCGTTTCTTTATGATTTCCATTCTTTATGCTAGATTTCCTTCGTGTTGTGTTGGACAGTGTAACAGACTTCTTCGCGGACAAGGACAATGGATGGGGTGTGGGCTGGGGGGTGTGCGGGGGGGATGCTGACTAAATGAAAGATGATGAATTTATTAAATTCCCCTGTCCACCCCATGGGACGGGTGCCACGGGATAGATGATGGGTGCCACCCAGAGCATGGCAGTGTCTAAGCAACGGAGACCAGCAGCAAGATGGGTGAAAAATTCGTGGGGAACACGGGCATGTGGGATGTCATTTGGCTAACAACAAAAAAAAATCAGAGAACACATAGAAAATATTGAGGAAGGTCCTTCGACTTCAAGGCTAAAATGGGGAACGAAATGGCAATGTAACAGATGGTAGAATTCATTAAAATTGAAGAATCTATCATTAAATATTCTGTCCACATGTTTAACCTTTAGTTTCATTTCCACTTTGTGCTGATTTCAGGTTTGGAATGAATCGCATCTAAGATTTCATAGCAGGGCAGAATCTACCACTGCCATTATCCCCCACCTTCACATTATTTTACCGTTTTGTTCTTTAATTTAATAATTATTTTCCATTTTACATAATTTATTTGCCAAAATTCCAAACCGTGACCATTTTGTCTCTCGATTCTCGCTAAACCTATTTATAGATATTTTCTAACTACATTATCCCCTGCTCTTTGCTTCCTATTCCCATGCCCATGTAAAAGTGAGTTTTCTCTCTCTGGCAAGAATTACGACTTCAGAATTGACAAACTTTGTTCCTAAAAGTATTCACCCCGCTCACTTCCAGGATTCCAGGAAGAAAGAAAAGCCGCAAAAAAAAAACTTCGCGTTTTTTGTGTGTTCTTTCCACACGATGCCCGAACAAATTCTTTTGCAACAACTTTTCAGAGAGGCACAAAATTACAGGTGGTGGTGGTGGTGGTGCCTCCAGTCGCCATCCGCCATCCACCATCCACCATCCACCACCACCATCCACTCTCTCTTTTGGAGGGGGCATGCAACCTCTGGCTAAACTTCGGCTGCTAATAAAGAATGTAAATGGAGCAAATTGCTAGGCCGAAAGGTGAAATTTCATAAATTTCATGAAAGGGAAACACACGATGAAGGCCCAAGGAAACAGCCCAAGAAAAGCCCAGCAGCAGCAGCAGCAGCAGCACAGAACGAACAAACCAGGGGCAGCTCTTTTGCCTAACTTTGGTCAAACAATCGTAAAAATTGCGCTGTGTCATTAATCTGAAGACCTACGCACCGCACCCATAGTGTCCCATTCCACTCGTTCCGCTGGCTCTCCGCTCTCTCTGTGTAATCTGTTGTGTGCCGCAGGCTCGACAGAAGTTTCCATATCCCCCCACAAATCCCAATTGTTGGATGTTATAAAAGCGTTTAGCCTTAATTGTTTGACGCTGCTTCTATATATTTTTCCTTGCCATTGGCTGCTGCTTTTTTTTTTTGTTCCACAACAACTTGAATACCCTCTATTAAGCGTAGCGTAATTCTGTGTTTCATTCGATTTAATTCCCTTGCATTCCATACTCATTCATTTCAAGTATTCCTTTTCAGTCATTTTATTCCTTTTAATTTTAATGAATTCCGTTTGATATTCTTATGATTCCGGCTGTGCAGCAGCACTCCTCGGTCTGCACGTTATAGACTTCTTCCTGGTGGAATCAATCTTTTATTTATAGAGTGTCCACACATAAAGCTACAATCTGTATTTCACATTTTCCTTTTTTATCACCCTCTTTAGGGTATTACCCGCTTCGTTTTGGTTAGTTCTCTGCTCTCCTTTTGTAGCCAACATTTTTCTTGGGAGCGTTAAAGGTTATTGCTTTTGTTCAAACGATTTGTTGCTTGCCGGAGTTTTCTTTTGTTTCGATGCTAAAACCATTTGACGCTCTGTCATCGTAAAAAAAATTCAAAAATAAAAAACAAAAAAATCAAAACCCGAGACTGAACCGATGGCTTCCTTCGGGGTAAAACGCTTTTTTAATGACCGAAATATTAAAATAAAAGGTGAGACCCATTGGAATACCTTTTGGCCTCTCTTTTTCCCAGCCATTCGTTCGGGTGGGAACCTTTCTTTATGGACCCCACCGGATCTTATGACACTTTCCTTGGTGGGCCCTAATGAAAAATTAAATTAATGAACGCACATTTGTGTGTCGTCGGGCCCGCCCGCCTGCCTTTTTTTTGGGGGGGGGACGCCCCAAAATTAATTTGGCAATTGCAATAAAACTTTTTGCAGCAGCAGATTTTGGGCCATTATTTTTGCCTCTCTCTCCCTCTCAAGGATTGCGCCTTGCCTAAGGACCATGTTCTGGTAATAACCAAAGCCATTAAATAAATTAGTCAAATTCCTTTCGATATTTTGGGGCGCCAAAGAACCCCCCCAAGCGCCCATCCCCATACCAAAAGGGTCCCTTAAAGAGCGGCAGGCGAGAACAGATTGAATGCCACATAAATTCCCAGATGATTCTGAGGCGGCGGCGGCGGCAGTCGAGGAACGTGCAATAATTGCACTTTGACACGCGGCGGTCGCTCGCAGAATTTCAGGGATGGAAAATGAGAGACAATGCAATCGCCCCCCACAGCTCCTCGTCGACTGCAGTCTGCCATCATCCTGTGTGCTGTGGCTGTGTGTGTGCTACCCTCCGAAGGACACACTAATAAATCCTTGTCACAATATCCTTTTGTTTTGGGCAATCTTTTTTCACTTGAGCGAGAGGAACAGCAGCAGCAGCAGCAGCAGGAAGCAGGGCGCCAGGGGGTGTGGGGACCATCATCCTTTTGCTGAATTTACAGCGTGGCAATAATTCAAAACACATTCGCCCGCTGAATGGCAGACAGACAGCCCAGCGAGACAGACAGTGACAGCGATACAAAAAGGGAAGCAGAGAACAGCAACACAGACATCCTTTGGCTCTTCAATGATTAAGGTCCTGTCGGCACGCACAATGCCAGATGCCATACGAAACAATACATACTACAGAATACAGATCACATTCCCCTCGTGTCGTTTCACTCATAATTACTCGCATCTAACGCTTATGAGGATGAGGATCACATGTGCCCCTCCCATTCGCGTATGATTCAATCAGAAGAGGAAAGGAGAGAGAGTCTCAGTCTTCATTCATTTTTGCCAGAAATCAACGAAAATTCTAGTCTTTCATCTACCTTCTCCTCCTGCCACTCCATGAGGAGGATAGCAGAATAATTGCTTAGCAAAAAAGGGCTTAAGGGGCTTTGGCCCCACCGATCAAAGTCACATCAGCAGGGCAGAGCACTCTCTCAATCTCTCTCTTCTAGTGAGAGCTTTCAAGAGCATAAACGAGGATGTCGAGGATGCAAACAAAACAAAACCATTCGAGTAATGCGATTGCCAGAATGGAAAACAGAAGAGAAAATCCCGTATCATATCCCAGCACCCCCCTCACCCGAAAAACAGAGACAAAACCAAGCTACATAAAGGGTGGGGCAGGAGGAGCGGAGAGCAGGAGGGTTTAACAATATAAAATGCCACATTTCGGAGTTGACTTGGAGGCAGCGAGCAGGGGGTACTTGGTTGGGAGGGGGAGTGGGTGGTAGTGCATTTCTCTCTCCCTCTCTCGCACTCACTTTCTCTCACTCTCCTTTGCTCAAGAGAAGCGCATACTTTTGGGATACTTGAACTTTTTGTGTGTGTTTGTGCTGCCCCATGCCTGTCTCTGTCTCTGCCCCTGCCTCCGCCTCCGCCTCCGACAGCTGTTGTGGCCTCTCTTGTTCCTCCTTGTATCTTGTATCTTTAAGTGAACAAATATATACATATATATTTATATATATATATGTATCTATGCTTGTGAGTACTTATGCTTTTCCCTGCTCTTCAGCTGCTTGTGTGCTTAATTCCATTTTCATTTTCATTTGCAGACAACATTCAGAGAGATCTCTCGTAGAACACAGAAACAGAAGAGAACTTCCTGCGGGACGGGGGGGACGTACGTTTTGTTTGAGTTTTCCCAAAAGGAAAACCTCCTGCTCCAGTGCCACACATTCCTGCCCCACCACCCGTGCAGCAGCAGCAGCATCATCCTGCCTCAAAAGGCAACTTCTATGTTTGTCTTCTTCGAGGCAAACAGCAGCAGGAAGAGGCAGCAGGCACCCACCCACCAGACCCCCTGGGAAATGGGTCAACACACAATTTAATTGCCAAGAAAATATGAATTCAATTCAAATGGAAAAGTAAAAGTAAAAAACGAAAGATGCCAAGCGACTTGCAGTTCCATGGATCGTGCGAGGATGCCCGGGGATCTTTCTGCGATCCAGCAGATCGTTTTGCGCGGATCATTCCTCTCAGATAGAATGGGGAATAGAATAAATTCACAAGTTTATACTTTTGAGCTTTTTTTTTACTTCTTTTGTTTATCTTTTGGCCATCTCTTTAAATATTTATAAATTGAATTTCCAAATTATGTGAAAACAAATTAAAGCCGCATGTAGAATTATGATTGATCGTACGCGCGCACTCGCACACACGCAGCGAATTAAATTGTTTTGCATAATTTGTGCCCATTGCTGGCTCGTTCGCTCAGCCGCAAAATCATGTCCAAAATGGTGCCCCCCCGAAACAGCGCGACCTGTGGATGGGTCTCCGTAGCCCGTCCCCCCACCACCACCAGATGATCGCATCGCTAGAGCCAGTGCCAGGTGCTGGTGGCCAGTCGCCCATCCGGAAGTGGGCGAATGGGTCGGTCGTTCGTTCCTCGATTATTTGATGATTTTATTTTCATGGTTTGTTAGAGCCAAAAGCCAGCCCCAGAGAGATCTTTCCGCTTGAGTGCCAACGTCTGTCTCCGCCCGCCACATTCCCCCCTTCCTTCTATGCATTCTCAAATCGAAGAGACAGAGAGAACTTCCCAGAGCACAGAACACAGATTATTGTTCATATAAATAATTTATTAATAACAACAAAATATACTGAGGCTATTTGCCGGAGTTTGAAGATTATTTTGGTTTTTTTTTCTTCTGTTTTTTATTTCTTATTTTTCGTTGTTTCTGTTGTTGTTTTTTGTGTGCTTATTGTTAATTGCATTTAAGGCCCAACAGGCAATTATTAAACGAAGGAGGAAACGGGGGCAGATGGACGGCGGATTCATGAATAGTTGATGAATAGTCGAATGAATGGAATGATCGATCGATCGATGGACGGCTCCGTTGAGTGGAGTGTGGAGGGATCTGAAGCCTGACATCATGCAAGAACCACAATCTATGGGATATATATCCGCAACAGAATCGAACATTTTAATCGTGTGTGGGGGGAAAATCGTGAAAAGTTGAGAGGGAAAATCCCCAATTAAGGAGAAGATCCAGAAAGAAGATAAGGAAACAATAGAATAAATTTGAAATTAATTAAATTAAATTAAATAAAAGGAAAAAGTAAAAACTGCAACAAAAAAAATTAAAAATAGAAACCACTGAAACATCGCAAGGCGCAAGAAAAATAGATGGATAGCCAGGTAGACGTCAAAGAAATATTCCCGGTGGTAAGATCCCTGAGGCAGTAGAAAATGACTTCATTTCATGTCAGATTTAGCGAGGAATAATCCACACAAAATCCATGGAACTTTCAGTGAAATCTCTGCAATCTCTGGGACACCTTTTCATCTGCTCTGAGTCTCAGAGATAGAGAGAGAGAGAGAGAGACACTTGCTCACTCTTCCTCGCTCCCAGAATATCAGCAGCAGCAAAAGCCTCAGCCGAAGGCCAGAGCTCGACATTGATAATACCCTATAATCTCACATCACAGAGGCCAACCTCAAATCCGCTCAGTACAAAGAGCTCTGCGGATAGCTTTTGGCATCCCAAAGCCAGAGACAGCGGCAGAGTAGGAGCCCAACAAAAGTACAACAAATCTCTGTACAGATCTCAAATCTCAGAAATCTAAGAAAATTAAATGAGAAATGAGAGGTAGAGAGGCAGAGGGACAGAGGGAGAGAGAAAAACCCATTGCTGCCGCAAGGCATCAACCTCACAAATCGCCACCGAACCACACACAAACATATTCGACGGCCACGAGGTTTGTTTTTGGAAGTTTTTTGAACTCTGGAGGCGGAAGTGCCCTGCCACTTATGACTCACAATTTGATGGATATACAGATACAGAGATACGCAGATACAATTACGGGCATACACACAGATATACAGATACAGCAGGCACAGCTTCAGGTACAAAAGCTACAAATGAAGCACACAGAGAGGGAGAGGGAGAGAAAGTAAGGGAGAGAGAGGGAGAGACAGATATTCATACGCGTGTGGGGAGTACATTTTAGAGGAGTGCTACGCGTGAAGTTTACCACCCATAGCTCAGATACAAATACAGATATAGACACAGCCAGAGATGCCTCTGTTGCTCCCCCATCTGGCCGATACTTTTTGCAGCGCCTGTGTGGGCGTCCCATCGCACGCATCGGTATTCCAGTATTCCATATTCCAATATTGAATTTTAATTGATTGTCTCTCCCCTCTTTTTTTTGGGATATTTTTCTTGTCATAAATTCATTTTCAAGAAGCGCCCACACACGCCCTCTAAAAGGGGGCAGCATGGGGAAGCAGTGGCCGGGTGTAGAGGGGGGCAGTAGGAGGCTGTGGAGGGGGGCAGAGGCAGGGATCGCCAGGCATTGACTGACAAACGCATTTAAATGTCAGAGGCACGAGAAACTATTTATAATTTCACACCTCGCAAATGATTTACGATACGAAGGGGAACCGCCCTCGCCCCCTTCCTGCTCCACTGGGTGTGGCAGTGGAGGTGTGTGGGTGTGCGAGAGAGTTCTCACTGTAATAACAGTGATAATTGCCTAAATTGGAATACCCAGAGAGCCACACAGCAGCAGCATCCCGTCTTTCACACTTTCCACAGATTGATTTGGGGATTGATTTACACAATGCATTGCAATGCTGAAAATCAGAGCTCTGAAGCTCTGATATTTGGGAGATTTCTACGCGATTGGATCTGCTACAGGTTATCCCTCTATGGGTAAGTGAAACACTGCGCGCACACATTAAATTTTTTCCAAGAGACCCGCCAAGAGAGGCATCTAACTATATTTATTCCGAAATTTCATTTAATTCTGCAATTGATTCTTTATTTTTCTCTTATTATTTCTCCACAAACAGTATGCCCTGTGTGCTGACAAACAACCTATTTGTCATCTCTCATTTCTCGAACGTAAATTCGTTGAACCCAACGCAAGAAAATGAATAAAATGTCGTTTGCCAATGAGATATCGGACATGTCGATGGGACTTTTAGGAGGCGCTATCACACTTATACTGGGCGTGGCTCTCTTTATCGCAGTGCATCGTTGGAGGTGAGTCCAAAACTCTTTGCTGATTCTCAATTAAACCAGTAGCCCTCTCCGCCACCCCGCCACAAAGGTTGCATCGCAGGCAACGCCTCAGCATGGCTCTGGTGCCCTGGGCCGGACGCTCCGTGGTCCGGGTGGAGAATTTTCAGTATCCCCTTGAAACGGAGGACCAGAAGGCTATGTGGATGCAGGCACGCTACATTCATTATCCGCCAATGGATCTGGGCGACGATACGATGCCGTTGGAGTATGAGACGCAAATGGATATCCTCGCCGACATGCAGGAAATGTATCGCAATGGAACGCTTTTCCCCCATCACCGGCGACAGCAACGATGGCCGCTGTATCGATGGAATATAGTAAGCCAGTAATCCATGTGGCATGTTTTGAATAAAATTCATAGTGTGATTACATGGCTATTTTGTGGCAACTAATATCCATTTAATTGCCACCAAAATGGGGTTCTTGCATGACAGAACAACATTAAGTGCGTGCCCCACACAATCGACAATCCCTGGCCCCCCCGCAATCGACAATCGTCTCACGTTTCCAGAGAGCGGGAAGGGGGCGGCAGGGAGAGAGGATTGTTTGTCACACAAAATTAGCGTCCAAGTGGCATGAATGGAGGAGTATGAGGAGTAGGATGAGTAGATCCTGTGAGTGCCTCCTGGGAGCATCATTTATCAATGTATCAATTGTGCGGCAGCAAATCGCCATCCTGACAGTTTGACAACACAAAGAACAAAGCCATCAGAAAGGCAGTTCCAGTGGCATGTGGCATGCGGCATGCGGCAGGGGGGGTTGCCATGGCTCTAGGATGTGCCACACAGATATCTTTCTCTCTCTCTCTTTCTGTGTACCACTCAATGGGGCAGAAACAGGCAAACAGGACGAGGGTTGACACCGGAGACGGACAGACAGCTTCCATGTTGATATCACATTTTACACAGATTTTCCACCAGCACAGATTTTCCACCAGCAATGGAGATGGGCAGGGGGAATTGTGCGTGAGGGGGTGTGATAATTAGGGGTATGCACCCACCCACTCTATGGTTGTGCGTTGATTGCTGCAACAGAAAAAGAGGCAAGCGATTCCTAGCGATTGAAATCGGAAGTTGAGATTGGAAATTGACACTAGAAGAAGCTTTTTTTTTGTTGAGATAAATTCCAAATGATGTAAAGCAATAAATTCATAAATAATCCAAAGATTGAATGAAAAGATGTGGAAAACCAAAAGAAAACAGTTAATTCGGGTGGGAATTATATGACATTTGGGGTAATGTAGGGGTTAGTTCAGTTCTTATATCCCTTAAGATATATTTGTTTTTCTTTTGTTTGTTTTGGGAATTGAATTTATAATTTGTACTAATTTAATTTAAATAATGGTAATTTACAGATCAATTGGAATAATGAGAAAAACAGTAGATTCGGGAGGGAATTATACGGGCATTAAATGGAAATTTAATTAAATTTTTTGAATGAAGTTTTCACCTGGAAAAGTTTTGATTTTGCGATAAGTTCTATAATGCTTTTCCTCTCTCTCTCTCTCCATCCATTTATGGTAGAATTTTCTTAACTTGTATTCCCTGTTTCCTGTACTGCCCACACTCTTTCCACTGCTCTTTCTCTCCTCTCTCTTTCTGTTTATCTGTACCCATTATTCCTGCCTTCTTATATTAATTTGCCGCAGATCTCCTGTCCCTGTGCTGGTGCCGCTGCCAGGCCATAAAATGTTATAAAAACTGCAGGCAGGCAGTGGGGGTTCGCGTAAGCGGTTCTCTCCCCTTTCAAAGTCAAGTGATAATCCGCTCCCCGCTCTACCCCCCCCCCCCCCCCCACCTCCCTCCACCCAGTCTCTACATTTATTTGACATTTCAATGACATTTTATCACACTCTACTTTACTTTTTTTGTTGTTGTTGCTCTACTTCTACTTTATGGCTACAGCAGAGGTACTCGAATAATAGATATTTTTTCTGCTCTTTTACTCTTGCAAACACTCTCGTTTTGCTTTTGCTTTTGCTGTTGTTGTTGTTGTTGCTGCTGCTGTTTTAGTTTTAGTTTTAGCAGTTCGTTGTTTGGGTTTTTTGTTATTGTTTTGCGCTTTGCATACCGCATACCACACACACACACAGGCACACGCACACATACTGGCGCACTAGAGATAAGAGGCCTTGCTTAGAGCGAGGTGACTGAGGAGTGAGCTGCTGACTGAGGAGTGGGCTGGAGAGCGGGGGGTGCGTGGGGTTCACTCGTTCTTCTTTCCTCTCTCCGCTCCACTCATTTGAATGCAGTTCGGGTGCTGGGCTGCCCGCACAGTTCGTGGCCTGCACTTCGTGGGCTTCGGTTCGGGTTCAATTTTTGGGTTTCGTTTCGTTTTTACTCGTTTCCCTCGTTTCGATTTCCATGTCGTTTCTGGCGCGACACGCGTTTTCAGAGTTTATTAAATACCTCTCTCTCCTTCTCTCTCTCTCTCTCTCTCTCTCTCTCACTGTCTTACTCTGGTGCGCGACGCTGCTTACCCTTGGCTCATTGACTGACTGAACAAATGGCAGGGCTGGGGGAGAATGGATGGAATGAGGTAATGACTGCAGGCGGACTGGTGGACTGAAGGCAGGCGCGTGTTAATGTTTGGTCTTCAATTTGGCTTCGATTATTTGGGGGGCGTTGCGTTGGCTGGGTGTCAGAGGGGGGTTAGGAGGTTGGGGGTACCTTTGAGTCAATATTTACTCAAAATACAAATACGAGTACATACACCCGAGTACGCGTACTCGTACAAGTGCCACACACTGCTGAAGGTCGCCCCCATGGCCCTGAAGGCCTCAAACGCGGAATGAATATTTTGAGACGAAGATTACGGGGATATGAATTGGAATTGGGACTGGGGGATTGAACAGCAAGCAACTGAAGGTCGTTTGAGGTGCGCGATTCTTCTTCAGAGCAAGAGAGACAGAAGACAGAGTGCAGCTTCGTTGAATGAAATTTTCGCTTTGCAAATATTTCCCCAAGTGAATGGACGAGACCAGAAGAGTCCACTAATATTTTTACACATAAATAATTTTAAGAAAATAAAATAAAATATTAAAAATTAAAAAAAAATAACAAAATTAAAATAAAATATTAAAAATTAAAAAGAAAATTCCACTTTATTTGGCTGTTTAATGGTAATTTTCCCAACTTACAGGAAATAAATACAAACAGAAGACTAAAATTGAAGGGGGCATCCACATGCAGCCACACTCGCTCATCGATAGACATGTTCGATAACAACACTCATCGCTACAGGACACACAAAATCACACAAAAAAAATACACCCACACACACACACACACAAACACACACAGAAAAATCTCATAAAATGCCTTTTGACACTTCCAGACACCGAAATCCGACTGTCGACTGACCCTCCCCCCGCCCTCCCTATCACTGCCTGCCTGTCGTTCTCACTTGCTCCTCTAGTACTCTAGTTTTCGCTCTCTCTCTCTCTATCCCCTCGCCCACCACCCGTGCCGTGGGAGTGGTGGGTCCCCCTGGTGCCGGGTTTGACGTTTGGCTGCTGCTGAAATGTCAGCAAAATTTTAACTGGCAATTTGCAACAGAGCGCGAACTTGTCTCTGCCCCACCTACCCCCTAGCTACACACTCTCTTCCCATCGCAGTATGCCTCCCCCTTGGTCCCCACCGAATATGGCCACGCACACGTATCCGAATGGGCATCCCCATCCCATCCGTCGTCTGTCTGCCCACTTTCCCTCTCTCTCTCTCCCAGTCGAGTCTCGTGTCTCTCTTTGTTTTTTTTTTGTTGTTCTCATGTTGCATGCAACGTGGCACAATATGTTGCCTACCTATCCCCTATCCTCCCTCTCTCTGCCACCCTTTAGACGGCCGTCTAGGCGCCTCTTCTGGGCCGCCACTTGAGTTTTTGGCTTTGTTTTTGTTTCGCTTTCTCCCTCGCTCCCGCTACCACTCTCTCTTTCGCTCCCTGTGTGGCAAGTGTGGCAAGCATTTACGGGAATGGTGTCAAAATAATTTGGGTTGTCATTTGTTTCCCCCGCCACACACCCCCAACGTCCTTCTGTCGCTTTTTCCTGAAGGTAAAAGTGTTTTATTTTTTTCTTCTTTTGGTCAGCGAAAAGGCAGAGACGTGTGGCACTGGGAGGGGGAGGAGTGAGGCTACTTAGGGGTGGTGGAAGAGCTGGTCAAGAGGTACGCCATGTGGAGGTAAGGGTCCACCAGGGGCCTCTAATATATTCTTTATGAATTACCAATTGGAAAAAATCGAATAAACAATCGATGGACATAAGGAGCGGGCAAATGCGAACGAGCGGTGGGGAGGGGGAGAGAGAAATGATTTACCAAAAACAGTCTTAATACTTTTCTTAGTATTTTACTATTTTTATTTTATCAAATTTTAATCGAAGAGTATTTCTTTTTTTTATTTATTTTTTATTTTTGATTTTCAAAGGACTTTCCGTGCTTTTTCCGTAGATCTTCTTTGGCTTATAGTAGTTAGTTTTCGCCCAGTGATTTTTTTTTGCATGCCCATAAATCATTTTATGGATGAAAACAATCCTCTGATTGATGTTCCATCGAATTAAATGTCACTTTGGAGCCAGAAAAAAAAAAGCAGGACCAAGAGGCAATCAGCTCACAGATCCAAGGAATTCCCCAGTACCCTCCCCAATACCCTACCCAGTACCCACCCAATACCTAAGTCGATTTACCCCACCACTTTTCCCCCTCTTGAGTCTCTCCTGCGACTCATCGCCCAAACATCATCATCATCATCATCGTTTTGCCTTTGTTTGTTTGCTAATAGCTTGTTAGCCATTTCAAAAACAATTTTCTTACTTACAAATTCCAACAACAACAACAGAAAAAAAAAACAGCCAACAGGACAGGGAACACAGAGGGAACAACAACAGGCATTAGACGACAGCAACATGTGTAGACCATAACTTTCACTCCCACAGCCCCCCCAGCCTGTCCTTTGCTTTCGCTTGCTCTCTCATAATTCAAAGAACAAAGACCAGAGAGCAGAAAAAAAGAGAACACTGCCGTGACAATGGGAATACCCTTTAAGGAGTCATCGAGGGTATAAAACTGCTTCCTTACTCGGGGGAGTATCTTTTTTGGATGAGCGCAAGAATTACTGGGAACACTGGGAACCTATTTTCTTCATCGGAACTCTTGGACCTACGCTTGGGCATTCCTTTTGGATATTTTCTTCGCTTGCAGTCTTTCCAGAAATTGTACTGGAAATTCGTGCGTGGATACAACATCCATTTGGGATATTTTTGGCCATTACGCTCCGTTTTCGATTATTCTTCGAGGGCCAAATGGACTACAGATCAAAACCGAATCGTTTCTATGGCATAAATTTGCAAAAATCTCATCCATGCCCTGCCTCCCTACACTCCCGCATACACTCTGCCAGAAAGAGGAAAAATTCATCTCCTAGCAAGAGGAAATGGATGGAAATCAGCAAGGACTACGACTAAAAGTTTGCTGGAGGAGCAGTAGAAAGTAGTAGGCAGAGGCAGGAGGAGGAGTGGCAGAAGGCAAGAGGCAACGACTGAGGCAGGTAACAGGTTTTTGGGGCACACGCACACACACACACACGCAGGCAGCGGCACATATTGACAGGTCGTGCCATAAATTTGCAGGTAACAAGCAACGCCCAGCCCTCCACAGACCCTTGAAAAGAAAAAAGTTGCAAGGGAAATCGTAAGGAAAATATCATTCATACGACAGGTGGCAGTGGCACATCCACAAAGGGACTGGCTAGTGGTTGGGTGGGGGCAATGGCAATGGGAAAGGCTTTTCTAGCTAGCAAATGAATTGGAGATTAGAAGGAATGAAAGCAGGGAAAGAAGAAAATCGAATGAGATATTCCCAACCGAAGACTTAAAGACTGAAAAGTATAGAGAAATAATTTTCCAAGAGAGAATTTAATCTTTAGTAATATTTATAGCTACACATAGACAATTATAATAATTATGTATAATTATTACAGATAATTTTAAATATACAAAAAAATAGAATATGATCTATAATGTAATACCCCATAAAAATGAAACCCAAGAAAAACCATTAAATGGGGTTTACTCTACATTCCATTCCACTGACAGAAGGTGAGGGAATATCAGCACAGTTTTATATCCGAAAGAGCCTAGAGAAATATATGTATATACCAATGTATCCCCAAATACGTTTCCTTAAGTGTGGCATATAATTCCAGCAATATATTGTCTTTGCTTAAAGATCATTTGGAGTTGGAAAGAAAGAAAAATCCATTGAGTTTAAGTTGCTGCAAACTTTTTGTCTTTCTTTTCCTTTGCGGATTTCTACTGATCTTTCTTTCTGCTTTTTCTTTCCCATTGTTGAATCTATTGATATTGTAGCTTTTTATATAGAAAAAATCAAGGCACTAATTTAAAACAAAAATTAAAAATTAATTTAAAATAAAAATTAATTTAAATCCCTGCCATTGCCTGCTAATTGGCCTGCCCAAAGAACTCTTTCGCTTGTAAATGATAGCCAAAAAAAAAAGATAATGTCTAATCTCCCATTCCACATGCCATAATCCCCACAGCTCTCCACTCTTCACAGCTTGTGGCATGCCCCCCCGGAGCTTGTTGTTGCCTTGCCCAATATATCATGACACAAATAGAAGGGGTTTGCCTTTGCCTTTGCCCTGCTCCGCTTTTGACTCTGACTCTGATTGTGGGTCTCCTCTGACTGGTTTTCCCCCATCTCTGGGGGTTCCATCCTCTGTTCTGTTTTACCCCCTCTCCGCTCCTGATCCTGTTGCCGCTGCTGTTGTTGTTTTTCGACTGGAAATGCCAGGCTGTTACACATTATCCTCGTCAGTCCCTCATGTTTTTGTTTTTTGTTTTGTTTGTTGTTGTTGTTCCCCCTCCCCCAACCTGCCTGTACACTCGACAAACTTTTGTCGCAAGTTTTTGTCGCTTTGTGTCGCCTTTTGTTTTCGCTTTCAACCCTTTTTTTTTGTTTGTTGTTGTTTTCCTTTTTTGTTGGGGGGGTTGTTGTGTTAATGGGAAATTAAAATTCACTTAACAACATTCCAGCACTTGCCACATGCCACATGGCCACCACACCACCATTTGCCACTTTAGTTTCTAAATATTAAATTTTAAAATTTCATTTCGTTTCAATTTTTTATTCAAATGCCACAAAGTACTTGTTAAGAATTTATGGATGCCACAGACAGCATGGGGGGCATGTGGCATGCGATTTGCATGCCTGTCGGAAGGATATTCCAAATGCCACACAGGGGCGGGCAGGGGGGCCCAAAGCGAAGGGGTTGCCTGGTTAATAATAAATAAATAAAAGCAAAAACAATCAGCCAGCAGAGGATAGAAAATAAGTTAAGCAACGAAGTGGGCAATACCCTGCAAAGAAAGGAGAAAAATCTTATAGCCAGAAGAATTTTCACCCAAAGGTTATCGTTAGGCCCCAGAAATAAAGTACACAATTTTTGGGCTGCATCGATCTACGGAACGTAAAGAAAAGAGCAGAGCAACAGAAGAGAGAGAGGCAAGGCAAAGTGCAGAGACCAGAAAGAGAGCAAAAAGAGTGGCCAGAGAGAGAGAGAGAGAGCTGGAAGAGAGCAAAGTAAGATCAGGTAAATGCAAGAAAAATAACAGAGAGAGAGAGAGAGAGAGAGGAGAGTAAAGCACATGCCCAAAAGGTAATGCAAATGCTCATCCAACTTTTGCGTGATTCCTTCTTCCTTTGCTTGGGGGCTTGCTTCTTAAAAGCTTCTTCTGGCACTCACTCCCCCGCCCCCCTGCTGCTGCTGCTGCACACCCTTCCGCTCATCTGCATCTTGGTTGAGAGAGAGAGAGGGGAGAGAGAGAACTCTCACCCACTCTGTGTGTTTGCTCGAATTGAAATCAATTAAAAATCAATCAACTCAAATGTAGTGGAAAACAATTTTTAATTGAAAAGTGCAGACGAGTGGCCCAGGAAGAGAGCTGCCCCAGGAGGCTGCAAGCACTCACCTGAAGAGACACACACACACACAGAGACAGAGAGAGAGAGGCAGGAGTCCTGTGTCCTGCTGCTGAGTGCTTCCAATGCCTGGGAGTTCAAGTGGCTTTCCACAAACACACACATACACAAGCACACAAACACAAACACACTCACAGGAACCCACAGACAGACAGACAAACAGACAGACAGACACACAGAAGTGGAAAGTGCATGAATATTTTATGAAGATAAATAAGGATAAAAACTTCAAACGACCACCAAAAGGGTGGAGTGGGGTGGGGTGGTGTGAAGTGGGCAGACCACAGCAGGACACTGGACAGCAGGAGCAGCATCCAGTAGGAGGACCCACTCCACTCCATTCAAGTGCAATGGCATTTGGCATTTTTGGTATTATTTTTTTTATTTTATTTTTTTTTGCATTTTTTACATGCAAACCAATTGAAACAGAAATCAAAAAGTTCCACTTGCCGCTCACACGGAACTAGTTCTGCCCCTGCCCACCACTTTGATTCACAGATTGAAAAGTTTTCACTTATCCCCCCCACCTAGCACACGCACACAAGAGGCAGCCAGCAGCAGCATATGGACCATGCAACCGCTAATGTTGCAAGCAGAACAAGTTTCAACGGCAGACCCTGTAAACCATTGCAAGGGCTCTCATTTTGGGGAAGGATCCCCACGGGGAGATCCCCCAAATGGGAGATTCCAAATTTAGGCACAAAAGCAAAAAAGCCCCATAAATATAATATAATATAATATAATATAATATAATATAATATAATATAATATAATATAATAATATAATATAATATAATATAATATTTCTTGCTCAGCACCCGTCCCATTTTGCAGGGTATCCTTGGAGTCTCTAGCAAAGACTCATGTGGCAATGGCTGGCTGCTCTTTTAATGAACTTTGTCCATGGCCAGCGCCAATGCATTATGAGAGCTCCAAACGCTCTCCCCACCCCGCCCAGTCCCACGGCCAAACAGAATCGAAAGCAAACAAACAGCAGAACGGAACAACGGAGAAACAACAACAACAACAGCAGCAGCAACAAAAAAAATTCCAAACTCATTTCAAAGCTATTAGGAAAAGCAATGGGGGGGGGGAGGGGGGGAAGGGGGAAAAATAGAGTACGCTTTCCCCAAAAAGAAAATTCGAACAAATAAATGAAGTTCTCTGTGTTCGCGGATTATTTTCACAGTACATTTACAGGATACTTAAGTACAAGAAGAAAGCTAAGGGACTGTCCGTCCATCCGAATGGCTGCCAAAGCAAATAAAAAGACTGCAAAAGACTGCCATAGACACTCTTTGGATCCATGCGAATGCTCAAGAAGTTCTACGATCTTCGCAAAAGTATTTTATTAAGTTATTTGCAACTTTACTTGGCATGTGGCAGAATGAAAACCGAAAAGAATATCCTTTTAGGCCTTCGTTCTGCTACTTTTCCTTGTACTCCTCTCGTGCTCTGCTCCCCTCCCCTACTCCCCTACAGCACTCTTCTTCTTTCTTATCCTTCATCTTTTTGTGTGTTGTTGTTTGACCAACAAGGGGCAGTCCCACTCCCCCACTGGACACTCGACACTCGAATGTAATGTCGCATGTCATTAGAAATGTACTTTGAGATGAGAGCAGAGCGACTCCCCAACAAGGAGAGAGAGAGACAAGCAGGAGGGGGAGTAGGAGAGTGTGTTGGAAAAAAAAAGTGCGTAAAGCAACCTACATATAATTTCTCTCTCTCTCACTCTCTCTCTGGGTTTTCTATTTCACTCTCTCGGTCTGTCCCTCTTTTGGTTGCCATTGTAGGCGGCTTTGGGTCATTAGGTGACGCCTGTCCATCCATCCATTGGGTGGCTAGAGGGGGGGCACAAAACGTAATTAGTCGACGACGGAGACGGAGACGATGACATCGAAACATGTAAAGTGGAGCGCTCCACTGACCCAACGAGAGCCATGGCCCACTCTCTCTCTCTCTCTCTTTCTGTCTCTCTGTCTGTCTGTCTCTTTAGCTGGCCATTCCCTTCATTACCTTCTTTCCTTCACTTTTCTGCCCGCTTTTGTGCCCCTTTTTATGGCCATTGATGAGAGCCAAAGAGTCTTTGGGCTACAAAAAGTTGGTAATTAGGATGTTTGTGCTGACAGACAGACAGACAGACGGAGACAGGGAGCAGGGAGAGGGAGAGAGAGAGCTGGGAGAAGCAGCGGGTTGTCTCTGGGTTTAAGTTTTGACGGGGCGCGGGGGGGAAAGAAAATGGCCAAATTAAAGGCCAAGCGAAGAAGGGGTTTGAGGGCGAAGAGCGAAGGCATTTGTAAATTGAGTTGACATCTCTCCTGGAAGTTAAGAACTTGTTTAATTAGATTTTATCATTATAATCAAGTCAAACAGTGGCGACACGCGACTTGAGACCTGTGGGGTGGCGGAGGCGGAGGCTTAGACTCTCAACCTCTTGTCCTTTGCTCTTTTACACTGCCCCCGTGATTGCCCCAGAGGATACAATTTAATGAGTGCCATTGGCCATTGCATCTAAGATGGAAGATCTAACAGAGACAAATAAAATATAAATCCCATTAACTGCTCTTAAATTAATCTTAAACACAGTCCAACGATTGCAGAACTATTTTAATTTATTCAATTGAATTTAATTAAATTAATTTATTAGCGTGTATAATTATATATTAATAATTAAGTATAAGCATAATTTTTTTTTTTAATATAATTATTAATTCCCCAAACGGATTCCCCAACAGACATATGATTCATTTTTCTGCTGTTCTGAACGTTAAATATATATTTTTATTTATTTTTTATCTTTGGGGGTTACCCAAAAAGAAAGCATACAAGAAAAGTAAAAAAAATATATATATAATAAAATGTAAAAATAAAAATAAAATCATATACAAATTCTATTTGCCCAAGATTCCCACACTTTGAATAGGTGGGGTAGTGGCAGTGGCTTATGGAGAGTAATAATTCCAACAGCCTTTGGCACTCCTTTGTGGGTGGCATATAAATTCATTTGATACCAAAACGATTTCCATTTCCATCGAGTGGAATTTTTTGTATTTTATTACCGATTTTCGATGGAAATCCTTTTGGATTTCCCCACCTACCGTTGGCCAATCAATTTCTGAATGCCAGCAAATGTGCAACAATGTGACTTGAGCGCATTTCGTTGCTGCTGCTGTGCTGCTGCTGCTGCTGCACATTTGCAACTGTAAGTCACTTGCCACACCCTTCATGGGGCAGCCAAAGAGAGTGTTAACAATAAAAAACCCAAGTTGGGCACACCAAAGAGAAGCACGTACGCCATTCAGAGAGTTCAAAGTGGGAGGGGGGGGTGGTGGGGTGGGATATATACTTTATTCTTCAACAACAACAAAATCTCTCTGGCAGTGGCAGGGGCACCTCCAATTCCATTTCCAATTCCAATTCCGATTGTGATGCCAAATCCTTTTTTCCCATTTAGGACTCATAGAAATGTTTTCTATACATATATTTTGGTAGGGGCAGTGCGTTTAGTTGCCTTAAATAAATAATATGTGCAAAATGAAATATTCAGAGAGTGATTTGACCCACCCCCACTGGACTAGCCGCCCACTCAACCACCGAACCACTCAGCCATACAACCCATCAACAATACAATTTCATTTATAATTTAACATTTTGTGGCGGTCTTTAGAAGCAACAAAAGAGGCAGCAAGAGAGAGACCTTTGGGTTGGCGCAGAAGAGGACATCTTTAATTGAGCGACTGAAGCCCCCCGCTAGACGGGTGCTCATATTTTATAGAGAATCAAAAACTCCATTTGCTGGAGTTTTCCATCACTGAGCCAAGGGGTAGGAATTAATAGAAATTAATTAATGCAACTTTTTAGGGGGCAAAGAACTTTTTCCGTATGAAAAAGAGGTGCGCGACTCCTCCGCTCTGCTCCGCTCCGCTCATAACATTCATCGTATAATTTCTTTCAGTGCAGTTGCAGCCAGGCAATCCTTTCAACCAGAATTGTGATGCGCTTCAATTACTCCAGCAGTCAATGCCACTCATACACACAGAACACAAGCTGCTGCTGCTGCCACACAACAGAAAATGAAGAGGCAAGAGGCAGGCACATTGAACGCTGGAGTGGCACAGGCGACAGAGAGAGGGAGAGCGAGAGAGAGAGAGAAAGAGCCTTGTGTACTTATTTTTAAACGTATTAAGGAAGCGACGGCACTAAGGAGACGACAAGGAGCTTCCTCTCGCCGCCGCCCCCTCTCCAGCTCTTCCACTCTCTGCAGCGTCTGGGGCCATTGAATAAATGATGCACCTGCAACGCAAAAGGGTTGCAGCGGGCAGATGGGGGTAATGGAGAGGAGACGCAAATGATACCCGACATTGAGTTGCCATATCCGTCTTTCGCATGCCACATTGCCTGCCGCATGCCACATGGCTTTAAATACATCACACTGGCAGGGGGAGAAAATCTGTTCACTTATAGTAATCGATGTTCAAACAAATTCATGCCGATCACATATCAATAGACACCGATAATAAATCTAAATATTCGAATTAATGTAAATTAATTAAATTAAATAATGTAAGCGATTATTTATGTACACAAGCATGTACCTACACATATAAACATGTATGTTTGTACATATGAATAAAAAAATAAGCCAGTCAAGTCAGGCACATAGAGATATCCTGCACCCCTTTAAGCCCCCACGCATCACTTCTACACAGACAGAGAAGCAGAAGAAGAAGTTCCACTCCTCCTTCTCCTCCTCTTCCACCAGAAATGAGACTTTGTTATCCAAATATTTTCTTTCTTTACGAAAACCCAAAAAATAAAAAAAAAGGAATGAGAATCCCAAGAGATCGACGGGGGGGTGTGTAGGCAGGGCTAAGGCTAAGGAGCAGGCGATTTAAGTTTGAGCTCACCCCCCTCCAGCCGACAAACGCAAGTCAAAGAGATCGGACATTGGGCCACTGGACATCTCTCTGCCCCCCTCCTTGTTGCAAAATGAAACCCTTCCACTCCTGGCAACACGGGGTAAAGTTTTCATTCCGCTTAACAGATTTCGCCTAGCATTAGAGTCTGCTACTGCCACTGCCACAGTCATCCCTTTTTCTTTGGCAAAAGTTTAGCTGCCCCTCCAGTTCCTGCATCGCCTTTTGCTCCCCTTTTTTGCCTTGTGGTTGCTGTTGCTGCTGCTGCTTGCTGCTGCATTCCCTCCTGCCTGTCGAATCCTTAGCTAGACGCAAATTTATGACTGTCAAAAAAACGAAGGGGCACGGGGCACGGAGCACAAGTAGAAAACTTGAACTTAAAAAAAAAAGTGTTAAGAGTCACCAGCGTCCACGGTTGCAGCATCCTTCTGTAGCGTTTTTCACCATTTCCCAAAAACAGAAATTTTAAGCTTTGACACTTTTCCCTCCCTCCACCTACACCTCCTCCTCCTCCTCTGCCACACACAAAAAAATGTTGCATAATTTATGGACAACTTCCCCCCCAACCCCTGCCGCGTGCCACAAAAAAAACTGAGTTACAACAGTCGCAAAAGAACTCGGGGCGGGGCATCTAATAAACCTTCAGCCCCGTGAATTGTGGAGTGTGGAGTGTTCCCTACGGATGCCTAAAGGATGCCCACTGCAAGGCAGATAACTTCTTGATTTTTGGGTTCCCTTTTTCAGTTCCCTTTCCAGTTCTGTCTGCGTGTGGAATTTCCCTAAGCCATTCGCCATTCGTTGGTTTTCCAGCAAAGAAAACTCCGCCATTAAGTACTTTAATCCTGCAGCTCCTGTAAATTTGAGGCGTGCGAAAAGCCGCTTTAGCTAACTCGATTCCAGTGTTGCCCGTTTCCCCCATCAGATCCATCAATTAACTCGAGACGACTCCCAGTCCAGACACCCACGAAAGCCACAGAAGAGGACAGAGACAACAACAGCTGTCGATTCCTCTCAACATACAAAAACACAACAGCCCAAAAGGACCAAGAGACACACAAACAGACGGACGGACGGACAGAGGGACAGAGGGAAGGCTCGTCAACGCATTGAAATCAAAGCCACAAAACCCATCAAGACAATTTTTAATGACGCCACGAACAGACGGAACCCACAGAGCTATCATCCATCCGAATCCTCATTCCTCCAATCCCTTAATCCTCAATCCTCGTCCTGTCTGCGGTTCCATCATTGTGGCAGTTGACAGTGGAACAGGAGGCAGGAGGCATGTCCCCTGTCGAATGAATACCAGTTTGTACCTCGGAAACATTTTTGAAAATGAAACAAATGCAAATTGTTGTCATTCAACGATGTCGCCGCACAAGAGAGACATGCCCCCCACACCCCAACCAACCCATCACCTCCCGCGTAGTGTGGCTCTGCCATTAATCCAGGAAACAAGAACAGGAGGAGGCGAACCAGGAACAGGAGCAGGAGCAGAGGCAGCCATAAACCAGCAATGTGTATAAAGGATACCCTGCAATTATTGACGTTAAATGGTCTTTGATTTTGTTGCTTCTTTTTTGGTAGATTAATGGAGCGTTTTCTTTATCAAAAGCTCCATTAAAAATGGGAATTGTATTTAAACCAGTTTAAGCTAATAAAACTAAACCGATTTGCATGATTTTCGGCCTTAAGGCATACAGAATCGTGTGAACTATATATCCATCAAATATCTTTCAGGCTAAGATTATAAAACATTTCAAACTTCTCACCGATTTTCAACAGTTTCTCCATTTGGGTACAGCATTTCTTCAGCTATAATACCACAAAATATCAGCTTTATATCATCGCAAAATGCAGCCTCCATAACTTTTCAGCAATTTATTGCTTTGGATGATTTTTGGAACTTAGTTACCGAATTTTCCCATCTCTCACTCCATTAAATAACAGCCTGCAATTGTCTGTGCAATGGCAGACAGTAAAACTCTGGGAATTATCCCTCCTTGAACCCTCGTGTGCGGGGGTACTCTAATACCCTCTAATTCTGTGGCTATGATTGCGGGGGGGAATACAGCAACAGCAACGACAACGAGGACGCATGATTTTTGCGGTGTTTTGTGTGTATATTAATGCGGCTGCGAAAGTAGCTTTTAATTAGCATGTTGTCTGCGGCCGCAATTACCCTCCAGTGTACCACCAACCCCCCACCCCCCACCACCCCACCACACATTCCAATGGAATATATCCTGCACCCCGACTGCCTGCTGCTACTGTCAGAGGCTTATCTTCTCCATGTTTTTGGGGGTTTTTCAATGGCTTTTTGGTTGACTGCTGCTGCTGCTGCTGTTGCTGCCACTCAGGTGGCATGCAACACACACACACTCGGGCGTGTATACGGGAGAATAGTTTCGAGGGTTTCGTCCCCTGATTAGCTCTCAATGGGGGCAGGATGGAAGGGGCAGGCAGGCAGCCAGAACTGGCTTAAAGTGGCTTAGGGGCCCCCAGGAGCCTCCCCAGAGAGTGGCTGCAAATAGGCTGAGATACAGATACACAGATACACATTCACCCACTGGAGCAGAGCTTCAAACTTTTGAGAGCAGGGCTTAAGCGATTGGCTTCGTTAGCGATTGAATGGTTGAGTGATTGAATGATTGAGCAGCCAGAAAGGAAAGTGTGGCAAAAATTAGGGGAAACATTTAAGGGAAATTCAAGGCAGTACAGCCACTCGGGCGGTAATGAATTTCCTTCAAAAGATCTTTGGAATTTCTAAATTATATTCATGACTATTTGTAATATTTCTTGATTATTAATATTAGGCTATAATTAATGTTAATATTTTATAATTATATTATATCTTTAATTATTATTTTTTTTTTTTCATTTTTCCTTTTATATTCATATAGATTTTCCTTGCAGCATTGTCACGCAGCATGCAGCAGTGCACCTCTACTTTGTGCAAACTTATTTCCCTTAAGGCCCCTGGGTTCTGGCTGACTTTAAGAAGGCGACAAAAATGCTAAATATGTGCATATATTCATATATGTACATATGTTTACATATGTATAACTGTGGCACTCCCTTGCTGTCGCCTTTGCCTGCCGCCAATTGGATTCTTATTCCATGCCAATTAGACGGCACGCAGGCGCATGACACAAACTACTCATAGATGAGTAGGGGGAGTAGGAGGAGGGAGTAGGGCGGGCGAGGTTGCAGGTTGCAAGCGTACTAGTACTACGATTATTAGTGGCATAAAGTGTTGACTGCTTGTGGGGCTGTTGTTTTTTCTGCTGCTGCTGCACACTCGCACGATATTTTCCTTCATTATTATTTCTTGGCACGCGATCTGACAAGTTAGACGACTTTTTTTTTTTTAGCCGGGGTTTCTAGTTGTTTGGACTTTGGAGCTGTCGCCCATTGCGCCCATCGCCTTGAGCTGTCGTGTGTTTTTTTCCCTTTTTTTTCTGTTGCTCTCCCTCTCTGATTTACATCGAATCGAATGTTGTTGCTGCTGCTGCTGTTGTTGTTGTTGTGGGTCTGCCTTTTGTGTTTTGTGTTTGTGTGTTTTTTTTTCTTGGGAGAGTGAGCTTTCCACTTACTCGAAAGCCCCTTCGCCTGCCCCTCCTACTTATCCACTGCTGATGATGATGATGATGTCGTCTGATGTATATATATAGATTTAGAAATTATAGTAGTTGATGGCTTACTTGCAATTAGTTTGTGTACGACACGAATCTTGGTTGTTCCTCTGTTGTAGATGTAGATGTCGCTGCTTCGATAGTGGCGTCGCTTATTTAGGGTCGCGATTCGTTCGTAAGAAAGCCACCCAACGATCTGCAAAAAATAAAAAAAATAATTATTATGGTGTATTAAGATACGTTTATATTTAATTATCGATACCATCAAAAAAAAGCAACCCCAAAAAGGAATCAGAGAAAAAATAAACACCTGCATTTATTAAGAAATTCCTCAACTTTGGGTGGTTAAGTGGGTGGTTTGGTGTGGTGTGGGGGCTGCCTGGTGGGGGCCTTGGCTTATCGTAAAACATTGTCGTAGAACGTGATGTCCGTGGCTCTCTAATCGCCAGACGACGCAATGGGCTTGGGCTGTGGATGGATGGGCCCAAAAGATAAGCGATAAAATGCGTGTTTTTCGCCGCTAAGTAAATGTTCTTATCTTCTGCGGATTTTTCCATTTAAAAAATATTAGAAAGAAACAGTCAGCCAGCCAGCCAGCTAGCCAGCCAGACAGCCAGCCATGCAGATGGAAGAGATCTCTACTTATTGGCCAGAAAGATGGATCCAAATATGTTTATTGCAGGAAATATCTGCTCGCAGTTTAATCCGCATGGCCTTGGGCTTTCTACGAGAGTTGCCACCCAAAATTCTTATCATTCTGCGTGTGGAATCTTATCTCAGGGGGGGGAAGTGAAGTTGCAAACAGAAGCAAAATGCGGCCCAAACGCAAACAAAATTTAAGCAAAAAAAAGATGAGATGAGACGAGAAGAAAGGTTGGCGGCATGGAGCCCCAGACATTACATTTTCTGCTCCAAATACGCTTTTCACAATTTTCACACAGAGATGGAGATGGCGATGCCGAGATGGGAGAGACTTTTCTTTTTTTTTTTTTGTTTTGTTTTACTTTTTTTTCTATATGTGTGTGCGCAATGCTTGTTAGCAGAGCGTGCATCCCATATAAGTATATACAAATATATCTATATATCTGTGCATGTGGATATATATATATGCATGGGGTCTGGCTATCTGGCAGGCAGTCAGTCAGTGGAGCCACTGGGCCTCCACTCCACTCCACACATTTCGCATTCGTGTGTTGTTTATTGTGTTTTCAAAAAAGTGAAAATTGCATTTTCATTTTCTCGCTGTTTTCCTTTCTATTTTTTTTTTTTGTTTTTGTTTTTTGTTTTTTTTGCTTTTGTTATGTTTCTAATGCAGCTGCAAAAATTAATTCCCAAATTCGGAGGAGAGCTGTGCAGTGCAGTGGGTGATATTTTTAGACGCTTTCTATTGGCTTTTAATAATGAAATGGTGCAGCAGGAACGATGTTATGGAACAATCAATGCACACAAAAGAAAGACTGGCATTAGATGCATTCTATTCTCATCTAAACCATCATTCCCTGCATCATTAATTAATGCATTAATTCAATTTCGTTCCGATTCCACATGCTGGTTGCCATTCAATTCCAGCATTCCTAGAGATGGTTCATTCATTTCACTATTAAAACTTTTTTTCAAATGTTTTTCACTCTTTGGAAGCATCATTCCGCATCGGTATTCAACTTTTCCATTGTTCCATTTCATTCCAATGCGTGTAATTGAATTCCACTGTAATTTTTTTTTCCCCTTTAGATCATTCCATCATTACGCATCATAATGCCGCACTTATTCTCCATTCCATCATCCCACATACCCCACATGTCCCACATATTCCACATTCTATTTCATTTTCATTCCATTTCATTCAATTGCCTTTCATTAGCATTATCCCTGCCTCGAATCATTTTTATATGTAGATATATCTATATGATCCCCATATCATGATGCCCACCATCTACCCCTTTCCCTACTTTACCACCAATCCCACCATTTTTCCCTCTTGTTGCGTGGAAGTTCGCATTGAAAAATGGAAAGTTTTTGCGTTAATTTTAAATGATTATTAACACGATAATCAGCGGACGGGACGGACGGGACGACGGGACGGGCTTCTCGTTCGTTTATCGTTTTGTCGATTGCTGTTTTTGTGGCTTATTTTTTTTTCGGTTTCGGGGGAAAATCTATTTCCCTCCCGTGTTCATTCAGCCGATTATTTTTTGGTTTAGCAGGGCGGTGGCAGCAAAGGGGGGAAAACTCTGTTGAAAGCGATGACATCTAATTAATTTTCAATGCCCTGTGATGCCTGCCGCCTGCCTCTGTCGCTCTCTGTGCTGCCTGCCTGTGCCTTCCCATTGGTGCTGCTTGCTGCTGCCACATGTGTGGGTTCGACATTTGCTGCAGTTTTAATTAAGTGTTTAATTAATGATGAGGCATTCAACATTCAACAGAATGGTGCACTTGCGATAGCGATATACGGGGGCGGGGCGGAGATATAGCAATTGAAACTGCAATTTCCATTGAATGGCACCGGCACAAGGGGGGGACTGGCAGGGGTGAATGCAGTATTTTGGTATTCTCTTAATTGAAGTGGGGAGTCAATCATTCCCAGAGATACGAGTGCGAGTGCGAGTATATTCTATAAAATGCAGTTCATTGGCCACAAAAGCCACACCACAAAAATCACTAAAAATGTAGAAATAAAAACCCCCGCGAATCAGTTCTAAAATATTTCCAAAAATCATGATTCTAGTTTGGAATGCATTTGGAATTCATTCACTCACTGAAATTCATTCAATTCTTTCCTCCTCATTTGTCCTTCCGTCCCTTGTTCTTGTTTCATGTAAAACATTATCGTTATACCTCCCTCCCTCCCCACCATCTCGTTTGGTCTCCTGCTATCCTGCCCCTCGGCGGTGCATGAATCCCCCCCGAATATTCTGAAACTCAATAAAAAAAAATATAACAACAAATTGACTCCCTGATGTGATTCCTTGCCTTCCCTTCGCGTTCGACAATCCTTCCGACTCTTTACTTATGCAATTACAGGCACATACATACATGTCTTCCCCCCCCCCTTGCACATATCCCCCCCTCACTGTCATAAGTCCAGTCCCCGTCCCCGTTCCCGTCCCATCGCGTTCTCAGAGGAGCAAGAAACAGAAAACGCAATCGGAGGCTGTTTATCTTTTGAGTCCTTCCGTTCCGCCTTCCGTTCCGGAGAGGTCTCCAAGGGATAACGGGTGGAGGCAGGCCCGGGGGTGAAGAAAAGGTCGTGTGGCCTTGCCCTAGGACCCAAGGACCCTTTTCTCCTCCCCACACATGTGTGTATGTGTGTGCTTTTTCAAGCATTTTTCATTTACATTTTCAATAATAAATCCTTGGCCTTGACTTTGGCCCCACGGGGTGATTGGGCAAAAAGGGGGGAAGAATGAGTGCGCCAGAGAGGGATGGGGGAAGGCTGTGAGGGTGTGAGAGGGGTAGGGGTTGGGGTGTCTCATTGCCAAAACATTTATTTATTATGGCCCTTCGTAATCGTTTAAGGACGCAGGAGGGCAAAGGAGCAGTGAAAACAAGGGGGGGGGAAACAGAACGGAAAGAAAAGATGGCCAAAAAAAAAGGGAAATTATTCAATGGTTCCAATGGGGGATTCATGGCTCGCTGATAGATACGATCGGAAAGGCGGGAAAGCGTGTGTCCATGCAAATAAAACAAAAGGGAAATCGAAATATTTATGGCCCAGCGACACCTTTGGGATACCCTTCCTTCCTTCCTTTCTTCCTTCCTTCCTTGGGATATATGTATGTACATATGTTAATAAGTGTAAACTTCTCAGCATGAAATGCATATAAATATATGCAATAAATGGTTTTAAATTGTCGCCCCGAAATATTTGTGTTCCCCCCACATTTTCCACCTACCCAAATATATTCCTTCTTGGCCTCTTTCTGATACTTTTCTATCTTGTATCTTGTTGAAAGAGTATCTGCGATGGTAGGCTTAAAGTGCCAGAGGGCAGGGCAGCCTTTCCTGTTGTTCTTTTTCGATTCCATAAATTCTCTCTAAATTCGATTTATGGATCTATTCATGAATCTTTAAGCAGTCCTACCCCCCCATACCCGCTCTCTGTAATTATTGGGCTCTCAAATGTGGAGCAAAAATCTATGAGGCATGGGGGCATGGGGCATGGGGCGCAGGCTGTAGCTTCAGGTTTTTCCAGAATCCAAAGAACCCGCGAAACCAGTTCCAGAAACCAAGAAACCAAGTCCAAGAAAACGGAAACCAAACCAAACCCCCAACTGATGGATGGATGGATGGATGGATTGTGGCAGACAAAACACCTCGCCGCTTGCCTCTTTGAGGCACAAAACCGGTTCACTGTCGCCTGTGGGCTGGCTGCTCTCTGTGTGTGTGTGTGTGTGTGTGGGGGCGTGGCAGTGGGGCAGCACATAATAAATGAAAAAAATACAGAACAAAAAAAAAACAAACAAATCAAAAAAAAAAAAAGGAGCTGAATTTCCTTTTTGGCGATTTATCAAAGAGGCGACAAATCTGGAAAAGCCGAAGCCATATTCCCCACTCAATCGCAAAATCCCCAGTGGAATCCCCTGCACAGCTGACTCCTGGCGCAGCAGCAGCAACAGCAGCAACGGAAGGACAACAATCGGGTGACAAAAGTGTGTCCGAATGTCCAGCAAATGCAAAATTATTCATAAAATGTATCTGCCGTAGGAGCAGTACAGAAGGAGAAGGATAAGGAGTACGACAGATGAGGAGGAGCATGTCAGCAGCAGGGGCACGGCTGGGGGCAGGACTCTGGGAGGGGGGACACATGTTTTGTGGAAGGCAGCAAAACAAACATAAAACATACAACAAATTAATGTTGAAAGTGTGTCTGGCCTGGCCTGTCCTTCTGTGGGGCCAGCCAGCCTGGAGAGGAGTGAGCCCCAGAGTTGACCCCAAGAACCCCAATCCGCATCCGAGTCCAAAATCCGAAATCCCTCCACCATTTGACGCCTGACGCCTGCGGTTTGTGGCCCATGCCCCATTGACCCTCGCACTCTCTCTCACTCCTCCCTTCTGTGTTGATAAGCCGCTTAACTGTTTGTTGCACCATAAATATGTTGGAATAGAGGTGAAAAGGGGGGGAGGAGGAAAAAACGAGCAAGAGAGAGGAAATGAAGAACATGAAGCGATAGGAAGCGTTGGCCAAGAGAGCAGTGAGCTGGGTTTAGGGAACAGAAATCATTCCAAGAAATGCCACACGACATGGATTAAAGTAAGTAAAACCGATCCACATAATTAGAATTAAAAATATAATTAAAATTATATAATTAAAAATTAAATAATTCAAAATTAAAAATAACTAAAATGTTATTGATTTAATGTGTGATTAAAAAATTAAATGTGTGGTCGATTTCCGCTTCTTTTGCTGGTTTTTGTTTTCGTATCGGCTGCCAGCGTTTACCCAGCGGAAAGCCCTGGGGAAAATTTCATCTCGCCCAAAAACGCAAATTGCATTTGTGGCAAGCCTTTCTGGCTTTTTCCACATGCCGCCCGCGTCTCTGCATCTCGCTCTCTATCCTCGCTCTTCTTCCTATGCCGCTCTTGTCACTTTTGACATTTCGCTAAGGTGCAGGCAGCGTGGTCCTAGGAACCAAAAGTGGGGGTGGGCTTTCGATACATTTTTGAGCATGATTTTTTAGAATTAAAAAAAATTAAATACACTGGCGGGAACAGAGAGGGAGGATCAGAGTGGCGTCGGAGGTGGAGGAGGAGGATTCGACTGTGTTGGCAAAGGAGTGCCAAAAGTTGTTTGTTTGGGCCATAAATCTGTTGCTGTTGTTGCTTTTCGTCTTGCCACAAACCCTGGGCTGTATGGCAGGAGGCAAAGGATTGTGGCAGCAGTAGCGCCAGGACAGGGAGGGGTGACAGGAGACGCCTGTTGCGGTTTTGAATTTTCTGTTTACATTTTGCATTTGGCCAAAAATCGAACTGACAGCCGGTGGGAGGCATGTTGGCTTGCAAATTAAACGTTTTGCGTTTGGGGCTCGTTTGGTGCCACAGTCCCTCTCCCGTGCCCCGTGCCCCTTGCCCCTTTTGCTCCACCCCCTCTTCGTGCCACATTATTTGCAATGAAAAGTAAAAGTTTTATGCTAAATTTGTTAGCTGCTGAAATATTTTGTATCTTTACGTTAAAGTGAGCGCAAAAGATGATGGATGGATGGATGGAAAGAGCGAATGTCAAAAATGAAACAAACAACGAAAAGAGAAACAGAGTAAAAGGAAAGGAGGTATGGCATACCCCATGGCACTGCCAATTGGACGAGAATAAAGACACACAGCTAATTCCACAAATTTCGGTTATTTTTGGCTATCGATAATTATCGATTTTCATTTAAATTAAATATAATATGAATGCAACTGTGGCATGCTTGCATCTCTCTCTTTGTTGTCCATCATCTTTACAGGGTATCATCCATCATTCAATGTGCAACTGAGACGAAATGCCAACCATCCACCCACCCATTCCCCCGTCAAAAAGACAATGGAAGCAAACACACACACACACACACAATTTTCGATGCAATAAAAAGCGAAAATCAAATGAAATTTCGTGTCTTTAAAAAATTAGAGCTAAAGCGGAGCTCCAGACGCGCACATTGCCACATACCAAAAGATACTACGACATCCGAAGTGATACGAATACGAATACGAATAGATATGAATATATATATTCACATGTTCACATATGTATCGTGAGTGCATAAATTATGAAAAAAAAAAAAACGAAAGATTCGTTTTATGGGTCGCTGACCATTTGGCCTTTTTGGGCCAAATTCATTTGTTGTTTTGTTTTTGGTTTGGTAATTAAGTTGCAAACGCATTTGTTGTGGGGCACGTGCATGTGTGTGTGTATGGCATGTGGAGGAACGGAGGCAACCAATCGGTTGGTTGGGCTCTCAGGTCAGGGCTGCGGTCTTCGGCGAGCAGAAGATTCGCTCAAGCGATAAGGAGAAACGATCTTAAATACATATAATTACATTTGCAGAAAGTTGCAGAGAATCCTGCCTCCGAGTATCCGTGAGGATTGTAGGAGGAAGAAGAGGGGACTCTGCGGATCTCCCATTCCTTTTTGTTGACATATCGATGGATGCCCCGCCACCTCCTTTGTTGCCACTCTACTGCGTTCCACTGGAAAAGCCTCTGCAGCTGCAGCTCTACCCTGGTGTGGGTAGTGGGGGGGGAGACTCCCCCCTCTTCGTTGCATAACACTGCACACTCATCTTCCACTCTTCTGCCTGCTCTCACCGATCCCACTACGACTTTTTCCGCCTCCTCCTTCTCCACCGACGACGATGACAATTTTCATCGAACAGAGAAACAGAGACGATCGATTGTGTGGCAGCCAAACCCTGGGATCGCCATTGAATGAACGATGGAATGTGGCAAGGGGTGCGCGGGGGGGCGGAGTGAGGTGGGAAAATACTAAGGAAATCATGAAATTTTATAACCGCCAATCGATGGGTTCATTTCATGCAATTTTCATTCGAGAAACTCGAAAGACGAAAGAGACACAACAGAGATAGAGACACAGAGAGAGAGAGAGAGAGAGAGGGGGGGGCGGAAGATAGAGGGGGAAGAGAGACGATGACGACGACGGTGCCACAATGTGGGTGCAGTGGGTGCCAGTGGTTGGTGCCGGTGGTTCAGTGGCGGAATCGAAGGGGGCTATGCGGCAAGCGGCAAGCGGCAGAGGATTGCCAGTGGTAGCAAAAGCTTGGTGGCAGCGACGGGGCAGGCACAGACGAGGCGGGGGGTCAGGTGTGGGTTGGTCATGTTTTTTTTTTTTTTGTTTCCAAAGAAAAAGAAACGAAAATGAAGAGAAGTAGAAGGAGAGGGCGACAGCGACAGAGAGAAGGAGAGGGAGTGGGAGAGGCGCACTCTTCAAAACGGTTTTGCTTCATTGCACAAAAAAGGTTGAAGCGCTTGGTTCTCCACCCCCATGCCCCCTGCCCCTCAACCCGCCTCTTTACCACTCTGCCTTCTCTCTGTCTTTTTTTCTGCCTGTGTACTACTTCTACCTCCTGTTCCTTCCACTCCAACGAATGTGCCTACCGCCTCCACTCTTCTGTTGCACTCTCCTATTCCCATCGATGACTCTTTGCCTGCCACTAAATGAGGCATGAGCTCTCCAGCCGCTGCTTTGCCTCTCCGCTGTTGCCAGGGGAATATTCATGCTAAATTTATGGCAAGCGAAGACTCCCCTTCCCTTCCCAACCAAAACGCAAAATCCCATAGAGGAGATACAGTGCCAAATCCAGAGACCCTATTGCACAGGGTATCCCTTTGGTCGTTGCACTCTGCTGACACCTTCTTAAGGGGTGTACGGAGGGGGGCATTTGCAGCCGTTGACAAATTATTGGTGCCCAAAAATAAAACACAAAACAAAACGAGCGGCTTCGGCTTCAAGCGCTGGAGCATCGAGGCATCGAGGCATCGGAGGAGTCATCGATGGATGCGAGAGATGCAAAAAGTATTCGCCAATAATCAAAATATGTCGATGAGAATTGGAGGCTTAGCTGTGACAGGAGAGGGGGGAGGCGTGGCATGGTACGAATTGAAAGGAAAAACGGGGGAAAAACGGGCCAAAAGCGTAGAAGCTGCCGAAGGCAGAGAAAAACGAAAAATTGGGGGAAATATTTTGAGTATTTTCACGTGCATTTGCATAAACGCGAGTGTTGCACAGAGAGAGAGATAGAGAGGGTGGGGACTTGTGGCACAGTGCCGTTGACAAGCCTTTGGGGTAGGGGTGGACATGGGGGGAGGGTGGGTTGGTGCAGCAGCAGCGATGGCAGCAAAAAGCTTTTTTGGCAATTTGCCTTCAAATCGCTTCTTTTTTTTTTTTTGCTTGCGCCAAGTGGCGGCACCACAAAACCACGCCCCCTAACGCCTCCAGGATCTACTGCCACAGGAGATGCAACGAGAGAACGATGCAACGCTGCAAAGAAGGGTGGGGGAAAACGGGGCGCGGCACAAATCAGCAGCAGCAAAAGAGTCAAAGAATTTTCACGTTAATAAACAGGAAAGAGTGGATAGGAGAGCCCCCCCACAACCAGCAATTTCTCCTTGCAACTGCAACACCCTGCCACCCCCTCTCTATGCTGGCAACAGCAGCAGCAGGAAGAGGCGGTATGATGCCATGGCCCGTTCATATTTTTTCGGGTTTTCGGAGGGTAACCGGTTCTTGAAACAGGCCTCAAAGAAGTCGCCCCAGAGGCCCGATGAGAGCAGAGAGCAGTCCAGATCGAAGTCCAGTGTGTAGCGGGAGTGGATGGGGGGTTAGCCGTAGCTGATCCTCTGGGAAAACTTTTCTAGAAATGATGCCCGAGATTCTCAGATGATGCGTGGGTAAAAAAATGACACACTAACATTTTGGTATTCCCAAAGGAAAACCAATAAAATTGCATCCCAAAAAAAATGCATTGATCTTTGCTGTTGCAGCAGAGACACAACATGTTGCATTGAACATCTCTCTCTCTCTCCCTGTCTTTGCTGACATGTTCTCTCTCTTCTCTCTTTCCCTATTTCTTACAAGAAGCTTTTTTTTCTTTTGCTTTTCGTTACTTTTCGTTGGCGGCCACTGGTCGCGTGACCCTGAAAATGCATTCATTTCTATGTAGGCATGCTCTTCCCTGCTCTCTCTTTCTTTCCGCCTCTCCCTCTAATACTTCTAGTGAGTGCTGAGAGGCCGCCCCTCTTACTGCCGCCTCCCCCACCGCACTGGCAATCATTAACATTGCGCTTCGTCTTCAAACATTCGTCTTCGGCTGTGGCCTCATCTTCGGCTGACCGAACACGCACTCGAACTCGAACACGCACGCATACACCCAAATAGACACACACACATCACACATGACGAAGAGGGAGCCAGCGCTAATGATCATTGCGCAGCAGTAAATCATCATTAGGCAGCGGGCAAAACAACACATGCGTCGCCGCTGTAGCTGTTGGTGTTGCTTTTGTCGTTGTCTGAGCCTCCCACTCCACTCCACTGCAATGCACTTTATCCTCCTTCTCGCACAGGCAGAGCAGAGCAGCAGGCAGCAAACAGCTACAGAGGAGCAGAGCAGCAGGCAGCAGCAGGAATTTCTATACACACACATACATACATAGAAAATAACAGCAATATCTCGCCCGCAGACGACGACGCAGCCGGAGGAGTAAGCAGCGCAGCAGCCGCGCAGCAGCAGATATGGGAACCGGTTATTCTTTTGCATATTTGTTGTTTTTTTTTTTGTTATTCTTTCTGCTGCGTTGTGCGCCTTCTGCTTCCTTCTATCGCTCTCTCTCTCTAACCTCTAACTCTCCTGGTAACGCGCTTCTTCTTCTGCTGCTGCTTAGGAATTCATTCGCTCGCTCTCTTTCACAGGAATCGCTCGCTTTCTCTCTCTCTCTTTTTCGCTCTCGGTGGAAGTGCATCCTATCCATTGATAAAATCACTTTAATTCACTTAATCACTTTGGTTAGTTTCGATCGTTCGATCACAAATTTTCGACCATCAAGAAAACTGTTTTTTTTTTTCTGTAACCCCATAATGATGATCAGCATTCTAATTATTATCATCAGCACTTTTCTCTCTCTCGCGTTTCACGCTCTCTCAAATCTCGCTCTCTAAATCTTGTTAAAATCCACTGAAAAATGCCATCGAAATAAAATATGCAACCAAAGAGCAAACACACAAAAGTCAACAAAATAAAAAGTCAAAGAATAAACAAAGGCAAAGCCTCACGATGCAGCCACCACTGCACCCCACTCTGTGCCACACCTCTCTGACTCTGTGCCCCATGCTCCATGCACCCTTCCCCTCAACCATACCCATTTTTTCCTACAATTTACAAGAAAAAACCAACAAACAATTGGCGGACGAAGCATCTGGAAGAGCGGAGTGCGAAGCGCACATACACACACACACAATTTTTGTGGCACCAAATTATTCACACCTCCACTCCTTCCACCTGCCGTGCCCCACGGTGGTGCACTGCACTGCACTTCACTCCACACACTCCACGCCCACTCGAGACGCACACAATACCACTGCCACCCTGCCCTTGCAGCTCAAAAAGCTGCAGCCACAAAACTCCGAAGGCGAAGCCCAAATCGCGCACTGGAAACACCGCATTATTATTTTAATTACACGATGAAAAAAAAACACACACACACACACAAAAGCAGCGATGGAGGGGCATGGCCATGCCACAAGAACAACAGCAGAGAGTGTGGACTCGACCATGGGTATACCCTACATATCTACAGTGCCTAAGAGTAGAGTGACAGTCGATCATTGCAATGGAAATTTCTTCTTTTTTTCTCGAGGTTTGGGTTCCCTTTGGTTATGCCACATTGCAAACACTTGTGGAGGGGGTATCTCTGTGTGGCACGAACACGAACTCGACTCCAGCTTCACTTCTTCATGGTAAGCCAAATGCGAGACTCCAAAATGCGAAGCAAACTGTGGGCGGGAGAGTGCACTCGAAACGACGGACAAAAAATGGCGAGTGGTTCTTGCTGGGTTCCTAGGGCGTTGTGTGGTGGGGTGGGGGGGCTGGGCTGGGCAGACGACACACGTGTTGCACAAATGTGCGGCATTACATTTTGGAGTAGCATTTTGGCGCAAAACAATTTGCATGAAGTCTTCTGCTGAGAGGCACTTGAGAAAGGGCCGCATAAGGGCTGCGCTGCTCCTCAGAAGTTGTGTGCCCCAAAAATCTCCCTTAAATCTCAGAATATTTCATAGGCATTTCAACAACAATTTTCAAATATTGGTATCTGAATTTATATTTTATTTATTTATTTCGAATATTGAAATTATCTTGGATTTCATTTTCCAGATTTTTCCACCTTGTATGTTTAAAGTTTTACTTTCCGTAAAGTATTGTTACCTTTTCCCAATATGTAGTTTCTCTTTTTAAATTTTCTTCAAAAATCTTTCATGGGCATCTCAAAATTTGTTGCCCTTTTTACATTACTTTCTGTCACCTTTTTTGGCTCAAAAATTTCAGCAGTGGCACAGGCTGAGGGGGGAGGCAACTGTGTGATCACCGCGCTCCAAGGTCTTTTGTGGCTGAGCTTTGGCTTCAGTTTTCGGTTCTAATTCCCACCGAAAACTCCACCATCCACAGATCCATCGTTAAGCAGTGTCACACAGAACGAGGCATAGGGCAGCATGAGGCAATGGGGCATGGTGACAGCCAAAAGAAACAGCCAAAAAGATGTGCTATCGACAAAGCGTATACCGTGTGGAAATACGAGATATATATCAAACAAATTTTCGCTAAAAAAAGAGAAATCGGATCTCTTCGGATACCCTAAAAATTTTCTACAAGACTCAAAGGATAAAATCTTTTTCCCCCTTTTGCCTCTTTGCCTCCTCTCATTTATCGCTCTCCTTCCTCCCCCACTCTGTTGCTTTTGTTCCGCTTCTTTATTTTTTTGGCATCTTTTCGTCTTGTACCTCGTTGTGCCTCGAAATTCTTCTCAATTGTCTTCTGCCGCGAGTGGTTTTTCGCTCGTTTTGGCTTGGAAATTATTTTATATTTAGCCTCTTTTTTTGCTGCTGCTGCTGTTGCTGCCTCACGAAACGCAGACATTTCGTGTGGCACGATGTGAAAAGTGGCAGAGCAGCAGCGCGTTCCCTTCCCCTTCCCCACAGTGAATCGGTGAATCGGCGGCGGCTGGGGCATGCAACTTAAATATAGAACTGCAAACGGGGTCTGTGGCGAATGCGAATACCAAGGGGCATACCACACGCAAAGGCAGCAGCAACAGCTCTCCAAAAACATTCAATTGTGCTGTGCGATGATTAAAGAAGGCGATGGAAAACTACAAATCGAAAAATTCATCATCGATAAATCGATGATCGATCAATTATGCTCTCGATTGCTCTCTGCCTTTTGGCTTAGGAATGGAAAAAGAATTTTGATTAGATTTTCTATGGCTGCTATTTTTTTGATTGATATCTATAGAACCCGTAACCCCCACATAGGCATTGAGAAGCCAATCAGATATTGCAACAGAATTCTGTGGGTCACACAAATCAGTATAGAGTTCAAAATGAAAAATTCCGAGCGAGAACAGAAAGTATAAATAGTTCTCTCGCTCTCTCATTCAAAATGGATTCAGGTCGCAGTTGTACAGTAAAGCTCAGCGTAAATGGAGGGCCAGCACGCACCCTCAAGTCGTATAAAGTGTATCGCATAGGCCGCAATGAAAAAAATGAATTTCCTGTTGACCACCAGGTGAGTGCAAGGCCTCCTCATGTTGAAAGCCCCAGAAGCAATAGCCGCTGTCCCCACTCCACTGTAGTCCCTGACAGGAATGCATGCTTATGCCTTTAAGATGCGACGGGGAGTGACACAAATTGCAGCACTCCATGGCAGCATTAAGGTCAAGGGCGAGATTATAGTTCAGAGGGATGTCGGCCTAGAGGATGCCGATGAAAATGGCAATGTCCATCTGCAGTTCGGGGAGGTCTATGGAGTGCTGCAGATCACAGCAGATCCACCAGAGCTCGATACTAAACCATCAACGTCATCGAAGCAGCCCAGCTACTACGTAAGCAACGCGGCTACCGCGGTGGTGTCCATCCACCACATTGATCTTTGTTCCCTTTTTGCAGATCAAAAACCCATTTCCCAAGTACTCTGAGAAACTTCATGCTACGGCGTTGATAATTCCCCCGTGTCTACGCTACCGTTCCAAGTCCGTGGCGCCAAAGAACCGCAAACGCGATTTGCGCCGTGACTCTTCGGCCCCACCACACGGCCAGAAGGGAAAAGACTCTTCGGAAAAATCGTCAAACACGGCCGACGGTCAAGATGGCAAAAAGCTAAATATGAACGAATCGATGGAAATGTGGGGAGATTTCGACGACGATTATTCGGATTAAACAGGGATCCAAAACGGCGTTTGCCCTCTCACACAGTTAAAGCCCAAACAAGAAAAACTATGCACAGCTTTGGATTTTCCATAGCTCTTACCCATTTAACACACACTAAACTCAATAATTTTAATGATATAACACGAAGTTACTTGATTGGATATCGATTTTCATAGCTATTTAACCAATCATTTAATGAATAATGTTCCACAAAACACTGAATAATTTATGCTAAGCCGATCTATATAGAAAATTGACTTTTTCCACAAATTATAAACAAAAAATTAATTTATTGATTTAATCGCTTGAAATCGATACATAAATCGATTATTGATATCCCCATAGATAAATATTTAAAAAAAATAACACGAAAAATGGATAATCTTTTATCTTTAATCTAATTACAAACAGCAATATTTGTATTTATCAAGTATTGGTATACCAATTGATCACATATCAATTGAAGCCCAGCAATAATCGATTTATATTCGACAAATTACAAAAGATATTTCAATAATCGATAAATACTCGACAATTAGAAGCCATAAGATAACACAATTAATTAATTAATTACGACCAATATCCAAATAAATTATTGTTACACACGATACTCTACAATATATTTGATAATTAAGCGATTTGATTTATCGATTATTGAAATCCCCGATCAATTAATATACCACAATATTCACAATGAAACACTGAAAAACAACCATTAATATCATATAATGATCGATCGCAAAATGTTCCAGTTCTCCTATATTGTCATAATGAAACACTTAATAATCGACCCATCAACGAAATATATCTAACTTGTAATCGAATTATAAACACTTTAATACACGAAATATCATTTCTTTTCATCGACTTATCGCAGACTAATCGCTGGGCAATTTGCCATTCCAATTAACCCGTTGACAGATATCACATCACCCCCCTTTTGGAAATGTGTTGATTTTGCGGATATAACCAGACCGAAACCGAAACCGAAACAGTTTCTCCATTTCCATTCTGCCACCATTCCCCTCCACACACCGTTCTGCCACCAATTACGCGACTCTGCACCAGACGGACGCGCCAGACGAATGCCAATTCATTTTGCGGATATGACACGAATCCATTCATCCAACAATCCATCTATTCATTCAACCATTTACCCAAAACTTTTTTTTTCGAATGAAATGTGAGATGGGGGCTCTCCATAGAGAGAGAGAGTGTGCACAGGGGAGGGGGTGTGGAGCTCATTATCGACAGCTGCCGAATGATACACCTATCGAATATCATAATCATAATCCAATTGTTTTTTGTTAGGCTCTTTTACAGCGAATGGGGCAGCCATATCAAAAGTACATCAAAAATTGTTTGTTTTTTTTTTCTGCGGGGATTTTAATTAGTGGATGGTATCATAATACAAGAGAAAGAGATCCCAGGAGATGCCCCCAAGGGCTGGGCCTCACACGATTTTTCACACACTTTCCCTTAGTGGCCTCTCCTCTCCACGGCAAACAATTGAGATATCCATTCAATCATTCATTCAAATGCAAATCGAAATTGAAAGGAGAATCGAAATTAAACAGAGATAATATTAATAGATCTTTCTTTTAGCGACGGGTCTCGTATTTTGCAATTAGCAGAGACAAAAGTTTAATTAAACAAAAGGCATTGGCACCGGCGCTTTTCGGGGCTGAATAATCGGTTTCATTCGATGGGAATCAAATCTTAAATAGTAAGGAATCGACGGGAATAGATGGATTTTCTTTGTGAGCAGGGAAGAGGCTTCTTGTTCAGGGGAACTAGAGAATTCATCAATATTAAATATTCCAGGGTCTGCCAATTGATGTTTCCCATAAAAAATAGGAACAACAGAACGAAAAACAATAGAAAAAGAGGGAAAGGAATATGCATTGCAAAAAAAAAAACAAATAAACGAAAGGAAAGGAAAAATCACACAAAATAAAAAAAAGACAAAATCCACAGAAGATGAAACAAAAAACAGAGCCAAAAACAGAAATTTGTGAAACCGTTATTATCATGTCGTGTCGTGGCCATCCTCGTCGTCTGCCTCTTCCTCCATCTACCACTTCGCACTCTTCGATTATGAAAGAAACATTTTGTAGCTGCATCTCCCTCCCACTCACAGCTGGCCCTTTCTTTTTGCTTGTGGCATCAGAAATCCATCGTTTTACCATTTAGCTTTTTTTCTCCCTCCCTCCCTCCCTCTCTCTCTCTCTGTCTTTCTGTCTCTATTTTTCATTAATCCAATTTGTTTTTGCTGTTGAGCAAAGGGGGGTGCTAGGGGCAGGTGCTAATTCAATTAGCGGCTTATCGATATGCGCTCTCTGTCTATCGATTGCGCGACTCTGTCTATCGCTGGAACCCCCTCCTTTCCACAACCCCACACAACACAGCATCGTCCCCTCTCTGTCACACTAAATGTTTTTACAAGAAATTAGAGCGTCGCTGCCAGACCGAAAGCAGCAGTGCAGACAGCAGAGGGCAGAATTCCAGTAAACGGCAGCGCAGCTCAGCCCCTATACTCAACGAGAGCGAAAGGAAGGGCAGCGCTGCAACGGCGAAAGGAATAAGAGTGAAGGAAAGCAGCGCAGCGACAGCGACAGCGAGAGAGAACAAGCAAAACAAAATAAAGAATGGGGATCCTCTGCTGCTGTTGCTGGCGTTGCTTTTAATTGCACTTCTCTTAATTTTTGCACAAAACACATGGGGGAAAAGGGGCCGAGATCAGATCAGTGGAGCACTTAGAGGGGGCACATACCGCTACGCCTGCGCACAACAGAGAGAGAGCAACAGGATGCTCCATTTCACACTTACCTTCCGCTGATGCTGTTCTCTGCTTCTAACAAAATGCGTAAGAGAGAGACAGAGAGTGCTGCCAGCTGCGGCGCTGAGAGGATCAGGGCACTTCTGCTGGCGGCGGCGTCGCTGCCTTGTGCGTGTGTTTGCTTATTTTTTCTTTTCGCTTCTTCTGCTTCTGCTGCTGATCCTCTGCTCTGCTCTCCTCTTGTGATGCTGCTTCTGTTATTGAATCCGGTTTTCGGATCTTTCTTTCAACTTGTTAATTCTCTTTCTCTATCACTCCGTTTCCTTGTCTCCTCAAGAAGGAAAAAACACTGCACTCGTAAAAAAATTGCACTTGGAATTTGTTTAGAAAAAAAAAGAGAACACACACTTCAACACACACACACACGCAACATGCAAAGAGGCAAATGCACCTACGCAAAGACGCGGCTCTGCAGATAAAAACAAAACATCTGAACGCCGCCAAAAAGGAGGAACCAGAGGACGCTGACGCCGACGTTTGTCCTGCCCTTCTCTCTCTCTCTCTGTCCTGCACTGTTTAAATGTTTAAACAATTGAACAATTCATTTATTTATCACGGGGCCCGAAAAAGCGCGGAAGATGGGACGCGACGAATCAAAAATACGCAAAACGGGTAAACGGCAAACGGTAAACGACACGCGTGTACCCAACCGATTTAGTCAACGTTCGGGATTGTTGTGTCGAGCCGCTCGTACCGTACCCGCTTAACACATGTTGCCTGCTGCCGAACAGATGGGGTCGCTGCTGCAAACGTTTCGGTGTTTTCCTAGCATTTTGGTAGCATTTACAAGCAAAGCAAGCAAACGGCCAGACGTTTCGTTTGTTTTTAGTGTTTGAATCGAACCGCCAACCAAATGAAGCCCAACCAATGTGCGATGGGAATTGCCGGCAAATAGACTGGGCCAAACATGTTTGAGCAAGCGACTTGCACAACATGTTACGTTCGAACATGGGAATGGCTATCTGGCTTGCTGTAATTGTATGTCAGTTGGCTATAAAAATGCTGAAATGCAGTGAAATTTCAAGTGAAATGGTTTTGATTTGATTTTGTTGTTGACCTAGCTAGGACCTCTGATGTTGCAGTGTGTTCATGAGCTAACACTAAACACAGTTAACACTAAAATTAGAATCTCTAATTTAGCTTATATTAGCCAAAAATTATTTTTACATTTCTGTGCTCACCGAACATTTATGACATCAATTAGTGTCCCAAGTCTCATTTCGTTCAATACCATTAAGTACTTGCTGCTCTAGAGTTTTCTGGTGCTAGCTTTTCTTCTCCAGACCAGCCGTGCTCGAGCCAGCACTGTCCCTGACCCGTTCAAGTCGTTCGCTGTTGCTCGGCAGGTTCGGTGCCGACGAGCACGCCTGCGCGCCTGTCGAGCCGGGGCGCAACAGTTTGATTATGTTGCACCTCGAGCATGTGTGATGTTGTCTGTGACTGTTGTTAAGTTAACATTTGGTTGGGCAGCGTCTAATCAATTACCTCTCTCTCTCCCGCTCTACAAGCCAACTAATCTGTTACAGACACCCACCACACTCTCTTCCCTCTCTCTCACCCTGTCGTTCTCTTCTGTCTGATCAGCCTCCCAGCTCGAACACTGTTCGATCGCTGAACAACAGGTGTGCGAGTGCGAGCGTGAGGCTCGAGTTGGGGTGCGTGTGCGTTTGAGGCGAGCATTTGCATGCGTTGAATGTCGGCTACCGTTCCCCCATACCCCCCCCTACCACTAACACACTGCCTGCCCATGACTTTCAGTGTTTTCTTATGTCAGAGAGAGAGAGAGGGTTTGGTGTGCAGTGTGGAGGGGGGGGTTAATTAAGCGGCTTCTCATTTGCGTGCACTGCAAACCAATTGGCAGTCAAGTGGCTGCGAGTGGGGTGGGGTGAGGCAGCGAGGGCAGCTGACCTTGAACATCGACGTGCTGGCCCCAGCCGACCCCCCTCGTTCAATGTCAAACAGTATTTGAAGTGGTTGGCAGAGGAGCATGTGCTGGGGTGGGGTGGAGTGGGGGTAAGCTAATTGCACCCAAATGGTTATACTCGAGTCGCGGGGGGAAGTTATTTAATTCCAACAGCTGCTGTACATACTCTTACACATAAATGTGCATAGGTATCCGATCCTTACGCTGCTCTTTCTCCCTACACTTTTTTTCTACCTTTGTATCTGTCCCTCCCCTCTCTCTCGCTGTCTCTGTGTCTCCTGCATCCTTATCGGCACTCTCCCAGCTCCTGGATTGACAGTTATAATTACTTTAATGATGATTTCAGCTTCAGTTGACTTGTGGGTCTCAGGGTGGTGGCGGGAGTAAGAGACTGCCGTGAGAGATGGCTGGTTGACGGGGTGGCTCGGGGGTGGCAGAGTGGCAGTGCCATTGTTTGTGGCCGCTTTAAATGCAATTATGCGCTGCATACTTTTCACGGGGCTTTCCCGCACCAAAGGACATTCGCGGGGTGGCAGTGGGGCAGTGGGACCTGCCAGAGGGTAGGGCAAGGAGCCGAGCGAGGGTATTGGTGCCTGGCTGCAGAAATGAATTTAATTGCAATGCGATGGCAATTCGAATTAAGCCATATGCAAAAATCGAAACGGAAAAAAAAGACAACAACCCAAAGGCGAGTATTCCGACTACGCGATGCCCTTCAATGGCAGATCAGAGTATTCGATTCGAATATGGCTGACAAGATACAATCCCCATATACCCGCTGCATACCCATTTTGTTTGGCTGCCACATGGACAGCGTGCAGCATCGATTGGCGGCACTGCAACGCATTCAATTGAACATATTAATGCAAATTAACCCATTAATGGCTGCCACCATGGGCGGAATGAAAGGCAAGGAGGCAGCAAAAAGAAGACTACCTCGGGGTTGCGCGGTATCATCTTAAGCACGTTAAGCAGGCAGCAGGTCAAAATTGACCACTCAAAAAATAACTACAAAATATATATGATTCATAGGTTGATATATATTGAATTAATGTTGCACAAAATTACAGAATAATACAGAATTAATAATAATACAAAAAATAGCTACAAAATATAAATATATGATATATGTATGTACATATGTATGATATTGAATTAATGTTGAGCATACATAATTACAGCATAAAACATGATAGAAATTAAGACCCTGCGCCTGTTCAGCTTGTTTGCTTTAGCATTTAGTTGGTGTTCGCTGAACTTACGTGAAGCATCAAAAATCTAAAAGAAAAAATAAAACAAAATACGATTGCACCTTATCGTGTAGCGACATTATCTTCTATACAATTATCGCACTTTTTCATTACAAATACATATGTACATATGTACATAAATAGATTAATGAATTGTTAAGTTATACCTCAGAGAAAGAAGTATACATACATACATACATATGTGCCTTGATATTACTTAAAAAAAAACTATTAAAAACAAAGAGAATGTTTTGGACTTATTTGTATTTATCTAGTATATAAGGATATATTAACAAACAAAAAATAACAATATTATTTGCATGAACTTTAATAATAACTAAATATTAAATGAATAATTTTCCCTTCATATGAAATAAGTATATGTGCATTCTAAATGAAAATTAAAAATACTAATGAAATAATTTTGTTTTATTTTTGTTGTTTGCTTTTTAATAGTTTATTCGCTTTCCTTTTTTAGTGACAATTTGATTTACCCTAAGGGCATGGGTGCCTACGAAAAATAAGGTTACCTTTATAGAAAATAGTATAGCCATTGGTGCACATAAACTTCTTTCTCTGAGATATGTTGGAAAATGCATGCACCTGAGTGGCACAAGCTATCGATAAGTCATTATTTAATCTTTTGCAGCGTTCATCCAATTTCTCTAGCAAAAAATGGAATGCATTGATGGCTAATGGTATCCCCACAAGTTCCAAATCTATGTGTAAGTACAGTGGCCAGGTGGGTCACGCACTCCCCGTTCCCTACCCCTTGCGCATGCCTTGGCATTATGTCTACAATTATTCAATTAAAAAATTGCATCCCCCGAGACATTATAATTATTTTAAGACACACTCTGCCACACCGCCAAAACAACAAAACAAAAAACAAAACCAAAAAAAACACCCACAACTTTGGGCCAACAAGGCGTGGACGTGGGCGGGGGTGTGGGGTGGTGGTGTGGGCTGCCGTAGGACGTAGGCGTGGCTGACAACAATGTTGGCAGCTGCATGGAAGAAAACTTGGGAAACTTTTTAAGTGACTTCTAATAGCGAATTATGATGCAGCCCGAAGGGGTAGGGTGGCGGGGCGGGGCATGAGTGGCAGGAAGAAAGCCAATTCTTGTGGCCATGGAATGATGATGGGGGTATGGGGGTGGGGGCTGTGGGCTGTGGGCCTGTGGGGTGTGGAGGCGTGGCAAAAAGTTCACGCTTAAAACTTGACAACGATAACTTCATTGAGAAAGCAGGCAGAAGAAAGGGAAACACACACACACACACACATATAAATATAAATATATATATATATATATTCGCAAAGAAAAAGACATGGAGAGAGCAGAGGCCAAAAAGTGAGAGAGAAAATTTTAACAAAGTTAGGTTAGGTTGTTCCTTCCTTACTTCCTTGCTTGCTTCCTTCCTTCCCTCATTTCTTCCTGCATTCCTTCCTGTTTCTGCTGCCGAATGCTGCACGAGTGTGTGTGTGTGTGCCGCAGCTGTGTCGGCGCTTCCCATATAATGATATAATGACAAAGTGCACTCTGACATTTTGGGGCAACATCATCAGCATCCGAATTTGGGGAGGGTTCGCATATGCCATGTCCTCTGGCTGCTTCGCACGTGAAACGACACTCGCGTATTGGCCCCATTTTAGCCATTAGAAATCAATGGAAGTTTTTCTGGAAAAATATACCTAGGGTCTGCTTTCCGCATTCCTTAAGCTAGAAAATGCCAAAGTGGCCGATACTCACAATTAGGGCATATTGTACTGAGAAAAAAACTTTTTATTTTTTCGTGGTCCAAAGGATCTCCTTTTTCCGCATTTCTTATAGCTACGAAAATGCCAAAATCCAGGCAGCATATCCACCCTCTGGCATGCTTCGACTACAAGGTATACATATAGCAGGAGGATGATTATCTGTGGAACGCATGTCAGCAGACAACTACATTTCCCCCCCGCACCTGCTCCACTCCCCACCACTCATTCGCGTCGCAAAGTCCTTGGGGAAAGTTGCTCGTTTTAATGAATTATGCGTACATTGATAATAATTTCTTGGTTAGCTTCGTCTTGGTAGTTCTTCTGGGCTTCCGCTCTGGCACAAGTTGATTTTTTGGCACTTCACCCACTCTGCCCATCAAACGGCTGCAGGCCGCCAGGCCAGAGCGAGCGTGTTGCCTGTCTGCACTAATATAAAACTTTTTTTGCACTTTTAATAAGGCTGCGTTTATGACGACAGTGGCGCAAAAAGCAACAGCAACAGCAGCAGCAACAAGCGACACCAAAAAGAAAAGAAAAAGAAAAAACAAGCAGAGGGTAGGGAAGGAGTGTGGGAACCGCCTTGCCCCATGTCTTGCCATCTGCATATGACGACCAATGTCAAAAAGCCGAGAGAACTTTTCAGCACAGAAAAGGTGGAAGGTGGAAGGAATGGAGAAAGTAAAAGCGACGCCTGATGGAGGGAGGAACGGAGGGTGTGAGGTAGAGAGTAAAATGAAAATGGCAGCGAAAAGTGTTGATCATCTGATTAAATTGAAGAAGAAAACTTTTTAGCAGCATATATCAGAGTCGCCCAAATTAATGCACCCAAAAATAGAAAGAAAAAAAAATATAATAATAATTTGCTTGCTTTTTGGCTGTAAAAAAGAAGTTAAGAAGAAATGGCGGATAAATTCACAATTAGGGTTCATATTTGTACTGAGCAAATGTAAAATATTATTTAGGTATAGTTTTATTGAAATTAAATCGCGGTGCACAGTTAATTGTAAGATTAATTGGGCTCTATGCAGCTGCTAGACATCGGCTGATTTCTGCTGCTGCTGTTCAACGCTTATCTTCTTACTACTCTCCTTCTGCTGATCTTCTTCTCTGCCTTAGCTGCTGATCTGCCTATCTGCATCTGCTTCCGTTGCTTCTCGTTCCCCCCCCTCTGCTCCTCTGTCGCTGCTGCTCAGCTGTTACTGCTGCTGCTCTGCTTTTACTGCTGTTACTGTTCTTACTGCTGTTAATCGATGCTCCCCTTCAGTGGGCCGCGTTGCTCACTCCCTGTTACCTGTATGTTTTATCTACCCATAGAGTACGCATAATTTCGTTTAGATAACTTTCACAGGCATAAGGTTAGCATTTATATGATTAATGTGCTCTTTTATTTACATATATCGTACTTACCTAATGGCAACTCCTCTGCCCCTCTGCACTGAGTTCCTTCGCTCACTCTTGGGCAAAGCTCTTCTTTTGTTAAATACCAAGGAGTGGAATTGTATTTGCTGCATAAGTTCTGCTGTGATGAGCCAAAGTTACCCATTGGAGGATACATTTTATGGCCACTGGGCATGCATTTAATACGCCAAATGATTCCATAATTTGTTGTGTGCTTTGGCAACAATTAAAGGTACTTGTTATCTGTTTTCCTGAACATTCCCCCCCTTGTTCCTGGTTTTTCTGTTCTTAAATAAAATACCTTGCCACATACTTAAGCGTAGAGCCCCACTCAATCATTATTTTCTGTTTTGAGTTCCCCATAAATGGATCCAGAGCATGTTGCATCCTTTGATGTGTTCCACCTCACTCCTCCATGTATCCTTTACCCCTTCTCCACCCTGCCACCCTTGTGAGAGGCGTGTGTGTTCCAGTTGCAGCAACCTCTTCTAATTGAGTTGTTTGCTCTCGTTGTTGCCTCGTCGTTGGCATGTAATTGCATTAAATTTGCCTCAAAGGCCAGCCAGATGGACTCCGTGTGGCATGGCTGCTGGCATGCCACTTAAAGAGCCCAAAACCAGATGCAGAGCCAGCAGCAGAGAACCCTACAGGCAATCCACACACACAGAGAGAGAGAGAGAGTCACAGTCAGAGTCAGAGCCAGTCAATGGTATTTTAATAGAGCCTAATGGGCATTTTAATTGCCTAGGAAGGCCCCCACAAAAAGGGGGGGGCTGCCTGGGGGGAAGGCACGGGGCAAGGGCGATAAAAGTCACACGAATTGTAGGCGTGGCACACACCCACACAGAGACAGTGAGAGAACGAGAGAGAGAGCCGAGGGCTTTATCTTTATGAATATCGCGACACTTTATGAAGGCCCCCGAAACGACAACGACGGCGATAAAAACCGAAATACGTGTCCAGCCAGTGGCCCCCACACCCTACCCCACCCCACCCCAGTCTATGTAGCAGGGAGTTACAGTGTGTGGGGGGGAGTGGTAGTGGGGAAGAGACAGTGTCACGTATCTGACAGATATGTCTCTCCAGATATACATATGTCCGTATGTATATGCATATAATCGCCCGAACACACATGACTTTGGCACTGTTTTCGGATCTGTTTCTGGCTATCTGGGTCGTCGGTCCGTCGGTCGGTCGGTCGGTCGGCCTTTTCTCTCTGCGGATTACGAGCAGCAACAGCAGCACACGAGTATTCCCTCTGTCACCCCACAGCCTCTGTGTTCTGGTTCTTAATGGTTTTCTCCTTTTCTCTATCTCCATCTCCATCTCTAACTCTCTTTCTGTTTTTGTTCATTCTTTGTTCTTCTTGTTCTGGCTTAATTGATTGAGTGACCGCAAGGCGATTAGTAAAAGGTTTGACACACTTCAGAGCTCGCTGATTGATGGATTGACAGAGAGAGAGCGAGAGAGAGAGAACGAGAGAGAGAGCGAGAGAGAGACATCTTCAACTGAGCGAAAGCTGAAACGAAACGGTGGCTCTGGGTGAACCAGTATACCAGCTATTCCCATTAAATCTATGGCTGATCTGCACGATCTGACACTGTCTCTCCCCCCCTTCCCTCTTACACCGGTCTGCCCATCTGAGTCACTATCCTGCCACTGCGGCGGGTCGGACCCATGTTATACAACTTAATGGGCAGGCCGGCAGTCGGCAGCAACAAGTTGGATGTCATCATCATCATCATCGTCGTCACCTTTAACAGCAGAAGCAGCAGCCCACAGAGGCAGAGTGGCAGGCACTGCATCATGATCTGCAGCATCTGTTGCCCAACAGCATGGAGCATGGGGCATGGAGCAGGGGCGTAGCAGGAAAGGAAAGATCTTGTAGGTAGTTGAGCAATGAAAAAAAAAATACAAGATCTCGTGAGAAGTAACTGCTGACAGAGACAAGGAACCAGCAACGTAACGAGTAGCGAGAAGCACAAGTTACGTGTAGTGAGAAGCACAAGTAACGAGTAGCGAGTACAAGTAAAAGAGAGTGAGAAGTGTTGACACAGAATACAATACAATGTGTGTCCCATGCTGGCCTACGCCACTGTCCCAATGCACACACAAAATGCACACAGTAGCAGCCGTGTGGCAGCAACCAGCAACCAGTAGCGAGTGGCAAGTGGCAAGTAAGTGGGATGCTGATGCGGCAACTCTGTTTGCTAGAGACGACAACGACAATGATGACGATGATGCTGATGATGAGGATCCCAGCGCAGACCATGAATGATGCAACCTGTTTCCTGATTTCATCATCCATTCACCCTCCCCACTCCACTCCCCCCACCACCACCCAATTCGGGCCGTATTCGCCATCCCTTTTGGAGTCATCCGAAAATGGTGTTGCTTAATTATAGATATTCGTTTTGGCCAGTGACAAGAAGATCCGTCTGCCGTCCGCCGTCTCTCTGTGGCGCCCTTTTGCCCTGGCAAAACCCTAGCGATGATTACATATGCTCTCCCCTAGCCCCTACCCCGTACCCTAACCAACCCATAGACGGCGTCTGGAGACAAAAGCTTAGAAGGCGACAAACGGAGTTGCATGCCACAAGGGAGCAGCAGCAGCAGAGGGAGAGGTAGAGGTCTCCTCTCCCCATTGTCGTGGAGTGTTAATGGGAAATTGAAAATCCATTTGCTGATTAATTTCTCGCCAAAAAGAAAAACAGCATCCACCAGCAAAAGAAAAACATTTACGTAAATGAACTTTTCCTTCTGCTGTTGGATGCTGAATATTTGCTGGATGCTGGATGTTGGATGCTGCTGCCTGATGCCAAAAAGAGTCGTCGCAATGCAAAAGTTTTCCATTTTCCATTTGCCATTTCCCATTTTCAGTTGAGTTCAGTTTCCAGTTCAGTTCGTTGTTTGTTTGCTGTTTGTCGCTCCATTCCCTGCGCAAAAAAAAAATTTTGCTTGCTGAAATGTTTTTTTTTCTTTTTTTTTTTTTCAGTCTTTTAGTTTTATTTATGTCGCCTGCGATACCCATGCTTTGCAGCAGGGCGAGAATGCTGTCTGTCAACGTAGCCCCAAGCTGATCTGCGTCACAGAGAGAGCGAGAGTGAGAGAGAGCAGTACATGCAGCAGCGCCCATCGGTTGCTGGCTCTTTTCTATTGTTTTTTTTTTTTTCAGTCTTTTAGTTTTATTTACAGCAGTGCGAGGATGCTCTCTGTCAACGTAGCCCCAAGCTGATTTGCTTCAAGAGAGAGAGAGTAGTACATGCAGCAGCGCCCATCGGTTGCTGGCTTTATTCTATCCCTGACTTACAGATTCTCAATCCTCTGCTTTGCCATAAGTTTTAATGACTGCATTCAGGCTGTAACTGTTACCCAAAAGTGGACCAAACTTTGCCCGGTCTGCCTAATCAACTGTCCAAATCGGTAGAGCTCCTCCTCGGCCCCCATCGCCCATCGTCCCATCGTCTCCATTGGGCGCATGCATTATTCAGTAGCTGGTCCTGCGTCCTGTGCGCCAGCTTGCAGCTTGATTCGAATTGTCTCCAGAAGTTGTCGGCAGCTTCAACTTTGCTTTAGCTTTTTCTTTAGCTTTGCACCTTCTGTGACAGCCAGCGAGACGTCTCCGAAAAACTTGGATTTGTTGTCGCCTCAAAATGAGGAATGAGGCTAAGAGAATACAGGGAAAAACAAACACGAGTACGGCCCCCAGCCGCTCGCATATGTATCTATGGGGGATGCTCGTAGTGGGGTGGCTTGGATGGATCTCCCATCTCCCAAATCCAAGTCCAAGTCCAAGAGTCCTAGTCCTAGTCCTGTATGCAAAATGCAAAAGTTTAACCAGTAAATCTTTGCAAGTGGCACATAAACTTTGCCAAAGAAACTTTTATGTGCCCCGCCAGTGCCCCCAGTGCCCCCCTGCCCTGCCACAAAAGTTCCAGTACAAAAATCTACACAAAAAAAAAAAAATGATACAGTGCCAAGGAAAGTTTTGCAAAGGCAATGCCAAGAGGCAATGCCATGGCCCCTACCCCCCATAGGCCGCTGCACGAATTGTGATTTATGGCTTAGCAATGATCTATCTGATGGCAGGATAATGCAGAATGGGGAAGTGGCAGTGGCAGTGGCAGTGGCAGGGGAAGTGGCAGTGCCACGTGGCAGGTGGATGGTTCGGATGGGGGCCCATCTATCTTAGTTAGTTTCGATCATCGATTGCCTAATATGTGTTGAGTGACGGCCATCAGCTGAGGGCTGTGAATTGCTTCCTACTTTGTGTATTTTTTCTTTGCGGTTGTTCTTCTTCTTTGTTTTCTGTACACACGCATCATGCGGCAGCTTTCATCGGTTCATCTGCGCTGTTTTCAGCATGGGTCGCGAGATCCTGTGATTCTTCGAACTTCTTTGAGTGTCTTATTGGGCAATAAGTTTTGCTACCGATTGCAGCTGGCAGCTGCCTCCTCCACTAAGTGTTGCAGCTGCAGCAACAGACACACACACAAACACACACACATTGAAACAGAAACAGAAACTGTGTTGTAATTAAGCCAAAGCGAATGCCTCAAGTGGCGCAGCGACCCAATAGGGCCAAAGCATCGTCGCCGCTGTCGCTGTCGCTGTCATCGGTTGCGCCACCTTCTCAGTCTCAGTCTCAGCTTCAGCCTCAGTCTGAGTCTCTTCCTCACACCCTCTCGCGCTCTCAAGGTCTTACACTGTCTGGCTGTCTGTCATTAAGTGTTGGGTTTTTGGGGTCCGAGAGCCCTCGACAAATGAATGCCTAACGAGTGACAAGCAGCACACAGACAGGCGGCAGGGCAGTCAGTCATCAGGCAGGAGAAGATCTTAGCCCGAATTGAATCGAGTGGCGTTTTAACCCGCAAAAGTGCATGGCTCTTACAAATAGGTGACCCCAACACACACACCCCCTCTTTTCTTTTTTGTGTCGTTGTTTTTTTTTTTTTCCTCTTCCCCTTTTTTTTTTTTTTAAAAGGTTTTTAAAGGGGGGGCCCACTTCCCCCCCCCTTTTTTTCCCCCCCCCCCCCTTTTCCCCCCCCCCTCCTTCCCTCCCTCTTTTTTTTTTTTTTTTTTTCTCCCTTTCCCTCTTCCCCCCCCCTCTCCCCCCCCCACCCCCCCCCCCCCCCCCCCCCTTTTTTTTTTCCTTCTCCCCCCCCCCCCCCCCCCCCCCCCCCCCCCCCCCCCCCCCCCCCCCCCCCAAAAAATCCCGGGGAAAAAAAAAAAAAAAAAAAAAAAAAAAAAAAAACATACACGCAACCAATTGAATCCTATGGGATCATGTACATCTATCTATAATAGACATTTTAATGTAGTTGCAATGTAGCAAAAAAATTTTGTAAAAATTGTAAAATGCTCAAGTGTATGTATACTGACTCATCATTAGGCCTCGTCCCCACAATCGACTCACACTTTCTTTTTTTTTTTTTTTTTGGTGGGGGGCTTATCTCCGGCTGCCCCATCAGCGTTTTGGGACTAATTGTCGACACCTCAGCCAGCCGCAGCTTGGGCGGACAATCATCCAAATATTTGGACCTGATTAGGCCGCTCTTTAAAAATTATTACGGAAGAGATTGCGATGCCCCACCGCCACACCGCCACACAGACACAACATCCCACTCCCAAAAACTACAATCAAATGAAAATCTTTACTTGGGAAATTCCCTCTGGTGGTGAACAGTAGAGTTATTTATCGATATTTTGTTTTTATTTATTTTTTTTTTTTTTTTAATTTTTATTTTTTTTTGTAATTTTTTTTTTTTTTTAGCTTTTGTAGCTTTGAACAAGAAGAATCATCTTTGTGTGATTTTTGGTTGCACCTTTGTGCTGCAGTTTTCGTCGCGCACTGTCTGCCACAGCCATTTGTCATGTGTGGCAGCTTCCGCAATTTGCCCCTGCTTGTTGCACCATTAACCATTTAGAGAGACTGCCACACGGCTGCCCAATATTTTGCCACTACCCCGAACCCCAACCCAACAAATCGCTTTAGCCAAACATGAAGCGCGTTCGCATAATTTTCAATATCGCGCCAATAAAGAAGCAGCCAAGACGAGCACGGGATAAAATGTTGGCTGGTGGGGGGGTAAAAAGGGTGTTAAAAGGAAAAGAATGAAATGGGTGCCTGAAGTGGGAATGGAAGGGGGGGGGAGTATGTGAAAAAGGAGCATGGGATTTGGGGTAGGGCTGCTTGACAGGAATTATATTGAAAATTGAAAAAAGTAAAACCCCTCCCCGCGCCCCCGCCGCCGTGGAGGGCTCCTACACAGATTTCCATTAGCACCTTGCCACCCCTGCCTCTGCCGCTGCCCCTGCCCCTCCCACTGCCGCTGCCTCTGCCACATCCTCTTATTGCCACATCTCTTCCTGCGCACAGGTTGGAGATTTATGCACCATATGTTAAGGGTTGTGGGAAGGTGGCTAGGGGTGCGGGTGTGCCCGTGTGCAATATGCTAAAAATGTGTTTTTTCCTTGCAATTTTTTCACGATTTTTCTGCCTGAGTTTCGCCTTGGCTCCTTTGCTGCTTGCTGCATGCCACATGATCATATTTTTCTCGTATTTTTTTTCTCTCTTTCTCTCTCTCTGGTGTTTGCTGCTAAAAGCAATCAAAACTTTTTCATTTACAGCCGCCAAACGGAGCTCGGCGTGGTGGGGGGGGGGGTAAATGGAATTCATTTACAATTTATATTTTACACATTTTTTTACTGCACAAAAGTCAAGGTGTGCAGGAGGGGCAAAGGTATGGATTGCAGAGTGCAGATAGATTGTAGATTGCAGGAATCAAAGGGAAGGGGAGCCAAAGAGCGACGAAGAAGATTTATAGATGCCAAAGGAAGATGCAGCAGTGGCAGTAGATTCCCACTAATATTATCCTTTTTTAGGGCACGATTCTGTTTGAGTTTTTGGTTTATTACTCTCAGCATTATGCTAGAAATTTAATGCAGATCTCTCCTGTGGCTCTGTAGCACACAAATATATAATATATTATAATATATACAAATATATCTTTTAAATAATTATTCAATGTTGACAACTTGCAGCTCTGCTTAACTGATCCTTTTCGCTCGTTTACTTTTGCCACAAAATAAAATCAAAATCCAAATCAAAGCTGGCTTCCATATTTTCTTCCCTTCGTTGAATGACAACAACAGCCCCCGAGTGCCCTCAAGCTCTCAATCAAAGTTGCTCTCAATCGAGGCATTCCTCTTCGATATCTACCAGCAAACTTTCCCCTTGAAACTTGCCCTGGGTACAGCCACCCCCCCCCCCATTCGACCCGCCTCATGTCTAAAGCTGCAACACATTTCTGTTTTTTTCCATACCCTTTCAGACAAAAGGGTACTTCGCTCTATACACCGCAGTTGTTATTGGAATTGAAGCCTGAACAGCCTGAGAGCTGTCTGAGCCAAAGCAAAACGATCTCGAAGGGTATTTAAAGCTTCGTTTCTCTTTTTTGTTTTTTTTTTGTGTTTTTTGTTTTTTCTTTAGATGCAACACCCCACTACGCCCTACATTTCATGCTGCAATTTATGCGACCAGCCCGACAGTTGTGCAACCGCACAACACCCCCACCGCCCCCTGCAGGAAAGGCCCGCGGACTGCCAAACCAACTTCAAAATTCTCAATATAAACACATAAATCCTTTGGCACTGATACACACACACACACACCCACACACACAGATGATATGCCAAAGTTTTGGGCGGGGGGGGAGGGAGGAATTGTCTGGCCTTCGTTCAGACATCCTCCATCCTCGAAAAGGAGTAGAGAAACGCAGCAATTGGAGTCTGTTCTGCCAAACGGGGAGGGAGAGGAGTGAGCGGATTCAGGAGGTGGAAAGTGGCCGTTCAACAAAAATATTATTGGGGCGTCCCCGTTTACCAGTAGTGGGCGTGGCCCCAGCCTTAGAGCAAAGCGGCGAACAGATAGAAAAAAAGTTACACCTTTTGGGGCATTTTTTTTGTTGTTGTTTTTTGGTTGTTGTTTGGCTGCAACTTTTTTAGAGGAAGGAAGGAAGCAAAATGGGGAAAGCGAGAAGGGGAAGGGCAGTGCTCCATGTTGGACAAAAGTTGAATTATTGCAACAAGGGAGAGGGGGGAGCCCAGAAGTTGCTGAGGCAGGAGGAGCAGGGGCCAGGTGCCCGGAGCCCGGAGTCCGGAGTCCGGAGCCAGAAGTGCTGGATGATGGGTTGTGCTGTGGATGGTAGTGCCATGCATTATGGATGCCCAGACAACAAGCTGTTTGCACTTATATGGCTTAAGGTCGCCGTCGAAGCGCCAAAAGCACGAACCAGAAACAGCAGCAGAAACAGAAAACTGGCAACCCAAAACTGGGACAAGTCTGCAGAAGTTTTCTAGCTCCCTGCTCTGCTACTGGAGGTGGGTGTGGGGGTGGCAGAACTAAAGATAGTTAGAGCTCTAGATATCCAGTTACTACAAACTGAATGATGTATGAACAGCTTGGGAGTCCTTTGGAGAAGCGATCAAGACAATGGCCCCTTGCCTCAAGTGCAGCTTAATGCAGCAGCACACCTCGGTTGTTTGCTTCAAGGAAATATCAGACTATAGCGCAATGGAGTAGGCCAAAAGAGTGGATTAGCTGGCAACTAAATATATAGCAAACCATCAGCGGTGCTGCCTCTTGGCCTCCCCACCCCACCCCTGAGGTGAGGCCACCTGCAGCTACTCGTCACTCACTCTCGTTAATCTCTTTGGGCCTGTGCTGTTGGCGGAGAGACATCCATTAGTTCTCTGGGCCCTGGGCCCTGTCCATGAACAAAAATAACTATATCGATGTGCATTTGTCCAGCTCTGCAACTGCCCCATGGCTTTGCCACTGCCACTGCTACTGCCACTGTCTGTGGCAGCACTAAATCAATGTTGGGCGATTGTCCATTGTGTGCTGTGTGCTATGCTGACCCGCTGTGAGGCGGCAGTAGCCAGTGGCAACCACACGGCACCGCATTTCGCAATCCAACCAGAAAACCCCCAAACGAAAATTGCTTAGACAGGGGAAGGGGAAGCGGAAGGGCAAGGGCTTTTGCAGCATCGCTTAAAATGTTGATTGTCGCACATCGGGTGTCGCCTCACTCTCACTCTGTCTCTCTCTGTGGCAAGGTTTCAGAGGCAGCAAAGTTGCCGCGAGTGTTGTAATTGAAAGGGTCGGTCGTGAGGCCCCAGAGCCAACTCAAGCGCTAATTAGATGACATCGAACGCCACCTGAATGTGTAGGTGGAGTGGCTGGAGGATTCCTTTTCTCACACACACACAACAGACAGGGGGCAGGCAGGCAGGGCAGGGCAGGGCAGGGCAGCCGAAACGGAAATAGAGAAAAACAACCCTTCGATATGAAGTTGCCCTGCGTTGCCCATTTAATGGTTGAGCGCCTCTCGTTCAGGGTCCATGGATACCGGGAGTACCGGGAGTACTGGGAGTACTGGGAGTCCCCGGGAGTCATGGACAATGATGCACTGCAGGGTGGACACTGCCGTGTCGGCGTCTTTAAAAATGCACATAATTAAAATTTATGAAGACATCGCCCCATGTGCCATGTGGCATGTGCCAAGTGCCATGGGTTCGGGTCAGGGGCCATGGGACAATCAAATTAAATACCTGTAAAAGGAGAGCAGCAGGAGGGACCCCAGCCGAGGGGTCACCAGAGGTGGCCTGAACACCGAACTGGAATGAAATTGTAATGGCAATTCGGACAGAAAGGACAACACACAAAAAAAATAAAGGAAACGAAAGCAAAGCAAAGGAAAGGAAAGAAAGCAGACAAAACAGACAGAGAAGAGCAGATGATTAACAACGTTGCAGCGAGGGGAATGGGTATAGAAAAAAAAAAAAAACAAAAAGGAAAAACTAAATTACCAGAGGGCCACCATGGGGCAAACAGATCCAGTGAAGCTTTAAAGTGCCAAATCTGTGACTGAGCAGAGTGTTTGTGTGGGTTCAATTAATCTGTAAATAGAGTGTGGGCATCTATAATCATTTTAGTTCTGATTTAAGTGCACTGCATCAATTAATCACGCTGGGTTTTAGTCTTTAATAAATAGCTACCGAATGCCAGGCCATGGGAAATATATTAAACATAGCTGCTACAAATATTTACGATATAAGTAGATGTGAGTTCTTGATTCATTTATTTATTTTATTGGTCTTTACCCTAGTGCTGCTAGATTTAATTATATTTAAGACAGAATTATTTTAATCATATATTTCACAAACATTAATTTTTAATACTAAACACGTTTTAATCGTACTTCATATGTTTTAATTTATTCTTTAAATTTAAATTGGAATATTTTCGATTTTTTATATTTTTATTTATTTTATATTTCATTTTATTTATTTTATTTATTTATTTTGCATTATTTATTTGTAATTGCTTGTATTTATTTATTAATTGCAGAGGCATCCATGAAGCAAAAGCTGACAGCCCCAAGCAAACATTCGAATCGGCGCACAAAAGTGCCTGCCATTTCCATAGTGCAGGCACAGGACTGGCTGCCCAGCGAGTGCCCCTTGCCCCCCACAAGGTCAAAGTAATTACAAGCAAACAAAGTTTGAGGCATGCTACAGGGGGCTACAGGGGGCGAGTAGGAAAAGTGTGACCCGCAACAGACAGAGAACAGAAAAGATAGAAGATGCCCATTGCCGCGGAAACCCTATTAAGATGTGCGCGCCGCGCCGTCCATTAAATGGAAGTGTATTAAGTGGCACAAAAAAGCAGAAAGGCGGCCACAGGGCACAAGTTTCAGCGGCATCTTTCCTTCCTTCCTTGTCACTCTCCTCCCATCTCGTTCTGGCACTGCAACATCTGATGACAGGCACCGATCAGTGGAGTGATCACGGATCAGTGATCAAACTTCGGCTGTTCCTGCTGCTGCTGCTGGTGCTGCTCTCCAGCGCTCAGGCGTGGCAACAGCACTTAGGAAATTGTCTGCGTGTGCTGGGACTTTCTTAGAGGCTTCGGTTCATGCATTTCCTCAAACAGCAGCAGATATGCTTCCGGATCATCTGCCACGGACTTAGCCACAATTAATCTCTTCAGCTATTCCAAGCAACTCCCTTAGGGGTCCGCTCGCTGGCTGTGGCTGTGTAGCCTGCGCCGATTTTCTGCCCATAGAGCCATAAAGAGGTGAATCAGCTGCTTGGTGCTGGCTCTCATTAGTTGCTCCAGCGGCAGGTCCCAGCGACTGAGAGCCCGCTGCAGAATGTCATAGTTCCACGGCCACATGGCAGGCGGACCCACATCCTGCCTATGCAGAACTCCACATTAAAGGCGTCGCGCTAAATGCAGTCCAGGAGTCTGCACCAGGCGCAGTCCAGGTTGATCCATTTAAGTATGAGCTTTGGATTCGTGGAATGTGCATGAGTGCCTGTGGCAATAAATACAGGATAGAGGTGTCCTTTGAGCGCATTCTGTTTGGGTTGTTAATTTGATTTTAATGATTTATTTGTGTGTTTGATATTCAAGTCAAGTGTGGGGCTGGCTTTGGTTTCTGACAGAGAAAAAAACTCAGTTGGGGAGAAGAGAGAGAAAAGAGCGAATCCAATGCCCAAAAGGCTGCAGTTTAATATAGCGAAGGATCAGGACCAGTTTGCATTCAATAGGGAAAGCTTCCCTTAATTTGAGTTCCCTCTTCGAGCCCATTGCCTCCATTCAGAAGGGGCACAACCCATCCATGTCATGCCGCTTGCTGCTTGCTGCTGCCATAAATAACTGGAGCTTAAAGCATTATGAACCGCATCTGCATTGGGTTGGGTTTGGGCGGCGGGGGGTGTTGGACAACTCCTGCTGAGTCCCCCCGTACTGGCCTGCCCCCTTGCTCGCACCACTTTTAAGCCTGGGAAAATCATTTAAATTTTTGTTCTCATTTCTTCTCCGACTTTTTTTCACGCGCGCGCTTTTCGTCAAAAAATAAAGTTGTGGGGGGGGGGTGGGCTTGCATGCATTTATGCTTGCGAGTGAGTTTTGCAGTGCGGAAAAATGTTCGCTGCAGTTGTGTGGCACGAGGCAGCAGGCAGGCAGCAGGAGGCAGAAGTTGAGCCGTTCTCGGGGGGCTGGGCCTGGAGTTGGTGGGCGAATAAAAAAGAGAGAAAATGGCAAACAATGAAATGCATTGAAAATTGAAAATCAATGAACTGTTATAATAACTTGCCGCAGAGTCAGAAGCGAGCATCCAGCAGCCAGCAGCCACATATCTATCTGCCGCACACACACACGCACATGCTAAATGCCTCAATGTGTGCGCGAGTGCGGCTGCGAAGGCATTCGAATGCAAAGGCAAACTTCAACTGCAAAAAAAATGCTGCTGCTCCACTGCAAGAAACAGGAGCTGCAGTCAGTCGTCATGCACGAGCTTCGATCTCTCTCTCTCTCTCCCACACAGCAACAACAATGGGACACGACACACTCTCACGGTTTCTTACATTTCAATGCTCTCTGCTTTGCCGATGTTCAGCTGATAAACACCCTCGCTCTCGGCTTAACTTCGCTCTGGGCTTGATTTCGCTCTTGGGTTGCCTTCGCTCTTGAGTTGCTTTCGCTCTTGAGTTGCTTTCGCTCTCGCCTGAACGGCTGGCTACCTGCGACGTTGTAACTGTACCTTCATTTACTGCTTCAGTTTCTGGATTTAATTTTGTGTATTTATCCTAACTACTATTAAACAGTTTTAGAATCTTTGATACAAATTTATGTATTTATTTCAGCAACGGAAGGAACATTGTAGTCGTTGGGAAGGACGACTGCGTTGGTGGATTATGTGCCAGCCCCTGCGTGTCTCTCCTGCGACAAGATCTTCGAAATATGCCCAGAAATATTCGACACTTGACGCAGTGAACTTTGTGATAAGCCCGTAAAGGATTTATTTGGATCGGCTTTGCCACTAAAAAATACGTACGTAATGTACGCATTGCCCAAAACTCATATATGTAATTGCCTAAAACTAAACGATTTTGTTTATTTCTTGGGATTCTCTATGTTTTTGTGTGATCGTAAGTATTGAAATTCCAGCCCAGCCAAGACGTTCCTCTTTATTATTCCCCATAAATGAAACATTGCGCAACCTCATTCCTTCCTTCTGTTCTGCTTTCTAAATGTTTCACATACCCCCCATAATTGCCACACCATTTCGCCAGGGCCCTTTAATATTGATCTTAAGCCAGGTGTTCAAAGAGCCAAACAATAGATGAGCTGTCTGTCTAAAGGTTTGAGCCGATTCTGCCATTTGTTGGCAATTCCCCCCATTTCTCTCTCTGTAGAATAACCATTCCCTTGCATTTATCCGCATGCAGCTCGTCCTCTGGAGCACGAGCAACTCGTGCGTGCGTGTGGTTCTCTCTCTTCATTAAACATATGTAACGCGTTGGGTTAACAATCGTTGCAAGATGGCAGAGGGCGGCCAGAGAGACAGCAGTGACCGACCAGGGACCAGGGACCGGGGACCACGCGTCAACTTGGAGTCGGATGCAGCGATTAAAAATTAAATGCCGTCGTATTAACAAACAGCCATTTCTCACTACAGTCGGGTGTGTTATTTTTTTTCTCCTCTTTGGTAAGCTGAAAAAATAAAAGGAAAATGGCAATGGGGAAAAATGGAACAGAAGAACAGAGCAAAAAAAAAAAAAAGAAAAGAAAAGAGAGGAAAAAGCTGAGCAGCCACACGGACAATGGCTGATGGAGTGGCTTGTGGGTGGAAGGAAGGATGGCAGGATGGAAGGGTGGCAGGGTGGCAGGGTACATTGGACAGAGTGGGAAATCCTTTGGTGCATGTAAAATGCATGAATCGCATGGGCGCCACGTGTGAAATTTATGCACATATGTTGACAGCACTTAAAGAGCAGAGAGTGGCTGCCAAAGATCTAGCCGAAGCTCAAAACAACACAGAAAAGAATGCTGCTAATGGCCTTAAGAGTGGATCTTGGACCTTCACTTCAATCTACAGCTTCGACTGGGTAGCTGGGTGGGGGGTATCTTTGCGAATCAATTAGCATTGGCCAGAAATGGCAAATCATTCAATCACCCCTGACCCAAAGGGCCAGGCAGCACAGCATTGGCCCATTGGCCCAGCATGACTGGGCCACAAAAGCCAAATAATAATGAATAATTAACGCATAGACAGCGAAGGACGTACATATGTACATGCCCGTACTCGTACTCGTAGTTGGGAGGGTCTATGTGGGTCAATAGAAAATCCCCCGCACACTCGCCATTAGCTACATCAATTTTCCTGCATTTTTCTCGCACTGCCTTAACAAGCATTTCATTAGCCTCAATTCTGATGGCTCTCCCCCCAAGCAGCAACTTTGATTGTTTGGACAGCCATTACACAGGGTCTGGGTGTGGGTCTGGGTGTAGGTGCCGGTCTGGCTCTTTTTCCTCACTTCATTTTGACATACTTTGGCCATCAATTTGTGCTTTAACTTGCAATTTGAGTGGACAGTTTATCGGACGTGGATTCGAGGACTCGCTCTGCTGCGAGGTCTGAGGAGGCAACTCCTCGACGGCTGTAACTAGGTCTCTCCATTTGGTTCAATTAGCAGGGGGCTGCCTGTCGACTAATTGGCAACGCCACATTGGCTGCTACGGTGACTTTTGGGATGCCCTTTAATGGATATATGGATATACAAACTTGATATACTAAAGGATCATTGAAAAGATATTCCTGAAACTAAATTAAAGCTTTATTATGTTCACCCTCAAGCGACTGGCCAATGGCCAATCGCTTTCCATCAATCCCGAGCGAATTGGGCTGTGAATCAGGGCAATAACTAGCTGTGTATATTCACCCCATCCAGCTCTACACTGCAAGGACAGCAGGGACTTCCTGTGTCCGTGCGGATTCTTTGCATTCTGCTTTGCATTTCCTGTGGCAGTGTCTGCGGTCAAATGGACACGGGGGGAGGCTCTCCATCTTTCGCTTCGTGTCCTGCATACAAATGTGTGTGTGTGTCTCTCGGCCACATTTTGTTGCCCCTGTTCGCCTGCCGCCTGCCACCTGCACCTGGAGTCGTTTCCTTGTTCTGGCAAATAAAATGCAAACAATGCTTGTTTCATTTGCGTAATAAAATATTTATACAGGTATTTAGTTGGTCGCGACAAAAAAACGAGCAGAAAGAATGAAACATGGAAAGGAGACCGGAACCAGCGGAGATGTGGCAGCAGCAGCCGTAGATGGGGGCAGGATGGGAACCAGAGATCTGGCAGAAACAAACAGCCAGAAACAGGAGATGTGGCAGAAGTGGATGGGGCTGGTTGGGTGGGCCCTGTTTGCTCAAATTTAAGCCGTCTATCTTTAAACTACATATGCGAGCCCCAGCCTAAATCAGGGAACTTTTGAAGATCCTTTAGCGCAGAGATTTTCCGAAGACTCCACTTGCAGCGGAGTGAATATTTATGTGAAATTCGACGGTGAAATTGAGGGGATTGGGAAGGCGTATCCCAAGTGGAGCAAGGGTGAAAGAGAAGCAGCTGAAGTCGGAGGAGGAAAAGCAAAAGGGGAACTTGACTTCTCCTCCGACTTAATTTCCTTCTCCTCCGCCGACTCTTTCTCCGCCTTCGTTTCCCTGCTCCGACTCATTATCTTATATATACATATGTACATATTTTAAATATTTAATTTAAATATTAAATATTTAATTTAATGTCCAAATGCCTTAAGTGTAAGTTTTATATTTTCTCCTCTAAAAATCAAATGAGTCTAGAACCAGAGAGAAGGAGAGAGAGATAGAGAGAGAGAGCGAGCGGGAAACAAAAAACGTCTAGACATCATTTCTCAGTGGGGTCGGACTCCTCCTTAGAGTCCTCTCCTCTCCCTGGACAAACAGGATAAATTAGCGCATATTTTTGCAGCGATTTGCCATTGCTCATAAGGGACAGGACAGAGACTCTTGAGCGAAAGACAGAGAAATTGCACTCATTTATCATGTGGTGGGATGGGTGGTCTATGGGCTTAGCCGCCAACCCCGCCCACAGTGCCGCCCCGAAAAGGGCGCTGCAAGGTACGCTGTTGCTGCCGATCTCTGGTTTGGGTTCTGATTCGCAAATCGATAAGAAATTCAACTGAAACATTGGGTTTTTTAGAGCCGTAAAGTTCTGGATTTGGATTCGGATTTCTGGTACGCTAATCCTTTAGTCACAGTCGAAAAATAAGTTGGTTTATCAGCATAAGGTGAGGTGGTCCCAGTGTTGAGCAGCGCTGTATTTATGTGTGCATACCCAGTGTACCAAAACTTCGTAAACTCAAGCGGCTAAAACCATCGAATTCAGATCCGAAAACTATACGAAAATGAATCACTAGTCGCTCAGTTTGTGGTAGTGAAAGTTTCGGTTTCGGTAGCTCGCAGAAGTTATCGTTTGAGGACCTTTTATGTTATATTTTATGATACGATTTTAATATCATTAACGAGCCGAAAGTAAAATTAAAAGTAGCCCACACATATTAAAAGTAAATTTTAAAAAAATATTTAACTGGCTCGTATTTTCTTTTGTTCGCATATTTATTATTTATGTAGGGACGAGTTATTCACATTGGCAGTAATCGTATGTATGTGTATGCATATGTATGTACATTCGGATTGCCTTCTCTACCATTCTTCTGCCGCCTCACCATTCCTCTCCCTCTATCACACTCTATCACTCATTGTGCAGACGAAGTAAAGGAAGGTTTTTGAGCTTGCACTGCTTGAAACTTGCGAGAGTGAGACAGAGAGAGGTACCTGCGCGCCTCGTGAGCACACATTTGAGTGGGAACAGTTCTAAAAATAGAATGCGGCTATTCACATACATAGAGCTTTAATGTGAGTGTGTGTGTGTGTGCACAGCCACCGGATTCTGCGCCAAACAATATTTGGTTTGATAATAATAATAATATATTTATGTGCCACATAAATACCAAATTAATAATTGATTTTGCCTAATTAAATGTAAGCTTAGCTTGCATACTGGCAGAACCGATATATCGGTGCCATATCGACAACTAAATATATCGGCAACTAAATTGCAAATTTTGTTTATCAAACATTTTCGGGTGCACATAAGCTGCAGGTAATAATAATAATAAATGCAGCTAGTAAAAAACAAAACGAAAAAAAAAAACCAAGCCTATCGAAAGTTCACTCAAACCCGTCACTCAATACTCAAGTGTGCCAATTCCGTTACTCCAAAGCAACTCTGCGCTGCAGCCCTGTGCCGAAAACAACAAAAGTTTCACTTTTTTTTTGCGGGTTGTTGTTCTCGCGTTGCTCTGGTAAAGTGTAAGGGCAAAAAACACCAATTTAAATCGCTCTGCTGATCCTGGTGTATTTGTTTATTGATTACCTTCTGTATCTAGGCGATTGATCGGATGTCAGTTCAATGGATCAGCAGGAAGACGCTGCAGTAATGTTGGACCAGAAGCTGCTCCGCTTGCCAATGGACAAAGTGGCCGGCCTCAAGCAAAAATTTAAAATACTTGTAACCAATGTATGTGTGTGTGTGTGTGTGTGTGAATTAATATGATTGGGTTTAATATTTATCCTTTAATCAGGTGTACAGCCCCCTTCAGTTCTGGTTCCAATTCATTGAGAGCAACAACAAATACAATCTGGAGGGGACTGCAAAGCCAGATGAGGTGAGTTTTGCCCGGTATACCATGTGCTTGACAGCACCTCAACAAGAGCGCGCTCTCTCTCTCTCTCTCCATCCACAGCCACTTTTACAGCACAGACGCGGCGCACCGCCAGCCAGTTTTACCGCTGTTCCTACTGCCCGGATACATTTGTGCCGCCACCTCCAAGTGGGGCGGCTGGCGGCGTGTGCGTATTGTGGCCGAGCCGCCGGACAATGCAACGCACGTTTCGGTCTTCTACATAGACTACGGCCGCCTGGAGAAGATCGCCTGCAACGATCTGCGCTTCCTGCCAAAGGGGTTCACCGATATGCCGGCCATGGCCGTCCGTGGCGCCCTTGCGCGTGTCCATCCGCCGGAATATATGTGGCCGTGCGAAGCAACGGCGATGTTCCGTCAGCAAGTGATGTTTGAGGGGTCGTATGCCGAAATCGTTGGCCAGGATCTGCACGAGGCCATTTACTTTGTGGAGATCTACGAAACCAAGAAGCCCGGAGCTCTGTCCGTGAACAGTTTAATGATCCAGACCAAGCTGGCGACTGATGGCACACAGTTTGATGAGCGCATCGAAAATCTGTGTGCCCGCCGCCTTCGCTACGTGCAAGAGCGCCTACCCTCGTGAGTATTGTCTTTGTGACATGGCTCTCAGAATTTTCCCATCCCCACTCTCTCGCTCTCTCTCCCACTCTCTTGTAGCTTTGGAATGCTGGAGACTGGTGTGTTTCCCATGGATGCGGATCGGGAGTTTGAGGAATACTTCAAGGGGATCGTCTGCACACCATCGTTCACGATGGAGTTTATGGTGCCCGCGACCACGAACCCCTTTCTACAGGACCTGAAAAGGGCGCTCTTTAACTGGATAGTTGGCTTCAAGAAGAAGCAGATTAATCAGAGCCGATTGGAGCAAAAGGAGCTGGAGCAGGCCATAAAGGCAAGGGCTATAGAGGGGGCCAACGAGCAGGAGGAGCTGCAGATGGGCAAGGTGCAGGGGGAACTGCAGAAGGCCAAGCAGCAGGAGGAACCAGAGAAGGCCAAGGAGCAGGAGGAACCAGAGAAGGCCAAGGAGCAGGAAGCGCAGCAGAAGGCCAAGGAGCAGGAGGCGCAGCAGAAGGCCAAGCAGCAGGAGGCGCTGCAGAAGGCCAAGCAGCGCGAGGAGATGTACAAGGCCAAGGAGCATATGGAGCTGGATAAGGAGAAAAAGATACTATTGGATATGGCCTTCGCACAATTACACAGTAAAAGAACCTTCTTGGATGCGATTCGTGCCACTAAGCCAGACAATGATAATTAGCTACGAAATATATATGAATATATATTCATTCAGCATGAACAAAACAGTGTCGATGTATTCTGTATCAGAACTCCAGTTGGTATCCGGAGACACTTTTCATCTCCAGCTGCACTTTGCTTGCTTTGCTCCCGTTTGCCCCTTGTAGTTGGAGATGTTATCTATATGTTTTAGAATGAGTACGTACCATCGATACCCTGGCAATTTCTGGGCACCAGACCACTTCAGTTCCAGGCGCTGTGCAACACCATCTTGAGCTGTCTGCGTGCCGCATTGATTGTGGTGCAGCCAGCCCGTCTTCTGCCCATATTGCTCACGTTGCAGCGACTAGTTCGACTTCGACTTCTACGTGGCTTATCGCCCAGACGCTAATTAATCTGCAGCGCCAGCTCCATTGTTGTGGCTGCTGCTGCTGCATCTTCGTGACCTCCTGGTTAGCCCCCCGCCACACACTCTCTCTCTCTCTCGCTCTTCTCCTGCTATTTGTACACGTTTTTTTTTGCCATTCCTGCTCATCCCCCCAGCCGAGTGAATCTTTGCATAATTTTCTGTTTACCAAAGTCGACATTCCATGGCGGTTATTGGGATGCGAACCCCGAAGAAAAGATTGGGTTTGGCTGCCTGTTGCATGTGGCCGGGGCATACAGCTCACAGCTCCGGCTTGCTGCCAGTGCGGAAAAAGTTAAGTATTTTGCGGCATCGCGTATGACATGCCCCAAAATGGTTAGCCGACCGATCGACCCACCCGACCCGACCGTCTGTGGTCTGTGGCCATAACATAATCCTAAGTAGCCGTGGCACACAAAAAGCCCATTTTAATGTGCGGTCAACAGTCGCGGGGGGGCGCAATGTCTAAATTGGAAATGTCAACGCTGTCAGCGGCGGCAAACGACACTGCACCGACGGCGACGAACAATGACAGCAGCGACAATGGATGCTACTGCTGCTGCTGCTGCCACTGCTGTTGACGACAATTAGAGTTATACACAAATAATACATAATAATAATTACGCAAAAGCTTTCAAACACGGCCTGGCTCTGCCGCTGCCCCTGCCCCTGCCCCCGGGGATCAGGCCATGAACATGAGTAGGCTTAAATGCCACCTCAAGTGTCGCCAAAGGGCACAGACCTTGACCCACTCTGACGAGACGAGACGAGCAACGAGACTAGTAACGAGACTAGTAACGAGACGAGTAACGAGACGAGCAACGAGACGAGTAACGAGAGTTCTTCCCAAATGATTCGACATTTCGCATCCCGCTGATTATGATGGTACGAGCCGAAGCCCAATAAAGGAATTTAAATTTCCAGCAAGAGAAATTCTTTCTGCAATGGAAACCTTAAAACCAAATTTAAACTCGTCTTAAATGCTGCTCCAAAAGCATTTGGCATAAGGATACTCTGGGGGGGGGGTACACTGTGCTGTGCTGTGCTCTGCTCCACATATATCAGCCATTCCATCTCCGTGGCAGTGGCAGTGGCATCCTCCGAAGTTTCAGCTTAAAGACAATAAGTTTGGGGGAGGGGGAATGGGATGGGTTGGGATGTGTGCCAGTGCCAGTACCCAGGGAGCTGCTCCGTGTGAAAGCTAACCCCGAAAAATTGTCAACGCGAATTACTGGCACATTTTCGTAAGCGATGGGCCATGGCATCATGGGATGGGGTGGGGCGGGGGCATTTGATAGTAATTGCAAGCAGCATGCACAATTGCAGCGAGGAGCGAGTCGAGAACGAGTCGCGTAATAAATCCATAATCCGAGGCGACAATTTGAATCATGGCGCTGTAAATGCGTTGCATTTGTGGGGGAGGGCAGCGTGGCAGGACTCCAGCAGTGGCAGTGGCAGGGTTCAGTGTCAGTGTGGCAGCGTGGCAGTGGCAGGGTCGCAGCTGCAGGCATTCAAGCGGCAACGACAAGACAAGACAGTTGCAGTCTCTGGCTCGTGGAGCTTCTCTGCTCCTCTCTGCTCCTCTCTTCCCTCTCTTCTCTCTTTCTCTCCCTCTCTCTGTCTCTATTTTTCGTTGTTTTTTTTTTATGCCCTTTTGTTTTATTGCATTTCACTTTGTCTGTCTCGGGCTCTGACGCCAAACCCATTTCATTCGCATCCTCATAGCCCCGGCCGCCCCTCGGATTGTAGCATGTGAAAATTGCATTTTATGCTGCTTCGCCTTCAATCCCTAAGAATCCCCCCCGCACCCCTCTCTCTCACGCTTTGTGTGTCTCTCCTTCTGTTTGTCTTTTACTCAGCAGTTAAAATAATCATAATAAAACAAGTGCGAAATCCAAGCGAGAGATTCCAACTAGCAGATACCCGGCACAGCCATCACCCCCACCCTTAGAATGTCACATGAAACTTTTACATATCCGGCAATAATAGTGGGATACTTGGTGGATACTGCTGAGCGCTGCCAGGGGGGCTCCCTGGGCTTGCTGCGGCATTTGCTTGGCTCTGTCTTCATCCCAGTGCAAATGTGTGCCTGCCTAGTGGTGATCGGTAGCCGAGTATACCCAGCTTGTACGCCCACCGCTTGCCGAGGGTAACAAAAATACAAAATCCAGGCGCACAAATGCGCCTCCTTGGCGGTGCCCAAGTGCCCAAGAAGGAATGTCAACATTTGCCAGCCAAGTGCACTTGGGCCCAAAAGAGGGTCAGAAAGTGGTAGGAGGAGCAGCGGCAGCCACCAGACTATCCAGGGACTGAGACCAAGACTGACTCTGTGCCTTGGCTGTCGGCTGTCGGCTTAGTCGCAGTTATCTTGATCACAGCTAAACAATCGATTCAATTTGCCCTTAATGAAGTCCTGGACGTGGCCCAGCCCTCAGCCTTAGCGCTCAGCCCTCAGCCTTTGGCCCTCAGCGTTTTGTCCGATTTATTGGCAGCAGATTGGATGGCAGCCAAACAAACAAAAAACCAAACACACACACACACACACACACACAAAAAAACGCTAGAGAAGACCCAATCCGTGCCGTAAGGTTAAATCCATACAAAATTTGCTTTTGATTTGCATTTCTGCGATGACGCACACATTTAATTAATGCAGCCAAGCAGCGCCAGGAATTAGTTGCAGCTTGCAAACAATTTTGGCAAACATTTTCCGGTTCATGTTCGGCACAAAATGTTGGTTGTCGTCCTCGTTGTCCTCGAACCACCGATTGACATATCGTGCGAATGGCCATTGAACTCTGAACCGAAAATGGAGACCAGAAATGGCCCATGGACTGGGGGCAAGTGGGGCGGTGGCGGTGGCGGGGGCAGCTGGGCCAAAGGTAATCACACCAGGCCACACAACGCATGACTGACAGCCACATGACATGACTTATTCAAGGCTCCAATCCGCTCCGCTTCGCTCCGTTCCGCCCCGACATCGACATGAACATCGACATCGACATGGACATGGACATGGACATCGGAGCAATGTTGCTGTTCTGGCATTAACCAGCTGTGTGTTTTGGGCAGGGCCGTATAATTAGCTTGATTCCAGCTTAGAGGCGAAGTGCAGACCGGAGGAGAGCCTTGCCTCGTTCAGTGTATGTGTGTGGCCAGTGTCTGGTATTTCAATATGCCAAACATGCTGGCAGACAGCTCCAGTGTCCAGTGTCCACTGTCTTTATGGCATTTAATTTGAGACAAGTGTCAGACCGGAGATGGCCCATAATCTGCCGTGTATGAATCCTTTTTCCCCAGCAGCAGCAGCTTTAAGTGCCAAATGGCGTCAGTTAAAGCTCTTCGAGGGCATAATATTATCCATTATCCAGCAGCACAGCCCACAGTCGTTTCTCCTGCCCCGCAAGCCGCAAGCCGCAGCCCGGACTGACTATTTTGCATAAGCAAATACAAGTAAATAAATTGAAATTCGTCAGCGCTCTGCCCCTCTGCAGCTTTTTCAGCTCTTTCAGCTCTTCAACACGCATGTAAATCGCCGTCTTACAACACACAAAATGCCACCTGTGAGGAACGTGTGGGGCTGTGTGGGGCTGGGTGGGGCTGTGTGGCATGTGGGGTGTGCTCTTTTTGGGGGGTAGTTTTCGAAAGCTTTAAAGTAAATTTGCCTTTCTATCTTATACTTTTTGGCTGTGGGCATAGCAGACACCGTACAACTTCCGCTGGATCCTTCTGCGTGTGGAGGCTGTTTTTTGGCTTATGCTCAGAGTAGGTATCCCCCCCCCCCCACACACACCACTCCCTGCCACTCTCTTTTTGCATATTTACAGATTTTTGTGTTGTTGTTGTTGTTGCTGTTCGTTTCGCTTTATTGGCAGAGAGAACCGTGCGCCAAATCGATTGCTGCCTCTCAAGATCTGTGTGTGTGTGTGCCCTCTAATGAGTGTGGCCCCTCCACCCACCCACGACCATACCAACTAGTCGCAGCCATAAAAATGGTTAAAGTGTTTAATCAACCCTGGGCCCCTGGGCCAGGCCAACTCGCTGGCTGTCCTGTGGTCCTGTGGTGTGGTGTGGTACATCGCTCAGTGAAATGGAATTGACTGCCATAAATCAGAGCCCGAATATGTCGAGCTTCTACTTAGCTGCTGGCTAAGGGAAGGGGAGGGGGGGCTCTCTCGTACATATTTATGGCCTGGACCAGCTGCGGTCAGAGCCTTGACCTTTTTTTTTTTTTGTTCGTGATGGGACCACCCAGGAGGACCACGCTACACAGCCGGGCAGCACTCAGTGTGCGGTTAAGGAGGATGATGGGGTCTGAACATTAAGCACATAAAAACCAATCAAATGGAAGAAAGAAAAGCGTTGCTGTGGAGACCCCACCTCACCTGCCCACGGCCCCCAGGCTCAGACTCTGACTCTGATTCTCTGGCTCGGCAGTCACCCAAAAATAGTCACAATAAAATGCCAACTGCCAATAAACGTCAATAAATCAAACAATTGAGCGCGCGGCCAAGTTTTCTGACGGCGTGCGCCAAATAAGTCCCAATGTCCAGTGTGACCCCCCCCCCCCCCTGCCACCAGCCCCTTGCCTTAATAGGCGAACAAAAGCAAGTCCCCGCAGTGGATTGGAGCGAAGTGGAGCCGTGTAGCATTCATTGAAGCAAACAAAGAGAATCAAGAACATGGACATGGACTTCGCGACATGAACATCGGTGGTAGGGAGAGGGGCAGGCAGCGGATAGGCAGCAGCAATTGGAGTCTGGGGAGACATACAATGTTGCATGTTGCATGTTGCTGCTGCTGCTGCTGCTCAGATTGGAGTTGGATAATCGGGGAATGAAGCGACAACCATCCATGATCGGGCAGGGTAATGCCTCGGACTCATTTCTACAAGTCACCGTTTCCAGTAGGTCACGTGAAACAGTGTCAGAAATATGTACATAGAAATTCTAGTTGGATATTAACAGAGAGCTACTCTACACTCGCATCAGAAGTAACAGTCAGCTGCTCTGGAACTAATCCAGATCCTGCTGTAGCGCTCCGAACCCAGGGCAGGCGCTGATTCTACGCGGCAACTGACACCGCCAACAGTTTCAACGCTGCTGGAAATTCTGGAGAGCAATGGCCAGGGGCTTACATTCAAATATTCGAGGCGTGCAGCAGAAGGCGCAGGCGGCTCGCACTGCACCACTGGGAACAAATTGCATACGGGTGCTGCAGGTCGCCGAAGAGGCGACAACCATGTGGCCTCCCTCATCAGGTTCGCCGCTCATGTAACGATCTGTGTGTGTCATTGCCTGTTGTTTTGTTGCTTTCAGACGGCGACTAGCAGAAAGAGAGTGATGTGATCTAGGAAGAGAACTGCTTTACACTGAACAGCAGTGCTCTCTGCTGCTGCTGTTGTTGCTGTTATTGTTGTTGTTGTTGTTGCTGCTGCTGCTGTTGTTGTGGCTGCAAATAAAGACGGCCATCTTTGGCTGGAAAAGTTCTTTAATTGATCTTTGCTTGGATTAGATAGTACGTAACAGGGATATAGCACATTTTTGGCTTTTTTTTTCAAAGATTTGTATTGTGTTCAGGGCAGCCAGCTGTAACAGAACAAGAGTACAAGTTAAGCCTGTTACCGCTCGCCTTTAACAGCCTGTTACGGTTCTCCGCTTACAGCGCACTGTTACAGCTGTCTAACAGTGCTCTACCACACACACGGCTCTCATATCGTTTGGCAGGTAATCTCCAGATGAATGGCTCTCTCCTACTCGTATTTTTGTGATGAACGCAAAATTTATTGATTACATTGCATAAAACATAAAACACAAATTATGTTTTACAAATCGCTACAGACACATAAATTTGAACAAATAATTTTCGGATTTTGATTTGGAATTGACACACATTTTCATATTCCATTGACGAAGGCCGAAAGTGAAGAGTTGTAGGGTAAAGTGCCGTTACTCTAAATTTTGTGGATGGTGGAATTTGGGGGGTGACTCTTTCACGAAACAATTAACAGATGGCTGACAAAACAAAAAGAGAGAGAGTGTGTGTGTGTGTGTGTGTGTGTGTGTGTGTGGGGAGGCTGCTGCTGCTCCCTGGTGATGGGTTGCTGGTTGTTGGTGGTGGGTGATGGGTGGGTGGGGGTGGTTTACTTTTTACAATGTATAAATGGACCTAAAAACAGAGCCCTGCTGCACCATGCTGTCGCTGTGCAGCTGATACTGCAGAGCGTAACCGGCCCCTGGGTGGCAGACCGTCCCGCAGCTGCCGGCCAATCTCGAGGATGCCCTCCTCGTTGCTCCCGTCGGCGGTCCACAGGGCGATCTTGTCCGCCTTCTGGCGTATGTTGACCACGGCGCCGCACAGGTCCGGGCTGTGCTCACAGAACTCGCCGATCAGCGACAGCAGCGAGTACTCCCAGTAGAAGTTCAGGTCGCCGGTGGCGCTCTTGGGGAAGCTGACGATCCAACGGCCACCCTTCACATTCGCCTCGTCCTCCCACATGGGCCGCACGCCGGCCTTGAACATGCAATAGTCGCTGCCGATCTTGATCTGCGATGGCGTCTTGATGTGATAGTACAGACTCCAGAAGTTCTCGACGGTCTTGAAGCTGGTTATCTGATGCAGCGTCTGCTCCCAGGTCTTGGCGCGATCCGGCTCCACATACCACATGGTCCATTCGTTGTTCAAGGGATGCTGCGGCACCGACTCCTCCGACTCATCACCCTCCTCCTCCTCCTCCTCCTCCGCCTCCTCACCCTCCTGCTGCTCCTGCTGCTCCTCTTCTGTCTCTTCTAAACCGTACTCACTGCCACTGTCCCGCCCATTCCCCTCCTGATCGCTGCACTCGGAATCTAGAGTTAGAGCTTCAATCTGGGAATGGATGGAGGCGGAATTGTTGCTGCGCTTCAGCACAAGAGCAGGAGCAGGCACAGGCACAGGCAAAGGGACCTTCATCTGCACCCAACGTCTTGGGCATGAGAGCGGTGTGGACTGGCTGCGAGGAACCCTTGACTTGGGGGCACTGCAGCTCCGGGCTCTGACTGCCACGGATGGCCCCGCGGCTATTTCGCCCCTTGGAATTCACACGCGAGTCTCGCGAGGAGGAAAAGCAGGAGGAGGAGGAAGAGCAGGGATCCATTGAGCGTCTACGCCTGCGAGGCCCCATTCTGCGATCAAGTTCCTGGACGGACGCGGCGGGGCCGAGTCAATTTCCAGGGCCACCGACGACGACTCCCGGACTGGGGAGACTGGACTCTTCTGTGGCTCGTCCTTGGCTGCTGGCCAAGGCTGAGCCATCGGGGAAGCCTCTCCGCTGGCTTTAGCTGCTGGCTGCTGACTCTGTGACTCTTCCTTGGTGGCCAGGGCCTTGTGGCAGGACTTGCGTGCCACCAAGTTCCAGGATGTGGCCACACCAGGGACAGTGGCTGTGATGGTGGCTGGGACACGGGCCACGGGCGCCGCTCGAGCATCCTCACTGCGAATCTTCTCTGGCTGTGTCGATGGGGCTGCAGTCTTGGCTGCGGCCATGGGTGGACGCTCCTGTTTTGGGGGCGCTGCCTCCGCGGCGGCAGGTGAAGTGTTCCAGGAGCCACCCGCCACCACGTTCCAGGGCGCACTCTGGGTCAAGTTCGGCGGCTGGGCTGTGACCTTTGTGCGATTCTTTTTGGCCGAAGTCTTCGGCAAAATCTCCTTGGGCGAGGACTTGCGCCCGCGGTTCCGCTTGCTCGTAAACTTCACATGGACATTCCAGTCGTCTTGGGGTGGCACGCGCGGCCGATCCACAGCATCGCGCTGCACAGGCAACTTGACCGTCTCGATGGAACGCTTCTTCAAAGCGATCGTTGGGATCAACTGGGGTCGAGTCATTGCAGGAGACTCTGATGCCACAGGGCTGCTGATGACCTCCTCGAGCGGTGAGTCTTCCATCTGTGTGGGCCATATGGCGGCTGGAGAACTGAGCTGGCCCTTGGTGCCAGCAGAGCATCCAGTTCGTGTTAGAACTGATGTGATGGCATCGGGCATCTTCTTCAGCAGCCCAGCAGCACTCTGCGAGGCGCACACAACGGACGAGCCGTCCCCTTCAGCGCCTTGAGAATTGCGAAAGTCGACAGCTGGCGGTAAGACTCTGCTGCAGCATTGGCCAAGTGGCTTTGTCTGCTGCATTCCACTGCGGAAGAAAGGCCAGATTTTTCCTCCTTATCGGCTCCTGGGATTTGCTCAAAACCGATGTGAGGGCGGCTTGTGGCAACTTCTTCAGTGGGAAAGAATTCTGCACGGCATTCTGCTGCTTGGGACCGCCGGCATCAGGCGTCTTCTGGTTCTGGTTGAAAGCAGCCAAAACGGACGATCCATTCCCATGGGTGCCTTGAGATTTGCTTAAAACGGACGCGAGGGCGGCAGCTGGATGCTGCTTCAGTGGCCCAGAGCTCTGTGGGGCATTGACAGCGGGATTGTAAGCTTTGTCAGTGGGTGAGGGTTCTGTGTGCCGCTCCTAACGAGTATGCCCTTCAATGGGGTGGTGCACCCAACTGTGTACTGCTGCTGCTGCTTTAGTCCGGCAGCGTGGGGCTCATCGCCACCGGATCCCATTGTTGTGTCCCTGTCCCTGTGTTTGTTGTCGTGTGTGGCAAATTTATAGAATTTTTGTTCATCTGTTTTGTTCTGTGTGAAATCGCCAGCGGATCCTTGCGCGAAATTCTCCTGGTTGGAGGCCTCATCCAACGATCGGATGGCGGCAGCTGCCTCTTTCTGTTGCCCTTGCCCCACAACGGTTGGGGGGGCCATATCTTGATTGTAGGATCGGTTCAGCATTGTTAGTTGCTGAGCGAGGGGCATATTGGGGCCATTCGAATACATTGCGCACGGCTAAGCTCTGCCAGGAGTAGAGGGATTTAGAAATTTTTTTATTTGTGCCCAAAGGTGGAGAGCGAAGAGCGAACCCGGGGGAAGGGTGTGGGGTGTGTGGGCTCAGGCACTCACCTTGAGTTAATCGCACTACTTCAATTACCGTTGATTACTGTTGTAGAATCAAATACAATTCGCTTTAGGAATTTCAATATATATTTCACACGCGTGACAGGTTTTCCCTTTCTTATTTTTTGTTGATCTAAACTAAATATAAAATTCGAGCATTGATACTGCTTCCGTTACTCTCGATGTTTCTACGTGAAGCTACACTTTTATACTGACTGAACTGGGCGAGAGCCGACACAGCCATACCGACATCAAAGTGCATGGATATAGTGATCCCCCCCAAACCCCCGCCCAAAAAAAACCGATTTCTATGTCATTTAAACAGAAATTCAGGGCATGATGGATGTATTTTTCAGAGAGCGTAAGATCGTTCAAAATGCATACTCGTTACTCGTTACTAGTAGCTCGTTAGTTTTTGCTCGTTGCTAGATTCCATCGGGTTGGAAGTTGAATATTAATTTTACATACTATGTATCAATAACGCCCCCTACTCGTTACTATACTTTACTCGCTAATCGCTTTAGTACTCGCTACTCGCTTTAGTACTCGCTACTAATGAGACAATCCCACATCCTGCTCTGTGAATCGATGTGAGAGCCTCCCCCCTCACTGCCGCTCTCCCGCCTGGAACGGAACGTGAGTGAAATTTTTGGTCCAAGTTCGCCCTGTAGACGTAGGGAGACACCCACCGCACCGCACCGCACGAGCAAGTTCCACTCGAGCTGCAAGCTGACCAGGGCTCGACCCAAGAAACGTGTGCCAGAACTTGCCACAGCTACGAGAACAAATATTTACACACACACACACACAGAGAGAAACACTCGGACTCTCGAGTGGAGGCGACACCACACTCGCTCCCCGTACCAGTACCCCTTACCCTTAGCCATACCCAGCAGTTGATGGCAGGGCAGGGCAACACATCACGCATTTCTTATTAGCCTGCACTTGGGGGGTAGTACGAACGACTGGACCAAGTTGCGCTCGAAACTTATTACGGTTCGCATGAAACGGAACCGAATATCCGAGAGTATAGGAAGCAAGTAAATGCCTGCAAGCCGATGCTGAAGATACCCTCTCCAAGGGCAAGGGATAGTTCAATGTAAGGGGAGAGCTTCAGAGAAAGGTAACCAAGTAGCAGAGGCTCAACAGAGGATCAACAGAGGCTCAACAGACGCTCAACAGAGACGTAACAGTGGCTCGACCGCGGCCCAACAGAGGCTCAGCAGAGGCTTTGGCTTTATTCTGTGCTAAATATCTTTGAAGAAGTCCTGTGGAACAAACAGTCTGCCCTTTGGCCTTGTACCCCTGCCTGGGGGCAGTGCATGGAGAGTCCAAAACTTTAACTAATGGCAACATTTTTTTGTTTGTTCGTGTCGAATGCTATTGAGCCGGAACCGGAGCACCGCCAAAGCAAAAGAGCAAACTTTCATTTGGCTCTCGCGCTGTCATAAGTTTAAATGGGGTCCGGGTCCGGGTGCGGGTACGGGTCCGTCCGGATGGCTGGATGTTTCGGTGTTCAAATTGGAATCGCCGGAATGAATGAAAAATATCAAATTCAGTGCCAGAGCCATAGCCATAGCCAGAGCCGGAGCCTGGTTAGCAAAGCGTAGCAAATATTTGACCAGGTCTTTGTGGCATCGCTTGGCCCGCGCTCCTTTGACTTGGGTAAAATGTATGTCTCGGCCAGCGGATCCACACACACTTAACACTTAACTTGGCCATAAACAGCAGAGACACAGAAACAGAGAAAAGAGTGGGAGAGAGAGGGTGAGAGAGAGGGTCGAGAAGCTTGTAGCAGGACACGAGTATAACAAATGCTAAAACATTGCACAACGGACGGCACGTCACGGGACGGGGCGGCACGGGACGCACAGGAGCAGCTTGTGCCAGATTTGCCTTTTTAAAAAGCGCTCAGGGGGCAGTCCGCACAGCAACCCCAACCCCTCGGCACATTTACAAATGCGCTTTTAACTTAAATGACAGTCACGTGGGGGGGGACGAGCGAAACAAGACAGAAGACAGAAGACGGTAGACGGTAGATGGTAGAGGGTGGAGGGGTAAGCTGGGGGGCAGGGATTCAAAGCTGAAACAGAGTCTCTTCCACACAGCACTCCCCTTTGCCGTGTTGCCGTGCTTCTGGCATCTTGGCTGCCACTGAGAAAAACGCATTGCAATTTTTTACAGCCACCCACAGCCAGCAAAATCCCGGGAGCACCCCCACCCGCACCCCAGCCTCACCCCAGCCTCACCCCAGCCTCACCCCAGCCGTTGGGTGTACAGCCATTTGATGTAAATATTGTATTAGTCGGGGCCAAAGTGTTGAGTAAATTTATTGGCAGCCCATAAATCGGTCGCCTCTTTCGCCCACACCTCTCACTGGCTCTGTGGCTCTCTGGCTCTGTGGCTCTCTAGCTTCTGCTCTTCACTGGCTTGGCTTCTCTGTGGGTGCGGGAGATGCTGCCGGGACTGTGAATGAAAAATTAAGCACTTGAAAGGTAAATGTATGCCGAAAGGAGTTGCCATTTCTCAGGTGCGATTCTTTTGGCCTCTCTCTTCAGTGGCATTTCAATTGAAAGTTTCCACTTTTTTTGGGGTTTCACTTCCACTGACCAAAATCAGCAAACAAACAAACCAAACCAAACAAACAAATAAACAAACAAACAAAATGAAAGAAAATACAACAACAACAACAAAAAAAAAAAAAAAAAAAATAACAAACTGATGAAAATGCAAAAATGTTGTTACTGCCCAGAACCCTCCACCCCACTGCCCCACTGCCTGCCGTTTCGGCTGCCATGCCAATTTTAATTAACAAAAAACATGGCCAACTCCGTGTTGCCTCCGTGTACTCCGTCTCTCTGTGTGTGTGTGTGTGTGTGTGTGTGGCTGTGTGTGTGTGTCTGCTTCTGCTTCTGTTGTGTTCTGTTTTGTTTTGTTTAGTTTAGCTAGTTTTGTTTTGTTAGTTTGAACTTTGCTTCTTTTCAGTTGTTTTTTTGGTGGATGAGGCGCTGGAGGCGCGCTGCTGGGCCCATAGCCTGCCCCGATCCATTCAATTGATGTGCCTGGTGGGGGCGGTGAGGTAAAAGCTGCTGCATACTTTCGGGCTGGCACTAAAAAGTGCCCAATGCTCGATTAAAAATAACCAAAAATAATTGCCTGATGCCTGTGCTGCCCACCAAGGTTATCCTCCTTACAGGTCACTCATCAGTCGACTCCCTGCCGCCCGTTCCACTTGCTCCTGCACTCCATCTCTGGGGGGGGTGCACTGCCTGCCACTGTGAATGCATTTGGTGACAGTTCCCTCTGACGCGGCGCCATTGTAGCTCTGGCTGTCGTTTCCCCTTCCGTTTCCGCTTTTGAGTCCATTTTCGTACGCAGGCATCGCTTTTTGGCTTTTTTCCCTTTGGCGCGTTTCTTCTGCTTTTGCTTCTTCCTCCTTTTTTTTTGGGTTGTATTTTTTTTACATTTAGTATTTTTGCATTTTGCATTTCTGGCTTTCGCTTTTATCTCTCTGCTTTGTTTGCCGCTCAACTGCTGTTCAGCTATTCAAATATTTTTCTTAATCCAAGCAACGCTCTCCGACCGCTGCTCAAGCCCTTACCTCATTCAGTGCACCCCCCACCCACCCTGCGCTGGATTAGTGTTAAAAACATTTAATTAAAAAATTGCGCTACTCTTCTGCTCTGCTGCTGCTCGTTTGACACCATAAAGACGTGTGAGTGGGGGGGGAGTGTCACGAATATCGCTTTTCACTCCAAGTATTCCATGGAAATTCAATGCAAATGTGGCGAATATTTTGGATTTGCTGTACATAAGCGAAAGGGTTAAAATGGCATCCATTCGGCTAATGTAAAAGCACTGCAAATGTTGAACTTTTTTTGTTACCACAAATATTTTGCAATATTAAAGCACAAATGTAGCACCAATATAGATGGCTGCTTTCTACTCTTTGTAACGGTACTTAAAATTATTGAATTTAATTGGCAAAAAGTGCCCCTAAGCGAACGGACTTCAGTCGCAACGAGTGACTGTTCAGCTGCATTTAAAGTGCTTGGAAAATTGCACTGGAAACCCAAAAGAATTGTTCCTGTTCCTGAGTTACGCAAAGAACTTTAACGACTCGACTCCACTGTGGCAGGGTGCTTGGTCGTTCGGTGAACCTGGCACTGAACTTTCCTGAGCGCTTCGCATAAATTGAATGGCAACAACATTTTGGCTTGTTTGCTCATATCATTAATTTGCCATTTGGTCAAATAATAATGAATATTTCTACATCTTCTTTTTGGGCCAGTTTTTTGTTGTTGTTGTTTTGGTTTTGCTGTTTTTTTTACATATGTACATACATAGATATGTACATATGTACTCGTAGTACACGTATTTGTATCATATTTGCATTTGGCTTGCAGGAATCATTGGACCGAGCAATTTCCATGGCACGTATGTACATACATACATACATACATACTTATATAGGTACCTATGTATGTACACATTTATGTATATTTAGTTTTTGTTTTTGTAATGAAATGCAATTAATTAGAAGTGGATAATGTGTGCATTTGTGTGTGTGGCTGTGTGTGTGTGTCCCTGTACTTTTCTCTCTCTCTCTCTCGCTCTCTTTGTGTGTGCCTTTGCCTGCATGGTAATTAAATTAAATTAAATTCTATGTGCATTTTTAACGAGCTCTGGAATGTCACAAAAAGTAACGAGCAAGCGAGAACAACTCGAATATACCAAAAAAAAAAACACACAAAATCCATTCATCCGGAGCATTTGTCGAGCGAGCATTATGAAAGCGTATAAGCAGGGACTGACGGACAGACAGACGGATGGACGAATGGACGGCTGGATGGAGCATCAATTAAAATTGCTAAATCATGTCAAATATTTTAAGAGTTGTTAACAGCTTAACGTCGCTCGCACCCCCCCACACCCATTGTTTTTGTTGATGGACAGGACAGAATACAGAGAACAAAAGCAGCGGAAACACGGCAAACACGGTAAAAGTGTGTAATTGATACGAGGAGAGTGTGAGTGGACGTGGTGGGTGTGTGTGTTGGGGAGTGTGGGGGAATATTATGCTAATTGAGAGAGGGCCGAGGCCATCCGCACCTAACGCAGCAGCAGCCCCCATCTGATGCAGCAGCCAGCCAGGACTCGCGCAACATGTTCGCTCTCATACAGCAGCGACGCAACCACAATACCGGGCTGGACTGGACTGGCCTACACCACTGTTAGCAGTAGCTGTAACAGTGGCTTAACAGTCCCTTGCAGTAGCAACTGACTTAACAGTTCCTTGCAGTAGCAAACTGACTTAACAGTTCCATTGCAGTAGCAGCTCTCTGGCTGGAAATGGAATTTTGGCTGTTTGCCGTTATTTCTGTTTGCTGAATTTCGAGCTACTTTCGGGTGGAACAGGTGTCAGAAAGCAGAGAGCGAAATAGAGCACAAATAGAAAAACCTAAAAAACCCAAAAAAAAAAAAACCCTAAAAACAATGCTTACAGTCACTCGAAATAGCAAACATGCGTACGTAGCTTAGTTCAATTGTTTCTCTGGTTTATGCTCCACTTTGGCGCCGATTGTTTGCCCAGCTTGTGCCCAACTTGCGCCAGCAGCTCCCCCCATACAACGGCGTCAGAGCTTATTTCATGGTTTATTAAATGCAACAGTAAAAAAATAAATACAAACAAAAACTACAAAAAAAAAATAAAATAAAATAAAAAATAGATGAGGAATAATTGTGGCCTGCCTGCGCTGAATCTCATTGTGGCCGGGTCTGGTCACCCACAGCCTCACGAAGCAGCGACTCATCCTCGAGGCGTCGCCGCTCGAGCGTCGCCGCCAATTGGCGCTCGTCGGGCAGGAAGCCGAGCCGGCGGTACCGCTGCTCGACCTGCGCCTGCAGCTGCGGCTGGTAGCGCCAGATGCTGGCATCGATCACGGGATCGATCAGCAGGGACTTGGTGTCCGGCTCGCGGTAGTGCTGCATCTGGGCGAACTCAATGGGCACCGACTTGGCGGCACAGCTGGCCGCCTCCGTGTGGTAGAAGGTGAAGTGATTGTGCAGCCCCACCGCAAAGCGGGTGTCGTGCAGGCACTTGGTGGCCGCACCGCGCCCGCAGTGCTCCCGCACCCGCTCCACATGCTGCAGCATGTAGAAGGAGCTCGACAGATTGCCGTACACCTTGGGCCGCTCCGGATAGCGCGGATAGTACACGTTCCGATAGCAGAAGCTCACCCACTCCTTGCAGCTGGCTGGCGTCATTCCGCCGTAGTCCGGTGCGGCACGCGATATCTCGATGAGCTGCGGCCAGGTGGTCCTGTTGCCCAGCGGCATGATCACCTCGTCGATGTCGAAGACGCCGATGTAGTCGTAGTTGTACATGTTGCGGTAGAAGCAGTCGTTGTAGGGTATCATCTCGTTGAGTATGCGATTGAAGCCGTCTGCCGCCATGGCGTAGTGATGGAAGTGCGGCTGGGCGTGCGGCTCACCGCGGCCCAGGGACATGGGCCGCAGCTCAACGAAGCCCGGACTCCTTGCCACATAGTCGCGCACCACGCGCGTCATATTGGGGTGCATCTGGGCGTCGTAGAAGACGACCTTGTGGGCGCCCAGGGCGCGCATCAGCTCCAGCCACTCGATGAGGCGCCAGGACTTGTCCTCGTACGGGAAGTCCATGGCCTTGACGCACACAGCAAAGCGGAGTGCGGGCGCCTCCGCCTCCGCCTCCTTTGGCTCCTCCTCCTCTCCGCTCGGAGTGGGTGTCGCTGCTGTTGATCCATTTCCGGACTGTGACTCCTCGTAGACGACGCGCAGCAGATTCCTGGCCCGATCGCAGGCATTCGCCACCAGCGACACCATCTGCGGCACCTGCCAGCGGTGCCGGCCCTCGGGCAGCCGGCAGCCCATCAGTGTGGGATAATAGCGGCGCGGCGCCTGGCCAAAGGGCCACATCACCTTGTGCTCGGTGACGGGCACCGTCAGCGGCTGGACACGGCCCTGCAGCCAGAACTGGCAGTGGGTCGCCGGGTACTGGAAGCTCGCGTCCATGTGCTGGTTGATCATCGCCAGCAGCCGGACGAGCGGCGCCTCCGGCACCGCCTCGCGGTCGTCGTAGTACGCCCCGTAGATGTAGTACGTGAGATTGCCGGCCTGCGCCCGCTGCCAGTAGGTGTTGTGGAAATCGATGTTCATCAGATCCGGCGCCAGGCCACAATCCAAGCGGCCTGCAGGTCGCTTTGTGCCATTTGCTGGTGGCTGTGCTGGTGGATTTGGTCGCTGCAGCAGCTCCTCCAGGGGGAACGAGGGCAACTCCTGGCGTATCCAACGCAAACGCTGCTCCATGCTGGGCACTGCAAAGGAGCGGATGGGGGGGGGATGACTTACTTGTAGACTCATAGCTATCCTTGTACTTACTCTCCCTTCTGTCCACCAGCAGCTGATCGAAGATGTCAACCCTGTGGCGTGCCTGTGCCTGTGCCCGTGACTGCAGTCTGGCGGCGCCCCCCTCATAGCTGCGCCAGTAGAGGATCACCAGGAAGATCAGCTTCAGCAAAACGATCACGAAAAGCACTCTAAAGAGACGCGTATAGCTCGAAGACATTGCGTTTCACCCAGCCAAGTATCACTGCCGAAACTGCCACAACCTCAGACCAAACTGTCGACGAGCGTGCAGGCAGCTTCAGCTTTAGCCCCATAGTTTGTCGTTGCAGTTGTTGATTGAGGTGTTTCTGCCATTATGTACACGACAAACAAACGACTTGCGATTCTCGAAGGTTGATCTTTATTGCGAGCAGCACATTAATGGTGGCTCGGAAGCCTTTCGTTAGTAACTCTCTGGCAGCCATAACCAGATCACGTTCGAATATGTGAGCCGCTGTATTTGTTCAACTTGCGGGAATAACAAAAACAGACAGAGTCGCAGACAGAGCCAGAAGAACTGAAATGGAGCCAGAAGCCAAAGGAACTGAAATGGGCTGCCAGAACTAAAGCAGTGACAGAGTTTAGAGCTAGAGCAAGCAGCCAAGCAGAACATGGCCTAAGTTCTTGGCATAACAAACAAGCGACAGAAACATTGCCATTTCCATTCCCCAATGCTGCATGCTACATGCCACAGTAGCTGCAGCTGTGCCCCCAAGGCTGAGACAGAGGCTGATGCTGAGTCAGAGGCTGTTGTCCTTGTCGCTGTGGCTGCTGCAAGGCAGCCCCACCCCACACAAGGCGCTGCAACAGACACACCAAAAGAAAAACCCAAATAACAAGCAACGCCAGGAGTGCTGGGTGCAGGGGTGGGGTGGGGTGGGGTGGGGTGGAGGCTGGTCCTAAGGTAAGGTCCTGAGTGCACACGAAAACGCACCTGAGCGCAAATGAATGATGATGATGTTGCCGCAGCCGCAGCCGCAGCCGTAGCCACATAGCCATAGTGCCACGTTGTGTCGCCGGCGCTGGTGTCTGCAACGGTGTCACAAAAACGAAGTTACACCGATCAAAAACTAAAGTTCTGCCGCCTTGTGTGCCGCTGCTTGGCTGCATGCAGCCCACTGTTGGTTGCGTCTCTTGCCACATTGTTAGTTGTTGTGTTTGTGGCAGAGGTTTTCTTTCTTTTTTTTTCTTTTTTTGTTGCACGGCTACTACTGCCTCATATGTGGCACAGCCTTGCGCTTAAGCAAATTGCCAGGCTGCTGCTGCTGCTGCCACTGCTGCTGCTCCTTCTTGTCCCGGTTTCTGTTTCTGTTTTCTGCGGCCAGTGAAAGTCGCTTGCAGGCTGGCTGCCTGCTTGGTTGCCGCCCTGTTGCATTTCACTTAAAATGCTTTTAACCAAAACATTAAGCAGCTGGTGTCACATTATATCAAGAGCGAGACGAGGCACGCGGCAGTGGCGGTGGCGGAGGCGAGGCGCGGCTTAGTTAGCCCCGAGAGTCGGCAAGGAGCAACAGCAACAGCAACAGCAACAGGAGTGCAAATTTATGGCCTGAATTAACACAAGCACAAAACAGCCAACCCAACCCAACCCTATAGCTCTGTTCCCATCCTGGAGATGATGAGTTGCGCCACTGAGTGGGAGTGGCAGTGGCAGTGGGCGTGGGCAGAGTTTTGACTCTGTGGGGGAAAGTGAAGCAGTGTCGCCAGACTGCAGATACTTGTGTGACTGACTCCTGAAGTGACAGTTCTGTGATCTGGAATGCCTTTAAGAGCCGAAGCTCCACTCAGATGAGTGCACAAAGCAGCAGGAGCAGGAGAGGAGCAGGCGCTGGCCCCACATTGGAGTAGCTCAAAGTGCTGCCAGTGGCAGGGCAAGCTGCTGCCCATGTCTCCCATGTCTGGCTGTGCCCCCCCACAGAAGCGAGTCTCCAAAGTACTGGCACAATGGCAAGCATTTGGATGCCCTTTAAGTGCCACCCAACCGGGGGGTTACTCCTCTCCTGATTAGCGCCCAAAATGTAAGCTGCTTATGGGATTTCTCAGCCACTCATTTGTTGCACAAAGAAGATGCAGCTGACGACGGCGACTAATTTCTATTTAATTGAAAATTCTAAATTGAAATAATAATAAGGAAATATTTCCAGCACTGCCCGCACACACACACCGCACACACACACACGCACACACACACACGCACACACACAACGCTGTCAGCCAGTTAGCCCATTTTAGCCAACAGTCAGCCAATCAATCAATCAATCATAGGTTTGGGCAAGAGCCAGGACACAAAAACAAATTCCATTCCAGTTGCAGCTTGACCCCTGACCCCTGACCGCTGACCTGCCCTGCATACACACATACACATGCACATGCACAGGATTGGCACTGGCCATGGACTGGCTCTGGACTGGGACTGGCGGACTGGGACTGGCACTGGGACTGGCACTGGGACTGGTTTAATGGATGGATTGCCCCGGACTGGCTGAATGGCCTGACCGAATGGGCTGCTGCACCTCCATTTGCCCTATTTGTTTATTAAAATTAAATTTTGCATAATAAACCATACGAAAAATTGGGCTTGGGCTTTGTTTTTGCTGCTGCTGCCAGGCAATAATTTACTTTTACTTAGAGCAGTCGACAGAGAGAGAGAGAGAGAGAGAGAGAAAGGCTTTGAATAATTGATGAAATCGTCCATGAATTGGCCATTCATGCACTTTAAGCTGATGCACACACACACACACACACACACACACACATTGCATGTGGATAGTCCTGTGTCCTGTGTGGCCTGCGTGCCATAAATCAGCCTTGGAAGGAGTCAGTGGGGCCAAGGCCAACTGCCAGCTGCAGGGAAAGTCACTTTAAGATGAGAACTAGATGCCATGCCATGCCATGCCATTGCTGGCATCCCCCCGATCAGCCAGCCCAGCCCAGCCCAGCCCAGCCCACATTGACCTCATCGCCTCGACTTATTTGGCACTAATTTATCCGTTTTGTGGTCCATAACTCAAGTCGCAAAATATTTTGTTTGAATGCGAATGAACTGCGGCGGGGCAAAGGCGTGGGACAAGAGCCCCGTGGCAGACAGACAGCGGGCACGGCGGAGTGGCAACTTTTACGGGTTGCTGGTCTACGGTGTTGCTGTTGTCTAACTGCAGCAGCAGCAGCAGCAGCAGCAGCAGCAGGAGGAGGAGGAACAGCAAGCAGCAGCAGCAAGCACCATCATCAGCATGATTAATTGATGAAAATCCCTTTTGCCATGCAGGATAATAAATTACAATAGACGGACGGACAAACGTTTGGACTTGGACACAGGTGCGGCAGAACAGGCAGAACGGGGCGGACGTGCAGCATGTGCCGCAAAATAGCCGACAGGAAGAGGCGGCGGCGGCGGCATATGGGGCAGGCTTTGATTTGGCACGCAGCATGCATGTGTGCGGCTCTCCCCTGCTCTCCTCTCTCTCTGTCTCTTTGTGGCGCTTTCTCTCGCTGGCCACACGGCATTAAGCTTTACGGCATCCAGCGGTATCCATTCCACGGTCCAGATCCAGGTCCAGGACAACGCTGAAGCGTTGCCTGCTTTCCAAATTAGCTTAATTTCATTTAAAAGGATACACGGCAGCATGCAGCACATGAGAGAGAGTGCGAGCGAGAGAAGCAGAGAGCAGAGAGCAGAGAGGGTATGGCTGGGGCATGTTTGATATGAGGCAAGCCAGGGGGACAAAAAAAAACAGAGAAAGCGCAGAGCAACAGCAGATGAAAAGCAGATGAAAAGCAGGATGCTATCGCAGCCAGACGTTGATGCGCCCCCGCCCAAGCTTCGCCTTTGACAATGAATGGGGGGGGGAGGGGGCTGCTGGAATGTGGAGCACACATCCAGAACGGCGGAAGAGGGCATCAGATAGTCACCCACACACACACACACACACACTAGCCCCCCTCCGCACTTGCTGTTCTGTTCCTGTTGCACGTCTTTCTCTTGCTCTTGCTCTTCCTCCCTCTCTCTCTTGCTCTAGCTGGCTCTGTCGCTGTCTCTGTCGCTGGCTCTGTCGCTGGCTCTGTCGCTGTCTCTGTCGCTGGCTCTGTCGCTGGCTCTGTCGCTGGCTCTGTCGCTGTCGCTGTCTCTAGCTCTGGCTGTGTGTTTATAATTCATTAGTTTGCTAAATATATTTCCGAGCTTAATTGGGTAGTAAAGCACACGGACTAAGCTCATAAAGCAGAGCCAGCAAGGCAAACAGCAACAGCAAGCGGCAAGCGGCAAACAGCAACAGCAAGCGGCAAGCGGCAACAGCGTCGAGTCCTTGACGTTGGTCTGATTAAGCCAGTCGGCAGGAAGGAAAAGCCATAGCCGGCTAAAATGTGGCAAATGAGCAGGAATTCACAAACTCACACAGCGCATCCATATGTGTGCGTGTGCGTGTGTGTGTGCTGTGTGTGTGTGTTCATTTTCCGCAAATTGCTAACCGGATTGGCTCCTTCAAAAGGATATAGAAAAGCAAACCCAACCCAACCAGCAGAGAGAGTCTCTCATAAGCAGCTTATTTATTGCAATATTTTGCAAATGCAATACTTGACTCCACTTTTGTTTTTGTTTTTGTTTTTTGTTTTTGTTTTTCTTTTTTTTCATAAACTTGCCTCATTAGCATTCATGCGTTTCCCCCGCAAACCCAACAGCAGCCCACGCCCACTCCCACAATGTTCGCGCGTCAATTGCAATTAATTTATTTATTATTTATTATATTTCTGGTTTTTGTTTTGTTTTCACATAAAATCAGCCGTCCTGCATCTTTCTCATTCTTGTTATTTTTTTCTGTGGCCTCTGGCGTAGCAGTACGAACGATCGCCATGTACATATGTAGTACATCAATATTTCTGATGGAACCCATTATACATGGAATTCTGCCCTGGGTTTGCCTGAACGAAGCAAGCATAAGCCTGTTCAATAACAGACTAGAGCAGAGCAGCGGCAGTCAGCGTCGTCTGCTATGTGCATACGAAAAGATCTCGGGAGCAGCGCAGTCGGTACACGCACGCGCAAAAGCTTCGTGTGGCTTCGGCTCGGCTGTCCGCAGCAGCAGAGAAGCAAGAAAGAAACGTTTTTGCCCTCGTGTCCTGTTGTCTTCGCACACAAACCGACTTAAACATGTTTGTGCATGCTCAATCCTGTCTCAGATGTGCATTCTGATGCGCAAATGTAGCTAAGATTTGAATTTGAATCTCATAATTGTACGCAAAAAAAATTACATACATACATACATATGCATGTATGTACATATGTAACTGCAATGCGACACCAATGCGAAATTCTTGTTTGTAATTAGTGAAGGCCTCGGAAACTGATCCGAAACTGATCTTAAACTCCAACTGAAAGATCCGCCCAAAAGTTGGCTTAAGATTTTTCATACTTCGCATATTTCGCAGGTTTTTCCTAGCGAAACTGCAGCAGGAATCTGCACACACGTTGACATTAGCTGGGAATATGATCAAAATCATTAAATAAAGAATATCTCTTAATGCTAGTCTCTGCTCATTCGAGATCTTTCCAGTGGAAAGAGAACTGCTCACAAAGTCTTAGATTAATCCATGCAACATTTTACTTGCTGCTGGATCATGCAATTTCTTGCTGCGAGCGATTAGCAAACGATCCCCACTCACTCCCCCACCATCTCAAAGGGGTAGCATGACGACTGCTCTTCCCATAAATGTTTTTTCGCTTCCCCACGTTACCCTCGTTCTTCTAGAAACTAACCGCCCACTCAGCAGCCCGCTGTCAGCTCTGTTCCATTCATGCGACGTCGGGCGGCGATCGGCGAGCGCAAAAGCTGTAAATGATAAAAGCTTATCTGGCAAATTGTTACGTCGACAGCCGGTACGTCGACAGCTGATTGCCAGCGACCTTTGTACTCTGCTGCCTGCTACTGCTATATGGCGGGCTATGGTGGCTGTAGATGTGGATCGTTATGTGAACCGGTTTCGGGTAAGCACAAGATCAGACGAGTAATTAGTCCAAGACCAAGCCGAGAGTCCAACATTCACAGTGGAACTGTGCAAAAACAAAGCTCTGACATGACTCTCCCCTTCTTCTCGGATGTCTCTCATCTTGGGTTTCGTTTTGTTTTCGTTTTTGTTTTATTTTCCTTACCCAGAACTGCTCCCATTTACACAACCCACTGCACCTACATATGTATGTACGAGCGAGTATGCTGCCCGCTTGGGCAATGTGAAAAATTATGAAGAAATCCGTTGCGAAAATAAATTGAAATTCAGTAAAGCAGCAGCAGCAGCAATAGCAATCCGAGACGACACGAAAAACAAGGAAATAAACAAAAGCAATTCCGCAAAATGCAGCAGCAATCGATGGGTTGGGATTCGGATTGGGATTGGTTTGGTTTGGTTTGGATTGGGGAAACTTGAGAGCTGATCGCTGATCGCTGACGTTGCGGCTTTGTTCTTAATTTGTAGCATTTGTACTTGTTGTTGTCCGGGTTGCTAAACAGTATCGCTTTGGCTACATGATATTTACACATAAAATATTGGTTATGGCCATATACATATGTATGTATAAGGCAGAGGGCGACCGATAAGATAAGATATGCGCCAGCGCATAGCAATCGGATCGGAAATGGTTGGAACACACAATGTTTAAGTTGAATTTATAGCTGCCAGCTACATAGTGATAGGAGGTACATACATACATACATATGTATATTCCGCACTCTATCTATAGCCATGACTGTGACTATCCTGTCCCTGTCCCTGTGACTGTGCCTGTCCCTGTGCGTGTGACTCTCGCTCTCTCTCTGTGACTCTCCCTCTAACCCTTCGATTCGGTTGGACTGGACTGGACTGGACTGCAGCGTGAATCATTCACTCACATTCAATCCCCGCACCTGAATGTGTCTGTGTGTATGTGTGTGTGCGCGACAGAAGCGGATGCCTGGGAAACTTTGTACTTTGCCTCACACACACACACACACACACACATTGAGGGGCTGTGGCAATGGCGAAATCTGTTCCGTGCCCCCGAAGTGTGAATGATGTCACTGTCGTCGGCTGATTGAACAAAGCCCCGAGCCGCGATCGCACAGTGGCCGCAAATATGTGGAAAATATTTTTATGCATGAAATAAAATGCAGCAAAGGCGAATTCTTATCTTTGGTAATAAATTCTGCTAAATTAAATGCGTCATTTTGTGCACTGCACTCACCAGGCAGGGCAGGTATCGATCGCAATCGATAAACTCAGCATTAAAATGGAAATTTTGTTATCAATAATCGATTAGATAATCGTTGCAGCCAAGATTCAGATTAAGCAAGCATAAAAACTGATTCAATGAAGTGCTATCATCTATATATACATATGTATATGTATATGTATATGGAGTGCCCGCGTACCACTGTGCTGTCGCCTCGCCCACCGACCGCCCACCGATCGCCCACCGATTCGCGCTGTGTGGCTTCGTTTCGTGGCGACAAGTCGGATTTCATTCACTCGCCGCAGCGCACTCGAAACGGGCACAAACGGAACCGAGAACCGAGAACCCACAATCCAGAACCCAACACCCAACCGCAATCCGTGAGATCCACAGCGATCCACTGCCAGCATGAACCACTACGCAATGATGGCCGTCTGCCTGATGGCCGCCCTGGGGGCCATCCTGCTCGAGGCGCAGGCCAGTCCCAGTCCCAATCCCAATCCCGCTGTGGCCACTCCACCGCTGAGTGCCAGCCAGCTGGGCGGACTCTCCGCGCAGTTCCTGCCGGCGGAATATCGCAACACAAACATCAGCGTGGGTGAGTTGCAAGACCAACCAAGACTGGAGGCAGTGAATATTGTGGGCTTATCTTCTGATTCACAGAGGACGTCAAGCGGATGTACCGGGAGAAGTGCAAGAAGGTGACGGGCGCGGACAATGCGACCTTCTACCAGGAGATCGAGAAGGCGGCGGCCAAGATGAGCGCCTGCATCAGCGGCGTGGCCAATCTGACCGCCCTGCAGGCGGAAATGGAGGAGGCAAAGCCGCTGGGCGAGCTGGACACCGTCTTCCACAAGTACTGCAAGCGGGCGCCCGAGGCGGAGGCCTGCGTCAAGGAGTTCAACGAGAAGATGCAGGTGTGCCTCACCAGCGAGGAGAAGCGCCACCAGGAGACGATAGCTCGCATTGGAGCATCCCTGCTGGGCTTTGCGTGCTCGCGTGGCGGCGATCAGATCGCCCTGTTTGTGGCCGAAAAGGGGCCGGAGTGCCTGGAGGCCAACAAGGAGGCCATTAGCAGCTGTCTGAATCGCTCCTTCCACCAGTACATACCCAAGGACGGCCCGGCGGCCCTGCCCGACCTCATGAGCCGCCCCGAGCTGCTCTTCTCGCCCACCCACTGCGTCGATCTGCAGGGCTTCGAGGCCTGCGTCATGCACCACCTGGAGCAGTGCTCCGAGATCACACCCGCCAATGTCGTGCAGTCCATCTTCCGCTTCGTGAAGAACGAGACCGACTGCCAGGCGTACATGGAGGCCCGCGCCAATGAGCGGCCCGTTCTGCTCGCCGCCCGCAGCAACAGCACTGGCGGCGGTGCCGCCGATCTCTCCACCAGCACCAGCACCACGCTGCTTGGCTCCCTGGTCCTGGGCTTCACCGCCCTGCTGCTACGCCACTGAGGCGTCCATACCCCCCAGCCCAGCCGCAAGCCATATCCTATCCGCGCGGGGCAACCGACAAAGAAATCTTTTATGGTATTTCGGCAAACTTCAACGTCAGCCGCTGCCAAGTCGTTTATTTGCCGTTGTAGTTGTTACTGTTTGGTCAGTCAGCGATAGCGATAGCGATACCGATAACGGGTGGCCAGATATGGGTTACCCTGTTCCCCGTGTTCCCCGTGTACCCCGTGTTCGCCGTCTTCCCCATGTTCCCCTGCATATGTGCTACTATTTGTATTATGTATTATGTATTTCTTACTTCTTATTCATTTGTTTTTTTTTTTTTGTTTTTTTTTGTTTGCTGTACTGTAGTACGAGTGTGAGTACCATATAATTTAATGTCTGCTAAGGAATTGCTCATAATAAAAGAGAGATTACTGAAGAAAAAAAGAAACACCGCACCACATGCCCGTACGCATGGCTCCCAATCTTCCAATCGAAGGAATGTTCAAGAATCGAATGATCCAGTGCAGCAGAAATAGGTGGATAGTTTTTGTTGATTTATTAACTGCACTCTGAGAGCACTGCTCAACACTGGACTTACTCTGGACTTACTCTGGACTTACTTTGGACTTCCTCTGGACTTACTCTGTACTTACTTTGGACTTACTCGGGACTTACTCAGGTCTTTACTCTGGACTTACTGTAAAGCTAATTCGCTGTTTAAATGTCACAAAAGCGAATGGACACAGCGTCACGCGTGATGTGCTTTGCTGTTAATGTTTTTCGGGAGAAACGACGTGAAGTGATTCCAAAGTGAACTTTGCTTAGGGGACGCAGCGGAATGGAAGGCCAAACTAATGCTAGAAAAAATTCTGGCACAGGAAACAAAACAATTTCTAAGTGAACTCCACTCGCAGACATATTTTTGTGGAAACTAAAAAATAGCTAAGCGCGCAGAGCGCAGTTCAGTGTTTCGTTTAATTTCATAGAAATTCTTTTAAAATTTTTTACCACTGATAAAAATTAGAATTAAATGAAAAAGTGGCATTAAATGTGCGTGCCACTTCCGAGTTCCGACTCAGACTGACGCATATGTATATTTATGTATGTATTTATGTGTGTATTTATTTATGTGTGTATTTATGTGTGCATGTACATATGCACATATTTTTAGCTTACTGCACAGATAAGATAGCTCGCACAGCGAGACATTTTTCTTGCACAAATCCCACGAGCCTATGTCCATTGATCGATGGCTGTGGCGCGCCTGCCTTCCCTGCAAGCTTATCACGAAAGCTTTTGCCAGTACAATGAACAGAAAACCAACCAAAGATCAAGGCATACTCACGGGCTGGAGCGAGCTTCGGCACACAGCTGTGAGGTGTGTGTTTGTGTGTGCGTCTGTGTCTGTCGGCGCTCTCCTCTCCCTTGGCCAGAGTATGTGATATCAGGTGATAAGGTTTGCTGTGTGGTATGTGCTGTGTGCCACACAACATACTCGTAAATGAGGCGCTAATCGCTTGTCATAATTCCGTGCTAATGAGCGGGCTTAGTCGTCCGTCAGTGATTATGGGGGTGGGGGGGGTAAATCCGTTGGCCAAGTACGAGCTGTAATCGCTCCTGCAGAAAAGTGTTATCAGTGGGAGATTAGGTGGGAGAGCGAGAGTGACAGAGAGTGAGAGTGGCCGTTTCACTTTTGGTTTGGACTGGCAGCTGTGAGTCAGTCATCGTTTTGTTTTGCCGTGAACTTTTTGGGCATTTTAGCCAATTAAAAATTGGCTGGGAATAGTAAATGCGAATCGTAAATTAATTTATGAATGTGTCGAATGTTAGCCAACTAAAAAGCGAAGAATATTTCAAAAGGCAATCAAGTAGTTTCTGCACCATTCCGTTGATTCATTTGTGGGGAACGCTTGGCAGAAATTTCATCGCAGAAATCGCACTAATCAATCAAATCACAATTTAGATAAAGAAGGCGACACTAAAATTAGAATGCAATGATTGTGATTAATGAGCAAATATTGTATGTAGATGGAAATACCCTGCCCAGCGCACACACACATCCACATCCACATCCACACACACTCGTGGCAGTTGGGTGTAAGATAAGATTAGGCCCTTTGGCAGCTTCTAATTAAAGCACTTGAAGCCGAAATTCTCCAACACATGGGCACGACTTGGTGCCGCGTCTAATCAAGCGCCTATCAATGTCACAGCGAGCCCAGAAAAATAACAATAATAGCAGCAAGCCAGCCAGCCAGCCAGCAGAGAGCTGGGAATCGGGAACTGGGAACTGGGAACTGGAAGTTTGAAGTGTGATGGATGTGGCGTGTAGTGGCAACCAGACGCAGCACTAAGATAACAGCTCTGCATTTTTTTTGTCACTCTCTTTCCGGGCGAATCACTTTTATTTCTTGTTTGGCATGCGTGAGGGATGGGGCGGTTGCTTCAGACTTCTGAGCTGCTGAGCTGCTGAGTATAAATGTTGAATAGGAACTAGAACTAAATACATAGAAGAAACAAAAAAAAAAAAGGAGGGTTGTGATACTGCGTGAACTATTTCTGGGCGACGGGCACTGGGGGATGGAGCATCATCTGCTGCTGCTGCTGCTGCTCGAGATCCGTCTCCTGCTCCTCGACGAGCGCCTCCTCCAGCGCTGACTGCTCCTCGGCATCGCCGCTCTGGCCCTGCACATCGTCCAGGTGCAGCCACACCTGCTCGACGGCGGCGCGCAATGCATCGGCATACCGCCAGGCGCTGCGATCCTCCACCAGATCGGTGAGCTCGTATTTCTTGTCCGGCTCGCGGTAGTGCTGCATCTGGGCCACCGTCGTGTCGACGGTGCGCGGACTGCAGGCGCCCGCCAGCCACTTGAGCGTGAAGTGATTGTGCAGCGTCAGCGAGTAGCGAGTGTTGTGGAAGCACTTGGTGGCACGACCGGCCAGCGAGTGGTTGCGATGCCGCAGCGTGTGCTGCAGCACGTACAGCTCGCCGGCCTCCTGCTCCTCGTGGTTGTGTGCCTCGGGCACCACCCGCGTGAAGTACGCATTGATCATGCACAGGGAGGTGAAGCGGCCGCTGCACTTGCCCCCCTTGGCCCGCTCCAGCTGGTGGGCGCGCTCGACCACCTGCTGCCAGGAGCGCTGCTCGCCCAGCGGCATAATCACCTCGTCCACGTCCACATTGAGCAGATAGTCGTGCCGGTACATGTTGCGGTAGAAGCAGTCGTTGTAGGGTATCAGCTCGTTGAGCCGCTTCACCAGCCGCCGCTGCTGCAGCAGCATGTGCTGGTAGTGGCGCAGCCGCGGCATGCCGTTGGCCAGCGTCAGGGGCCGCAGCTCCAGGTATCCGGTGCGCTGGTAGTAGTCCAGCACCCGCTGCACCGCCGGATGCACGTCGTACATGTAGGCGTAGACCCGCGTGGCGCCCAGCAGTCGCTGCAGCTCGAACCACTCGATCAGGCGCTCCGACAGGTCCACATACGGAAAGTCGAAGCCCTTGAGGCACACCCCAAAGCTCAGCGGCGCACTGGCATTGGTCGCACTCGTCGCACTCGTCGCACTTGTCGCATTGGCGGCGGAAGTGGCGCCGATCGGCCTGGGCTTGGGCAGCTCATAGTGCACCCTCAGGGAGTTGCTGGCCGTGTGGCAGGGCACCGCCACCAGGGACACGGTGCGGGGCAGCGAGTCGAAGATATTCGGCGGCAGTGCCGTCGGCACCGGACAACTCAGCAGGTGGGGGTAGCTAAGCTGCGGCTGGTGGCCCCAGCTCTTCACCCAGACGCTGAGGAACTCGCTGACCCGCACGAAGATGGGCTCCCGGTGGCCCTCGTACCACAGCTGGCAGTGGGTGGCCGGAAAGGCGTCGCCGATCTGGTTGGCCGTGGCCAGGATGCGCACCGTGCGGCTCTTCACGGCCGCCCGCTGGTCCAGGTAGGCGGCATACAGCCGGAAGGTCACATTGCCGTTGAGGAACGTCTGCCAGTAGATGTTGTGCAGGTGCAGGTCCAGCGGATCCGGATAGTGGGCACAGCTGGCGTTCACCTTGTAGTTGAGTGGCTTGGCGGCGCGATACCACAGGCCGTAGTCGACTTCGGGCAGCTCCTGCTCCAGCTGCCGCACGAGATCCTCGTTGATGGGCTCCGACACGACCTGCACTGGCGGCGGTGTGGCCTTTGGCTCCTTCGGGGCAACGGCGGCCCGGGTCGGTACCAGCTGCTCCGATCGCTGCAGGGCGTTGAGGATCAGCAGCAGGGCGAACACGGACACCGTCACGAGCAGCGTAAGTCGGACAAATCCACCTCTTGTTGACATTATGCTCGAGAGCATACTGACACCTGCCCACAGAGAAGACTGCCCGACCCATGGAGAGCACCGCATGGAGAGTGACGGAGAGTGAGAGAGTGAGGGAGAGCGCCGTTGTTACCGACAATCTAATCACGCAAATGGGGCGATAACTACCAATGCTCCACCACCACCTAACAACGAGCAAATGTTCATTATCAATGTGCGAGCACGAGCAGAACAACAACGGCCAACCCCTCGACCAGAATTCCCAATTAGCCGTAATTAGTGCAGTCCAATCCAATCCAATCCGATCCGAGCCATCAAGTTGGACTTTTTGTTATCAGAAAAAAGTGCGTTTATCAGAGTGCACTCGAAGAAAAGTTATGAGTGTATGGATTAATAGTGGAAGGAGTTCGGGGTCACCAAGCAATCAATTTGGATCAGCTGCACAAGCAACCCAAGCAGCTGTAGCAAGTCCTGCTAGTCCTGGGAGTCCTGTGAGTCCTGTGAGGCAGGCAAAAGCCTAATCCCTAGTCAGGGATTTTCCTAATGAAACGTTCAAATATGCATGAGCCAGCCGGACACACACACACACAAACACACACATGGCTTAGTCGGTGGTGTGGAGTTTTTCGGAAAACTTAATTTCTGTGAAAATTGTTTACACCAAAAAAAAAAAAAAAACTGCGCAAAACTAGTTCCTGGCTTGCACTCCACCCAAGGGCATCGTAAACGATTTTGTTTTGTTTCGCTGCTGCTGCTTGCCTTATTTTTTTTTTTTTTTCTTTTAATATTTTTTACGATTATAACTTTTTGCGTGTTTCCTTGCGCTGCCATTTTTGCAAGTAATTTAAAAATAATTTCATGTTGCTCTGTTGGGTGTCGCTCACTCACGCTCTCTGCCACTGCCACTGCCACTCCCACTCCCACTCTATGGAGTGGCTGCCTTGGGGCGAAGTTTGCTTTATTGGCATTGTCACCCCGGCTCGTGACAATGAGAGCCGCGCACCTGACGCAGCAGGAGTAGGTGGAGGAGCTGCACAGAAACGACAACGACAGGATAATAAAATTGTGAAACAACTTTTTAATGAGAAACACTTTTTGCACATTGCACTGGCCATCGGCATGAGGATACAGAATGATGATGAGAATGAGGATGAGCCGACGATGAGTCAGTAGTTTGTAAATTGTTGGAGTACCCTGATGATCCTGATGATGATGATGATGATGGGAATGGAATGAGCTTATGCCTGCGGCAATTGCATCGCATCATATAGCTGCTGCCACACTGGAGACACTTTCGGGATTGTTTGATGGCTGCTTGCTGGACATTCACTTGTTGCCCGTCCAACCCCAACCCCATCCCCCCACGCAATCGATACACCAGGGCAGCAGCGTTTCGCAGCACATTTGGCAGCAGGCGGATAAAAGTTTTGCGCCAACAGACTATCGACGCCATCAGGACTCTGGGCTGAGCAGCAGTCGCGGACCCGTCTACAATTAACAATGAACATTTTACGCCGCACTGCAAAACTGAGGAAAAACTGGGCGCAAACTGGGCGAAAACTGGGCGGAAAAACTGGGAGAAAAACTGCAAAACTTTGCGCCGTAATTGCCCAGAAAAGTAACACAAATGAAACGCATCGACGCTTAATTACTTTTGCTAAATGGCACGAGGCCCAGAGCCAGAGCCAGATCCTGACTGTGTTAGGTAAACAGAGTCCTGAGGAGCAGAGTGTGAAGTGGGGAGTGGTGAGTGGAACTGGGGGGAGTGGCACTGCACCAGGAGATGGCAGAAACTCCATTTGGCATGCGGGTGTTTGGCTTTGGCTTTGGTTTCGGCATCGGCTTCAGCTTCAGCTTCATTCTTGCCGCTGAGTTCGCTGAGTTTTGCTTACAAGGTTGACGGCACTCGCTTTTCCCCATTTTCCCCATTCCACATTGCTGGGCAATGCCATGAGGGGTGCTCTACACCCTCTGGGGAATGCCCAGTCAGCTCTGATCTTCAAGGTATCCATCGCATAAATTTATTGCCATGCTTCGATGCAGCCTTCTACGTTCGTCGAAAGGGTATGCCCAAGGTCTGTCTGCTGCCGCTGGAAACTCTCCCTTTGATTGCAGCAGCATGTGCGGAGAGACCGACCTCGTGGGCTATGTGGAGTCGTCGGCACGATTTGACTTTTGTCGACGTCACAATTTGGAGAAGTTTACCCACTTCTGGCGGCGCCGCCACAAAACTTGGCCCAAAAAGTTACCACGCCACTTGGTAAGTGCAAGTTTTTGATTAAAAGCCTCCACCTACCATACTCCCTGCTCCAGTGGCGTCACCGCCTCCTGCTGCCAGCCAGCCAGCAAAGTTTTATGCCAGAGCCAGAGAGAGAGAGAAATTGTTAATTGAATGCATTTTGGGTTCCCTGCAATGTTTGCCTGTGCGTGATATGGGGCACTTTGCCAGGAGGGGCCAGAAGGCAAGGCCCCAGCCCCCCGCCCCGCAGCAGCAGCAGAATTCAGGGAAATGTGACCATGCCCATGGCCTTGCCTCTGTCCAACACTTTACGCTGAACAAGGACTGCCCAACACTGCTACAGCGCGCAGTGCTGCCTAATAAATTTTATAATCTATTTCGAATACATGTTTGTGTCGCGAACAAACTTTGAAAGCTTTCAGTAATGCGTTTACAACACCGCAAAAAATTCAGTGTGGGTTCAAAGCTAAGAATTTTGTAATTCGCAACACTAGTAACTCTCAGTGTTGGTAATTCCTGTGCTAACAGTTTCAACTGCTGATGAGTCAAGCAAAAAGGAGGAAATCTCGGACTCATGGGTTTGCTACATTTCTGAGGAACTCTTACCCCTGCATCGGATGGCACACTCCGGATGTGTTCCACCTGGTGGGGATGTCGATGGCCCAGCTGTTTGGTGTCATTAAAACTGCATGCCCCCAGCCCCAGCCCTAGCCCTAGCCCCATCTCCAGCCCCAACCCGTTCATTGTACAACAGTTTCGTTCTAATCAGAGCATCTCTCGGACTCTCAGCCTGTTGCAGCAGTTGCAAGGATTCCATTCCATTCCAACCTACGAGACACACACACACACACACACTTCCACACACACATGGTTTCCATTAGCCCAAATTGGTTGTGGGTATTGTGGGGATTGTTCAAGGTGCGCTGTGTGGTGATAAGGGGATAAGGGGGGATAAGGCAGGAAGCCCCTTAAAGTTAAGCGCCTGAGAATGGGACAAAAGTTGCCTTAAAGCTCGCTGCCAGTCAATGACTTCGACGACGACGGAGCAGGATGATGATGATGATGATGCCGATGCTGATAGTCGCTGGGATTCCATGGATGAGCTCCACCCACTCAGTGTCCATGGGCGTGGCAGCGCCGCTGTGCAGGCAAAAATAAAAACCCCAAAATAAAAGCAAACCAAAGCAGGCGAAGGAGGAGCAAAAGCAGCTGGCTGCAGATTTTCTATAAAAGCCGAGGCTAACGAGATTTGATGAATTGCAAGTCTTTGTGAATGAAGCTACAAGAAAGCTGCAGCATGAATAGCCCCCCAGGCGCCACCCCGCCACACCCCCTCCCCCGCTGTCCTATCAGCGTCTAAGCCAGGTCCGCATAAAAAAAACCCATTAAGTGGTTTAAAGCAGTGAAAAAGCGCACACAACACAGCAGCACAGCAAAAGGAAAAATGCAGTTGACATGAAAGGCAGCACAGAGGAGCAGCCTCGGAGCAGAGCAGAGCAGACGAGACGGGCAAAAGCTTCAGAAGAGGCAGACAGACAGACAGCTGAAAAGAGAGAGGGTGGCAGTCAGACAATGCTCGCCCAGCAGAGAGGCAGAGAGCGGGTGGATGGTGGATGGCGGAGCGATGCTTGAGGAGGACAAAGCAGCTTGACGAATTACTTGGCAGCTGCTCCTGGGAGAAGGAGACACAGGAGACGACAACGCAGCAGGACGATGCAAGGGGCGCAAGAAATTTAATTTGACCAACATTTTGATGTATCAAGTTCAGTCGCAGTTGAAGATTTATGAGTTTGCTGACAGAGAGACAAGCGAGGGACAGGCAGACCACACACCCAGCAGATTGTGATGTCAAAGCGGAAAAGCACGGAAGCAGGCAAAAACCCAAAGACGCGGGCCATGAATAGCAGTAAGTAAATAATTGTAAGTAAAAGAAACAGAAATAAAAGCGGTGCGTTGCCTGCTGCTCTCACTGACTTACTGCTTGGAAGCTTTGTGAGAGCGCAGCAGAGTCAAAGCTCCGCACTACAATCAGATCTCGAAGATCTCAGAGAGCTTTCATTTGCTTTGCAGTCAAAGCTCTGATCTGCGGCTGCTGCTCCTCTGCTGGCTGCTGCTGCGCTGCTGCTCCTCCACTGCTTCTGCTGCTGCTCCTCCACTGCTGCTGCTGCTCCTCTGCTGCTGCGCTGCTGCTGATCTTCTGCTGCTCCAATGGAAAACGCCAAATTAAAAATGAAAGTAAGCGGACAACTTTTGTGGCTGAACTCCCCGCATTTCCCATTTCCCATAACCACTTTGGCTGCTCTCACGTAATGAGCCCAATGGAAACGAGGACCTGGACTGGACTGGCTGCCAGCCTGTTTTTGTAGCTTGTAACGATAACGGGGTAGTCTCTGCCTTAAGCCTCAAAAAAGTAAATTCAAACAGGCAGTATTCATTACACAGGGATTCGGGCAACTCAGGGTAAATTCAGGAACCCCCCACGTGAACGTAAAAGATGGCTCGACTGTCGGCTTTGGGTGTGGCGGTGCTGCTGCATTCGGTGATTGGCATCTCCTACTACTACTTCTTCAAGATGGGACGCTGCTCGACGGAGCCGTCGCCCCTGCTGGGCAGCTGGCTGTTCACGGGCTGTGTGGTGGCCGTGCTGCAGGCGGTGCGCCTCATACCCAGGGGAGTGCCCAACTTCACGGCCCTGCTGCTGGAGACGAGCATGTGCTGCTTCGTGCTCGACCTGATGCTGACGAAGCTGTGGTGCCGCATCGAGGGACTGGTGCACTGTGCCATCGTTGGGGTGCTGCAGATATGCCCCGTCGATGATGACTCCTTCCTGGCGTACGAGTACTGGACGCAGGCCACACTCACCACCGTCATCGGCGTCTGTCTGCTGTGGGTGACGCTCTGGGCCCTGGCCCTGCCCCAGCGGCTGCGGGATGAGCTGCAGAGCTGGCGCCGCGCCTGCCATCGACAGCTCTCCCGCATACTCTTCAACGGCATGGAGGCACGGCCAGCGCCAGCACGCCAGGAGAGCGCCTTGAACTTTGCTGCCTGACACACACACTCAAAATTATCAGTTCAAATGAAGAAAAATTGCTCAAATTTATGGGTTAAGTAATGCCAAGACACGGGGCGCGGGCACTCAAAGCCAAAGCAATAAATAAAACGATTTTCCAGCCAACAGAAAGGAGCGAAGTTTGCATCCTTTTTTTTGGCACTGTGTGGTGCGATGTCGCAGCGCAGCGAACGCGTAAATCAAACTGGACAATTGCAGCAGCAATTTTCGTTTTCATTTTCATTTTCCATGGCCAATGGAAAACCCGTTTAACCGTATCATGGCCAGGCGGCAATGCGGAAGAGGCCGCCAACTGGCTAATTGTGGGCTTCGGAAGACGGAACCGTCGGCGCCTGCGGAGGAGCCAGGAGCCAGGCACAGAGACACAGCCAAATGGTGCTGCTGCCTGTTTGTGATCGAAGGCTAAACTTGAACTTGAAGCATGGCCAAAATGCAACACGCAACAACATGCCGCAACATATGCCCACCACAGCCGCTGCCGCCGCTGCTGCTGCTGCTTCCAAAGAATTGCCAACACGCAAAGGCAACTGGAAGCTGTAGCTGTTAGCTGTTGCAGTGGCAGCGCCTAGCCATGCCTTGGCGCATTTGGCAATTGAGGAAAATTGAAAGAAAATTGGCAAGTGGCCGCCGCGCGCGTCGTATAAAAGCAGCTGCCATCGACTGAGCGGCGTTAATCGTAGCGCGTCGCTGGAAAAGTGCAAGTGCTTTCCACGCTCTCCCATCCGTGCAGTGCAGGCCGCGTATAGCCCCCAAATATCAATTGAAAATCCCTTGAGGTGAACATTCAAAGTGTTTTTTTTTTTTTTTTTTTTTCTTTTTTGTGTGCCTCCCGCTTGGACTCTTTTTCTGACTCCCTGTTTACTGTTTCTGTTTCTCTGGCTCGCTCCTGCAGATGCTGTGCCATCGATACATCCATTGCCGCCTGCTGCTGGCAGGACAGCTGCTAATGCTGCTGCCCCTCATGCAATGCTCGCCCGTGTCCAGCCCGGAGATAGCCAACAAGGCAGCCCAGTCGCCAAACAGCCTGCAGATGCAGCAGCAACAGCAGCAGCAACAGCAGCAGCAACAGCAGCAGCAGCAACAGCAGCAGCAGCAACAGCAGCAGCAGGAGGCGCACCTCAACTCACTCAGCGCCTATGCCAGCGGATATGACAGCCTGGCGCAGCTACAGATGCAGGGCCAACTGCAAAGCCAGCTCCAAAGCCAGATCCATGCACAGTCCCAAGCCGTGGCAGATGCCTCCTCCGCCTTCAAGCCCTCCTACAAGATGCCCGAAATGGAGACCAACTTCACGCCCATGCAGACGGCGGGTACGCCCAGCGTGGCCGGCCTGCCCTCCACGCCCATGCTGATGCAATATCTGCCCGCCCAAACGCTGCAGGATGGCACCGGCACCGTGCAGTACCTGCAGCTGATACCCACACGGCCGATTATCGTGCCCATCAGTCCCTATTTGCAGGCGGCTGCTGCCGCCGCTTCGCCGCCAGCGCCCGGTGTGGTGGCAGCACCACAACAGCCTGACTATTCCGGCCGCACAGCCACCGTGCTGAGCGCCCTGCCGCCCAACTACGGTGCGCTGCAGGGCTATGCCAGTGGCATCAATCCAGCAGCGGCTTACCGCAGCACCTACCGCATCAATCGCGAGGCCAAGGACAAGCACTATCCGCCCACCTTCTCGCTGAATCTGAACGAGTATATGCCCGCCTCCTCGGTGGGTCACGATGCCAGCACCCATTTGTATCTGAGGGCGCGATCGTAGAAGAACCACAGCTACAGGTGCAGCTACAGGTGCAGATCCAGGTACAGCTCCAGCCACAACCACAGCCACAGCCCCAGCCAAAGTCACAGTTTGCTGCTCTAACACTTAAGACTCTTTTTTTTTTGTTATTTGTATGAATTCCCCAATAAATCTGATGGAAAAATGAAGCAGCAGCCCCACCCCAAGGAACATCCCCAAATGGCAGCCACAATGAAATCTAATGGAACTTTTATTAAAACAACAATTTGAGGCAACAAAACGAAAACTAGACCCAAGGTGCGTGGGGTAATGGGTTCCGTTTAGGTTTTAGGCGGGGGCAATTCCACACCTTTCACTTGCATGCCCCCCTGCCCGCCTGCCCGCCCGCTTTAAAGTAGATCGCATAGTGTCTGGGGCAGGGGGGTTTCCGGGTTTCCGCCTTTCGTTTTTCACATCACATGAGCCAAGAGGGACCCAGCCAAGAGGGCAGCCAAGAGGGGCACACCACGGAACCCGGTTAATGGTTACCTTACCGAATCTAAGCTGTTTGTTTTAGCACAGAGGTTGAGTGTGGGGGGTGTGGGGTGGTGCTGTGGGTGCCCTCAACAAGGTCGTCTTTGAGTGCGTACAGAATGCAGTGCCATTGTTTTTGTTGTCTCGTTTTCTGTCTGTCTCTCTGTCTGTTTGTCTGTGTGTTGTGGAAAGTGAGCAACAATTTCACGCCCCACCGGAACAGAGTCGAGTGGAGTGGAGTCGAGTCGAGTAATAGTAGGAGTCGTGTGTCTTCCAGAGAGCGCGTATTACGCTGACACACGAACAGGTGGGGCAACCTTGAAGTTGCATCAGAGTCCAAGTCCAAGTCGTAGTCGTAGTCGGTGTCGTGTCTGCCTTTCATCTGTCTGCACTCCTAATTGTCACAACTTGACAAATTCATTTGGCATTAACTGGCCTCAAATGGGAATGGAATGGAGCTTTCAGTGGCTCCACTACAGCCGCCTGCCCTGCGGCAGCAGCAGTTCCCGTACCCCAGCGGGTGTGGCTCGGCGGGTCTAAGCCCCCAAAAACATCTTTCACTTGCGCCGCACTTATGTGGAGCAAATGTCCAAGGGCTCTCACTCTGCCCCTCCCCTCTCGCCCCTCTGTGTCGCTGTCTTTGAAAGCCCACGAAGTGGCAATACTCTTGCCTCATATCTGAATGCTGCATTAGTGCTGGCAGAACAGAAAGAAGGCCAACACTTTGCAACTTCTGCAGCACTTTCTAGTTCCAGTTCCGGTAATAATTTTATTTCCCACACCCACGCGAAGAGTCTCTCGTTGGCAAGCGACTCCGCTTATGTGTTAGCGTATTTGCTGAGTGGCATTACATGCCACATTCAGTGCCACAATTCACTTTCAATCACCCAAATGTTCCACATGTCGTCGCAGTCATTGCGTTGCCGTTGCCGTTGCCATGGATGTTGCTGTGCCAATTGTTTGGCCAAATGTGTGGGATGATTTTTTTTGATGATTGTGATGAAGACGACGCGCCCCGTGGCGTCCATCGCTGGATGGGATGGGATCCCCTTGTAATGAGATTTTTGTATATCTTTTTGGGGCAGGGTACAGTGCTGGGTATGGATGGATGATTGGGCGCACTTGGCGCGCGTCTGCACGCTTTATTTTTTATTTTTTTTTTGGGGGGGGGCAGCGGAAGTGAGCGGTTATCGATGCTCTCTGGCCCAACCAAAAAACACAAACGCTTCTCACACTCACACTCGAGAGTCGGGGTTCGAAATGGTTCGATTAATGGCCAATGTTTTGCTTCTTCTGGATGACTTACACTGCTGTCTGCTGGGCTCTGATCGGGTCTGCTCTGCTCTGCTCTGGTCTGAGATCTGACACAGGCAGTTAAGTAAGGTGGAGTTGGAGCTGCGGCTGCGGCCCGGGGCGCGCTTCACTTGTCCGACGTTGTTATAACACTTTAAAACGCGTAAATTAGCTCTATGGCTTGGTCTTTGTTGTCTTTTTTTTCTATTTTTTTTTTGGGCGGTGCTCGCTTGCTTGTTGCCTCAAATGATTTCAATTTGAATTTTCAGCTATTTACTTTCCATTTCAATTAATTGCCCGAGCTTTAAACGGATCCAAAACCAAACCCAAACCAATCCAAACCAATCCGAGGCCCGCTTCAGTCCTTTCTTCGCTCATCTGTATCCAGTGAATGCCTCTGCCTCATAGAGAACTCCGAGTGGTGGCAGCGGCGATCACCAGCTCTGACCAGAGGCCGGACCAGGGCGGTATAAAATGACTGCCACAGCTCGGCTCTGTCGCAGTCGCTTCAGTGGTCGTCACATGGTCGGTTTTAGCCACAGTTTCAGCCAGTTCGGGTCTTGGTATTGCTCTGGGTCTTGGTCTCTATTTCGGCTTTAGTTTTGTGTTCATTTTTGTTTTTTGGTGTGTGCTCAAAAATATTTTGTTCATTTTTTGTTGTGTGCTTTGGTGAATGTTGTCTGTGCTGGTCAAACCAGCGGAATCATCAGCAGAAGAGCAGCAGCAGCAGCAACGGAATCATCAGCAGGGAAGACCATAAAGGAGCTACCAGAATTATGGTGCGTATGCAAGAATCATGAACAGATAGGGGATATATATTTGGTGGGCAGAAAGCAACAAAGCAGCCAAAAAATATATAAAGCGAATAATAGACTGAGGTTGAGAGGGATAAGTAGATTAATATGTGCAGATAAATGAGCAAAAAAATACTGGAAATAATACTTAACTTCAGATGATAGAATGGATATAGCAAATAGTTTAGTTGACAGTCAAAAGTGGCATTAAATAATTCAACTAAAATGAAGATATTTCATAGCCAATCAATAGAGGAAAGTGTATGCCTTACATCACTTTTGAAATCAGATTTATCATAATGATGCCACAGATACTTATAGCCACAGATATCAAGAGACTTCGAGAGACATAGCAGGAGAGAGAAAGAGCGAAAGGGAGTGCCTCTAATGAGCCAATCTGCGACAATTTCATGCTTCATGGATTGATTGATCATATGTCAACGGAGCTTGAAGCGGGGGGAGCTCTTAGCTGGTAGCTAGATCTGTTCATGGGTATTATTATGATCAAAAAACAATGAAGGGGAAAGTTTTGTCTGAGGTAGCCGCCAAAAATGGATCAGAGAGCGAGAGTTCATTTGCAGTTCGTTTGCAATGGAAAGACAACCTCCGCGCTCCATGTGACTGACCCTCTGCATTGGGATTGGGATTGGGTTCTTTCTGTCAGCTGAGTGATTGACATTGCCCTAGAACCCCAATCGGCAGAGTCAGCCACAGTTTGTGTCTTGCGTCTTTTTTTTACTTCATTTTGTTATATATTTTGTTTTTTTTTGTGGGCCCACAAATTACGCATTTGAACGCTGGCGACTCCATTAGCCACGCTCTGGGCCATCAATCAGCGCGCTGCCCGATTTGACCTGCTCTGATCATTAGCCCGGTGGGGGGAGGCCGCCAAAAATAATTACAGGTAAAAGCCCCCCGCAAAAGCCCTGGAAACTGGGGCACGCATGAGGCGGCTGAGGCTGAGGCTTAGTCGTGGCTTGAGGCTGTTTCGCAGGTTTCGATTTCGTTTCGCAATGTTGCAACATCGCGCGGAATGCTTCTTTAGCTGCTTCTCCTTCTCCTGCTTCTCCTTCGCCTTCTCCTACTTCTTCTTCATTGGAGGCTGGTGCAGCTTAGACGTAAGACGTCGACTTAGACTTCGACTTAGACTTCGACTGTTTGCGTGACAAATGGTCATAAGTGGCTCCGTGGCTCTGTGGCTCTGTTGCTCTGTGGCTCTGCGCTGCTTGGCGATTTTAGAAAGGCTGCGCTCAGCCAATCAGGCGGCCTTTGGCGGCTTATCAGTGTGCCGCAGTGTGGCCTTGTCCTGGGCAGGTGGAGCGCACACAGATGATGCACCCACAAAAGAGAAAAGGCTTGGCCTGAGCAAATTTCACGCCAAATTTGTCTCAGCTTGCAAATCGGTTCACGATCTTTTCAGTTGACTGCCAAAAATAAAAGAGGGGAAGTCAAAACTCAATTAAACGCATCAATGGCCAATAGGCCAGCTGGTTGCCAGTGGGCGTGGCAGCGGCGAAAGGCAGCAGCAGCAGGCAGAAGCAGTGGCAGTGGCAGAAAAACCTTTCACCAAAAAGCATTTGCCACCTGTCTGCCGTCTGCCGTCTGCTGTCTGTCTGTCCATGTAATCCATGGCGCCCTTCTAATCACCCGCGTTGCCTCTCCTGTCGCTAATCCACCTGTCTGTGCCTTCGCTTCCACAGGCATTGCATCACCTGCTCCTCCTCCTGATGATCGTCACTCTGTCGGTGGTGCAGGCTGTACTCTCGCCCCCGCCCGGCTACGATGACGACGGCTCCGCGCAGCTGCAGCTGCGCCTGGAGCATCTGGAACGGGAACGCGAGCAAGAGCGGCAACTGGAACGGCAACTGGAACTGGAACGGGAGCTGGAACTGGAGCTGGAGCAGGAGCAGGAGCAGCAGCACTTGGATGTGAATCGGCCGCCGTTGCTGCCCAATCACTACGAGTGGCGGCCGGGCGTGGCGGCCAGTGTGCCGCCCAGCTATGTGCAGGATGCCGCCCAGCGAGAGCGCCAACTGGAGGCGCTGCGTCAGCTGCAGCGGCAGCATCAGCAGCTGAGCGCAGGCTATGCGTTTCCCGCGCACCTGCCGGCGAGCGTATTTTATGTGTGAGTAATGACAGCAGAGAGCAGAGAAACAGAGAAAGAGAAACAGAGAGAAAGCTTTCAGAGCATTAAAGCATTCAAGTTGGAAGTTTGTGGAGCTTGAAAGCTTTCAAGTTTGCTGCTTTTAGCTGGGACAATTTACGCAAAGAAGCTCCGTCTGCCTGAAGCTTTATCTAGCCAGCTTTGGCCAACTTTTGGCAGCGGCAGAGAGCTTTAAAGCCCTCGATACGCTGAAACGAACAACTAAAGACACAAACTTCCAAGAGAGAGAGAGAGAAGAGAGAGCCAAGAGGGAACGAACGATCGAGTTGCTTTAATGATTAAAGTTTAATGTCTGACCTGACAGCTGATTGGAGTGGGCTGCTGGCTGCTGGCTGGATTGAAGCCTACGTTTGGCTGCTGCTGGTAGGGCTGATTGATGCCCAAATTGCTGCAGACTTTCGTTTCGGACTAACTATCGCCTAATCCCAGACTAATTTGTGTGTGTGGTGATGTGGGGGGTGGCACTTTGTGGTGGGTGGGTGTTGAAATTAATGGCCGCCGTTGGCTTCCGACAAATGATGGCTGATTGCGGGAATTAAGCAACCAATCAGCATAGTATCATAGCACCTCGTTAACGTTAACAATTTCTGCTCCCTGCCTCCACAGCGGACCCACAGCAGCCACGCCCACAACAACGACAGCGACAGCGACGGCAGCAACAGAAACAACAGCAGCAGCCGCAGCCGCAGCAAGCTCCGCGAGACTCCTGAAGCCCATTGTGCCCTATGATCTGGATCTGCAGCTGAATGGCATTCAGTATGTGGGGAGCAATGCCCTGCCACTGCCTCGACCACAGCGGCCGACCTTTGTTTACGGCTATACGCAACCGCCGCCGTCCAGACTGTACGCCGCCCGACCGCCGCCAGGACTGGGACAGGGACTGGGATTGGGATTGGGATTGCAACAATCGAAGCAGTTCGCCTATGCACCGCTGCCGCAGCGCAGCTACGCCACTGGGCATCGCATACCCCTGCCGTATCCGCCCAGCTTCATCAGCATCACGACGCGACGGCCCTCGGGCCACGGGCATGGGAGCCACCATGGAGAGCAGCCCTTCCGGCCCTCGCAGCCGGATCCCACGCCCGATCTGTTTGCCGGACGTGCGTCCAAGTCGCTGCTGGACTCGTACATACCCAGCTGGGAGGTGTTGCGGCTGCTACAGCAGACCCAGCCACATCCACATCCACATCCGTACAGCAGTCATGGTCCGGTGCAGCGGCATACCCTGGCCTACCCCGTCGTCTCACGCCAGCTGAGGCTGGTCAAGCGGGGCTCCGAGGGGCAGACTGAGAGCGTGAAGAAGTCGCTGCAAGCGAATGTTTAGGCTAACAGTTCTTTGTGTGTTTGTGTTTTTATTTTATATATATTTTACGACTATTTATTAAAGCCAATAACGAGCAATAAACGTTGAACGACGAACGATGATTCGCTTTAGATGGAGCAGATCGAGCCGCAGTCTTCCTGCATTCTCAGTCGCCCCCAAGAGAGACAGCTCTCGGCAGAGATCACATAACAGCCGCTAGACCGGCAACGGGTGCAGCAGCCATACGCCAAAAAAAAGAAACATTCAACATTCAACAGGCTGAACCTCATCTTCAGTTTCAGTTTTGATTTTTTTTCCTTTTTTTTTTTTTTTTTTTTTTTTCGTTTTGCGGGCCATTTAAAGCTGGAGCCAGAGACAGAGCTGAAGCTCAAGCCAATCGAATCAAATGTGCAATATGTGACTTTGTCAATGAGCCAGTGGGGCTGCTCTTCACTTCGCTTCTGGAGCTGCCGCTGCTGCTCACGTAATCGCGGCCATAAAGCCAACCAGCCAACAGCAATAACAAACAATTATGGGCAGTGGCAGAGAGGCAGAGTGGCAGAGGGAGCGAGAGGCAGCGCAAGAGGAGCAACAAGTCGCGGCTAGATTATGATTTGTGTGGCAGTGTGCCCCATGTGGCATGGCAGCCTGCAAGTCCGCCGATAGACAAACGGACAGGTGGAAATTTATGCAAGTAGGAAGCGAAGATGCTCCAAAGATGCCACAAAGATGCTGCCTGTATCCCGTACATCCCCTGGTATCTCCCTACCCGTACTCGTATGTGTTTTTGGTTTTTTCTGGCCATCTCATGTTTGTTAATGAAGCTGCCACTGGATGGGGCACATTAAAATTGTTGCATTGTCTGCCTGTTTGTCACCCATTAAATATGCAGACAGCACTTGAGCCTGAGTGGGGCCCTGCCCTTTGGCTGGAAAGGGAGGCTGAGACTGGGACTGGGACTGGGGTGGTTTGGTCGGTCACTTCCTGACTGCAGTCTCCGTTCACGGATGCAGCGCAGCCCCAGGCTTCACCTTACTTTGGATGACCCCCAAACCGTGCTCCAGTTTGAGCTCGTAAATCTGCCTGCATTTAAATCCGTACATAAATAATTCCCATTGAAGAAGGGAATCTTTTGTGGCGCCTACCCACGGCCAACCTTCTCGATAGACGCCCAATGGCTGACGCTAACTGAATGGCAGGCGCCCCCTTCCCCACTCCGTATGCTCAAGGCGCATCTTCACAATAAATACAAATAATGCCTGGCCCTGCCCCTGCCCCAGCCCCTGCCCTGGCCGCATAATAGTCGCTGACTAAGTGACATTGTTGCAGCTTAAGAAGCAGACAATGAGGCTCGTCGCTAGTTGAAATTGAGCTAAGGTTGAGGCTGAACACTGAACACTGAAGCTGTGGCTCTGGCTCTGGCTTTGGCTCTGGCTGTTGCTGTGCCATTGTGCAATGTTTGCTGAGCCACGGATCGGCATCCATCTGTTTCGATTCGCCATAGTCATTGACAGCGGCACAAAAGATCATCGAACTAAACCGTATTGAGGGGCAACCCAAAACCCGCGCGATATCCTTGAGAACTGACAGTCTTTTGCTTTACAAATCATCTAAACAATATCCACATATTGAAATATGCTGGGATTGTTGGCCCCAAGTAAAATATACATATTGCAGGATTTCTAGTTGCAATCAATCAAAACTGCGCCAGCAGACTCCTCTCAGCCAGGGTCCAGGCAACGCCACGATCGTTGCCATTCCACACCGCCAGCAGCCAAGGGTATAAAAAAACAATTTCGACAATGCAACCCAAAATGATTGCGAATGAAGTTTTGTGAGTGTTCAAACTCTGTTTGAATATCTATTTGCTGTTTTATCGTTATCTCCGCTGTGCTCTGTTTTGTGTCTTTTTGACAAAGCCGATTACAAAATCCTCACCTTAAAAGAGACAAACTCTTGTTATGCCATTTCTATTTTCGCGCTTGGGCCCCAGTCGCAGTCCCCAACCCAGTCCCGAGCGCAGACAAGTTAATGCGCCAATTAAATTGCCACTACTCGTGGACCCCTTGGCACTACTCTCGTATCTTTCTCCCTCGTATCTCCAGCTGCAATTGTTTCTATGCAAATTTTGTTGTTTCGATCGGTTCGCGTGGCTTTGTGGCAGGGCATAGAAATCATTATGATGCCAGCATACAAAAGGCAGACACGATGCCCCACAATAAACGCCATCAAAAATTATTCACTCCAAAATGAAAGGCCTGCGGAATGGCCATAGCTATGGCCTGGACTGGACTGGACTGGACCGGACTGGGGAATGGACGTCAATTTTGTGGCAGCGACCAACAAAAGTTGCGCCAATTTTTTTATGACTTTGAACTTGAACTGGAAATCGGACAGAAGACACAAGACACAAGAGACAAGACTGAAAGCAGACTGAAAGAGTAGGCACACAGCCAATGGAAGAGTCAAATCTCTTGTCTCCAAAGAAAGGCAAACCAAGCTGCAAGCGAAAGGTCTCTCTGTCTGTCTGTCTCTCTGTCTGTGTCTCCGTCTCAGTCTGTGTCTCTGCCTGTCTGTCTGTCTGTCTGGATGGATGGTTGATTGGTTGGTTGTTTGGTTGGATGGTTGGATGGGGGGGAGACCTTTGTGAAAGGTGCGATCTCCCATGGCGAGGCAAGGTCAGTTGTTGGGTTCTCACGCAGTTGAATGATGCGTTAAAAATGGCTTAAAACTGTAAATTACCATAGAATAGAAATAAAATACACCACGTAGGAATAGAGCGGAAATATGCATATTGATATGTGCTGTACTAAGCACTAGTACGGCTACTAAATCACAATAGTAACAGTAACTAATTAGCTGCAGTCTGCAGCCAGCATTGGACGTTGATTCGCTGTATAAAACTTCACATAAGCGAACAGACATCATGCAGCTGCATGTGATACGACACAGAGACTGGAATATGTACCAACAAATGTACCTTCTCATATGGGATATTGCTTACAAATTATAATTACAATCAAAAATATTTCAAAATTGTTTGAAATTTTTAAATTGTTTTTACTTTAGAGGATTACACATGCACAAACATTGATTTGCATGGTTTTAAAATTTATGTACATCCAGAAGATGTAAAACATATTTTTGATATTTTTAGGAAAACAATTTGTGGTGAAATTCTGCATTTAAAAAATATTACAATTGGAAAGTCTTTGCAGACAGAATGATGAGCCAATGACAAGTTTGTAGCAAAAAGATAATTCAGATAATATTGATTTTCCATGGATTACGGTCTAACAGGGAAACGGCTAACTCTTGTTCTCTTCCAAAAAATAAATAAAATAAAAAAATAAATAATAAAAAATAATAAATACCGATTGCAGCCAAATTCTTCAATCTGGTAGGTAAAATAATTCTCAATGTTTCTGCATTTGCAGCTATCTCATAATTTTAATTAATTAATTAAATTCTATATTATTTTATTAATTAATTATTTTATTTATTTCTTTAAGTTATCTAATTTAATTTTAATAAATTAATTAAATTTAAATTTAATGTTAAATTAAATAATAAAATTCTATTAAGTTATTTAATTTATTAATAATTAAATTCATAGTTAAATTATATTTTATTAATTTATATTTGATTTATTTTTCTTTTATTATTTGAATTAATTAAATCTTCGGCTGCAACATTGGCAAATCTGAACATCGTGGGGCAGGCTAATGCGGGCCTAAATTGCAGAATTCTTAGACTCCGAGAGTAAGTGCAGCAGAAGTGCCTGGAGGAGTACAAATGAAGCAAATGAAGCAGAGTAGTGAAGCAGAGTGAGCTAAGCTGAGCTGAGCTGAGTGACAGCCTTAGGTAAGATCCTCCCATTAGCGTTTAATGCTATGCATTTGAGCAGCAGCCCCCGTCTCGTGTTATTAGATGATTCGAACTTTCCACCAAAAGCAAAACAACAACAAAACAACAAAACACCCAACTGCCACTTCCCCACTGAAATAAAGACACACAGGCACCAGAGGCACACACAGAGGCACACACACAGAGGCACATTCACACACAGTTTACAGTTGAACAACAAATGGAAAGATCTTTCTATCTGCAGCTTACAGCTGTGGCAATATTCCATCCAGGCAACCTACACCTTCAGACACACACACACAGAGGCAGAGGCAGAGGCAGCTACTCATGTGGACGTGCTGGGTGTCATTGCTGGGTGAACTCGTCCACAGAGATCGGAGATCGTAGATCGCTGCGGTTCGGTACGGTTCGGTTCGGTTCGTATCGTTCCGCACGCTTTGCCCTCGACTACTGGCAGCCCCCACTAGCTACCCGCTGCTGCCAGCTACCACCAGCTACCAGCTCTGAATCCGAAATCCCAATCAAAATCGGAGACTCCGCTGACTGACTGGCCAAGTGGCTTGATGCAACCCAAAACGAAGACGAAGACGAAAACGAAGACCAAAACTTGTAGCTGTATTTGTTGGTATTGGTGGTGGTGTTGGTGGTGGTGCTGCTGCTGCGGTTTGCCAAAGTGCGCAATATAAAAACCGCGAGCATCGCCAGCGCCATCCACAGTACAAGGCGCGACTTTTGAACGCTGGCAACGCAGCTCCCAATCCAGCGCAGACTATATATATATCGTTATATCGGACACCCCCTACTAAATATAGTTATTTATTGTTTTTTTTTTGTGTGTGTGCCACGAACAAATCGGTAGAAGAAAGTGCCGACCCCGCCAGTGTATTTGGATATATATATAGTTGGATCTCCAGACAAAACAAAGTGCGTGAGAAGTTCGTTTGTGGCGGTGCATTGTTCGCATATTCGCGTAGGAGGAACTGCCCGGAGACAGCCATGCGACTGGCATTGATACTGGTAAGATTCCGTGATGCAGCAGCTGATGCTGCTGGCGATGATTGCACAATCTCCCGGAAGAGATCTACAGCCACTCCCAACCACTCCCCCAAACCACTGCCACTGGCTCTGCCTCCCCCTCTTCAAGCCTGACAAATTAATTTGCATTCCAGTTGCAGTTTCCAGTTGCACAGCCGGCTTGGCTGCAGCTGCAGAGCACTGCTGGAAAGCGGGAAAACCAAGTCAAGTCTGGCCACAGGATGCATTGAACCAACCGCCCCACCACAGCCTCCTTGTATATCTGGCTCTGCTCTCAGAGTGGCTGGCGCTTGACCTCCTCGCTTGGCTGCACCTTCACCTGCCACTGGCACTGGCACTGCCCTTGCCCTTGTCCATCAATCTCGAAGCAAAGCGAAGGGCCATCACCTGGCATCAGAGATTGGGCGCTAATTGGACGAGCTGTGGGTCTGGAGCTGCATCTGGTCTGGTCTGGTCTGGTCAGAGAATGGCCGCACAGTGCGGATGGATTGTGACGCAACCAGAACTAGTTTCACCCTGCCTCTCTCTCTCTCTCTCTATCTCTTTAATGGGGTTGCATAAAGTTATTACCAGCTGAAAATGTAGGATTGTTGGGGCACTGCCTGGGGGCTGGGGGCTGGCTGTGGCAGGATAATCCCGACTTTGTCTAATTTACATTTTATGGCTTTGTTGCCTGGCTTTAATGCTGCAGATGATGATGATGCAACAACGAAAGCCAAACAGTAACAAAAACAAAAAACAACAAAAAAAAACACTGAGCAAAAATTCGACTCCGACTAATTTGCACGCGTTGCGTGACGATCGCTTGCCACTGCCACAGCCACTGCCACATCCACTGCCACATCCACTGCCACATCCACTGTCTTTCCCTCTGCCTCGAAGTGGCTGCAGATATAATTTCAGTTGTACAAGCGAAAGTACAGGTGCAGAGGCACCCATGAGAGGCATCCCGTGTAGAGTTCCATGCAGCAGTTGCCAGGAGCAGATCTTGGGCTGCCTGCCAGAGATGAATCCGCACAGCCAATAGCCAGCAATATCTTCTCAGCGTATTCCATTCTGTTGGTAAAGTGAAAGGCAGCGCCACAGAGTCGAATGCAATTAAATTAAATTATTACAGAAAATAGTTGGCAAAGATAAATCAATGCTGGAGAGGCTGTAGAGACAGATCCGATCCGATCCGACCCGAGTAGTTGCTGCTGCCGGACCATAGATGATTATATAAAGCGCTGCTGTGGCAGCTACATGAGCAACTTTAAACCTCCTCCACCACCAGTCACCCCCCCATTCCCCACCAGGGGCAGCAGGCAGCAGTCAGCTCTTCTGTTCGGGCTCCCACAGCTCACATGCTGAACATTTGACAACAAATTTGTTGCTGGCTTTGTGGCAGCGCTTGTTGTGTGGCAAGTCTGCCGAAAAACTCTTCCTGCTTAACAGGCAGCGAAACAACGAAGCAGCGCACCGACAGTCGCCGTAACATAAGCAGCACCCAAGCAGCCAAGCAGCCAAGCAGCCAGCCAGAAGAGAGCTATTAAAATGACTTGACACACTGTCCCAGTTTTCGGGCAGTACAGTCGGAGTGGAGTGGAGCGGGGTGGCACTCCACTTCACGCAGCGGTAATTGAGTGACAAAATATAATTAAAACTAAGCCATCCGCCAGATTTGCTTATTGGTCAGGCATTGCTTGCGAAATGGCCCCAGGTATGCAGATATGGACTAGGCAGCGATTAATCGATTATCGATTACACATGCAAATCAGTTTGGCAATCGATTTGTCACAGCTAGTCGGTAGTGGGTTGTGCTAGTGCTAGTGGAAAATGATATCTGCCCCATCAATTTATATCGATAACATTCGATTAACATATCGATTCATTTTTGGTAACATCTCTATATTCTTCATATAGGCAGCTCAAATAAAAGTATCCTCAGGAAAATATATCTAAAGATTCGATTATTTGCGATAACATAGTCGATGTATGTATCGATAATTTTAGCAAAAAGCGAAGCATACCAGAACCAGAACTAAATGCAACAATCAACAATAAATAGGCATAATTAATAGATAAACTCACCAACAGCACTTATCGATAGCTATCGCTCATAATCGATTGGTCATTAAATGGCAGCCTAACCATAACTCAGCCACGGCTGCAGCCATTAACCTATCTGTCACCATCAAAACTACTGAAGACACCGCAAAACCTGCAGAGGCGATCGAGCCAGATTCGATTACAACACTGCAACACTGACTAGCCCCCGTTTTTCGCTGCCTGCCACCCGCCACCCGCCACCCGCCATAGACGCTGCTGAAAAGCACCGCAAGCATTCACCTGACGAAATGTCAAATGTGAAACCTTTTATTTGCCCCCCCACCACCAGACGCCAGTTTGATCGCTGCAGCGCATTGATCATTTAACGATCGACGATCGACATCGATATGGAGATTGAGATTGAGACCATTGTCGATCGTCTCCACTCCGTCACTATCTCTCTCTCTTTCTCTCCCTGTCTTACCTTGAGCTGAAACAAAGCGATGGCCAGACAACCCCAACCCAAGCCCCCCCCAACCAATGCTGAATGCTCTGCTTTTCCGCTCTTTCAGTGCACTCTGAGCGCGGCCGTGTGCCTGGCCAGCGGCCTGGGCCAGCCGGAGGCGCCCACCAAGGCGTCCAGCTACCCCAAGAAGGTGACGACGCTGAAGAAGCGACCGACCAAGACGCCCACAGCGGTGACCGCAGCCACATCGAGCAGCAGCACAGCCGCTGGGGCCAGTGGTCGGACGACCAGCAAGCCGAGCAAGCCACGCGTGAAGATCGGCAAGACCAGCAGGCAGACGGCGACGACGACAGTCACCAGGGGCACCACCAAGGCGCCCGCTTTGGCCGCCAGCTTTGGCAATCTGCCCGCCGATGATCTGGAGTTCATCAAGGAGCTGGACAAGCAGTTCAAGCTGCACGGCGACAAGATCAAGATCAAGGTGGAGCGAGACAACGCCACGGGCAGTGGCAGTGGCAGTGGCGGCGGCGGCAAGAACAGCAAGCGGACCATCGAAGGGGAGCTGGGGTGAGTGATCCAAGTCAGGCATTGCCCTAAGCCAACTCTAATCATGCGAATCTCCTTTATGCAGCTATGGCTATGCCCATCCGGGGTACGACTACACGCCGCCCAAGTTCATGTTCTATCCGTACTCGCAGCACGACATTCCGGCCACAGAGGCACCGCTGGATACCTACGGCAGCTATGCACCCTCCGGCTTTGCCCATCCCCAGCCGGAGCAGGAGCAGGAGCCAGAGGAGCCGCAGCAGCAGCAGCGGCAGGAGCACCAGCAACAGCAGCAGCAGCACGTGACTAGCGTGACCATCGAGCCATCGTACTCCTACGAGCTGAAGCCACAGACCACCTACGAGACACAGGCACCGCATCCGACACAGCCCCAGGAGCACCAGCCGCATCCCAGCCATGGCCTGGAGCAGCCTCAGATTGATCTGCCGCAGGAGGAGGAGGAGCAGCAGCAGCAGCAGCATGCGGCTCAGGGCGGCTACCAGGAGCCGGTCATTGTGCTGCGCATACCCGGGCCCGCAAAGTACGCCGCCCATCTGCAGACCCTGCTGCAGCAGTACCTCGAGATCCGGGCGGCCCAGTACTTGAGTCTGCTGCAAGAGGCCGAGCAGCAGCAGCAGCAGCAACCGCAACATGTGGATATCACGCAGCAATATGGTGTCCCCGAGCAGGGGCCCTACCACCCCGATGTGAGCTATGCCCACCAGCTGGCGCCCACGCCACAGCCCGTGCAGTATGCGGCCATTGACGATGTCTACCAGAGCTACAAGGGGCGCCACCAGCAGCAACAGCAGCAGCAGCAGGTGCAACAGCAGGTGCAACGAGCAGCCACCGGCCGAGGCCTACTACGCGCCAACGGGCTACCAGCAGCCGACGCAATTCTACTACGCCCAGCCACAGTCCCATGGCCATGGGCAGGGCCAGGCACAGCCGCAGCTCTACCTGATAGCCATGGCCCCACAGCCGGATTACGGAGAGGCAGCAGCACCACAGGCGGACTACGGAGAACCACATCAGCAGCAGCAGCAACAGCAGCAACAGCAACAGCAGCAACAGCAACAGCAGCAACAACCGATCTATGTGCCCGAGTCAGAGCCACCCACTGGCCCCGAGGCGGAAGAGGAGCACAGTCTACCCATCACGGAGAACAATCCGCGGCCCACCCACACCAAGGTCATCTTCAATTCACACCCCAGCCACATGTACCCCGCCCTGCGCCAATACTCCCAGCAGCAGCAGCAGCAGCAGCTGCACCAGGAGCAGCAGCAGCTGGAGCAGCAGGAGGGCGCCTCCGAGGAGAGTGCTCCGAGTGGCCAGCGGCCGTACAACTACCATGCCCACGGCCTCAAGATGCGCCAGGGCAAGCGTTCGGCCAAGGCGCAGCAACCAGAGGCGACGGCCGGTGACCAGCGACTGCAGCAGATCCGAGAGTACGTGCGGGAGAAGCTCGGCGCGGAGATGGGCTCGGCGGTGGAGTACAAGACGACGCAGCTGCTGGAGGGCTAAAGCGTTGCCAGCTCCCATCTCCCATCTCCCAGCTCCATTCTTAGTACTAGCTCGTAATTGTAATTGTAATCGTGATGTTTGTTGTTGAAGTTGCTTCTCGTGCCTGAAATCCGTTCATTAGTATTTATTCTGCGCCACGTGGGAGTGCAGCTGCCGCCGCCCCGCCCAGCCCTGCTCGCCACCCAGCCAGCTCATTTTGAGCCACTCATTAATCCATTGCAATGCATTGCAGCGCAGGCTGCAGATGGAAACAGCCCAGAAGTATGCAGTGGTTTCCGCTCAGATCGAACTGCCAGCAATTGCCCGCTCAGCCCAGAAGTATGCAATGGTTTCGCTCTCTCTGAGCCCAGGCCAGGGCACCTCCATCCCTCCCCCAGCGCTTTTCATTCTCATTTATTTTGTGTTTGTTTATGTGTTTGTTTTTTCTGTTTTTTTTTGTTTGTTTGTTTTTTTGTTATACACAAAAATGTGCTGAAAACGTGTGCAATAATTAGTCTGTAACCTACATTTGTATTTACATATCTGTACTCATATTTTTACATAATTAAACGAAACAAAAATGAAATTTGTAAGCCTCACAACACAGAGGGGTGCAGCAAGCAGGGGGCAGCTAGCAGCAAGCAGGCTGCATGCCGCAGGGAAAGACTGCCATAAGTAGTCACGGAAGTCACTCACCAAAAACCGAAAACCCATTAATGTTTGGCCGCAAATAACTCGTGTGCTAAATGCCAAACATTACGAGTACTACTTGCTGGCATTCGTAATCGAATGCACACGCAAAAAACCACCCAAACAAAACACACACAAAAATAACAAAAATAATCAAAAATCAAAATATGTGCACAACAATAGGAAATGCACAGCTGCGCACAGTCCGAATGGTTTGGTGGGATGGGGGGAAATTGAATTTAGTAGATCAATCAATATGCAATACTCCATGGAGGATCGGCACACAACGCCTTTCTGCGCTTTTTGGGCTGCAGTTTATTTTTTGTACGTATCCCAGTCCCGGGGGAAGCCTCTGCTCGATGCACTGAGCAGCAAAAGTTTCCTTTCTGCTGAGCCACTTAAGGGCTTCTGCTGAACCTACTCCTATTCCAGGAGTAATCTGTCAATACCTTCTCCCTTGCCTCTGCCTCTGCCTCTCCCACTTATCTCAGTCATCCCTAGCCCAGGGTACATCTGCCCCTCTTGTTATCTCTCCAAAGTGTCTGTTCCGCTCTCTTGATCCTCCAGTGATCCAGTCATCCAGTGATCCAATGCATTGCAATTCCACGCCAGTTCCAGAAATCACTTTCACATAGTTGCCGCAAATTGGTGGCGTTTCTTCCTTGCCACATCGGGCTGCTTGTTGCTTGTTGCTTGTTGGTTGCAGCATTGCGGCCTAAACGCTGTTTACGTAAAGATCCCCATCGGTAGCAGCAGCAGCAGCAGCAGCAGCGGGCATGGCCGCCAACAATTAGCATAATCAGCTGCCGCAATGGATGGTAAATTGTGCCAATTTCTATAATTTCGACTTTCCATTTAAATAAAAAAAAGAAATAAAAAAAACAAGGAGACTGAAGAGTGGTGTGTGGTGTGTGGTGTGTGGCAAGTGGAGAAGGGTATTGTGTACTCGGTAGTGGAGTGCCACTTCCGCAATCTCTGGTCGAGAGATTCCCCCCCCCATTTGCATACTCTACGGCTGCTCTGATGTCAGATGTGCTATGCTGGCTGTCCGCTTCTTGGAGCTGTGCCCAGGCCGGGCTCGAGCCGCCCCGCCCTGGATGTGGGAAATCGAAAGTTTCTGGTTGTCATTGCTGTCACGGCTGGCCGGGAACACTGCCAAGACCCCCACCTCTGGCACCTAACTGATTCAAACTGATACAAAATGATGATGGAAAACTTTCAGTTTGGGTTCGACTGCCGCTTCCCAGCTGTAGCTGGCAAGTGCTTCCTTCTAATGAATCACGGCCATTTCCGCTCAACTTCCAGAGATCCAGAGCTGCAGAAGAAAAACAACAAGCGACACCAAAAGCATAATGAAAAAAGTCTCGTTATGATCTGGAACGAGCCAGCGACCGCCCTCAACAATGGACCCATAAACCAAGCTGAACAACGGCAAGAAATTAATAAGTTTAAGATACGCCAGAGATGGTGCCAGGCAGCCGGACTGAGCCGAGCCGGTGTCTCCTCCTCACAGCCAGAGCCACCACAAAAAACGTAGCATTTTCAAACATTTTCCAAAGCGTTGCAACTGCCGCCGCCACAGTGGCCACAAAGTGGGCGAAATCTCAATGAATATTTGACAATTTTTAGTGGAATATTTGAGGTGGCTCTTTCCATGGGCAAATTCCTGGCTTTGCTGGCTCGTGCTGGCAGCTTTGCTCTCTGGCAGTAGTCCAGCTATTGCCATGGGCTGCACTTAGCTTTGTTCATCTTAGATGTGGTTTAAATCTATGTTTTCCATGGCACAGGACACAGGACTTACCCAATCTCTGATGGCCCCTCATGCATCGGGCAAATAAGTCTCTAAATCTCCTTGAGCCAATTAATTTGTGCATCTATCTGGGCCCACTGTTTCGTGTGGCCTACGTCATCGATAGCGCCTGCTGACTGCCTGCCTGCCTGTCCGTCTGTCGGACACTTTTTGCTGCCGCTGTTTGCTGTTTGCATTGCCATTGGATTTGTGGTGGTGGCTGCAGCTTTTGGCCACATAACGGGGCATGGATCGCAATCGCATTCGCATTCGGTTGTTGGCCAGGTTGTTGATCTTCACAGACACACACCACAGGCACACACACACCACACACACACACACACACACACTTATATGTGTGCTTTGTTTCGCTTTTGATTATTACGGCCATTATCGCTGGCGTTAAGTGTGGCAAGTGTTTCGGTGTTCGTTTCGCTTTTTGTTTGCCTGCCTGCCTCTCCCACCAGAATATTAATATATATAAATCATACGCCCTGTGGGGGCCACGTAAAAGAAATGCATTTAATGCCAGGCGAAAATCGTGTGCCAAAACTCTAAAAAAAAAAAAACCAATCAATAGGCGGCACCACCCTCCCAATGGGATCATTCTGGTTGTGTGCCTTAAGCCGCGCTATCTGCAAATTGCCATCAACATTGTTGCCTTGCCTTGCTTTGCCTCCCTCTTTCTCTCCCTCTCTCTCTGCTTGCAACTGCAACATTTGATCGAAAATCATCATAAATCTTGCAGCCAGTCTCTGTCTCGCTGCTTGTTAATTATTATGCACTGAATCAGTGACCATGAAGCCAAAACATTTGCCCAGCCACCCATCCATCCCATGCGCCTGCTGCTTGCATCGGTTGAGGCACCGCTCTTGAGGCAGACCCTCTCTCGGAAACAGTTTGAGCGGCGAGGAAAAACCCAAAAACACCAAAACAAATCGAGAACCCATTGGGCTAGCAGCCTGCAGGGCTAGAGTCATTGCTAGAGTCATTGCGCCGCGGATGCGAGCATGCAAAGCTATCCCAGAGGCTGGGCTGACAGATCGATTCGCTGTCGCTTAGACCAATAAATGCCATCGATGCTGGCGATGATTTTACAAGTCAATTACGGGTATTACGAACCGTTTTGAGCCCCAAACATTTCATTGAACTGTCTTTGTGTTGTGTGTTGCCTGGTCTGGTCCGGGCTGGTCCGGGCTGGTCTGGTCCGGGCTGCTCTGTCTATTTGGCTTATGGCTTAATTGGCCATCAAAGTCGCCAAACTGAAGCCGAGAAACCAGTTCTAGCTGCCCGTTGTGTGGAGGAGCAGAGTCGAGGATTGGAAATAGACAGTCGATTGGGTATCAGAGATTGGGGGTCATAATGGGTGTACACTGTACTCTCTACACTGTACATATCACGCATACGCCAGTGCGTTTTTTCGTCGATTGCCTCGTTACAATTTCAATTGTCATCGAAAGTGAATCTCTGTGCACTTTTCTCTCTCTCTCTCTCCCCCTCTCTCTCTCTTTCTGTGTGTGTGTGTGTTTTTTTTTTGTTTGGCCTGCACATTCGCATAAATTTTCCGCTGCAACGGGCCGCATCATTATAAAAGCCGCACTGCGCCAGCGTGCCGCAAACACTTGCACCACAGACCCCAACGCGTTCGCAGCACATGTCCGCGAACAGAGCGCGCCAGCAGCAAGCACGGACTAGTCCACATCCACATCCACAGCCACAGTCACAGCTCAGCCCCAGCCAGCGCTGCACCAGCAACAACACAATGGCCCGTGCTCCTCCACTCGTGCGCAGCCTCTGTCTGCTGCTACTCGTAAGTAATCCCCCAGGCAGGGGGGCACACATCCCTGCCCCGAGCTACAACGCAAGGACTGCGCACAATCCACTCTCCCTTTTTTTTTTTTTGGTTCTTGTGCAAAGTGACTGCGTGCCATTTTTCGTTCGGTTTGTGTCCGCGAAATTCTGCAGGAAATCCTCTAGGAATAAAGTGTGTGAAAGGTGTTCCAAGTGAATATTTTTTTATTATATTTCCAAGCGACTTAATGAGCTCTCCAAGGACGCCATTTGAGGCACCAAAGGAGCAAGCAAAAGTATTTGCCCGAAGGATTTGCTTTACTGCCCAAATAAACTGCTGCCTAGGCCCACAAATAAATTCGGCAAGCGCATGGAAATCTTTTGCACAGCTTCCTTCTGTGTGGTTTTTATGAGTGCCGAGAGGAAATCTCTTCTCAGAAATGTATGGCATTTCTTTTCCTACAAAAGATTTTAAAGGAAATCTCTTCCCAGTAAATATTTTTGGCATTTTTGTAGAATTTAAAGAGCTACAAAGCAGAGCCATAAATTTCATATTTTATCTTAGCTCTGCATGTGATTTTATTATTTTTGCTCCATGTGTTCCACAATCCTTGCAGAATCTTCTGTGCAGAATCTCGTGCAGAATATTTACAGAATAAATCAGAAATCACGTGTTTTTTGGCTTTGCGTTTGGCATCCTCTGCCAATCTGCCACAACGATGCACAGCAGTGCCCATCGACTATTGCGTGCCGCAAACACTTCATGCCACAAGCGCCCCATACCGCTCACCATCCCCCCATCATCATTCAACATTCAAACGATCCAACGATCTTTGGGCCATTGAACCTGAGCGAACGAACGAGCGAGCGAGTGGCGCCCCATGCGCCAAACTCAATCATTTAGAAACTGCAATCAACCACCCCCCACCACCCCCCCTGCTTCTGCTATTTCCTCCCTCCACCACCCCCCTGGCTGATGGACAAAAAGCGAAAGTTAAATCGGTTAAATATATTTAGCAGATTTAATTAGTTTAATTTGTGTGTGTGTGTGTGTGTGTGTGTGTGTTTGTGCAACAAATTGATGCACAATTTTCCCCTCTGCATTTCGATGACAATTGGCCGTGAAATTGATCAGCCACGCCCACTTACAGCCACTCCTTTCTGCCCTTTTGCCTCTTTTTGCAGCTGGGAACACTTTGTGATGCCGTCTCCGTGACGACAGGCACCTCGGGCCACAGTCACAGCCACAGCCACAGCCACCGCCGCCGCTCGGGCGGCGCGCAATCCCTGGCGGAGGACACTGTGCCGGATCAGCTGGCCCTGGCAGGACGCACGCACAGCAGACGTGGCGCCAGCCATGCAGCGCTCCAGAGCAGAGCCAAAGAGGCGCAGAACAAAGGTGAGCGAAACAGATTTCAATTAGCAGCAGGCAGCAGCTGTCACCCTCCCACCTCCACCACCCCTTCGCAGATTATGCCTACGGACAGGTGGAACTGAATCTGGTGCGACCCGAGCCAGAGGCGTTGTATCCGAGCAGTCTGAGCACGACCACGGCGGCAGTCGCAAGTGGAGTTCGTGAGCATCCGGATACGATCACGCTGGAGGATTCGCAGAGTGCCGCCGAGTATGTGGCGAATGCCATTAAGCTGGCCTACCAGCAGCCCCAGCTGACCATCCAAACGCACTCGCAGGCAGCCCCCAAGGAGCCGCAGGCGACCTCCGAGCAGCCGCAGCGGGATGAGGAACGGGAACGGGAGCGGCAGGCAGGCACAGCCCGCACCAGCGCCCGTGTACGAGAAGGAGCCCGTGACGCGCAGCTATGAGCTCTACGAACAGGCAGAACCCTCAACACAGTCACAGTTGCAGTCACAGTCACAGTTTCAGTCGGAGTTGCAGTCACAGTTGCAGTCACAGTCGCAGTTACAGTTGCAGCCGCAAGCGGGGGAGATCGAGCGGCAGTATCGGACCAAGTACTACAACTATGTGCCGTATCCGGCGCCGCAGCTGTACCGCAACCTGGAGGCTGAGGCCGAGGAGAAGGTGCGAGTGTCCGCCTCCACGGAGATACCCAAGTCGGAGATCATGAAGCAGATCGAGAAGTCGGTCATCAAGTACATGAAGGAGCTGGAGGCGGAGGGCAAGATACTGAGCACGCCCCAGGAGCAGCAGCAGCAGCCGCAGTCGATGCCACCGCCGCTGATCAAAACCTACTACAAGCCGGCATCCGCCTCCATTTCAGTATCCTCGGCGGCACCATCCTCCTCATCCTCCAGTTCAGGCAGCTCTGCCTCGTCCGAGGAGAAGCGCTACAGCAGCAGCACAGTGAGACCGAAGTACACAGCGGCGCCGGGACAGGGTCGCCAGCAGGGACAGCCGTCGTCGACGTCGTCGTCCTCCTCCTATCACCATCATCATCATCATCCCAGTGGTGGCAGTCTGGCAGCGCACCATCATCAGGGCAAGGCTCATCCGCATCTTCACTCCCAGTCGTACGCCCAGTCCCAGTCCCAGTCCCCGTCCCACTCGCAATCGAAGCCCCAGGTGCAGCACTACCAGTCCGAGACGGAGACCGCCTACCAGGCGCCCGATCTGCCCGTGGACGAGCTCAGTCCCAATGTCGAGTTCATCTACAAGATCAAGACGCGTGCCCCGCTGCAGACGGCCACCGTGAAGACGGTCTCCAAGCCGTACACGCTGCCCCTGAAGAGCACAGAGCACTTTGACCATGGCGCCGCCCTCAAGAACATCGAGGAGTTCGATCTGTCGCATGTTGTGGCTGGAGCAGAGCGGGAACGGGAGCGTGATCGTGAGACGGGGGAGGAGCTGCAACTACAACTGCAGCATCACCACCAGCATCAGCAGCAGCAGAGCAGCACCAGCACACGCGGTCAGCCGGTGGGAAGCCCCACAAGCTGTACTTCAACTCGGAGATCTATCACGACATCAACTCGCTGCCGTTCAAGGGCGACAAGGGGCGACACGATCCGGAGGCGGAGCGGGCCATCCAGGAGTACCGCCACAAGCTGAAGGCAGCCGCCGCCGGGGACCGGGACCTCCATCCGGACTACAAGGGCTACACGGGCTACTTTGCCGAGCCGGATCCGGAGGAGGAGCGAGAGCGGGAGCAGGCGAAGCTGCAGCTGCAGCTGCAACTGCAGTCGCAGTCGCAGTCCCAGGAGGATGGCTATCCCATAGTCAATCCGTATCCCTATCTGCTGAAGAAGGAGCCGCTGGGCTCCAAGTACGAGGAGGAGCACGAGCCCTGGTCGGAGCAGCCGCTCCGCCTGGTCCACACACACAGCCACCCACTCGGTCACAGCCACGCCCACGCTCATGGCCATGCCCATGGCAAGGGCCAGCACAAAGGTCAGCAGGGCCAGGGCCAGGGCCAAGGTCAGGGACAGGGTCAGGGTGGTGGAATCAACAGCAGCCTGGAGTACGACAGCTACAGCCCCAAGTTCAACAATAACCCCGAGGGCTACGGCTACCAGCACACGTACAAGGGCTCCCCCGGCGGAGGGGGGGCACTGCCAGCCGGCGGTGTCAAGCGTGGCAAGCGAGGCGGCGGCAGCGGTGGCAACCTACACCCGGCTCCGGGCAAGAAGCAGCTGCGAACGGGCGGCGCCGCCAGTGCGGGTGGCGATCTGGAGGCCAGCCTCGCCCTGAGGCCCCCACCCAAGAAGTAAACCTCATTCCCCAACCCCCGCCCCCACTCTCATAGCTGATTTTATGCAACATTTTGTTGCTTGTTGAATGTATTGTATGTGTTTTTTTTTTTTTGTTAGTTACTCTAAGTATTTTATGATTATTTATTTTACGGCCAGCTGCCCGGACCCGGCAACCCGGTCAGCAATCTAGAAAAGCGCAAAACAAATTACCCAATAATAAACGAATACTAAATGCGAGACTGGAAAGTGTTTGCCTCCCATGAACCAATCCGAACAGGGGGAATATCCAAGAAGTGGCCCACTAGCAGCACATTTATGCCCCATTAACGCGCGACTTTCTGCTCACTCTAAAGGCCATTTATAATTGGTAGAAAACTTCACCTTTGCCTCAGCATATCTTCACGTATGGGTGCAGCATCGACACGAATAAAAACAGTCCTCTGAAAGTTCATTCAATTCTCTTTTGAAGCCCACAATTATTTTTCATCTTTTTAAGTGAATTTCTAAAAATGATTTTGGTGGTGCCAAAGTACATACATATGTGGGTGTGATCCACGCATCCACATCTACAGCCTCATTTTTGTTCGATTGAGATGGGGAGTAATCGAACCGGCATTTCTCATGAATTAACTTCGGAACATTTTAAGGGCGTCCTTCGTCCTGCGGATCTTTGTGCTCCTGGAACGTCAAAATAGCAATAATTTATCTATATCCAATATACAAATAACGTTTCATAATATTCTTAGCACGTACATATATGGCCCAAGTTCTGTAGTAGGAAAAATAAAAAAATGTAAAAATGTAGAAAATATGTAAAAATTAATATAAAATTTTAATAAAAAAAAAAAAAAAAAAAATGTTTTTATTGCTCATTGACAAAAGCTGACTGATAGGAAACGAAATAATTATAAATGCTTGCTGACAAAAGTTGACTGAAATGAAACGAAAAATATAATTGCTCGCTGACAAAAGCTGACTGATATATAACTAAAAATTCGAATAGCTCGCTGACTGATATGAAACGAAAAATTCGAATTGCTCGCTGACTGATATGAAACAAAAAATTCGAATTGCTCGCTGACAAAAGCTGACTGATATGAAACGAACAATTCTAATTGCTCGCTAACAAAAGCTGACTGCTATGAAACGAACAATTCTAATTGCTCGCTGACAAATGCTTACTGATATGAAACGAAAAATTATAATCATGAATACACGGCACACACACACATTTACGTAACCTGAAATCTCAATCGGTTTCGGCAGCTAAAAATTATTCTGTGCATACAATCATATATTTTGGATTGTTACACGTACACACACACATGCTTGTCGGCCGTCGGCCGTCGTGACACGTCATGAGCCGACAGAGGTCAATCCCAGAGCCGAACGCGATCGGTCTCAGAGCCGAAGACCTGGGAACGTACGCTGAAAACTCAGCTGCGCCACTTTCTTTGTATGAACAGGCACATCTACACATATACTGCATGGTTAGTGCCTAGCCCTAGCCAGTGCTGCCCATGGACCAGTGCTGCCAACCAGGGGAATTGAATCCGGATTTCGCTTTTTGCCTTGTGATTTTCTGTTGGTTTTGCTTTGTGTTTCGCGCTCGTTATACGTGTGTGTGTGTGTGTGTGTGTGTCTGTGATATAATTAAATATTTTTGCGTACAATTATGAGATGACCACCCACGCCCACAACAGATTCCATTCCAGTTTCCAGCTACCAGTTGGAGTAAAAGTAAAAGTGCTGGCCGCCCCTCCACCAGTCCAGTCTTGAATTCGCTTGTATTCAAATTCAAATCTAAGCTAAATTTCCGCATCAGAATGCACTTTCTACTCGTAGCATGAAGATGGCAGAGCTAGTTGGCACATCTGTAAGTGACCTGCTGTGGGTGAGCCATATTACGTGAGAATCTGGCATTTTTCGGCAACATTCGGCATTCGGCATTCATCATCAGCCCACAAATGTACTCTTTATTTTTGTTTTTGGTTGGAGCAGCCGAATTTTGGCCAACGCTCACGCACTGATAGGCCAAGAGCTGATTTCAATTGATGTCGGTAGACCTAGACCCAGACTCGTGGTAATGCTATAAAACGGATTTGCCGTGGCTCGGCATTGCCATTGCTCGCTCGGCACTCGACCAGCTGCCCCAAATCACAACGAAGATGAAGCTCCGCGTGGTAAGTGCAACGCGCTTTGATCCTGCATCCTCCTACAGCTCGGCCTCTACTCTTTTTGCAGTTTCTCCTGCTCAGCGCCGCCCTGGCAGCGACTGTCCAAGCCGTCGTCCAGCCGGGCAGGAACCAGCAGCTGTTCAATCACAACCGCGACGGATACCGCTACAATGGACCCGCCCACAAGTATCTGCCCGCCGAGGGGCCGCCCAGCACGGAAGCGGGCATCATCACTGGCCCCTGGCAATCACATGGATCGCATGGCAATCAATTGCCACAATCCCTGGAGCACTCCCAGCAGCAGCAGCATCAGCAGCCGGGCTACAACGGTCCCTACAACTCCCAGTACTATGGAGAGGGACAGCGACAGGGACAGGAGCAGCATCGACAGGAAGAGCACTCCTGGAAGCAGGAGCAACAGTTGGCAGAGCAGCAACGTCAGCAGCAGAGAACCGAACCCTGGCAGTCATCTCAGGGACAGTTTGGACAGCAGCAAGGCTACCACCAGCAGCACCACCACCAGCAGCAGTACCACCAGCAACAGTCCCAGTCACATCATCAGCAGGGCCACCAAGATGGGGAATACTCTCCGGAGCAGCTTGGCAGACCAGAACAACATCATTCACAAGGCAGCCTTCAGCAGGAGCCACATCCGCAGAGAGCTGAATCCTGGCAGGGCTTTCACCAGGAGCAGCATCAACAGCAGCCACACCAGCAGCAGGAGCAGCAGCAGGAGCAACAGCAGAGCGTCCACTGGCAGCCATCCCATCTGGGGCACCGCTCTGAGAGTTTTCCCTCGGCTCTGGCGCATGCCAGCAGCCATAAAACTGTTGCTGCTCCTGCCCGCGATATCAAGCTTGTTCCAGCTTATACTCTTTCTAGTTATTCGGACCAAGATCGCTTCATTGGACTGGATGCACTCGACACTCGCCTACTGAGCCAATCCCTGCCAGATGCCTACCAGCGGGTGCCCTTTAATGCTGGCCAGCCCTCCAGACAGCAGGGCAGGGACAGGGCCAGCGGCAAGAGGAGCTGTTGGGTGGCTCTCCCCAGCAGCAACATCAGCCGCAGCAAAGCCACGACATTGTTCAGATGCAATCGCACTCCTACGAGCTGCCCTCGTCGCATAGCATGCAGCGGGAGTGGCCTCAGCAGCACCAGCAGCCGCAGCATGAACACTCGGGCAATCGTCAGTACTCGGAGAGTGCCTTTGCCTTCTCCAACCCATCCATTCACTCCTCCAATCCATCCATTCACTCCTCCAACCCATCCATTCAGTCCTCCAACCCATCCATTCACTCCGCCAACCCATCCTACGCCTTCCAGAACTCCTTGAGTCATCCCAGCCGCGAGTTCCAGCCACCCTACTATCGATAGTACTCTTCCCAGAATCCCCTGCTGACGCCTCGCTGGGATCCAACGCGCTAAGCCATAAGATCCCTTGTCCGAGCCGCCTGTTCCATCGCCCTTCCCTGGCCTTCAACTGGTGTCTTTCCTAGACCTGAAATGCATTTGGTTTGAGCAGGAATTTATCTTTTAGCTGCCCTTTTTTTTTTGTGTAAATTATTTAATCCAATAAATTATGTCTTGAGCTGAATGATGGCGTCACCAAATCGTGTTGGTGGTGGGGGGGGGGGGGGGCTCTGGACCTTGGAGTCTGTTGGCCAAAATGCGAGCATGGCTAATTTGATTACGCAAATTCCCACCGTCAATCCGGATTCTGGCCAACTAATTGCCAGAATTTGTTTGTAATTTGCCCAAATTAATGCCAGTGCCTGCTGCTGCTGCTGGTGCTGCTGGTGCTGCTACTGTGGCGAATTATGTGGCGATTAGAGTTTCAAATTAAAGATGATTCGGTTCTCGGGGCGCTTCCGCTGCTGTGGTACGTGTACGTGTGGCAAAAGAGTGTGCAAAGAGGCGGAAAAGTGAAGGTAAAGCAAACAAGACACCAGACAGACGGGCAGCAGACCAGCAGACCAGCAGACGCCCACACAGTGGGGTGGGCTGAGCCCATTGCTTAGTTGCAGCGTTGCAGCAGAAATCATAACAACAACAGCAGCAGCTTTTCTGTGGCACGGCGTCAACTTTCTTTGCAGCTGCAGTAGGAAGCGGCCAGCAAAAGAAAAATAATGCATTCACAACTCGATGAGACGATGGGATGATGCATATGCCCTGCCCGAGGGTTGTCCAGCAAAGGCAGTGATTAATGCATAGATTGAGATTCAATCTTGAATGAGAATGAATACAAATTTAATTCCAAGGGTTAGCTACGAAGGGAGGCAATCAATCCTGGCTTCTGCGCTGCCCTTTCGCCTCATAATTCTCTTCAATCTGTTCGTGTATCGATTGCCTACAGCTACACCTTATGGCAGTGCATCTGCAGCTTCGGCGACAGCTTCGCTGCTGCCTTTTGTTTGCTGCTGCTACCTTGTGGCTGTTAATCTTTTTGGCACATTATTCGTTATGTTCAAGCTTCGTTTTCGTTTTCGTTTTCGATCAAGTCGAGTCATCAAAAGTTGAAATGCTGCTGTCTGCTGTTTGGTGCGAAAGCGATCGATGAGGGGCGACAGCTGGACAGTGGGACAGCTGGACAGTGGGACTGGGGGAGTGCTATACCGGATGACTTTCTTTTAGGTTTTTGTACCATAAAGGGCGGGCACTTCTGCTTGTATCTTGCTACTACATAGATCTTAAGTATCTGCCACACTAGCAGCAGCAGCAGCAGCAGCAGCACAGCTGTGGGCCATCTGGGTATCCCCTCAAGTGGAAAATTTGGCATTCGAAGGGCAGGGCAAGGCGGTGGATCTCAGTTACATGGATTGTTGATCTCAGCCAAGTCACCAAAGCCACTGTTTGGAGGCAACCAATTTTGTATGTTGCAACATGATTTGCGCAAAACCCAAAGAGCCGAAAAATCATTTAACAAGAATTACTACTCAGTTAAACGAGAAAGAGAGAGAGAGAGAGAGAGAGAGCGAGAGAGTGCCATTAGCTGGAATTCGTTTGGTGGGGGTGGTGGGAGGTGGGGGCTATCGATGCGACCCCACTGCAGGCAGATGGAAAGGGAAAGGTAATGGGGAATGGGAATTGGAATTGGATTGCAAGTTGCGCAACACAGAGGAAGAAGCGGTGCCAGAAAGATATCACTTTTCAGCCTTGGCTGCGGCTATCGGATATCGGATAACGGTCATTCCGCCCATATATATGCAGTGGGTGTCAGGCCAAGGCCATCATTCGCCTGGCACATCGATGGCCAGCATGTCAGCATTGTCATGCCTCATCCTGGCGCTATTCGGCTGCCTGCCCCTGTTGCAGGGGCAACATCAGCAGCAGCAGCAGCATGCAGCATACCCCGCCTGGCTGTACGCCGTGCCGTGGCGTCCGCTGGTGCCGCCCACCACTCCACGGCAATTGCCGCTCTCGCAGCTGAGTCCCGGCTATACGGGTCCACAGACCTTTCCTTTCGTGCAGCGGCAGCGGGAGCGGCAGAAGCAGCGCGAGCCTGAGCCGCAGGATCTGTTTAGGCCACAGACGCAGCTGCTGGAGCACACGGGACCGCCTGTTCAGGGCATGTTTGCGCTGCCCTTTAGGCCCTCACCCTTTGCGGGCTACACGGATGAGTATGACGAGTATCAGGCAGGAGGAGGGTCTCTGGAGGGGCCAGCAAGAGAAACAGAACGAGCTGGAGCCTATGTCTACCTGTCCCCGGGGCGTGTGTACAGCCTATTTAGATCATAGAGTCCCCCCCCCCTACCTTTAATCACAAATAAAGAAGTAGAAGCCACCGTTAGACAATCGATTCGAATGGTCTTCTTCCCACACAGAAATCCAATCTCTGGCCATGTAATCTCTGGCGATGACTCGCCCACAGATGGGGAGATGCGAAGATGGCAGGAGGGGAGGGTAGGGGAAATGGGGAGGCGGCTGGTGGCCGACTTTTACCATGGGCGGATCTCGTCGGATCTCTGGCAATTTGTTGCCGCTTTCAAATGCCTCAATTACGACGACTACGAAGACGAAGACGAGGGCCCCCAGACGCACAAAACGCACAAGTCGCAAATCGGCGAAATTATATCTCGATCGACGTGGCGGCAGGTGTGACCTTGGCGGTGCGATTGCGCAACGCGCAACAGAAGTGGGAACCCAGCTGTGGGCTGTGGCATGGGGCAGGGGCAGGGGCAAGGGCAGCGGGTGCCAGGCAATTACATCAACTAAAAGCGCCGCGCAGTGGCACACGACCCGCCACAATGAAACGAAAGAAACGGCACACACAAAGAGAGAGAGAAAAAAAAAAGACGCCGCCAAAGAGTCAGCGAAGCTACCAGAAGAATCGCCACACAAAAACCATCGAAGAAATATCAAAGTCAGCGAGAGATCGAGGCCCGGAATACTCTTTGGGAAATACATTTATTAGCTTAGCACATTGAAAGTTCCTGAAGGTGTTTTCCTAGTAAGATATTCATAGAGGCTTTGTTGGTTGCAGTTCAAGATTTAGTAGGAGCGCTGCTAAGCCCCGTAGGTGAAGCCCCGTAGGTGAGATAGTGGTTCCGTTGTCGGAAGTACTTTTAATCAAAAGGGTATACGCAAAAAGGTACCCCCCCGCCTGCTTGTTATATGCTCTTCCCGCGTGAGCGAAGAATGCTCAAGCGAGTGACTTCCCCCCTGCTGCGAGTAAGTTTGACTAGCTCCATAGCCCATAGCAGTGCCACAAGGGGTGATCGGTGTAGTCTCATAAGAACTGTTACTTTTCGATTTTTAATTGAATCCATGCACCAGTTAAATCATTTCCCTTTCGTTACTTTTCGGATGTGCACTGATCAGCCCGTTTTAGTTTTTCTTTGATACTATCAACTGAAGTACTTAATATTTATTGGAATGAATATTTGTTTGCTCATATTAAGTCTTTTATTCATAAATTAATTAAATTAATAAAAGGAAAATAGATAAACTTCCTGCCGATAGAGACGTAATCCCAGACGCGTACCGTTCCGTTCCGCATACTGTACATCGCATTGCAAAATCGAAAACAAATCTCTTTTCAAAATGTTCGCAGCTGAAATAACACCAACAATTACAGCAGGCTAAGAGAGTGTAGTATGAAGAGAGAGGAGAGTGGAGTGCAGAGAGAAGAGAGTGGCGTTTGCGGCACAGGTACAACAAGTAACTGTGAATTAAATGCAATTTACGCATAAGCCGAGCCGAGTTGCCTTACGGGCAAAGGGGTGACAGCTGTGGAAGAGGGGGGGAACCTTGGGAAAACACACACTCGCCCGGGAGCAGGATGCGTTGCAGGGGGGGGGTAGAGGGGAGAGCCAAAGGGCAACCCGTGACATGTGATATGAAAAAGTGTCACTTGAACTTGAGTGGCGCTGTCGGGGTCTCCGCCAATCCGCACAGTGGGACAAATCATTGTAAATAGTGCACAACACATTTGCCACAGAAGAAGTGAATGTGGAGAGTAGAGTGGAGTACAGCTATATAGTACAGTAGAAGCTCCCCCCGCTCCACCACATCTTCATACTACAGTAAGCTCTCATGGCGACAAATTCAAATCAAATTAATTACAACAGCATTGCCCGTCTAGCCCACTGTGCGTGCGTCGAGAGTGAGAGTAAATGCGCCCCTCTGCCCTGCCCTCTGACAGCGGCTGACACAAAGCAGAGCGCAGAAGAAATCAAAGCCGAATTCGAAACCGAAACCGAAAACATTCATTTGCTTCTGCGTATGCAAAGCAAAGTCGAGGCTGGGCGGTGTCAGAGAGTGCGAATGAGAGGGCGAGAGAAGAAACTGTTTTCGCATCGCTGCGCGTCGGCGCAGTTGGCGTCGCCGTTGACGCTGAGCCGCTGTCCAAGTTCGAGTCGTGGCTGTGAGCTGTGGCTGTGACTGAGGCTTTGGCAGCGGCCAAGGCAGAGCGCGTATAAAAGGGTTGGCCGTCGCAGAGGTCGTCAACATTGCGCTGTCTACTGCGGCGCGCGACACTTGTGGAATACGCGAGAAAGAGACAGTGACAGAGAGCCTAGCTCCAAGGATAACAGTTAACTTTTTTTTGTGTGCTGTTTTTTGCTATTTTTTGCTGTTGTTTTTTGTTTTTGTGGCCGTGAGAATGCAGTTTGGAAGAATCCCGTTAGCCGTGGCTCTGCTCAGCTGCTGCTGCTGCTGCGCTCTGCTCGTCGATGCCGAGGCCCCCATCAATGCCGCCGCCGCTAAGCAGGCCCCCGCCCCAGCCGTCACGACCAACAAACTGAAGCGGGATGCCGGCCTGAGCTTTGGCAGCGGCCTCTACCACGGCCCCTCGCACAAGTACCTGCCGCCCGGACCATCCCACTCCTCCTCCTACGACTCGGGCTTCGGCTACGCCTCGGCACTTCACGGAAACGGACTTTCGTCCAGCAGCGGCTACGACTTCGGGCACGCGGATAGCACGCTGGAGAGCTACGGAGGACACCACTACGGAGGACACTCCTCCCACGGCAGGCCCCACTACAGCAGCAGCAGCAGCAGCGGTGGCTTTGGCGGTGGCTTCGGCGGTGGACACCACCATCAGGGTCCCAAGGTGGAGACGTACATTGTGCAGACGAGCGGTGGATCTGGCTCCGGGCATGGCCACGGCTATCACGGACACGGGCCAAGTCACGGACCCAGCCATGGCACTGGACACACCTACGGCTACAGTCATGGATATGGACAGGGCCACGGATCTGGATCTGGATCAGTATCTGGCGCTGGCCTGGGCTACAAGTACGCCTCTCATGGATCCACGGGTGGAGGCGGCGGAGGAGGCTACCTGAGTCTCCTGGGTGGCCACAAGCCCAGCAGCACCTACCTGGTGGCCGGTCCAGAGTATTCGCACAGCAGTCATCACGGCGGATCGGCAGGCGGACGTCCGAGCTATGCCATCTCCTCCTCGCACTCCTCGGCTGGTCACGGCTTCAGTCACGGATTCGGCGGCCATGGACTGAGCCACGGACCCAGCCATGGCCATGCCCTGGAGCACGGATCCAGCCACGGGCACGCAATAGAGCAGGCCCTGGAGCAGGGACTGAGCCACGCCCTGAGTCTTGGCCATGGAGCAGTGCAGCTGGGCGGCTATGCCCATCAGGGCCCCTCATCCCATCCCTCACTGGAGCATCATCTGGGCGGAGAGGAGACCTCCGGCTACAGCTACGAGGCGCCCAGCATTGGCTTTGGCAAATCACCGCCGCTGAGCAGCTACGGAGTTCCGCTGCTGCCCGGCTATGAACATCAGCAGCATCCACAGCATCCGCTGCCCGATCAAGTGCAGGTCCAGGTACTCGAAGAGCAGGAGCACAAGGCAGAGCAGGCGGCGGAGGAGCACCAGACGCCCATTTACGCCCTGGGCCACAAGGGTCTGGGCCACTTTAGCTACACGGCCAGCAAGCCACAGGCCCTGCACACCGATGTCCTGTCCAATGGTGGTGGTGGTGGTGGTGGCCACCACCACTCCAATGATATTTCCCTCAACGAGCTGTCCAAGGCGCCCTTCAAGCCCAGCGCCTTCCTGGGGGCCAAGCACGAGACCAGCTCCGGCTCTGGCGCTGGCTATGACTATGCCACGCCCAGCAATCAGTATCTGCAGCCGCCAACATCGTCGGGATATGACTACCAGACACCACCGCAACAGGTGCTGTACGGGGCGCCGGGCCACTCGGGTGACTCGGCCACGCCCATTTTCGAGCCAGAGGCCACCTACCTGCCGCCCGTGCCCACCCACGGATATCATTAAATTATTTAACTAGTTTTACGAGCTGCAAGCGCAACAATCTATTGTAATTTTTTTTTATATCGAAATAATAATAAAAAAACAAAAACGAACTGAAAAACGTAAATGCTGCCACGCCCCCCTTACCCCACTCTCTCCCCCACTGCCATAGATCTGAAATGCGCTTCCAGGAAGGCAACTGGAAAGCTGGACAGATTCCAGATGCTTAAAATGCAGGGCACATCCAACGGGGCACGATTTCTCGTAGCTCGATTTCTGATTACGGATTTCGCTTGCTCGAAATTTTGTGAATTGTGATTTGAATTGATGCGAGAAACTATATCAAAGCAAAAAGACACAATAAAAAAAAAACAAAAACTATAGAGAGAAAGGAGAGAAAGGAGAGGAGAGCAGACAGCGTAGTGGTGTTTTGTGGGAGTGGAGTGGAGCGGAGTGCCAGAGCTCTCTGGCAACGCCACTGGCATGGCCAATTAGCTGGGAGGCCAACGATCACAACGATTACTTGTGGAAGAGAAATTAAGTGGTCTCCATCTAGTTTGAAACCCATAAAAAAGAGATCCTCCACACAGTTCCGGGATTCGATTCGCAAAGGAATCAATCAATCAAGCGAACGCTTCTGAAAATATGCAAGAAAAATGCAATAATTAGGAGAATAATTAACAACAATCCTCACGGTATCCATAAGCAGAGGAGTACAGAAGATGAAAGTTGTACCTCCAAAGACTGACCTAATCTAAAATATATTCCACATACCATTCGCAGTCTGCGGCACTCTCTTATTGGAATTTGGATGCATTAATCAGTATGCCAGACCATGGCATCTCACTCCGGAATATTTTGATTAGTATGTCAGCGAAATGGAGAGAACATTAATGGCTCTAACAACAATCCAACTGCTGAAATTTTCCCCAGTGATTTCTCATTCCACTGCAATCCGCAATCCCCACTGGGTTGTCTCTGGTCATGATGGATGGTCAAAACACACTTAATCATCCTCTCTCCCAAATCTCTGTTGCATAATGCGGCCAACCAGTTGGGGCATTTGATCCTTATGCCATTATCGCTGACCCAGTTCAGAGTCGGACTCAGAGTTGGAGTTCGGAAAGTGAAAGGATGACAGCTGGACAGCTGGAATGATGGGAATAATGGGAATAATGGAAGTGATGGGCATGGGCAGAGGGCCCCCACTGCGCTCTGCTCTTGAGATGAACTTGAGGCTTTGGAACCACAGCCATGGTTCGTTCTGTCTTGCTGGCTTATTCGGTTCTTGGGCGGGGTTCACTCCCACGTTCATTAGCATAATTGAGCCGCCACATCCGGCCAGATCCGGAAGCGGCCAGAATTCGCTCGCTGAGACGTGACTTGGCCTGTGACTGTGACTCAAACCCAAATGCTCAAGATCTCAAGATAGAGATTTCGTCAGGGTCAAAGCTGCGTGAAAGTTACGCAACTCTTTTCTGAACTGTAGCCATATGCGCCCCCCCTCCTTTCCTCTTTTGTCATTCTCTATTTTCTTTCATTGGAATCTTTTCTGTGTATTTCTGTGTCGACAAGTTCATTCAGGCACAAAACAAAAGAAAGGTAAAAAAAAACGCAGGGGAGCGAGATCTCTGCCACAATAAATTAGATAAGTTGTTGAAGGCCCCTGCCGCTCTCAGCAGGGGGTCGCTGTGACAGATGCATAAAGAGATGGAGCGTGCTTTATGGCTCTGCTCATTAGCTATCGATAACTGATCGATACCTCCATCGATCAATGTGAATTGCTGCTGCTGGCCAAATTATGTGCGAAATTTGGACAAAAGTTCCATCAGAGTTGAGTCCCAAAAGAGGTGGGGGATCAGAAAAAAAAGAGTAGATTGACTTACCGAAGGTTTCTATACCCTTGCTAATCGATCGAGGAATCCAAGGAGAGTTCAAATTAATTCATTCCGAAGTACTCCAATGCCCCAAAGCTATTAATGGGGAATTGAAAAACCTTTTAAATTGTTTAATATTTATTTATTTATTAAACCTCTGATGGAGTGACTTAATTCTGGACTTGTCATAGTGTCATCATGATGCCACCAAACCTGAGTGGATAATCATAATACTCTCCGCAGAAGTGTATTAAAAGGTGTTAAATATTACCATTTCATCGTTATTGTTGTACCACCGTGCCATGGGTTTTATTATCGCTTTTGTTATTTATGACTTTTACGCCTGATTTTTGTTAATTTTTACCCACACTCCACTCCGCTGACCAAAAGGGAGGGTACCGGGATCCGGCAGAAATAAAATGAAATGGCTGTAAGGTTGTGGCAGGTTGAGGTTTCTTCGGTATCGGTATTAAAGTGCAGCAGCAGCCGCGGACGACAACGACCATTCACTTTTCATTTCATGTCGTTCATGTTGTTATTTCGAATGTGGTAACATTTTCTGTTGTTAAATCATTTCTTTCTTTTTCTCTTTCCCCACACATTTCTTCTGCTGGGCCAAGTACCAGAGCGGAGGGTAGAGATCAGCTGTGGGGCCGACCCCATAGCTGGCGTAGGGTACAGCCGGGAAAAGGAATAGGATCCCCACTATACTTTAGCATGTCCAGATTAAAAGTCTCACAAAAAAACCTAGTTGGGGTCAGGACTCGACCCCAGGGACACCGATTGGGCTTTGGTGAGAAACAAATGGGGTACGAAGCCTCCTGGGGTGGGTCCATCAATCATCTATAACCCATGAATCTTGAATAATATTTAAAGAAATTTTACAGCTGCTTTTTCAGAGGAACCTATGGCACATTTTACCTCATCGTTTTTATTCGGAATCCAAAAACAGTTGAGAAACTATGCGACGGGGACTATTTCTAAATAAATCGAAAATTCAGGAAACACACGGGATTATTATACATTATATTGATATATATACTCGATGATATCGACTAAAGCTGAATGAAATCGAATGTTCGTTCTTTTTGTTGTGTGAAAAGCTGTTACACATCCAAAGTATGCTACAACATTTTCATACACGTTTCTTGTATTAAAATTGTAGAGTACTTTCTGTAGCGATAAGTAAACTTTGGCAATGTTTCTGAATTCAAATAAAAGTAGCATAACTTTGCGCTCTCTTCACAAATAGCTTATGAAATTTGCAAACAACTTTTGGAATATATTTTGCTTTTTTTTCAAATACATTTAGCTTATCTTAGCTTTATTTTAATAATTTTAAATAATTAATTTTAGTTAATTAATTAATTATTAATTAATTTTAAATTTTAGTTTGCATCTCTTCATTGCATTAAAAGTAACGGAGTTGGTTTCTTAGTTTCAGACGTACTATATATCAGATTAAGGAGGTCCCCAAAGCTGGGCGAGCCTCCGATTTGCCTCCTCTGCTGCCATTTGAATCTCTACCACACTCATTGTAAAGAGCTGCAATATGCAAGAGTGAGTGAGAAATATCGGCTGTCGGCGTAGCTTGGCAGTTTGCTGATGTGCGTGTGTGTGTGTGTTGTGTTGAGCCACTCGCGACGTCTCGCTCTCACACATTTCAGAGCATACAACTCTATAAATTTAGCGCGTGTACACAGAACTTGCATGTGCATGTGTGTGTGTTCACAGCCAACGATTTGATGCTGAAAAATATGTTTGGTAATTCAAGCATGGACAGGAGTAAATACATACATATGTATGTACATATATGTATTTATGTATGTAATTCCGTAATTGCAAATACTGCCCGTGCTGCTAAACAACCAAAAAAGAATCATTTCCAAGTTCAAAGAATCAAAGAATCCATGTCACGCCCCTTTGGCGTTTCCGCCATTTTGTGCCGTCGGCCGAGCAAGAAACAGCGATGAGACGTCATTCTCCACACACACACACACACTTGCATATGTACGTATGGTTGATATGTACTATACATAAATGCCAGAAAACGGTTTTTCATCCATTCTCTTCGACGCGTAGAGCTACCATCTCCCTCTTACACACTAAATTCGCATGCGTCGTCTTCGCGCTGGCGCTCTAGAACAGGGATCTGCACGCACCCATACACTTGCACGCAGCAGGCAAAACGGAACATTTTATACAAGTGTTCGTGCGCGGCAGCACGGCAGTGAAACACTTTCAATCACTGACTGATTTTTGGTATAAAATTCATTTAAGCGGCACCAGCCGCTTGCCTCTCGTTTGCTGTTTAATGCAACTTGATCATCAGGTGGCACAATCTATAAACAGTTTGCATATACGATACGGCCTGGTCTGATTTCAGTGATAATTCAAATGCCAATACAATTAATAGGCAACATACAGCTAATTGGATCTCCGGCCCTAAGCAGAACTATTCTCAATTCTAATTGGAAAAGTAACGCTCTGTAAGGGTAAAACACATTAACCAACACTGGCCCTATATATTCGTCTGCCAAATTGTGACATATTTTAGTCAAGATTTTTTCCTACACATTGCTGTGCCGAAAAATCAGTTTAAAAAGCTAGGAACAACCGCGAGTTTTCATAATGGCGGAAAATAATAATCCCTCAAGCTTGGGGGAAATTATTGTCGTGGATCTGGAGGAAACGAACACTGAATTGGACTTCGACGACATTATCGTCTATGATTTGGAGGGATCGACCAGTGGCTCGGACTTGGAGGAGGAAACCAATGACTTGAACATGGCAGAAAACATTATTGTCTATGATGTGGAGGAAAATACCTCTGCCTCGGACTTGGAGGAGGAAACTACCAGCGCGAGCTTGAAGGAAAAATCAAAAAGCTCGCAAGTGGAGGATAAAAAAGGTTTGAATATTTTGCGATTTTATAAATGGCCTGCCCAAGCTACAATAGTATACAATTTCAGACAAGGCAGTGGGGTGTAAATTTAACATAGGCCCCGGGCCTTCCATTAGTGTGGATGTGAAATTCGAAGATGTCCACATGAGCCACGATGAAAAATTGTTGGCTATTCGCGAGGGCACTGCCATGCTGATACTCATGTCGAACCTGACGCCCCTGTGGGTGAAACTCGATATCGAGAACACCGCCTTTGAGACAGAGACTGAGATTCTGTACTGTAATGCTCCATATATTCATTACTACGGCCAAGAGGGCGAGCCATGTCGTAGAGCCACTGTGATTATAACGCATCCAGAAATTGCAGAAGAGCTCATCTCGTTTGCCGATCAACTGTGGGCTGGTGTGCCTTTACTGCTTTATGGGCAATGGCTCTAAACAAAACACAAAGCAAACAATTAAAAAACCTGCTGCGAACACAAGATCAGATCCCATATATGGTGGCCACAGGCTGCTAAGAAGCTGGAGTGCTGGGTATCTCGTTCTGCTGTTCATTCAAACATCTCACTGGTGCTGCTAGCCATTAGAAAATATATCTAAGAAACAATCCAATGGATCCAATCCATACCATAACTGAAACATTTTTTTTAAGTATTTCGATATTTAGCTTCTGTGATTAAAATAATCCCCAGGAAGCACACAATCGATGATGGAATTTAATTCATGTGACTGCTAGGAACCGTTAAGAGTAGTGTACAGCGGTTTGATCAGCATCGGTAGATGGGTCCATTTTTGCTGTCTTCTAAGGGACTCCCTCATGGGGCTAGCGATTGGGTTGGCAGGGCAAGGAGTTTGAGTCGAGTTAAATACAGACCCTATCAGAGGCTAGAATTGCGTTCAATGGCCTCTTCCTAAGCCTAATCCTAATCGAAATATATATACGTGTAGGTACTACTTTATATGCACGAGAAATAGTTTCTAATCTTATCTTTACAAACTACTACTGAGATCTATCTTCTGCCAAATGCAAGAGGCTTCCACACCCATGTGGCATGTGATTGCTTAGAGGAAGAACTGGCATGTTCTTGTATTTGAGCCTTAGATTTACATATTTCGATAATAATACTATGAGTGTTATATGCATTGCGGATTACTTATTCTAGTTATGTACAAATTAATTTAAAATTCATTTAAAATTCACTTAAAATTCAGTTAAAATGTTCTCTCTTAAGCTCTAGCTTAGGGACTACGTTTCTAGTGATAGTTAAAAAAACAGAATGACCAGAAGGGATACGTAGGGGGTATATACTTGAATACTCTTATATCTCGGATATGTCGAACATGCTGGCTGGATGCAAGCAAATGGTTTAATTGCAATTCAATGGAAATTCTCCATCAATATGCTCCTCGGCATCCTTCTTGCGGGTGAACTGGCTGAGCAAGTCGCTGAAGTATGGCTGCTGCCGCTGGATCACCTCGTTGGGGTGCTGCTTGAACTGTATGTGCTGCAGCAGATGCGATTTTCTTGAGAAGCCCGTGCCGCACACAGTGCAGATGTAGGGCTTACGGGTGCTGTGGACGAAGAGGTGAGAGTTTCGGTTCTCGAGCCGGCTAAACTTTTTGCCACAAATGTGACAGCAGTAGGCTTTGATGCAGCCATGGACCAGCATGTGCTTCTTGAGGTAGACTGGGTGCGAGAAGCTGGCGCTGCACTGTTCGCACGACAGATCGAACAGCTTTTGGTGCACCGTCTTCAGGTGCTGCTGGAGCAGTCGCCGGCGTGTGAAACGACGGCCGGGGCATTTGGGGCACTGATGCTTAGCCTCCTTAAGGTGCTTGGTCCGGATGTGAACGCTAAGGTTGCTGTTCTGAGCGAAACGGGCACCGCAATCGTGGCACTCGTACGGCCGGTCGCCGGTGTGGGTGCGCAGATGCTCGTCGAGCCAGCGGCGGCGTTTGAACTCCTTGCCGCACTCCTCGCACGTGAAGGTAGACGACGGCGGACAGTTTTCCCTTCGCGTTCGAGGATGCATGCGCCGGTGGGCGATAAGCTTCTCGTGACTGGCGAACCGCATGGGGCAGCGTGTGCAGGCCCAGGGCAGGCGGTACGTTGAATCCGTAGGATCTGGTCTCCACTCTCCGGGCTCTAATTCTTCCTCCTCCAGCCCCATCATCCACTCTTCGGGGTCATCCACAGCCTGCTCTGCTTCGTCCTGATCTACCGTAATTTCTGCCAACTCCTCTTCTGGTTCTTCCACTATTATCGAGTTGACCCACTCCTGGTCGGAGTCTTCGGACTCCTCGCACTCTTCTATCAGTGAGTCCCAGTCGATGCTGGCCTCCTCCAGCGTTTTAATTGCCATTTATTATTTGTGGGGGCCCAACAAGTACAAATTTACTTTTTTCGCGTCGCTGCAAGCGTTGCCACATGGGATTTTATCCAATGCACTAACGCCTCGCACAAGAGGGCTGCCAGATGGCGCCAACAGAGTAAAACACACTAGCGCGTTGCTCAAAACTGCGCAAAAACGACAGAAAACGTTACTTTTCGTGTTAGTATTTAAATTTAAATCCAATAAAGATAGAAGACGTTATTTGTTTTGTATTTTTATCAATTGTTATGCAATTTATTCATACGCTATGTAAATATAATTTGTTCACAACTGTTATATAATTACTTTCATTTGTTTTTATTTTTCGTTTTTTTTTTTATTTTAAAGCGGCTGCTTTCAACAATTGTTTGGTTTTGTTTTTTTATTTTATTTTTTTTTTCGATTCGTATTTAATAAATCAATCAATCAATCATTACTGTATAATTCACACATTTTGGTTTCTTCTTAGATGATTCGACGAGAGTGGCTTGTATTCATTCGTATGTGTGTTTGTGTGTGTGAATAATTGTAATTCCGTTAACTACAACTACAGAGACGCCTCTTAAACACACACAGGCACACGATCTATCCATTCGTGTACCTTGTTTGGTCGAGGTCTTTTTTTTTTAGCTTTTAGAAATGTTAACAAATTTACAGACTTATATTTGGATTACCGTAATCATGTATGTATATATACTATATATTATTTATATATGTATAGATGCATTATATAATATGCACTGAAATGTTTCAAGAGGATCTGCTGGGGGTGCGTGCTCTTTTGTCACAAATCGCTTTGTATGGGGGGAGTGAGGTAAGGAAGTAATGGCGAATGGTTGATGGGACGCGTGAAGGGACAGAATGACAGGATCAATTTTCTTTGCTGTTTGGTTTGGTGTGTTGGCCTGTGTAAAAACCGATTTCTCTAAAATTTGTCTTACTTTCTCGTTTACTTTAAATACGATTTGGGGCTATGCTATCCTTATCCCCCACATCATTGCAATATCGTTTATTAAGATTCCATCTCTCCATTCCATCCGTTAAAGTAAGAAAAAAAGTGCACTAGTTTTCCCGTTCTGGTATGGCTTAAACCTCGTCGAAGCACCAATCTCTTCTCTTTTTTTTTTGTTTGTTTGCTTATATTCCTATAATATATCCATCCCGTCTGTATTATATACGATCTGTGTCTATAATTGCATTTTATTTAGTTTATATTTAAGAATTAATCCCACACTCGGCTCCTTTCGATTATTTCGTGTGTGTGTGTTGGGGTGTGTGGGTGTAGAATGTAATTTGTTTTTTAAATGCTACAAGTAAATGCCTGCCTGCCTGCAAATTATTTGGTATTTCCTTTCTCGGTTCCTCCCTTTTTAAATATACTTTGGCCTTATTCGCTAGGAGTCTCTACACTACTCGTACACTACACTACATACTTGCTGAAACATTTTGCAATGGAATAACGGCAAACGAAAAATGCACACCACCCACGGCACACAGTTCGTGGGAGGGAGGGATGATCCGCAGAGAGACAGAGCGCAGAGCGAGTGAGAGAAAGAGATAGCGATTAGGTGGTTTATATCGGAGAGGGAGAGGATTAACCGTTGGTTGGCTGGCTGGCTGACTGGTACGAGACATTAAGATAGTGAGAGAGGATAACAGTTAGATGCTCGCTCGTTCGCTGCTGTCATGTGCCAGCGTGTGTGCATTTTTCCTTTCCCTCTTCTTCACTTTTGCTAATCAATTCACTATATATGGGTGTACTTAGGTGTGGTGTGTGTGTGTGTGTGTGTGTGTATATATATGGATTTGTGCGAGTGTGTGTATGCGTTTGTGTTTTTGTTTTTTTATTGCAATCTCTGTAAATTGTGTAGGTATATATTTTCGTTTCTTTAAATATTCCATACATACAATACATTTATTTTTCGTATATAAAAAAAGAGCATTTTGTTTCGTTTAGTTTAACGCCTAACAGGGATTTTCCATTTTCATTTAATTTCCTCTCTCTCGCTTTTCTTTTCTATTCGTTTCATTTCGTTTCGTTCGTGCTCCTTCTTCTCCCCTTATCCTTCTCTTTGCGGCTTAAATGCAGTTATTGACCTGAACAATTGGTTTATCTTTTTTTGGTGTGGTTTTTGTTGTTTGATTAATTAGTTAATGCTTTCTCCATATATATGTATGTATGTATATATATACTACTATATGTGTGTTTATATATACGTATCTGCACGTAAGTATTTCTGTGTGTATGTGTATGCTATGTATTATGTATGTATGTTTATATTTCTATGTATTCGTTTCGTTTATTATTTCATTTTGGAATTCTCGTTAAAATAGTTGAACATTTTCTTCTTCTTCTCCTTCTCCTTCTGCTATTTATTTCGTATTTTTTTTTCGTATTCGTATTGCTCGGTTACTTTTTCAAAAGTTATGTAACTGTTATTGTTTTTTGTTTGTTTTGTTAAAATTTAAAACTTTTCCTATGTTTTTTTTGCTTTGAGTTTTATTCAAGGTGTTTAAATATTACTGTTATAATTTTATTTTGTGAAATGTTTTCGGCTTTTGACTTTCCCTCATTCATGGTATTTTTGTTTTGCTTTTGTTTTTTTTTGTTTCTTTTGGTGTTCGTTTGTTTTTGCATTTGGTTTCTTCTTGTTTTTTGTTTTGTTTTTTTGTTTGTTTTAGATTTCTGACGTCACAAAAATTTCTACGTACGTGTCGCTGTTGGTGCTGTTGTTGTTGGTGGTGGTTCTCGCAACGGATTCTCAAATAATAAAATTACATAAAGTTCAAAAAAAAAACAAAACCAAAAATAATTAATAGTTCTGTCGTCGATTCGGAAGGGAACGAGCGAGCGGATCGCGGGGGTAAGGCTCGATCATTGGAAATCTTCATATTTTCATTGATGGTTTCCCAATGGTTCGAGCCTTGACTGTGTACAGTGGCAGCTCGAAGCACTGGGAAGCTCCTCTTCATATCATTTTGATTAAAATTACATTTTAAAAGTTAGTACAGCTGATTGTTAAGTCTTAAAACACCAGATGCTTCCCCCAAAAATGTCAAGCCTCTCCTCCACTGCTCGAGCTCGAGACGGTTTGTCAGGGGTTACGGGGGTCACTACAATATCCACTCGTAAATAAATAATTTGGCTCTTACACACTAAAGACTCGCATACATACTAAATATATCGTACATAATATAGGGAGGGTCTGGGGAGAGGGGTGTTAAAAAAAAAAATAACTATATATATAAATGGGGGCATATTACATACATAGATTGTTAATTATAGTACAGTACGGTTAATAATAATTATAATAATAATAACAATAGGCAACAACACAGAGCAGAGAACTGATGTATGTATGTATGTATGCGTGTGTGTTTGTGTGTCTGTGTGTGTGTTTGGTGTGTTACAGTTACAGTTTACAGCTGCAGTGTTGCATCAATCGGGATGAGTCTGTGTGCATAGATCTGTAATTTGTGGACGCCACTGTGTGCCTCTCAGCTGTTCCAATATGGATGCATTTCTCTCTCTCTCTCTCTCTCTCTGCAGTGTTCACAGGACATAAAGAGAGGGAGAGAGAGTGAGAGTGACAGAGATAGAGTGGTAGTGGTAGTGGGAATGACAGGGTGCGTGGGTGGGGGGTGTTAGACAGAGACAGACTTAAGTTAAACAAATTTTTTGCTTTGGAATGGCTATTGGGAGCAGCAGAATCGGAATAATTTTTCCACTTTTTCCACTGAATTTCAGGCGTCGCTCCTCCTGTGTGGGGGTTCTCTAATCGAAAGAATCCGCAACGCTTCCTGGACCGCCCCTCCGCCTCAACGCGTTCGTCGCCTGGAGCCGCCCCTGCCACCGTCTGGCGGGCGCGGAGTGGACAATTTTTATGACGTCTCTAAAAATCATACTTTAAAGGTTTTCTCCCGCCGCTGCTGCTGCTGTTGTTGTTGTTGTTGCTGCTGTTGTTGTTGTTGCTGCTGCTGCTGCTGCTGGTGGCCACGATGGGATGATGGCTGCTGCTGCTGGGAACCATTGGCGGGGAGCACACTCATGGAACCAGCACTGCACAGGGCTGCCGCCGCTGCTGCCGCCGCCTCCTCGCAGGCATAGCTGGCTATACGATGATCGCTGCGCGATCGCTCCCTATCATGGCTGCGATGGCTGTGATGGTGCTCCGCTGCGGCAGCCGCCGCTGCCACTGCTGCAGCGGCAAGGCCTGCTCCACCGTTGCGCTTACTGGGTGCCGCCTGCTGCTGGGAACGCCGGTTGCCCAGACGCTTCAGCTCGTAGTCCCGGGCATCGGCCACGTCGAAGGTGGCCGCCCGCTGCTGCTGCTGTTGTTGTTGCTGCTGCTGCTGCTTGGCGTGCTTCGACGAGGAGGAGGTGGTGGTGACGGCTGCTGGGACGGGGGCTGGAGGCGCCTGCTGGTCGTATGGCTGCGGGAAGTACTCGTCGTACTCGTGCTCCTCGCACAGATTGGCATTGCAGGCGGATTGGGGGGGCGGCTGCTGCTGCTGTTGGGCGTGGCTTGAGCGATGCTTCTTGGGGGGCAGGGGAATGGGCGCCTGCGCCGACTGCTGCGTCTGGGTGTGAGTGCTGGCTACCGCCGCCGCTGCGTGCAGCGACGTTGATGATGTGCCCCGTCGCACAACATCAACGCCGCCGCCGCAGCAGGCGCACTCCTACAATTCCGTCACCGAGTAGAGGTCGCTGCTGGCATGGGCGGCATGGCTGGCATGGGCGTGCGCATGGGCATGGCTGGAGTGTGTCCCATGGGTGGCGGGTCCAGTGCCGCCGCCACCACCGCCGGCTCCTCCTCCGCCTGCTCCTCGTTCGCCACGTTTCAGAGAGCGATAGAAGAGCGCCTGTTGCTGTTCGATGAGCAGCTGCTGCTGCTGCTGTTGCTGCTGCTTGGAGGAGCTCACACCGGCTCCGCCCTGATAGTTGTTGTTGTGCTGGCGCTGGTAGAAGGCCGCCTGCTGCTGGGCCTGCTGTTGCAGCTGCTGCTGGTGGTGATGATACGTACTGCTGCTGTCGTACGAGTGCTGCTTCTTCATTCCGACGAGCACCTGGCCACCGTATTGCTGCTGCTCCACGTAGCTACGGGCATTGTCTAGCGTCTCTGCACGACGCGGCCGCTCCCTGTCACGCTCACGATCTCTCTCCCGTTCCCGTTCACGTTCACGCTCTCTATCGCGGTCGCGATCCCTCTCCCGCTCCCTCTCATAGCCGCCTGTCTGCTGCTGCTGCTGTTGCCGCAGGCTGGCGGACTTTGGTGGCAGGGTCTGCATGTGGTTGGCATTGCTAGAGTCGCCACCGCCACCACCTCCGCCCCTTGATGTCTTGTGCCTGTTCTTGGGCGGCAGGGAGGGCGGTTGCTGCTGCTGCTGTTGCTGTTGTGGCTGGGAGGCAGCGGCTGAGATCTTGTGGCTCTGGGGCCGCTGCAGCGACCGATACTGTCCCAGACTGGCGGCGCACAGCGGCTGGGCGGATATCTTCGACTGTGTGGGCGACTGCGAGGGTATCTCCGGCAGCGGCTGGTTCACGATCGAGGCCGGATTGAGGCTGCGCTGCACCACCCGCGGCGCAGCCGTCGGCACCTCGCTGCTCTCGATGCTGTAGACGGCCGAGGGCGGCAGTATGTGGGTCGTCGGTGGATGAATCTGCTGCTGTTGCTGCTGCTGCTGTTGCTGCTGCTGCTGAAGGGCCAGAAGCTGCTGCTGTTGCTGTTGCTGGAGGGCCAGGAGCTGCTGTTGCTGCAGCTGCTCCTTGGCGTAGGAGCTCCCAACGCCCGTGGTGCCGGGTATCTCTGTGAAGGTATTCTTTGGCTTTGGTGGCGGCGGCGGTGGTGCGGGTTGAATCTGCATCTGTGGCGGCGGCTGTGGCTGTTGCGGAGGTGGTGCTGGTGGTGGCACCATCTGTTGTTGTTGCTGCTGCTGCTGCTGTTGCTGCTGCTGCTGCTGCTGCTGTTGTTGTATCTGCAACTGGATCTGCAATTGCAGCTTCTGCTGTTGCTGCAGCTGTTGCTGCTGCTGCTGCTGCTGCAACTGTTGCTGCTGCTGCTGTTGGACAAGGAACTCCGTGGAGCCACACACCTGCGGTATGCAGTCCGGCTGCTGGCAGTAATCCTTCGAAACTGTGGCTATCGATGGCGTCTTGGCGCTGCGCAGATTCGGCGACGGTGAGGCACCCATGGGCATCGAGGAGGAGACACCCTTGAGGGAGCCACCATATCGGCCCACATGCCGCAATGTGGCACACTTGTTGGCCGTCGCCGCAGCCACAATATTCAGATTATTGTTGCCACGCACCGCCTTGGGTCCGATGCTGATGTATTTGGGATCGAAGCGATTAAAGCTGTTGTTTGTGACATCGCGGGGATCCCGGTCGTCGGCCAGCCCCCCCTCGTTGCCGACATCCAGGCCGTTGCCTGTGGACCTGCACATGGCATTGGCCGTCTGTGCGGAGAGCACGGATCGGATGGAGCTGCCCGTGGAACGGGGCAGGGTCGCCGAAGCGAATATGTTCTTCAAGGTGCTGCTGCTGTTCTGATGTTGATGTTGATGTTGCTGATTGATGATGTTGCTGCTGTGCTGCAGCTGCTGCTGCTGATGGGAATGCTGCTGCTGCTGCTGGAGTGGTGGCTGCGGCGGCGCTTGCTGCAGCTGGAGCTGCAGTTGGAGCTGCTGCTGCTGTTGCTGCTGGGCTGTGTTGTTGCTATTGCCTGCATAGGTGCTGCAGGCAAGCGAATCTCAGTAAAAGTCGTTCGATTCGAGCGTCTTACACTGCTTGCTGAGCGTCGCGTACTTTCCATTGTTCGGTCCCTGCATATACGAGGCGCTCTGCTGATGGTGCGACGGCAGACGTCCCAATGTGTGATGGCCGGACCTGCAACAACAAAGGGAGGGAAGGGAGAATCCATATAAGTATTTGGCAAAGGGCACAAACTTTTCATAAATATTCTTCATTTCTCTTCCCCTGCCATCGATTCATCCCTCTGCCAGCGTCTATCGTGGCCCTGCTTCTTGGCTAAAATATTGCAGGACTATGATTGTTCCTAGGGGTTATCTATTGGAACTAAATTCAGTTCAGTCTACAGTCTAAAGTTTTCCTTTGGGATTTGAGGTGTCTAAAAAGCATCCAAGGTGTCCATAAACACAAACCCACACACATATAGGCAAATATCTAAAGTTTAACCGAGTTATCTTTAATCTTAAAGAACCCCTTCCCCCTGGGAGTTGCCACCAGTTTTTCCTTCATCTGTTTCCTGTTCCATTTAATGCATTGAAACCAATGTGGGATTGGATTATTGTTTATTTAAAAAAAAAAAGAAGAGAGTATAGACATAGAAACTAAAGCTAAACCCAAAATTAAAATTATAATGTAACCTATAATTAAATTCTATTCGGTTTCGAGGATCTAGAGTGGGGAACAAGTGGGTATAGAAGATAGCAGAGGAAAAGACACGCTCCTGGAAGCCTTAAAGGAAGTATTTCTAAAGTAACCACAGCAGGAATAGCCTGAAATATTCGATACTTCAGTGTCTTTTTGCTTCACTCAAAACCGAATGTTTTATCAAAATGGCAATGCTTTTCATCTATGGAATATCTATGGTATATATATCTGTGAAACCGTTTTTCCATTAAGAGCCCTACATGTAACTACAACTCAACGGATGAAAGTATGTAAAATAAAGTGATTTATGCGGACTTAAACATGCAAAAATCTGTAAAGAAACAACTGCCGCGAGCTGCCAGGTGTTCAAAGAGCCACTATGACAAGTAACTTCCAAATTGTGTATGACACAGGATGTCGGGGGAGACACTTGTACGAGCAGTACACATGGGGGGATTCCATTTAAGAAGTTACAAATTGAATGGCAATTGAATGGGTTACCATTTTGGGTGTCTAATTTACCCGCAGCGTACTGGACGTGGCTACCTGCACAGCGATGATGATCCATGATCCTAAGGCTGGGAATTTATGCTTTAAATTGCTTATTGCTACAGCGTGTGGTTGTCATGCAGTGCTCTGTTTGTGTCCTATCCTATAATTAGATCTATTCGATAGGTGTACGATTATAACTATTAGAGAGACAGAGAGAGAGAGAGGGAGAGAGTGTAGATCTTTTGTGTCTTCTCCCTGTTCTGTGAGTGTTATAGATAACTCCTTGTGGCAGAGCTCTCTCGCTCACTTTTCGCTCCCCCCCTGGATTATAGATTGTGTTCTGCCTGCCTGCTTTTGGCACTCTTTAAGTATATTTTAGCATTGTTAAAAATGCTTAACTTGTGCCCCACATTGGTTCCCAAGATTCCTTGCAGCTCTGTTACTGTTGCACACCCTCCTAGAGTCACACTTGGATCTACGATTAAGTCTCATCAAAAAACCTGCCGTGGAATATAGTTCGCTGAGTATAGGGAGGGATATTAGTGGGGGGTGGGGTGGCATCATTAGTGTGCGATTCAGTTCCAGTTTCAGTTGTGTGTTTCTGTGTGTGTGTGTGTGTGTTTGTTGTGTGGGGGTCGTGACGTAACGTTAGGGCATGGAGTAAAGCCCCTCGTTGTGGTGGATGATCTAATGTTCGGTGGGTCTCACATGCAAAGGGGGGTGCAAGGGGTGCAAGCAGCACAACAAAACAAACAAACAAAAAAAAAGGAGAACAAAGAACTAAGAGAGAGATCCCTAATCTCTCTAGCAGAAACAAACAAAAACAAAAAAATAAGAGGAGAAACTCAACAAACGGGCAAAACAGAAAACAGAAATGAAAAACGGAAAAACAGAAAAATGGGAAAAAGGAGAAAAGAGGAGAAAGAATGGAAACAAAAAATTGAAGTGTGGATCTAGGAGGGAGTATGGGTAGGGTAGGAATTTCGTGGGGAGGGGGAGGGGGGATCACAAATCAAGAAGCAAAAAAAATGAAATCAAAGTTCATGCCTTGTGCCATGCACCATATCATAGCCGGGCGGCGGCGACGGCGACGGCGATCCACGACCCCCTCCTCTGGCGGCCCCCGACACCGAGGTGCGTGTGTGGTGGTGGCCGGCCATTGTCATTGGAGCTACCATCGTGGCCATCGCCGCCGCTGTCGTCTGGTTAGTTCTATTATGCTGTTGCTGTTGTTGTTGTTGCAGTTGTTGTTGTTGTGTGTTGTAGTTGTTGCTGTAGTGGTTGCTGTAGTGATTGTTGTGGAGGTTGTTGTTGTAGTGGTTCTGGTTCTGGTTGCTGTTGTTGTGGTGATGGTGGTGGTGGCCATAAATGGCCGTGGATGAGCTGTTGTGGCTTGATTGAGATTGTGATGATGGTGATGCCAACCCTTGTCTCAGTCCCGCCGTTCCATTCCTGTACGGTCCAACGCCATTGTTGCCGTTCATTCCGCCTGCGCCACCGCCGCCTCCTCCACCGGATCCTGGCAGTGTACCACCGCTGGACACACCGCCGCCGCCTCCTGCACCACCGCCCTGCGTCTGCTGATGATGCAGCAGCGTGCGATTGATAGTCCCCGTGCCCAGCGGTGCTGTTGGCGAGATGCTGGCACTGGGCGCATTTGAGGCCGGGAACAAGGGAGCCGTCTCCGATTTGTCTGCATCCAGCGTGGGTCTTCAGAGATCGGAGGAAAGGAGAGGGTTAGATTTAGCAGGAGTGGATTGAATGAATGAATGGTATAGCGCCCTACCGCTTGCTCAAGTAGATCCAGGCATGCGAGTCCGCATACACGAGTATCGTCAGCAGGAAGGAGGTGAGCAGCCCCGCCACCATCATGAGGCTCAGGCCCAGCAATCCACCGCCGCAGAGCCCGCGCAGCGCCTCCGCATAATGCCGATCGATGGCCCTGCGATCGAGAGTGGCCGAAAGGGTCGTCAGATTGCGACGCGTCTCCTCCAGATCATTGTCCATGGCCGTCAAGGTGCGCTGGACATCGATGCGGGGATAGGTCTCTTGGCTCATTCTGAGGATTATAACTCATGAATCATTCAATTCAATCGATGCAGGAGAGTAGTCCTTGTGTTATCCTTACCGCTGCATGGTTTCCACACTCTCTCTGGCCCGATCCACCAGATCCCTGCTCTCGTTCAGGCGCAAAATAAAACGATTTCTGGGCGTGCCACAATTCAGGAAATCCACATAAGGACTCCGCTGCAGAACAAACAACAAAAGGATTGGGGATTAGTTTCGTGTGGGATTTGCCCCGTGCCTGTGCAAGCTTGTCTCACTCACCATGCCAACCTGTCGACACATGTAGTCATGGGGTCGCATACAAAAGTCACCAGCAGCCACACTGGAGGCCAAGTAGATGCCAGCCAGCAGCCAACAGATGATGATGCAGAACAGGCCCGAAACACTAAAGAATATCAAGGTGCAACGCGACCTGCGTGCCACTCCAATTACCAGCACCGTGCACAGCAGCAGCAGGACAGTGAGGAAGGCCAAGGTGGCGGGCCATCGTATCGATTCGTAGAGTTCTCCCATCTGCAAAACAAAAGTAAACGACAGATTGCATTTGTGAATGGAATCCACCACTCAGCACTCTGATGACTCACGTGCAGCAGCCCCATCAATGAGGTGTCATTCTCGCCGCCCTTGGCCTTCATGAAATAGTGCACCATGCTGTCCAGGGAGGCGACCGCTCGTGATGTGTTCTCTCGCACCAGGCGCGACGTCTCAATGAGCAGCATCACCACCGTCTGATTGTATTGGGGCTTCTCCACCATTTGCTCCACCTTGTGGCCGGCCATCTTGGACTCCAGGTCATGCTTAATGCTTTCAGTCTGCAAAAAAAAAAAAAATAACAACAAAAAGAGAGTCAGAAAAAAAGAGAGTCCGAGAAGTGTTAAGCAAATGGCCAAAACCAAAGCCAAAGCAACCCCTAGTTCAAAAGTTAATGACCAAAACGAAAGGGGCAACGGCGACCAGTCTGCATGTTCTGAATACCCTTGATAATTATAGTGGGGGGATACATTCTGTAGGGGGGCATGCTTGTAAGTGCAGGCGAAAGACAGAGGAAAGAAAGCCCCTTTAAGGGGTGCAAATACGTCTTCAAGAAAATGAAACCAATATTTAATATTTAATTAATATTTCCATGAAATCTAAGTATTTGGGAGAGCCTGTCACTGGATATATATATACATGTATCTTAAAGCTGTAGCAATACCTGTGCATTTATTTATTCCACAATATTTATATACCCTGCAAGAGTTAGCTATAAATAGAGAGAGGGGGGCGTAAGGGTAAGGGTAAGGTAACCTCCTGAACCTATCCCAACATTTGCATTTCTTTGGGAGTGTTTCCTTCCTACCTACCCTCCTTCCTTCCACACGCACACACACACACACACGCACACGCACGCACAGATGACGAAGGCACAAAGGGATTGTGGGCACACAGCAAGAAAAAGGAAAGGAAAACTAGTTTCCATCGTAATACTTTTGCTTCCGCACTTGGAAGAGGCGGCGGGGAGGCAGGGAGGGAGGCTTAACGGGTGGCGTGTGTGTGGGGTTTCAGTTTAGAAGGAATCGTTTTGCACACACGCAAACCGTCGTCTGGAGCAGGACGCCCCACTCCTCACCTCACTCCTTTCTCCCCGTCATTTCTTCTGCCACTCTACCCCTCTTCTGTTGCTAGTTCTGGTTCCCTTCCTCTGGGATAATTAATAGCGTTTTACTCAAGAGTCGGGCAATGCCAGCCATCTGTTTGGGCGAGACGACGACGACGATGACTCCTGGCCCCTCATTTCTCATTCACATCCACCCCCCAAACCCTGGCTGGCTGCATCCCTACTACCTTTGATGCTGATGGCGGCATCGCCGTTCCCCCACTCCTACTCCTAAGAGTCCTCCCCTCCGCCCCCCCCCAGTACTCTTTTGGCGAGTCTCCTCCCGTTTTTTTCCCTTAACCTTTTTGCCATATCGGCCCCAGCAGGCAGCTCGGCTGCTTCGCTTCTCTCTTTCTCTGTCTTTGTCCCTGTTTCTGGCTGCTGTCTCTTGTCTCATGTCCTTTGGCTCCTGACAAAGTTTATGAATAGCAAAAGCTTTTGGAGTCCCCTCTCTGTCGTTACGAGGTAACTGTCAACACTGGAGCAGAAGCAGCAGTGGCAGTGGCAGCAGGGGGAGCAGCTTTTAGGTTGATTATAATGAAGCCGGACTGAAGGAGGAAGGAGTAAGGACCAGGAACAGGAGCAGGAACAGGAGTCCTGCAGCAGAAGTAGAACGCCTCATAGAGACACAGAGAGAGAGAGCATGGTTTGGGTCTCTCGAAGAGTAGCAGAACCATTATCACTATTTCTTTTCACCCATCACCCATCCAGCCCCCCCGGTGCAACTCACCTGTCGTTTCAGGGTGAGAACGAGACCCTCAACATTCTTTCCAGAGCTAAATGCCTGCAGCAGTCCATTGTGAAAGTCATCGTTGCCATATAAACCTGCAAAAAATAGATACAAAAAAAAAGAAAGAATGAAAAATAAAATTCGGTGTCGCTCTTTCAGCTTAGATCGGAGTCGGAGATCAGGGATTACCAGAGCAGCAACATTCCATCCACATGCCATAAACCGGGGGAAAGGTCAGTGATGTAAGAGGCCCGTGCCACAGACACACACACAGCCACATACACACTCGACATCATTTATGAATGATTCAATTAAGAGCAATAATTAAATTATTATTCCATCATATTCCCCCCTGGCCCACACCCTCTCCACTGCTCTCTCGTCTCTACCCAATTGCTGGTTAATCGATGACGCATCTGCCGCACGGCGGCTCCAGAAAGCACAGAGGGAAAGGGCAGCGCAGGGCAGGGGTAGGCAGGAGCCCTACAGCTGGAGGGCATTACGTGACAAGTGAGCGAAACATCTTCCAGCTGCTACACTCCACAAAAGTATTTTCGGGCTCTCTTCTACTTGTTGTGCCATTCTTCTTTTCTTCTATTCTTTCTACACTTTTCTCCACACAGCTCTGCAACACGCGTCATGCAACAGTTTCCGTCGGGTTTCTTTCTTTTTCTACTCATCTTTTCTTCATTTTATAGTCATCTTTTATAGATATTTTGTGCATGTCAAGTCCACAGATCACAGAGACCACATCTTATCGCGCGTCATGCAGCACCGCTCTTCGGTTCAAATCGTTTCTTTCTTTATTAATCTGGATAAATCTTCATTATTCTCCGTGTCAAACTCCCTCAAATGTTTCATAATCCTAAAGAAAATCTCCAGACTGCAGGGCAAATGCATTTATTACGATTGCAAGCCACGTTCCATCAGCAGTCCAGCCGTCCAGCCGTCCAGCAGTCCAGAAGTTTCTGGCCGATTGCCAGAAGTCAATCCATGCGATGCGGCGGCGGCGATGGCAACTACAACTACGTACGTGCTCTGGCGGTCCAATTTACTTCCATTCCAGAGGGCGGACAGAAGGACAGATGGGACGGGACGGGACACTCACCTAATCCAATCGCTGCACATGTCATCAGGGTGATGATCAGCAAAGTGCAGCTCTGGCATCGCTGGGCGCTCGGCTTCCGTTGGCGTCGATCACAGCAGCGGGTGAGTAAATACAGCAGCAGTCCCACCAATGAGACGATGAGCAGGCCGGCGGGTATCGAGGCAAGGATGCCCAAACTCTGTAAGCAAACAAAACAAAAAGTAAAGTAAAGTAAAGAAAATAAAAGCAAGGATTAGTTTCTGGGTGGGGGGGCTTTAAATGTATTATAATCTCGGTGGGTGGTACATTTCCTGCATCAAATTTTTCCCCCTGCTTTTCTGGTTAATGGTTTGGTTTCTCTTTTGTCCTGGACATTCAACAAAAACTTTTAATTGAATAACTTGCAACATTTTTGTTGCTGCTTCTGCAGCTGCTTCTGTTGTGCTGCATTTGCTTCTGCTTCTGGTGTAGCAATTTGTTGTTAGTTGGCTTCGGCAATGGAAAGTGGAACGAGTACAAGCAGAGAGAGCAAGAGGGAGGAGAAGAAGCAGCAGCAAGCACTCAAAAGAGCAAGCAGTGGGGTCCTTTTAGGCGACAAAGCGGACACCCTTAGCCCACAGGGGAAGAGGAGCAATGGAAACATTATTCGAAATAAATTAAAAATATTGCATAAAATGTTCCCCTTGCAGAAAGGACACACCATTCGCTGTTCATCGTCAGTTTGAAATATTTAAATGTACAAAAATATACAATCCATCGTATGAATACCATATGCAGCAAATCATTTTATCTAATTTTAAGTGAAAGCCACGTAAATGTAGGAGCAAGCACTTTTCATTTGCGATGCATCCACCCCGTATATACCCACACTTTGGTAGGGTATTAAAGGGACATAGAAATGTCGCCTGCAGAAAAGTTAATTCTTTCTTTCTTTTTCACTTTTTTGTCCATGTCTGAAATTGAATTGAATTTTGGGGGGCACAGGACACACACACACACACACACACACACACACACATACACACAGCCACAGCAGACAGTAGAAGGACACACACACACACAGCCACAGCACACAGGAGGAGGAACCCTTTTTCAGTCTGCAACCGAAAAAATGTTCTTCGCTTAAAGGTAATTTCATTGCCTGTCATTCAAAAAAATAAAGCAACAGAAACAGCAACTCCACCAGTATATGTCCTGCAGTACACTCGACTCCACTCCACACCACACCACACCCAGCGTATCGTTGTGAGTGTCAAATTACAAGAGTCGTGGAGTCGTGGAGGAGGATATTGGACACCCAACAGAGAAACAGACAGGCAGGGCAAGCAGGGCAGGGCAGGGCAAGTCTGTGACATCACACGTTGATTCCAATGAATCGCAAATGAGTCAGAAATCAAAATTGAAACCAACCAGCTTGATCCTTTTTACGCGTCTAGGGGCATGCGAGTATTTCCTGATAATTCCAGTGAAAATCGTTGAAATTTCCCCCATTTTAAATCGATTTTAACTGGTCAAATTTACTGTGTTATCTTTTTGTAAAATTCGTAATTTAATTCGTAATTCGTTATCTTTAATGATTTCGATGTTGAGTATGGGAACGCTCCTCGTTCCTCGCAATGGCACACAAAACATGACTCAACCGACACCCGAGTATCGGTGAAATTGTTTGCTCTATCCCCTTGCTTTTTCCCATTGAGTCATTTTCTGCATGATAAAAACTGAAGAAAAGAAGCTCAACACAATATTTGAACTCTGCCATGAGAACGGAATCCTTGTAGGTCTATGAATATTCCCTAGATGATTCCGTAGATCTCAGATCCTCTAAGAACTATTTGAGCACGTCTTTAATTTTCGTTCTTGGTTTTCTTTGGAAATGAATCATTCCAAGAACTTTCCATCATCTCTCAAAAGAGTGAACAAACGCATTGATTTAACCCAGTTGGAAATGTCATAGATTTATAGATTCAACGAAGATATAAACGAAACAAAACAAAACAGATTTCGTTTTTAAGTTGATTTCTAGCCAATTTCCCGGCTGTCAATCAGAATTGAAAGCGACACCCCCAGTGCCCAGTAGTCCGTAGTCCGCAGTTCCCTGATTGCCAGATTGCATGATGTGTGGATGGGATGGGGGTTGGGTGTGGGGATGGGTTGGATATTTGAGCCTTGAGTCCACACATCCATTGGATCCATTCCCCTACGTAATCTGCTGGTGGTGGGTTGGTGGGGTGCGGCGGGTAGGCTCTCTATTTATTATTTATTGCACTCTTTTTTGCCACTGTAAATAATCATTAAAACTAGTTACAGTTCTCCCTCCGCTCTTCCCTTTCCCTGTCGCTCGCTCGCTGTGTTTGTGTGTGTGTGTGTGTGTTTTTTCTGTTTGTGCCTCAGCACTTTGCGTGTCGTCTCGCCCCGTGGTGTGTGTGTGTGGGTGTGTGTCGTGTGTCCTCCGCCTCGCAGTTGAATGACACTTGAGCCACGAGACGCTGCCACGCCACCCCCCCCCTCGCCCCAAACACACTCCTCCCATCCCCTCCCCCCGCGTGTGCTGCAATGCAATCTACAAAATGAAGCGAAAATGTCTCGTGCCCAAAGCTCCTTGGTCCGAGTCCTGCTCCCCCATATACCATACGATACGCTCGCTTCCATTGGCATTTATGTAGTTCGTGCCTCTCTCGGTTGTGTTTCCTCTCACTTAGGGGAACATTTATGTGCATTAAATCAACGCCATTTGTGCTGCATGCAATTTTGCTTCAACTCATAATGTAACGATAAAAATTCGAATATATGCGTCAAAAAAGGACTTCAAATTAATTGGCAGAATACTAAATAGATTATTCATGATTCTCCAAGAGTTACTTTCTGTGGAAAAGAACACAAGAAACACTTTTCGAGGTTTCTCCATTCTCTGAAAAAGTGACAGAATTTTCATTGAAATACCCATCGGTGGAAAAGTTATCGTAGCCCTCATTATTCCAACAGATGAGGGAATTTATCCTTTCGCTCAGGGAATTTATGGCAGCCACCCAACGGATGAGGTGCTCCTCAGGGAGGGCGAAAAGCCTGCCCACCCACCTTTCTTGCCGTTTGTAAGGCGCTTAAAAATGTGAGAAAAATTACGCGCTGCCACAGTCAACGACGGTCGATGATGGGATGGAATGCTTGGGATGAAGGAGGTTGAAGGTAGAGGAGGAGGAGGAGGCTGGCTAGAGATGGAGAGAAGATGGTTGTGGATGACGATGACGATGGAACGTTACACGATGTTCCGTGTGTTCCAATTGAATTAAATCAAAGCAAATTGCCAGCAAACAGCAGCAGCAGCAAAAACAAATAACCTTGACGGCTCCGCTCTCTTCACCCCCCCCCATCACCGTCGTCGGCTCTTCACAGCTACCTCACCTCTCTTTACCTCTTTTCCTCAATTGAGAATCTCCCTCTCTCTCTCGCCATTTATCTGTCTCTGTTTCTCACTGTGGGAAGTGTGAAAAGTGGCGGCAGCTAATTGGAAACTAAATCACAAGATATGTATCTGTTTGTATATTTATGCAATAATTCCCCCATCCCTCCCCGCCCAGACATGCAAAAAATTAACACCAGAAAAACAAAAAACAAAAATATTGAAAGTAAACACAGAAGATTCCGAGATTCGAGCTTCAAGATTTGCGGTGGGTAAAAATTAAGAAGAGATGATCCATATTGATTCTTCCAGGAGACCCCCCCAAAGAGATTTTCTCTTAAAAATGATAACACAATAAATCAAGGTACATCCAGAGTTAGGGGATTATCCACGATAACTGGCACTGGAACTGCACTTTCCCTTGTATGGAATCCCTCAGATAAAGTGAAGCCACAATGGCATAGTGAAAGCAAAATTAGTATTTAAATTTTTAAATAGCAAGCAAAGTGAAATTAAAACTTCGATCAAACAAAGGAAAATCATCTTTAATATACGAAATTTAAATATTCGAATTCCATTTAAATTATTTTCAATGTTTTTCTTTTTAAATTGATTCAGTTATCGTTTTTTTTTGGGGCTATTATTCCATTTCTTCTCCCTTCTTCACTCTCTTTTGTCTGCCTCCCCGCTGTGCTCCAGCCCCATTGGGTTCGAGTTTTTCCTCCTGCTGCGTGGGTGGGACGTGTTTTCCCTGATCGGATTTCGCTTCTGACACCACAATGATCGGATACCCACATACACACACACACACACAGACATGAGGAGCGGGAGGGGTGGGGAAAACCAGTTCTCTTTTCCCCACTCTTTATTCTCTTTTCTCTCTTTCTCCATCTGTTTCGCAGACACAACGGTTATTAGAACGAAATGCATGGAATATGGAAATGGATTCCCGATTATGCATTGGGGGGAAAAAAGGTTCGGCCACGCGCTTCCGGGGCTTGTTCTTTGCTCTCTATCTTTGGCTCCTCTCTCCCCCCTCTCACAACATCACTATATCACTGTGTCTCTTTCTCTCTCTCTCTCTATCGAATCCCTTCTTCTATCTCCGTCTCTGCAGTCGGCATTCTTTGTTGCTTCTTCTGTTTCTGTCTTTTTTATCGCCTCCTCCTCCTTGCCCATTCGAAGAAAAATGTAGATATGGGAAGTCAATAAAAGGGAACTAAGGAGGGAAGAAGAAGAAGAAATGACCACAAAAAGGGAAGAAGGTAGAGCAAAATGTACGTAGAAGGAAGTAGGAGTCAAGGTTACTCTAAAGTCCGAGAGAGCGAGGAAAAGAGTGACCCAAGAAGATAGCAGAACCAGTGGGGGAGAACGAAGGAACGGAACCCTCGTTTTCGTAGAGCAACAGGAAACAGAGTCAGCAACAGAAGGGCATAAAAAACGGGGGAGGGGGAGAGAGAGAATGAATAATAAAATAAATACAATAAATATGGAAAAATATGAATAAAAATGGAATAAAGCCAGGAAGTACATAAGTGGCATAGAACAAAACGGAACGAATGCAAAGGGGAGTAAGGAGAGGAGAGAGTGGAGAGTGGAGAATGGAGCATGCAAAAGCGGAGAGAAGAGAGTAGAGTAGAGTAGAAAAAAAGGAAGTACGCCATAGAACGACGATACGAGTGCAACAAAGTGCTGAAGCAACAACAAAAAGGTGAGGTACGTGGAAGGTGGGTGTGTCATCCGTCTGTCTGTGTGTGCCTCTTGGACGTGGCATAATTCTGTATGCTAATCATCACCCAGAGAGCTTTTTCATTGTCCGATCGAAGCAAAGCAAAGGGAGAGCAGAGCCCCACAAGCATCACCCCTCTCCCCACCACAGCTATGCGAAAGGGTCTCTGGAAAAGCAAACAACAGCAAGCAGCAAGCAGCAGCAGCTGCCCCAGCGATCGCTCCTAATCGAATTTTCATATAAACAAAAGCCATCAAATGTGCATTAATTCTGTGTTGATATTTCGATTTGTGGCACTTATGGGGCACTGTGGAGCACTATGGAGCACTGGTTCTGTGGCTTTTTTCTGTGATTCATTCAAAGATGCTTGGAAACAAAAAACAAAACTGGTGAGACGGCTGAGGCCCACGCAAAACTTTCACACACCAAGCCGATCGTCAGAGACAGAGAGACGAAAAACTAGAGAGGCAACTAGAGGAGAAGCAAAGGAAGAACTGTAACCACAAAACAAAAGAAGGAACAAAGGAAACCCAACGAAACAGAGGGATCGTAGCCGATTCAATGTTTTCCCTGCAGTGGCGAGAGAGAGAGAGAGAGAGAGTACAAGAGGGCACAGAGCAGAGCCCCGTTTGCACCTGAACTTTGGATACCCTTCCCCACCCAGCAAAGGTTGGGGGAGTGGGATATTTAAAGAAGGAGCCACTTTTAGGTTTCTTGATTTTGTGGGGAATATCCAGGGAATTTAATGAAATCAAATGGGTACTGGAAATATTTCTAGCATTTCGTACATCTGCCCAGAATAAGTTAAAAATAAAGGCAATCAAAAATTAAATCACAATAAAATAATTTCCATAGCCATTTTATTAGTATTTATTTAGTATTTTTTGTATTAAATGTTACCTTTGGAGCTCTCATTAGAATGATTTTAAGTGTGGATCCTCCCGACATGTGCCCAGCGCAATAATCTTTCGTTTGTATATTTTTTAATCGCCAAGAGACATCCCCCCTCATACAAAACAACCTCTGGAGCATTATATTCTGAACCAAATATCATTAACAGGGTATCTTCAGTGGTTCGGTGTTACCCCTCCTCGCCACTATTTGGGCCCACGCTGCTGGGGGTTTGGATCAGCAGAGATCAACAAAACAGCAGTACGAGAGCGTGGGGCTGGGTCTGGGAGCTGCTGGGCTTTCATCTTATTTTGTTGTTTATGAATTTCTGATCTCTGGGGTGGTCGGATCTTTGGGTCACAAAAAAGCGCTTCAAAAGAGTGTGTAAACAATAGAGAGAGAGATAGATAGAGGGAGAGACCCAACGTTTCATTCCATGCCATTCTGTTTCGTTTCGCTTCCTTTTGTTCCTTCCTCTGTGTGTTTCCTTTTTGTGTGACGAATCGTAAAGGGCAACAACAACAACGCAGTGGTTGGACAGACGGACGGACGGGATACAAAGCAATCTGTCGAGTGGTCGGAGAGGCGGGGCATGTGGCAGGGGCATCTGTTTGTTCTGCCACAATGTGATAGCAGCTGTGTGCCTCCGTCTTCTGTGGCTGCCTGGCTGCCTGCTGCCTGCCTGGTCGGTCGTCCTGCCCCATTTGTTCTGCTGTTCTGCTGTTCAGCTGCAGCAGCAGCAGCAGCAGTTGCAGTTGCAGCCACTCAAATGAAAGTACACCCCAGAGAGATATGATATCCGCCACACTGTGGAAAGTGTCAACAGATATGCACGGAAGAAGAGAGTACTCGTAAAATCCATGAATCATGAGAGTTATCTATATATAGAGAGAGAGAGATAGAGGGAAAAAGCCTTCTTCAATCTGTGTCTCAATTCTCGGACGACTCTGAAGCGGCAGATGTCGCCAACTTCCTCAACCAAGCTGTTTTCGCGTTTAATTTTAGCTCAAACCATAGATTGGTGTCTGGGTCCAATCTGTCCCATTTATGCGGGTTGAGTTACTCTTTCCCCCTTTTATAGGGTGCCCGCACCCGCACATCCAGAGAGGGTTGGCGCCTCCTTCCTCTTCAATGTCCGTCCGCTGAAGCCATTGAAGGTTGAATTGATGATCATCTCATCCGCCAGGGCATCGCATCTCATCGCATCCCACAATCAATGGATGAGTGGGCGGGTGGCAGTAGAGATTCCCATGCGTAGATATGGAATAAAGGGAGGAAGACCCTTGTAGATGACATCTCTCCCTACCTCCCTCCATACCTCCCTCCATTCCTTTTCCGTTTGGCTTGCCGGAACAAAAACCCCACCAATTAGCCATCTTCTGGGTCCCGCGCCCTTTCCTCCCCCTCAGCCGTAGAGCGGCGGTTCAACATTTTGCTGACGCGCGTAAAAACTACGCCCCAAACCCGTACCCGGCCTCCGGTGCATGCAGCAGCAGCAGCATGACCTACATCCAATCCAAGCAACAAAGAGAGGGAGAGGCAGAGGAGTGTGGCAGAGGAGAGGTAGAGCCGAGGCCATGCCAAGCGATGACCTGGATTTTTGGATTTGGATTCGAGAGTCGCTAGTAACCGGCATTCCCAGAGGGAGGAAGGAGGAGGGCAGGAAGAGCTCTGCTAATTTTAATCAAATTTTCCCTCGGGGATTTCTGAATGGCAAAATCTGCATATCATATGTGAGGGAATCCCCTGCAGAGAGAGAGAGAGAGAGCGAGCGAGAGAAGGCGGCAAAAGATGTGGAAAGATCGCTCAACAAAGTAGAGAAAGGAAGGGGAAGAATGGGCATAGGAAGTGGGGGGGTTCATAAAAGGAAGCCGGAAGTTTGCAGCTGCTGCAGCGCCCCCCATCCATCCATCCGCCTTCCCCCCACATTCAACCACTCCTCTCATTATTTCAAAAGAGAGGACGCGGACGCACATGTAGAGCACATGGCATAGGAGGCCTGAAACAAAGTGGGAATTGGAACGGACTAAATCATCGTACAGGGAGCAGGCAGGCAGGCACATGGCACATAGCACATGGATGAAACGGAATGGCAATGGTCGGGCGGGCTAGCAGACAGAAGAGAGAGCGAGCGAGAGAGAGAGGCGAAGAGCAGACCGTCAACAAAATGAAAATTCACGCGAGTATTTCCCACACGGTTTTTTTTTTTAACCGTGCGTTCCCTTCTCTCTCTCAGGTAAAGAGCGTGCAAAGAGAGGATGGAGAACGGAAAGAGGAAGAGCAGCAGCAGGCTGGCGAGGGTGGGAAAATGGACAAAAGAAATAGAAAACAACACTTGAGGAAATATACATATGCCCTCCTCCTCCTCTTTCTATTCCACAAGTACACGGATTGGATACTCAAGAGTTTCCACTCATGAAACACATAGAGAAAGGAAGAGAAAGAGGGCCACTTGAGAATCAACGAGGGTGAGGGTGTGAGAGAGGATAAGTACTGTGCACTGGCCCCGTCCCGCGGCATCATGAGATATAATATTTACAGGGTATTACGGGGTACCACTACTCACCTCGAGATATATATCGCTGTCCGGATTGAAGGTGTCGTTCACCCGGCGAAACGTGTAATTCACGTGCGGCACCGAGTGAAGGATTTTGACGAGTATGCTCGGCTGTTCCATTTTCGCGGCGGCAACGGCAGCGGCACACACAGAGAGAGGGAGGTCCAAAGGAATAACTGTTAACACTAATACTCTCTCTCTCTCTCCGTCTCTCTCTGTCACAATACGGGGACGACGACGCGACTCCTTTTGACGTCACAAGCCACTGCCTCTGCTGCTGCGCAAATTTTGAGAGTGTTTTTTAGCGCATTCCAAAAAACGGCGGCTGCAAGCAAAAGAACCGTTTTAGAACGAAGTCTCTCTTTCTCTCTTCTTCACAGGGAGCCACTGGCTGACAGGGGAGAATGTGGGTGAGAGAAGGGATGGAGTGCGGGCTGGCTGGAATCCAAGGAATAGAAACAGCAACGCATGCTCTCTCTCTCTCTCCACCAAACCGCTCTCCCACACACTCTCTTTGTCTCTCCCTGTGGCGCGCGTCCTGTTTTCACTTTCACTTTCCACACACACAACAACAAAAAATTCGTATAAAAAGAATTGACCACATACACACACACACACAGATCTCACACACACACATATATACATAGATAAATAGCGGCGTTTATAGCCACACCGAATCAGAGGTCCCCTCTGCTTTCCCCCACTATCCACGTTTTGTTTTGACTGCACCGCAGCATCCACTTCGCAAAAAAAAAAATATATATATAGGTACATATATAATAATGATAAGGTTATCAGCGGAATCCGGACCGGCACATGCTATATACTATATAGACAAATATTGGAATTTTATTCTACATATATACACAGATTAAATTATGCAATTATTCCGGGGGTTATCGCCGCCGCGTTTTAAAGGATATTTTTTTTTGTTCTCGGCTTCCCAGGGGCGTTGTTTCATTTACCGTCTTGTACCGTCCCGATTCGTACGTACGCCTCAAACACCGAAACGTTTCGCGTACCGTTTTATTCCGTTTCGCAAGTTGTCTTCCTCTTCTTCTCCTACTAACACTCCGTTTACCGTTTACTGTTACTATTGCTGCCGAGGTCCGTTTGCGAATGAGCAGAGACCCAAGACCGCGGCTGCAAAGCCAGCGAGCCAAACACAGAGAGAGAGAGAGAGAGGAAGAGAGCGTAGAGCACATTACGTGAGAGCCGACTTGTGAATGTCCTATCAGGGGAACAGATATGAGATTCGGATTTAAATGATATTCATATAAGATATCGGCGGTGATATAAATACACCGCTTTAGGCATTTTCATTGAAATCCTCTCGCATATGCAGATGCAAATCGAAGGGCATTTATCTGTCGCTGTTTCACAGTTGTTATGCTTTCTGGCTCTCTCTCCCTCATTTCGCTCTTTTCGGCTTCTTTTGAACTGGAGAGCCGTCGCACGGGAACGGGACTGACTGACTGGGCCCTTTGATGGGGCAGGGGCTGGTGTGGAGGACGGTATGGTTAAAGAGGGCCTGGCCAGAGCGTGTGGAACGAGAAGTAAACAAGAAGGCATAATGCTAAAAAAATATATTATAATTCCTGCAGGACGGAATTAAAAATGCAACTTGATTTCTGCCCTCTCTGTCTTTCACTCACTCGCTCACCCACTCAGAGATGCTGACTAAAGTTTTCCGCTTTATGTGTGCCACTTCTTCTTCTTCTTTCTTTATCAAAAGTCAGCCAAAAACGGGTTTGTTCGAAGCAACTAACAAGAATAACCGCTTTAAATACTCTACTAAGTTAGTTTCGCTGACTAAGTACGAAAGAAAGAGTGAGACGGAACGTGACGGCGAGCAGCTCCAATGACACTCACTGCTGCAACGCTGCCCCCCCTGACAGATCCATGTAATTCGAAGAACCCTTAGGAACATGGCTCCCCCCACCGACCAACACACAACGAAATTCTTTGACTGGCGTCACTCTCTCTTTCTCGCTCGCTCTGTCTTTCCCCGCCCCACTAAAACTCTTGGGGCCAGACTTTTATCGGCCGGTGGAAGTCGAGGAAATATGATTATTGTTCATAAATATTTGTGCAATGGCGGGACCCGACCCCACGACGCCTATATTCAAGACGATGGTAATCGATGATGATAAAAGGCAAACAAGGAGTGACACACACACACACACACACACTACAAAGGCACACGACCAGACGAATGCACGCGGAGGCGAGGCGGCCAAAATCAAGAGGAATTGATTGTAACCTTTTAGAGAGCAGCAGATCAGTATATCTGTATTTGATTTGCACAGCACAGCACGTTGATGTTTTACATATTCAGCTTCAGAAAAAAATTCACGGCGCTGCAATTTTTTTTGTTTCTCGCTGTGCCAGTGTGACCAGGAACTTGCTGAAAAAAATACCCAGTCTGACCCTCTGAAATATACCGAAATACACCTTTTCATTTTCGAAATATACCGTAAATATACCTACGGACACGGCAATATTCCTCGATGTTGATATTCCGTTGAATATTACTAGCTAGTTGGGACTCTCAGCCCTATACAAATAATTTTAGCTGATAGATACATAAATTTTCTACAAGATTGGGGAGTTTTCAGAAGTTCTTTTTATTGGATTATTTACATATTAAGGTTCAAACAAAAACAACATAAAACGAATGTGACGTCGTTTTTGAGGCGCTGCCAGACTCGTGCAATTCGTAGTTGCTACGGGCTGCCATACCATGATATTTTGTGACATGATATTCCTCGATTTTGATATTCCGTTTAATATTACTAGCTAGTAGGCCCTCTCAACCCTAAACAAATAATTTTATGCAATTTATCAATAAATTTTGTTTAGGATTGGCTAGTTTCCAGAACTCTTTTTCATTGGATTGTTTACGTAATAAGGTTCAAACAAAAACGGCCAAAGCATAAAACGTAAATGTTGACTATATGTCACGTCAGTGTTGCTGGTCAACCAAGTTACTTCTGTACGTATGGACTTTTGTATACCTTATTTCCTTTAATTGATGTCAAATTTGTTGTTTCAGGCTGCTTTGAAACATTAATATTGCATTTCTGTTAGATTGAGTTGTTTTTTTTTACCTATCTATGCATATGTTTTTGTGCTTTATAAATACATTTATCCCGGTTCTGATACCTATTATTGGAACAGGTGAGCTGCAAAATTTCGTTAATATCGTTAAATTAGAGACTGAGTAGTCTGCATTAATTGGAGCCTGAAATTACAAACAATATCTCAGGTCCAAAATATCCATTTTCCCAAGGTATGCAGATTGTTGCTCATTTCGTGCCAAAGTTGCACAACAATGCTGCTACTTCATTTCCCCATGTTGCTGAAAATTTTCCCATACAAATCAAATGTATCTTACGGGAACGCGTATGGAATGACGCAACAATGAATCTTCATTCCATACGCGTTCCCGTAAGATACATTTGATTTGTATGGGAAAAATTTCAGCATGTTTATATGTTTCTCGCACCACGAAAACTCTCTCTCCACCTCTGAAAAGAGAGCAAATTTTGAAAAACCACCACGAATTGAGAGCGAAAAATGTCAGTATTTTTTGTGCACTAAATGAGTTTGGCGGTAATTTTGAACTTAACCCACTTAACACCCCTCTATTTAAGAAGTTGAGCACCCTTTGTTAAACCGCTGAAAATAATACAATTTGTAAAGGCTCCCTGTAGCTCCACCCTTCTCTTTACGTACAAGACAAAAATGACCAACGATATCTTTCACCTGTAATGCCTAAAATATTTTAAATTACATACATGGAAATATTAAATACCCCCCTGCTTGAAATTGTATTCCATAATTTTGATGTTCAGTTTAATATTACTAGCTAGTAGGCCCTCTCAACCCTAAACAAATAATTTTATCCAATTCCTCAATAAAGTTTGTACAAGATTGGCTAGTTTTCAGAACTCGTTTTCATTTAATTCTTTGCATAATAGGGTTTAAACTAAAACGGCCAAAGCGACGTTACACGACGTTCGAACTTGAAGTTGAACTTTTGATTGCGCCGCAATAGAATCTAGTTAATGCAGTTTTATAGGAATGACATTTATATGGATATAATAATTTATTATTTTAATTCATTTTCATAAATATAAAACAAATATTGTTTTCAAAACATTTTTTCTACTGGAGCCCTCAGCACTGATCATATAATTTTCTACGACAAATTGATTAATATCCTAAAATATTCACATATTTTAGGTAATCATTTCTATTTGATTATTCATAAAATAGGGTTTAATTAATGGTCTTTTGATGGTACATGGTAAATACACGCTAGCTACAAATTTGCAACATATTAACTACATATTTTTGTATATTTCGACAGTGACTGACGAATTATATAAAATTAATAAATTATCTTTGTGGGACATGGTCACATATATTATGCATTTAACAGAATTTTATTTTCTTTTCTTACTTTGCTACCTGTAGAAATATTCTTCCATAATTTTGCGCGTCACCGCGTCTGCACAACTCTAAGGAATAATCGCTATCGATTGGTAAAAAGACTTTCCGCCATGTACCGATATGTGCATATATTTAAATAAATTTTATTCTTAAACCAATTTAACATATCTCCGATCTACGAAAGGAACAATACTGAGATTCGTCATCTGCTTTTGAAGAAGCGGGCGGTGCGTGCCTGAACAGCACCGAATCCAATGCCGTTGGGCTCGGCAATGTGCCGGGATATCCATTCCGGCAGCTTATCCCGTATCCGGGCGCTGGCATATCGCTCGTCGATCAGAAAGACACAGGCGTAGTCCCGGATGTGTCGCACAGAGCGGCCGATGCACTGGTTGACCGCCTTCATGCAGAGATTCTCGTAATACTCGTTGCCGGCGCCAGGGCCCAGGCGCCCGTCCAGATGCCGCATCCGCTGCTGCAGTTCCGGCGTATTGCGATTCGGATACGGCAGTCCCACAACGAGCACGGCCCGCCCCAGGTCGTCGGCAAAGTTCAGTCCCTCGGACAGTTTACCGCCCACGACGGCCAGAAGGAGTCCAGGAGCCTCTGCATACTGCTGCAGGAGCTGATCTGCGGCTCCAGAGGATTCACGAAAGATGCGCTTCCTGCGGGCAATGCTCTTCAGGCCACCGCTCTGCTCCAGATGGCTGTGTACCGTCTCCAGGTACTCGTACGAGGGCAGGAAGCAGACAACGCCCCCAGGCACGACATTGCACAGGTTCTGCAGGACCATAGACAGTTCCTTGAGCTGGGAGAGAGTGGATTAAAGTGGGTCTGCAGTGCGAATAGGCAACTGCCACTCACCATGGCGGGAGCGCCACGCTGGGCATAGCTGAAGCAGAGGCTGGCTCCAGTCGGTCCCTTGGCCACGACAAACGGCAGCACCGCGTCCGGCGGCACCACATGGCTGTAGAAGCGCTCCACCAGTCGCTCCGGGCAACGGGAAAACAGCTGCTCCTTGAGCTCCTGCGTGGGCTGCATAGTTCCGCCAGCGATGACAATCTGCAGCAGGCAAGTGGAAGATAATTTGCCAGATAAAATAGAGGCCCACTTACCGCTCTGGCCTCCGAGAGGATGTCGGCAAAGTGCTCGGCTGGATCCAGCAGCAGATACTTGACGATTCCCGCCTGGACATTAAGCAGCACCCGCCCATCCGCCGCATTGCTGGTGAGCGTCTCGATGAAGGCCAACAGCGGCCGAATGGGCGAGGGTGCCAGTGCCAGCCTCTCCAGCTGCGTCTCCTTCGCATCAACTTCTGCCTCTGCATGGGTCTCGGCCAGTTTGCGCTTGCCCTGGGTCTGCTTTCCCAACGTCCGATGCTGCGTGGCCAGGCGCTGCAGCAGCGTCTGGCGACTGGAGGCGGGCGGTTGGTTCTCGCTGGGCCGCGGCTCCCGCTGCACCCGAGCCGCATGGCCCTGCACCTTCTGGGCGAACCGCGTGCGGCCGCAGAACTCCAGCAGGGCGTGCAGATCGATGTTGTCGAAGTCGCCCTCGGAGGAGAGCTCGTAGGTGCGCAACATTCTCACGGGTGGGGACGGGGCTGCGGCCTTCGGTTCGAGCAGCTTCAGCAGGCGGCGCAGCACAAAGAGCAGCTGGTTGATCCTCAGAAGATTCCGGGTGCTCAGGCGGGGCGCATACTGCTCCTTGTAGCCGGCGACCTGATCGCGGGCCAGCTCCAGCTGGGACCGGGTCAGCTCCGACCCGTGCAGTTGGGCAATCGAGTCGAGGAGGTTGTGCGCCTCGTCCACGATCACAATGGAGCCGCGCAGATCGATGCCCAGCTGCTGGCGGGCGGACTGCTGCAGGAGCAGCTGGTAGGGCAGCAGCACCAGCTGGGCATCGTTCTGGGCCGAGCGGGAGGCGTAGTAGGAGCAGCCACCGCAGGCGCTGCCCTCGACGGCCAGTTCCTCAATGTCCAGGGGCTCGCACAGAGCCACATCCCGAAGGATCTCAACCAGTGCGGGCGCCTTGAAGGGGCAGCGACTGAGCGAGGAGGCGGCTCCACCCGCCAGGCGGGACTTCTTGCTGGGATTGGCAGGGGCCGGGGCCTTGCTCCGGGCCATGTCCAGGCAGCGCTCGTTCATCAGGCCCACGTTCCGGAGCTTGCGCACCTGCGGATTGATGCACAGCTGCTGCCGGGAGCCCAGCGAGACGCAGCGCACCCACGCAGCGTGCGGTGTCTTCCTCAGCTCAGCCACAATCTGCGCCAGCTGCGAGTGGGTGCGGCTGCAGAAGAAGATCTGCACGGAGCGGTATCGATCCTCGGACTGCTCCTCGGGGCCGTCTGCTAGCTCGTGTTCCGAATCTGAGTCTGCATCCACATCGGAGTGATGCTCGATGTCCTCCTGCTGCTGCTGTTCCTCGTCGGGCTTGGGTCTTGTCCTGAACTTCTGATGCTTCTTCCTCTCCTTGGTGCGCTCCCTGATCCTCGCCAGCTGCTCTTCTCGTTTCTCCAGCAGCGAGCGGAGGTGGTTCAGTTGCTGAAGATCCATTTGCTGCTCCCGGGACGCGGTCTGGGCACAGATCCAGTCCTCCGCCTGGGCACTGGCCGCCTGCAGACGGTCCAGCTCCTTCTCCACCTCGTTGATGCGCTGCAGCAGCTCGGAGCGGACCAGCTGTTCATGCTGGCGCAGCCAGGTGAGTGCGCCGCAGGTGAGAGTCAGGGATTTACCAGTGCCCGTGGGACTCTCGAAAATGCCCACCTGTCGGCGCTCCAGCACCGAGAAGAGTTCCTGCATCAGCTGCTCCTGGATGTCGTACGGGGCGAAGGGGAAGCCAAAGTCGGTGGCTCCGGGCGTGGCCAGGCACTGGCGCGGAGAGTATTGGGCCATGTCCGTATTTACATTTTCCCTGAACTTTCTGCAAGGTGAAAACAAAATGTCGCGCCAAGAACAAAACAGCAACAATGTGGATGCGGGTGGGGCAGGGTTGTTGAACGTAAATTGTTATATCGATATATCGTTATATATATTTTTTGATAATAAATTTGTTGGTGATATTTGTTCGTCGTTAATATGGATATACCATCGATTTGGAACAAATTAACTCTATTTATTTGTTTTTTCAAGTCAGATGCACCTTCACATTTTTTATTCTACCTATTGATGCACTTATCGGTATTTTTGTGCGATAAGTGGAACGAATTTTACTAACTTTCAAATATCGATTCAATAGCTGCTCGAAATGGCCGTTATTGGTGAATACACATATTATTTTAATAGCTAACAATATTTTTTAATTACATTGATGACAATTCATACTCATTTTGGGTGTGATACAACAAATATACGACACGATATATGCAATCGATATTAACTTAAGGATAGCTATCAAACTAGTGTTGGCTAATGCTTTTGTTCCAGTTCTAGCACTGTTTTTTCCGGGCGCCAACTTTTTGTTTGACAGATCAAAAGTGTGAATAAAAGTGCAAAAAACGGAGCTTAAACACGACAGAGGTATGAGTAATTGAGTAATTGTTATGCAAATCAGCAGCGCTTGGTAATGCCCCACAAAAGAACATCGAAAACTTGATTAATTGCGAATTAGTCATGTGCTGGGGCTTTAATTTCGTGTGTTTGTAGATGCCTTAAATCTCAACCGGCGCCGCCATAGCAACAGCAGCAGCACATTTACCGCAATTTTAAGAAAACTTCGACAGTGAATGCGAAATTTCGAATGTCGTGTACATACATACATGTACATATGGATATCAATTGCAATTGCGGGCGCCGCCAACAGCAGCCTGACCTTCTGCTGCACCTCCCAGTGACTTGACCCAGTGCCAGACTGACTGACAGATTAACTGAAGCAAACTCTGATTGAGTGGCCTGCATAATGCCCGTAGATCATGCCACCACAACTCATCTCTCTCTCTCTCTTCTCAACGTGCAACATGCTACCTGTGTGCCCCGCCGAACACACTCTCCTCTCCGCGCTTTTATTTGTGACGGACCATTTGGTTAGACAAAATGCTCTGCCATCAACGTGTGGCAAACGTGTTGTGTGTTAATTTTGCGTAAGTGTGTCTGTGTGTGCGCCAAGTGCAGACACATTAATCACACGCGTGCAACGCGGAGGCACACAAACAGGCGGCAGACAGGGGGCGCTGCTGCCCATGCGCTCACCCATTCTGATGATTGTTGTGTGACCCTGAACAAATGGCATAATTTTATTTTGGGATGTTTAACTGCTTAGAAAATATTAAGATCATAATAAGTAATAAGCCATAAGTTTTCCCAAGTTTCTCATTTGTTTTCATTTTGGATTCTGCTTTCAGATTACTTTTTTACTGAAATGCCAAACCTACCGACCAAAATTGAAGATGATATAATCGGCTCTCCTCGTGACGAGCTTATTGTCAAAACGATTGCGAACATTTTTATAACAGCCAGCCGGGACAGTCGACAGGCTCCAGTAAATACGGACAATCAGATGTCTGCTGATATGACCCAGTATCGGGAGAATATGTTGAAAGCATTGGTCGACTATTATGTGGACGCCTGGCAGAAGGATGGCATAAACCCAGTTCTAGCAAAGGACGTTAGTATGGTGACAGCGCAGATGGACCTCATGCAGTCTTCCATTGAGTTTGTCCATGTTAACCTGAAGTTGGCCCCTCTGGGCAAAGTCTCCATGAAGGAGTTGGAAAAGCTTGAGTCAAGCATCCAGACATACCACAAGCACATTTTAAAGGCTCGGATGGCGGACGATATTCTGGACAAACAGAAGCGCCAGCAGAAATCGAGTCTGTTCAAGAAGCTGTGCTTTGTTGTGGGCCTTGTAATGTTTCTATCTGTACTCCTGACGGTCGAATAATTTATTATTATTGTTTGTAATCAAATGAAAATAGTTCTAAGTATGCCCAAAGAGGAGGCCCACAAATTGTTTTCCAAAGAAGAAGTTACTTGAATGATCTCAAAAGAAAACAATTTTTAAAAAATGTTTAAATACCTAACACGTTTATAAAACGTTCCTTGAATGATCTCCAATGAAAACATGAAGTATATACAAGAAGTTTGTGAATTTGGGTCGACATTAAATTGTTTATGTTTATACATTTCAATAAAGATTCCCTATGCAAATGTGTGTGTGTTTATTCTCCGATTATTCCCATTGCAGCTGCAGCTAGGAGATATACATAGGTATGCGATTCCATCGGTTCTACACAAATAGGTGTCTGTACTCGCCTGATTATGTCCCAATTCATCTTGACTATTGTTTCCTGAATATAGTTCCTGATTAAATTTCAAATATTTTACAGACACTCCCCACCTACATGTCTCTGAGTCACCCAACGATCGACAGACGAAGAGACAGACAGGCCGACCAAGAGCATTCCCTCGGAGCAGGGTGGAACCTTGGCAGACAGCGGGTCGACATTGATGGTCAGAGGCGGAGGCGCGCGCGCGCTTCGCTGCTGCTGGTGCTGGTGCTGTGGGCACTGAGTGTCGCTAATCTTGAGCCTTTCGGCCCCCGAAAGACATTTCCCATTTATCACAATCGCAGTTGTAGTTGTTTTTGTGGCTTTGGTGGCATAATTTTTCACTTAACGCACGACTATAAATACCCCATGCTGCAACACATGTAAGACTCTATCTAAATTCAAATACAAACACAATTGTGCCCGTGCCTGTACCTGTACCTGTGACTGTACGGTGTGTTTCTGTACTGTGATTGCTAATAGTTAACCGAATGATAATGCATTTTTGTTGTTATTTATTGCCGATATTTTATGCGATTAAATGCCATAATTTATCAGAGCAGTTCGCCTGCTCGGTGATCGGTTATTTGGTTCGTACTTCAGTTTTCATATTTTATAGATCCGTTCAATCGGATGACGTTCAACACGATGTCTCACTCTTCCATTGGTGCTATTTCTTTTCTTGCACGTCCTGCAGGTGTTTCGCGTCATGCGGCAGCTCTCCTCGGTTGATTAACGTTTCTGTCCTCGCTTGGGGGGTCGCTTGTACAGTCAATCAGGGACGAAAAGAGCCATGTGCAACCAACTTTATGTTGAGTATTTTGATTAGGATGACTAACTGTAGAACCGGATGCACTATAGTAAGGGCCAGCCGGAGATTGCCATCGTATCATCGCCCATCGAATGTGTGACCCAATCTACGAGTATGACACATTTTGCATTGAGAAGGATTTGGAGGCATGTTCTGTTGTTTCGTTCTTTTTCTTTATTACTGTTATGACATTCAATAAGCAATTAGGCATTAATCATGGCCGGGGGGAGCATTAATCACCCGAGCAGCAGCACCAGCAGCCTCCAGCCTCCAGTCCCAGCCTCAATCTCAAGCGCCGCAGAAACGATCGAGCCTTCAACTTATGCATATGAGCAGCAGAACAGCCAGCCAGCAGCCAGAGGGATGGTGGGGGCCTGCTCTGCTGCCTCCAACTGAATAGTCACTGATCGCACACCCTCGGACAGACAGACAGACAGAGAGAGAGAGAGAGAGAGAGAGATAGATCCCGGGCTTGCAAGAGAGACCAAGCATAGCCGAGATTGCTAGAGAGAGAGAGAGAGCGCGTAATGATGTCATCATCTGTTTATAAGTCAGCCCCGTCAGCGATGCAGATCAGGTCCGATCGGCGATTGGGGCAATCGAAGCAGAGCAGAGCGGAGCGGATCGGGTATCGTGGCAGAACCAAACGATTGTCCCACGCCCACGCCGAGCCACGCGCCAAGAACGAAAATAATCTCGGGGTAAACAATCAGAGACAGAGGCAGGTCAGGTTGGATGTTGGAGGTTGGATCGCCGCCCCCACCCCAGGGGCCAGATGACGCTGTTCGGTTCGGACAGTAGCCGGGACGGAGATCGATTGTTCAATGGATTGAACCATGGAGATTCATGCTATATGAAAAGACAGTTGTTTTTTTTTTTTTTTGGATATTAAATTTGAATTTTTATTGTAGTTCTTTTTATGTGGTTTCTGTGTGTGTGTGTGTGATTTCGGTTGTGGTCGGATCGGATCGGTTCGGTTCGGATCGGAGATGGTTTACAGAGACAGTTAAGAGATATACAAGATACAGTTACAGTTATAGTTAAAGTAAGAGTTACAGTTAGAGATACAGATACAGATACAGGATACACATGGGAGCTGCGTTTTGTCAGGGTTTTGCATTATCATTTATCAGTTTACACAAAGGCGTTTTCTGCATTTTGCTTGATTGGTTTAGATTGGATTGGATTTGCTCTCTTCTTATAGTAGTAGTAGTCGGCTAGATCTATTTCCCGTACGGTTTTGCTCTGGTCAAAACCACACAAATAACATCTGGGACTCTCTCCAAATAACAACACTCGCTCTCTCTCTCTCTTTTTCTTTATCATCCTTTCTTTCGTTCTTTCTTGGGGTTCCTCTTTAGCACAGTTTGTGGGAGTTTTCTTTTTGCTTGTTTTCTCTCTTGTGGGGGTTGCGGTTTTCTTTTTGTGGTGGAAAGACAGACACGTACAAACATATATATTACATTGGATCGTTAACTTTATATATCTTTCAAATATCATTTAGCAATACATATACAAGTGGCTCCACAATCTATACAATCAATGGGAGGTTCTTTTGGGCGTACGTTTCTGTTCTGGGATTCTGTCTGCAGCTCTGTGGTACTAGGGTGTACTTTATGGGTGGGCGGGGGTAGGGAGTTTATGCTCTAGATTTAAAGTTTCAACAAACACTGATCGCTATCGCATATCGATATTTATCGCGTTGATCGTTACACGTTTTTATTTTTATGTCCAGGTACTTTTGTAGCGCTTTCTTTTTTGCTTCAACAAACAGCAAACAAAAATGTTTTTGTGTGTAGCCTACAAACTAAAAGCTAGAGAATGAAGTCAAGGTCTAGTCCAAGGTCAGAGGTCAGTGTTCAGAGGTCTGTCGTGTTGTGTCAGTCGTTGAGGTGAAATGAGGCGATGATTCTGATTCTATTTTCTGATGATGCTATATGTCTATTCTTTCTCCCTCATGCCTCTCATTTTGCAGCTGCAGGCAGACCCCAAAACGCATACAAAAAACATCTCAACATCTTTTTTTAGGCCATATATGTATGTATATGTCATATTATTCTATATTTTATATAAATATTAGATATCGATTAAAAAACAAAACAAATGAGTAAAAAAAAAAAACAAGAAAAAACAAAACAATTTACAAGCGAAGAACTTTTTGCCTCCACCTCTTCTGGGAGGTGGCTTGATCATGGGTTCAGTTTTTTTTTGTTTTTGATTGCATTATAGCCATTTACAGTTTACATTTTACGATTTTAACAGTTATACATTACATTTACAGTTTACAGTTTACAGCGTGTGGTGTTACAGTTAAATTTAACATTGATCGAGGCTGGCAGCTCCTTCCACTCACTCCACTCCACTCGCTGCTCCTGAGAGTCTGTTTCTGTTTTGCTTGGAAGCTTGGATCAAAGCGTAATATCATATGTGGCCGAGTGGTGGAGTGCTGGAGTGGACGGAGTCTACGCTCTGCTCTGTTCCTCTATATAGGGTTATTCTGTGTGTCGAGTGTGAGGTAAAGTTTTTTTGTTTTTGCTTAATTTGCAAATATTCTCAGGTAACTCCCTTGCCCATTTCGAACTGGGGAGGGAAATTCTTTTTTGATTTCTTTTTGATGCTCTAACAATCAAACCTATTCAAGGCAAATAGGCTGGGAACAGGGGTGCTGTGGGTGTACAAAGGTTCAAAGTTCATGGTTCAATGGTGATATATGTATGTATAACATTTATGGTATAGGTACATCTAGAGAAAGGCGTGTGCAGAGCTCTGTTAAACATTTACATATGGGGATTGTAGACAATGATATTGGTATTTTTTTCTTTTGTTTTGTTTCGTACATAGTAATATATAAATATTAGATATAGTTGTATCATTTTTGTTTTGTTTATCGGTTATATCTTTAGTAAAAATCGAGGCAATTACAATTACAAATTACAAACAAAGCAATTTTTTCCTTTTCATTTCCTTCTGTGTGGGTGTATGATTTTGCTCCTTTAGGCCACTTTTTGGTGTTCACAGCTGTTTTTGTTTTGTTTTTATACACATGTAGAACTTTTTCTATATGTATTAAATCTGTATATAAGTATAACGTTTTTTTTTTTTTGATCAGGCAATAGACACACAGAAATATACATATATATATGCATGCATATATAAATGGTATAGGCATCATATGGTCTACTATGTATGTATGTATATCCTATATATGTATATAGTATATATAATAATATATAATTTACAAAAAAGTTTCACATTGTTTTTTTTTCGTTCTTTCTTTCTTTCTTTAAACTGTAATAAGGCGCAAGTTTTGAAGGATTTTTGCAGTATTTAGCAGCACTTAATGGTCATCGAAGTCATCGATCTTTCTATCGACTACGAGTATACCTCTTTCTCTCTGTTTCTCTTCCGCTTCCTCTTCCACTCATTGTATGTATATATATAATTTTTAATAATTAGTTTTGTTTGTATATATTAGTTGTTTTTTTTTGCAAAAGAATTAACAAAGTGTTGGATTAGTAATTTAGTTTAGTTTTTTTGTCAAATAGAAAGTTTTCTTTTTTTTATTTCAATTTTTTTTTTTTTTTTTTTTTTTTGATTAAGGCAACTTTTTGTTTGTGGTTTTATCATTAAAGTTAGCTTACAAAATATGGACACAAAAAAAAAAAAACAAAAATGTATATATCGTATGTATATATCGGCTGTATATATAGGGGTTTTTTTTTATCACTGACTAAGGCTAGAGTTTTTTTTAGACAAAAAAAATATCAAACATCATCACGCTTTCCGAATTGCGAAAAAAAAACATCCTTCTCGTTCCACTCGTTAATCTCTCTCATCATGCGACTATATCGTACATATAGTACATATCAATAAATGTTTTATAACTTGTAAGGCATTTCGTTTAAGGAGCAAAGGGACCAAGAAATTCAATGGATAAACAACGCTTAGAGAATGAAGGAGGAAATTGAACAAAAATTAAAATTAATAATTACTGATGCGGATGTGTGTGTGGGTGTGTGTGACTGCTAGCAGTTGATCACTGCTCTCGCTCTCTCTATCTCTGCTATCCGTCTCTCTCTCTCTCTCTTTGCTCTCTTTCGCTTGCAAATGGAATGTTATCGATTTAAATCGTATCAAAAAAGTTGGGTTATGTACAATTTTGCAAGTGTTTTTTCGCTCCTCTCTAACTGCTACGCTACGCCTACTCCTACTACACTCTCCTCTCCTCTCTAAAACTGATTGTTTAATGATAGGTTTAAATTGTTAATTAAATTTTTTTTTCTGCTTTCTTTGCTTCATGAGGTAGTCAAGCCACAGGCTGGACGCCGCTCCAGGCGGACTTACACAATGGGGTGTGGTATGGGGGACCAGGGTATTGGGCGTATTCGAGGCTTGGGGGCATGGGTTATCAGGGGTACTCTGCTTTTCTTTTTGTTTGTTTGGAAGAACTCGGATCGGTTAACGGCGGGAAAACAGGCATCAAGGGATTGTTGTTGGGGGGTGGCGGGAGGTAATTATGGGAAGGAAATTTGGGGATAATTTAAGCAGAGTTTCAAGGAAATTCAAAGGGATTTTGTTTGGATTTCAGTGCGTCCTTAGGGACTGCGGCTTCTGCTTTCTGCTTTTTCAATCTGTTCTTCTGCTTAGTCGATGAGTAGCATCTACAAAATATACATCAAGGTGCAAGGATCCAGCAACACCCAACCTAACACCAATAATCCACATGTGTCCAGGCTGGATCCTCCTCCTCCTCCAGTTCCAGCTCCATCTCCAGCTCCATCTCTACATCCTGCTGCTGCTGCTGCTGCGGACTGCTGCTCGGCCTGTGCGATGACGACAACGACAACGACAACGACTGCTGCTGCTGCTCCTCCTCCTGGCCACCATCTTGATCGAAGGCCAGCAGCAGCAGATCGCGATCGCGATCGCGATCACGATCACGATCCCGATCACGTTCGTGTGCGTTTTCCGGTGCCGATGCCCGCTGGGCCCGCCCTCACGCCAGGCAGCCACCATTGGTCATAAAGGCAGCGGCACCGGTATCCAGATCCACATAGTCGGTGCCATCGTCCGTCAGTTGGGACAGCAGATCGTTGGCAAAGCAGCCGTTCTTCATCAGCAGCAGCTGTTCGTCATCATAGCAAGAGGGTGTCATCACCCCAACGCCCACTCCGACACCCACACCCACACCCACGCCCACGCCCACCGCCCACGCCAAGGCCATTGCTTTGTAGGCCATGATGGAAGTCCATCAGGTGGTTATTATTGTTGTTGTTGTTGTTGCTATGATGGTTGTGGTTGTGGCTGTGGTGGTGCTGGTGGTTGTGATGGTGTCCTGTCGCCCCACCGCCGCCACTGTTTGCATGGACAACACTAACCATATTGAGGCTATTGATGCCACTGGTGGGCAGGACACTCACGGCATGCTTGATGTCCGGAAAACCATCGCTTGGCTCGAACAGAAAACGCTCCGCACTGAGGGCGGTCGTATAGGGGCTCTGGGCATCCACCAGTTCGTTCTTTACGAACTCACTGGCGCTGCTGGTGGGCGTGGAGGCGGCCGAGGCGGTCTGATTGCTGCTGCCGCTGTTGCTGCTCGAGGAGCTGCTGCTGGTGGGTGTGCTGGCAGGCAGGAGTGGCAGTGGCAGTGGCAATGGCAGCGATGCCAGACCCAATGCAAGGCTAAGGCCATCGCAATTTGGGACATAATCGGAGACCTGCTGATTGCTCACAACGAGGCTGCTACCATTATTGCTCTGCTGCTGCTGCTGTTCGTTGCTGTTGTTGCTGCTGCTGCTGGCGGGATTCATGGATTGCTGATGTTGATGCTGCTGTTGCTGTTGCTGCTGCTGTTGCTGCTGGTTGGGAGAACTCAGGTATCCTGCATGCTCAAACTCCTGGGGACTGGGCGATGGCTTGCAGTATCCATTGGGAAGCTGCTGCTGCTGTTGTTGCTGTTGCTGCTGCTGCTGCTGGACCTGTGCTGCCGCTGCTGCTGCTGCTGCCATGGCCGCTGTCTTGGAGCCAAACTTAAAGGTGGCCATCGATGGTATGCTCATCCTTTGCGACGAAGAGCTGCTGCTCGACACTGAACCAGAGCCAGAGATGGAGCCCGAGCCCGAGCCTGAGCCCGAGATGGAGCCCGAAAGGTTGACCTCCGATGACGATTGGCCCTCCAGCTCCAATTCCGAGAGATATTTCTGGGCAGGCGACTGCAGCAGAACGGCAGGCAGCTGACACCCGCCGGTTCTGAGGCAGCCCGGGGACATGGCATTCGCATGATTCTGGAGCATATCCAGCAGCTTGCGTCGCTCCGTTTCGAGGCTACGCACCTGCTGCTTCAGCTCCACATTCTGGGTGTCCAGCACCTCCGACTCCTTGATGAGGTTCTGTGTGCGCTCGCGCTTCTTCATGCGGCACTTGGTGGCCGCAATCTTGTTGCGCTCCCGGCGCCTCCGCCGCCGATCCTCGTCCTCGGGCGTGAGGCCCTTGGGCGTCGACTTGGTCTCGCTGTCCTCATCCTCGCTGGACTCCTCGCAATCGTCGTCGTTCAGGCTGAAGCTGTAGCTCGTATTGTTGCAGTTGTTGTTGATGTTGCTGCTGTTGTTGTTGTTGTTGTTGTTGGTCATGCTGCTGCTCCTGCGAGAGCATTTCGATTGGGGCTGCTCCGAGCCGCTGCTGGAGTCGCAGGTCGAGAGCTTGCGCTTGCTCTGGATGGCCAGCTTCAGGCCGGTTTTGATCAGCTGCGATTTTGTCTGCAAACGAAAACAGACAGAGGAGAGATGGCGGGTTAGAGCGGGTCTTGTCAAGCGTCCTTCGAGCAACACAAATTGTTGTTTTGTCACCAATCGCCATATCGGTGGGGCCAAGCCAAAGAAGGCAAAAGCATTGCTCAAGCGACTCTGCACACCCCCTGGGGCAGACAGACAAATTTGGCGGCCCCACTCTTTGGCATTTCGAGATCTCTCTCTCTCTCTCTCTCTCTCAGAGGCACACACACACACTTTAATGGGCGACTCCTACGCACTTTACTGCTAAGCAACTCTGCGAGAGAGTGGATAACCCGCAGAGGGATTCTCGCTTCAGCTGAGGCTAAGAAATCTAGCTCCATGGGAGAACCTACTGCTATATTACTAGATTAGCTGATCGACAGATCTCACCCCTTGAGAGGAAAATCCGCGCTGCCAAAGCTAAACGATACACATGAACATCCAATCATTTATTAAACAGCCAGCCCAGCCCCACTCTTAATCTTATCGGTCTCTAGGTGTCTCTCCACGCGCTTCTTGCAGTTTCTCGAGTGATCCGCACCGATCCTTCTGGGCCGTGGACGAGAGAGATCGACACAGTTTTCTTGAGAGCAGTCAGACCTCAGGTAGCGATCCGCCATGTGACGAATCGAATCAACACACACACACGAGACAGAGATTCGATGCCGTTGACAGCTGTGGTCGCATTCCCCCGTTGCGTCACACACTGGGGCACGATTTCTCGTGGATGGGGGCAAGGTCTGGGTCTGTGTCTGTGTCTGGGGTCCGAGCTCTCTGGAACTTGCAATGCAGATAATCTTTTATTTTTTAGCGGCATTTTCTCTGTTTTGTTTTGTGATTTACACAGACGACCTTTTTTTGTTGCGATTTTGGGTTTAGGGTTTGGCACTTGGGGCCGGTTTTTTTTCTTCTTTTTTTTGTGGCATGAATTATAAATATGAATTTAAGTGAAAAAAAGGAGATAGAAATCTGCGACATGCCCAAGGGCCACGCCCTTGTCGCTGGGCCCCAAAAAAAACAAATAAAATCTCTCCCTGGCTGTGGCTCTCTCCGTGGAAACAAGTGGAGTGCAATCGACAGAGCAGTGGGTGGGCCATACCGAAAAAAACAAAAACCTCGTCAACAAACTTGCACTGTTGGCACCATGGAATGGAGGAGATCCATTTATGGCAGCAGCAACAGAAACAGATGGTCATCACTCGGCACATTGTCAACGGATCGGGAGCGGGAGGTTCGCTTTCGGTTCAACATGTGGAGTAATCGCTCTGCCCCTTGGTCTCCCCGACTGGCCGACTGCCAGATGCCCTCGAATTCAAGCGTTAACAACTCAAGAAATAAAAGTTCTTTGCAGCTTACATATTCACGGCTAAGATCTGTGCTAAGCTACTCTGTGAGAGAAAAAGAGAGAGAAATCAACGTTTGCTGCAAAGATCTCTGTGAGGGAGGGAGATTTCAAACACTGCTCAGCCACTCTGTAAGCGAGAAAATTCTTAAAGAAGTGGAGAGTGAAGAGGAAAATTGATCAGAGCAAAAACTGATTGAACTGCAAAAGATTAAAGGCGAAGATTGACTCTATCATGGGACTGGGAAAGTGGAAGTTATGTTTCCCTTTCTTTCTTTTTTGGGACATTTTCTCAATCTTTAGCTCATTGAAATGTCGACTAGGCGGCGAGCGTTTTTTGAGGGGTTCTCGGCTCTCCCTCTCCACAGCCGCCAGCGGCCCCAATATTTAGCGCATATTTTTGTTGATGTCCGTTTGTTTGCTGTCTGCTCGAGAAATTGTTCAGATGCCACTCGTCGTGGGCCCCACCCCACAGCTGCTCTGCCCTTCTCTGGACTTCCCATTTCGTTTTCGTTTGGCTTCTGTTACTCGCAATTTTCGGGGGGTACAATGTTCGATGTTCATTTGAATTTTAGGCACGCTGTGACCGCCTTTATTTATTGACCCAGAAATCAGATAAATAAATTGTGTGTTTAAAAAGCGACGAAATATAAAAAAAAAAGAAAACGAATGAGAGAAAAAAAAAAGAGCCAACACAGAAATCATAATAATAATCGCATGCGCCACACACCAGACACCAGACAGACCAGACTACAGAGACGCCAGACGAAAATGCAGTTCAAAGACTGAATCGGAAACTGAATCTGAATCTGAATCGATGACCATATGGTCGGGCGGGTGTTCGATCGATGGTCAAAAGTCTCTTGTTGTGCAACATTCCCTGTGCATTCGGTCAGGTGGAGGTGGAGGTGGAGCACTCTTTTTCTCTGTGTGTATGTGTATCTGACAGTAGACCATCCCAAGACGAGCCTTTCCTTTCCTTGCCTTTATTTTATTAAATTTTTTTTTTGTGTTTCACCGTAAATTTGCATTTTGTTTGGTCTGTTTGCACATTTTGCACATCGTTTCTCGACTCGACTCGACTCGAAATTCGTTTCAATATTTGCAATATTTTTTAATACATTTACTGTACATTTTTTTTTGTTTTTTTTCGGCAACATTTGTGCAAATATTTGTGCTGCAAAAACCAAAAAGAGAGAGAGGCGCGGATTGTGCCACAGAAAGTTCTTGACACGAACGGATGTGCCAGACAGCAAATGGAAAGCGGTAGGATATATAATTTTTGGTGATTCATATTAACGGGAGAAACATAATTGTCTCTGTGTGTGTGTGTGAGATTCTGTGACATATTGCATGTGTTGCATGCCGCGTAGTAGTAGTAGTAGCGATGGATCCACCAACAACCAATCAGCCACAAATTGAATGCTGAACGATTAGGGGGGTCTAATGAGAAACAAGTTTTACATTAACGAAGCGAATCAGTGGAATAATCTGCACACACAAAAAGGGCTCGATAATTTATGGGATATTTGTTAGAAAACAAATTGTGAAAAGTGCACCCTCCAACCCCACCAAACCACTCATCCAGCAATTAAAACTTGCGCTGCCTATTAATTCGTTTGAAGTAATAATCATAAATCACACACAGCACACAACACACAACAGATACAGCTACAAAGATACACAGTTACAGATACACAGATACATATACTGGGCGACTCTCTCTATCGCTCTCAGTCTGTGGCGATGCCACCTGCCAATTAGTGAGAGCGGAATGCGGGATGCTGCTGCTGCTGGATGGATGATGCGTCTGACGATCGCATCGATCGTCGCATCTAATTGCCGTCTGGTGCCGCAGCAAGTGTTTTATTCATTTGAATTAATCGTTGACACCCAGCAGCAGCAGCAGCAGCAGCAGCTGCCCCCTTCCTTCCAGTGGTTACGTGCCTCATTAAGGCCAATGTCAGTCGTTAGTGGAGAGGCAGAGGGAGAGATACAGATACCAGCATGAGCACAAAAAAAAAACCAAAACAAAAACAAAAAGATACTGGAGATGCAGCAGCGAGATGCAGATACTCCGTATGCCGCCGCCGCCGCCGCAAAAGTGAAATCAATTCTCGACGCTGCGTTTCGCAATTGACGCCCCCACAGATTGTTGGTAGGCCAGAGGCAGGGCAGTGGCTGGTGCAGGGGCAGCTCACGTTAAAGTGCATGTCAGTGGAAGTAGAGGTGGGTGGATGGACGGATGGATGGAGGGGGGGCAGGGTGGCTGTCGGTGACGGTGACGCCGGCCAATGGCCACGAGAGTGCGTGGGTTGCGGATTTTGCACGGCGTGCGCGGCGGCAGTGGCGTGGGCGATGCGCCACAACCAGTCATCCATTCTCGTGCGTCTCTCTCATGAATGAAACGACAAATTGAACCAAATAGAAAGAACAATTTGGCCAGAGATACAGATACAAATTGGGCAGAGATACGCAGATACTGGTAGACGCTGCAGGGAGAATCTGAATGAAAGATTAAACTAAAAAAAGAGTTGAAGCCCAGCCATTAAAGCTTGTCTTTCCGCCCCCAGGTCGCAAAAAGAACCTCAGAAATATGCCCTCAAAAATGCAAGAACTATTTGATACCCTTAAGAAACCCTGAAGAATGCCTTACCTGTTGCACGCTGGGCATGGTGGCAGTGCCACCCGCTGGCGAATCAAGCGGCGAGGCCGAGCAACTGGAATGACTGCTGTCCTGCGAATGCAACTGCAATGGCAACACAAAAACAAAGAGAGAGAGTTATTAATATTAAGTAAACGCTAGGAGAGCAACTGCCATGGAAGGATGTTTTGGGGGCAGACACTCACCTGTCCATTGGTTGGATGACCATTGAAATTCCGGACACTGACGACGGGCGTGGAGGCGGCCGAGGATGCTGAGACGGCCGCAGAGACAGCTGCCGCAGCGGCAAAGCTATAGTTATCCAATGGATTGGTCATGGCGATCAGCGAGTTGAGGATCTCGGGCGTTTTGGGTGTGTGGGCGCCCAGATTGATTGCGCTGTTCTCGATGCCGAGCAGCGAGGCGGCGGGTATGTTTGAGTTGAACATGATTTAATCGATTCCAATTATCGATTATAGGTATTTATGTTGGTCTATCGATCAGTTTTGAATTTTTTGAGTTGTGTGTTTTGGATTATCAATTATATATATATATATGGGTTATCGGTTATCGGTTATCGTTGAACGTTTATCGATTGAAGCGAAAACAAAAATTAAAAACTTAAAAATTGCACAAAAATTAAAAACAAAAACACAAACACTTTTTCGATTTATCGCTTTATCGATTTTTGTTTGCTGTGTATCGATATATGTTTGAAGTATTTATCGGTAAATATCGTTATAGCTAATTATTTATGTGCTCTCCTTTTTTTTTCTTATTTGTTTTTTGTTGTTGTATGCTTAAATCACAGTTGAAGGCCTACGCGTTGCATTTGTTTAAAAAATTCTCTTTATGTTTATGTTTATTATTTGTTTTTTGTTTTTGTTTTTTTGTTTGTAGAATATTCATATATCAAATCGTATATCGTATATATGGTATTTTGGTCCGACACTCGCGGGTGTCCACTGTCTCCAGCCCACTCTCTATACTCTTTTCTGTGGGGTTCCCTTTTTTTTATCGTTTTGTATTGTTTGTGGGAAATTATTTAATATTTTTGGGGTTGGGGTTGGGTGGGAGAGGTTCTTGGGTTTCACTTGTAGTTAGGATTTTTCCTGGCTCTGTCTCTAGCGGAGATCTGTGGTTCCATCATCAACATCATCATCATCATTGCTGGATTTGTGGTTCCTGGGCTGCCATCCGATCTCTGGGGGGGAGGCTCTGGCTCTGACTCTTCTGTCGCGTTGTTGCTCAGAGCGTGGGGACCGTACGAATGCGTTGAATGTCGAACAGCCGGCGGTTTCACAGCGAATCTGCAAGAAAGAGAGAGCGAGAGCAAAACAGAGAGAGTGAGTGACTGATTGTGTAAAGAGTGAGCAAGAGAGTGAGGGGAGAGAGAGTTTACGTGTACATGTACGTTTACGTATAAACAAAAGCAATTAAATTATAAAGTAAACTGAACTAAATTGATTTATGTAAGTCCCCCCCCCCCTCGCCTCCAGTACAAGTCCCAGAGTCCGAGAATCACATTTCGCATTTCACATTTCGCGAATCTCGGATCACGGATCTTGCGATTGATCACGCACCCCGCGAGCACCCACACCACACCACACCACACAACACATCCCACCCACCATTTGGAGACGCCTCAATTAACGCCTCCCTCCCCCTCCCCCCACAGTTAATCGTTTAATTAGGCCCAGGCACACTTTTGCCACAAAATGCAGTTCGGGGCTGCATTCCTCTTTTGTGGGCCCCCCCCGCCACCCCACCGAGAGGTGAAGGTGAGAGACATACACACAGAGAATAATAGGAATTCCAATTGAAACCGAATTGAATTGCAATTGAAGGCAATCATCCGTTGAATTCATTTGACTCCGAGGCACCTCTCCAGGCAGCAGAGGTGCAGCTGCTCCTCAACCCCCAAAAGGCAAAACGCGAGAGAGATCTCCAAGAGAAAAAAAAAAAAAAATAGATCGTGTCACGCGGCAGGCAGCAGTGCCCCTTGCTTGGTAAAATTCCCGCAAGGAAGGCAGGCATCAAAAAAGCTATAAAAGCTGCCACTGAAGCGGAGACATGCAGCAGCAGCCTTCGGCCTGTAAGCATTCCCGACAAAAGGTGCAAGGGCAAGTCTGAGGGAAGCTGCAGTTGAAAGTTGAAGGAAAAACAAAAGAAATGTTGGGTTTACCCGAAAGAAGAGGCCCTTTTTGGGTCGAATACGTATCGGCGGCTTATTGCAATCCCTAGTCATCCCCTAGTAATCCCCTTCCTAGGGTATTTACCCAGTCCATAGATCGAACTGCCCAAAATTACTTGTAGTCGTTCTGTAGCCGCGGGTAACAATTCCAGTGGCTTGTGGAATTTCGCTTGCGGTTTTTTTTTCGCAAATGATGGAACTATGACGATCAGAGAGGATCAGGCGACTGGCAAACTGGCGGCCAGCGGTCAATGTCGATCTGTGGATCTGTGGGGATGACTCTTGCGGTTGATTTTTTCGGTGGGAGGGGGCTGTAGAGGGCTGTAGGGGCTGCCTGCCTGCCGCTCAAAATGCAAATTGAGGCTGTCAAAAAAACTTCAAAAGCGTATGGGGTATGGGGGCCCATAATCCAGAACACAAAAATCTCATTTTTGTTTTGCTGTTTGCTGCCACTGGCCCCTGCCCCCGCCCCTTGACTCATTTATCATATGGCCAGAAAAGTGTGTGCTTTTTTTTGGTTTTTTTGGTTTTGCTGAATGTGAGAGAGACATGCTCTATAAGTTTTACCCTCTATCCCCATTCACCCTACCCCTACCTCTCTCCTTCTCTCTCTCTCTTTGCTGGCAAACCCCAAAAGTCAGTCAACAACCAAACAACGAAACGAAATAAGCGAACAACACAAAATAAAGTCAGAATAAAGAATTATGATTTATGACTTTCGCATGTTTCTTTCGCCTCATACCCTGGACTGAGTGGGACTGAGACGGGGCAGAGGAGGGAGGGTATGCTGCTTTCCATTAACACTTGGCAACACTCTGCCGTACATTCATTCTTCATTGCTCAAAGCCTTAGTCTCAGCACAGCAGATACAAATGAATAGAGAGAGACTTTTTGGAGCAACTTGATGGCAGGTTCACGAATGCTATTCCCTTATATTATCCATTTCTAAAGCCGGAAAAAAAGCACAACAAATTATCGATAATTATTGATAAATGCTATCGAATTACATGCTTGGTTTGTTGATGATTTATTCTATGTATTAACTACTGTAAGAATTTTGACTCTTGTATATTTTTAGCTTAAAACCTGTAGCCTCTAGGGTATTAACACCTTTGCATTGCAAAAATTTAACTTTTTTTCTTCTTTTTTTATGTGTACTCTGGTTTGGTTTTTTTTGTTGTTTTTTTAAACTTTGTTTTGTGAGAGAGCTTTTAATGCCTTTGCTGCCTTTGATGTTTGTTGGCTGTTTGCTGTTTTCTGCTGCTGTTGCCCCGTTTGCTGTTGCAACGAAAATCACTTTTGACATTCGCCTCACAAAACGTTTCAATTCGGTTTTTCGGTTTTTGGTTTTTGTCGATTTTTGGTTTAACTTTTGGCTGTGGTTCAGGCCTGGCTCTGTCTCTCTGTGGCTCATTTTGACCAAATGCGGTGCACGTCAACGTCAGACGTCAGCGGCAGACAGCGTGACGGCGACAGCATGCGTGGCCTCCTCTGGCCGCCTTTTGAGGTCACGGCTAGGAGAGGGGCCGCCGCACAGGAGCCCGAGCACCCCCCCCACACCCTCTGACTCTGTGCAGTCAAATATTGCGCATGCGTCGCGTTGGCCCAGCAGGATGCTGCTGGGCCCCTCACTATCTTTCTGTCTATATCTGTATCTCTATCTCGGAGTGCTCTCGAGTGACATTCCAGCCAGCAAATAAAGTCATTTGCGCGGCTGCTGCTGCGAGATGCGGGCTCTGTGGCATGTGAATTGCCCTCAAGTGTACAAGTTTTTGCCTCCGAATCGATCGATTGTCAGAACAGCCATGTGTGCTAGCGAGGGAGAGAGGGAGAGAGAGAGAGAGAACAGAGAAGCAGCTTACGCAATGGATCGTGTGGCGATCGATCGATGGCTGTACCGAGCCGTAGTCCCCCTTCCCCCATGAATATGCAATGGTGTTCGATTTGTGAAGATGAAGATGTGAAGATATGCCCGAGGGGGCGGGAGGGAGGGTATGGGAAAAACAAACCATAAATAAGCAAGCAAAACGATTTGTTAATCAAGTTATCAATCAGGTATCAAATATCGATAAATGTAATGGAATTCCATTGATTCCTTCATTGATTATTCATTTTGGTTAATAAAATATTCAAAATACATATATTCAGAAATATGTTTACAAATGTATCGAAATGTATCGCTCTTTCAATCAATAAACGATAAATGCAAAGTTTCACAATTAGCTTAAACATTTATCGATAATTCTAGATTTTTGGGGATCCGATTCATCGATTATAAATATAAATTTTGGCTAGAAAAAAAACCCACACTAAGAAATGATCGATAAGTCGATCGATAACCTCCAAGATCGCCAGTATCGAATATCATTCATACATACATATGTAGGTATATATATTGATACATCGTTCATTCATTCGTACTGGTGAATGAATAGCGAATGAGCAATGCCCGATTTCGCCTTAACCCAATAACAACCAGCAATATGCAACCCAAAATTAACCACATAAATATATGGAAGGCACTCTGTGGTCACGTTCCCGAAAAAAAAAAAACAGAATACAGAAAACAAAAAAGAAATAGCCCGAAATGTGTGTACGACTAAGCGATGGCTAGTGACTCACTTGAGGGATTCACTTGCATATTTCATGCTGGGAATTCGATCAAATCGAATCGTTTCGAATCGAATCGGTATTCCCGCTTGCACAATCCAGTTGTGCCGATACCACGGAGTAGGAGCAGCAGCAGCAGCACACACATAATCCGCATGGCCTTTGTGGCATGTGCGGCTTTGTGCAATGTGAAAATCGCCGCATAAATACATTAAGTATTTGAGTTATTATATGCAAACGAGCGTCGTTGTCGTCTATATGTATGTATACTCGTACATATCGTATTGTGGTATTATCTTAGCGGTACGTGCCTGAGTCGCACTCCACATTTCACACGAAAACAGCAAGCGATCGAGCAAGCGAGCGAACGTCTGACACGGACACGGACACGGAGACGGGGCCGGAGACGATCGTCGAAAGCCTTTTTGGCCAAAAGCGAAACAAAAGCAAATTGCATTTCAAGTGTTCCGCAACAGAGACACAGAGAGAGAGAGAGAGAGAGAGAGAGGAGTAGGAGGAAGAGGGAGCATTGGGTCTGAGATATTTCTCAAACTGTTAAATTCCCAAAGCAGAAAAACAAATCAGCCACGGAAGCAGCACATGGTATATACATACATACATATGTATATATGTACATGTATGTATGTACATAATATTTATCTGAAATGCATCCATGGGGTTTGTTCTTGTATCTTTGGGGGAGAGTATCTTTATTATGTGATTCCGTTTATCTTTATGTGGCAATTATTAAGCCCTTTAATTCTCAAGATATTCCATCTATGCAGATACTTGTATGTATCTTTAGTTGAATCTATCTGTATCTTTATCTATCTATGTAAGCACTTGAATGTGCAGATACGTATATGTGCATATATCTCTTTCACTTTGTCTGTGTCCTTCTTCCTGCAACTCATCCACTCAATCCAATAGACAGCTGCACACATACGCAGATACATTTGTATCTCAGATTTCAAGCTATGCATGTACTCCCCAAGGCGTTCCGCACCCTGCAAATGCCAATTGAATCTTCAATCCTTTTGGCGGATTCATTCGCATAGAAGTAATTGGAGGGGGGGGGTAAAAAAAAAATACGAAAACTTTTGTCACTTTCCCCATGCTCGCTTCCTTTCCCCTCTGCTTCCTCACTGCCTCTTGCTTCCCCTTTCTCTTCTCTCTCTCTCTCTCTTTATCTCTTCTTCCCCTTGCTCTATCCTTCTCTGTCCAGTGTTCCCTTCTCTCTCTCTCTGTTTGCCAAAATGAATTTCCGAACAGAAAGTAGTTGGTTCTTTGGGCCATTATGGCGCTGCCTCGAATGGTTCTATGAGGCCATGTGGGTGTATCTGTATCTGTATCTACAACTATGTATGTGTGTGTGTGTGTGTGGGGTGTCCATAAAAATAAACTTTCATTGTCCGGAGACAATCGCTGTGTTGTTCTTCCTCCCCCTCCACCCACGTCTTTTGGGGGGGGTCTTTGGGGTGCTTTAATTAAAAGCATTGGGCGGCCCAAAGCAAACACACACACACACACACACACACACACACACACAAAAGTGTATCTCATGGATACGTACATAGTGCCCGTTCGCGTTCCCTTAATGGGCCACCCAGCCCTTAGGGTTTTTTTTTTTTTGCCTTCTTCTTCCATTCAGCTTTCAGTTTTCTAATTAAGTGTCATTGATGCCCGCCCTGCTGCCTCTCCTGCACGTAATCGAAATCTCTTCAGCGAAATTTACACTTTAATTAGGCATTTAGATACTGTATCTATCTATCTGTGTATCTTTGTATCTGTCTTTTGATTAGTTTGCTAATTGCAGGCATGGGACACAAAACCCCCCCTATAACTTTATGGAACAATGGGGCAACGGATGGCTGGCTTGCTACATGGATGGATGTGTGGGACTGGAACTTGCTTTTTGGGGTTTTCTGTTCTATTCCCTAAGACAGATGCAAAAGATATACATATGTACATAGCTCCTCCTCACGCTTCCAAGTCGATTCCAAAAATGGGCCGCGTGGCGATTCAATTAATTTATTATTCACTTAAGAGCGCCACGGGGCACGAGAACGAACCCCTGCCTCTGGCATGGTAATGGGGGATGGACATTTAGGGGGTTGGGGTACGCATAAAAATGCTATAAAAATTAAGAACACACTCAGAGAGAGAGAGAGAGAGAGAGAGAGAGGAAGAGGCCTAGAATTTTCGCACATTTCGAAAGGGAAATGAGGGAAATGTCGCCCCGCAGTTTCAGTGCCAAAAATGTCCTTCCCTGACATCTAGCAGCATGGAACAGGGGCAGGGACAGGGGCAGGGGCAGGGGTTGGGGGCATTAACTTATGGAGAACGCGTGGCACACAAAGTTTTTACAGTTTATAAACATTTTCCATTTGCATTTGCATTTGCAGCGCTGCGCACGTTCCGAGCGTTAAATTTGAGAGGCCAAAATGAAAATGAAAATGAATAAATATATGAAAATTGATTCAAGTGGAGGAAATGGGAGGCATAAACTGGCAGGAAGAGGCAGAAAATAGAGGAAAAAGAGGGGGGAAATATGGCCCAAAGAAGCGGCCACAAAATGGGTAAGATGGGCAAACACCCCCCTTGTGAATGCGAATGACGAAATACCCTAAAATCCTCCTCCATGGAGCATTATTTGAAGTGCAGAAGAGACTAGAGATGGGAAGGAGTGAAATAATACACACACAGGAATTTATCTAGGGAGAGAGAGAGAGAGACACAGAAGTGTCGTAGGGTATTTCCTTCTACTCATGGATTGTGCAATGCCATATCTAGATACACAATATACACAGCGAAGCAATCGCAATCGCATCCGTATCTGTATCTGTATCCGTATCTGTGGCTGTGCATCTTGTGTACAAGTCGCATGTGTAGATACTGTATCTTACAAGTGTGTGCCTTGGCGCTGCTTAGTCATCCGATAAGCGAGCCAAATGCAATAAGAATTCGATTGCACAGATCCCAACCAGAACTTCACTTCACTTCCCCTCACTCACTCGCTCTCTCACTCACCGTCTGTTGTCCCCTCTCCCACTCTCTCGCCCAGTGTCTGTTGTCCCCCTTTTGGGTGCGTATCTTGGCTGTGTGTTTGTAGCTGTACTTTGGCTGCGGGCAAGGACGTTTGCAATCAAACAAAAAAAAAAACTTTCATTAAACTTTTCGGGTTTTGTTTTGTTTTTTTTTATCAGTCTCAGTGCCCGCTTATCAGTCGCGTAGTTTCTGCTGTTCCGCTATTTTTTTTCTGTTCGGCTCAGATGTCTTATCGGACGTGGGACACACGGGGCAACGGAGGCGAAGGGAATCTTATCTACTGGGTTTGTGTGTGTCGCCTCTCGCCTCTCGCACATCGGGTCTCTGCTGTGCTCTGCTGTTCCTTCTCTTGTTTCGATTTGTCCACGAAATCTAATTAATTTCCACAGCTAATTCATTTTGTGACAACGACAGCGATTTATGCTGATTAAAGTGGAGAAACCTCCCACCACCTACCACCACCACCTCCTCCTCCACCATCTCCTCCTGCTGCCCACCCCACCCCCATTGACATTATCAGCAGAGCTGTGTGTGTGTTTTTTTTTTTTGTTGGTTCTACTAAATTTATTGTTATTTATGATTCCCTCCTCCCAACCCACCGCCATTACCTTTTGACTTCTTTTTGCTGTGTGGAATTTTATCAAAAAAGAAATAGTAAAATAAAAGGGATGGAAAAACTCTTTGCTTTGCTTTTGGGGGCTTTTGTCGTCTAAAGCCATTTAGAGCACTTTTCGCACCTCCAAAAAAAAAAAAAAAAAAAAAAAAAAAAAAGATACAGATACATTTTACTACATGTATGTATATCTGGTAGATGGCCAGGCCATGCGACAGCTGTCAGAAGAGTCGTGGAGGGAGCACAGATGGAGGAGGGAGGGGAGGGCGGCGGCTGGAACACATCATCATCATCAGCAGCAGCAGCAGCAACAACATTTCGTTCATCATCATCGGGTTTGGATTTTATGAAGGAATTCGCATTAAAAATGTTTATTGTGTTTATTTATTGCGAACGAGAATCGAGAACGGACCCCAAAATGGAAACACAAACAGATACAAAGATACACACACACACACCACACACATCACACACACACACACACACATATTCGTAAGATACAAAGTAAATCTAATGGAAATTTCTGTGTTGGCGAGTCAAAACCAAAACCAAAGGCGGAGGCGGAGGCGGTTGAAGGCGGTGGCTTTCCATGATGCACTTGTTTCAACGTATCTGTGGCAGCGTGTGTGTCTGCCTGCAGCAGCTGGTGGCATGGGGCATGAGGCAGCTGGCCAGCAGCAGCAGCAGCAGCAGCAGCTTCCAAGGAAATGCAACCCACGAGATACATGATCGTCTAGCGAGCGAAAGAGAAGTCCAAAGACATGCTGGGGTCCACTATGATTTATCTGCAAGTGCAAACGCATCTGCAGATACAGTATCTGCCAGGGTCTGGCTACTCCTGTGAGGATCTGCGCAGAATGGGTTCCAGAATGAAGGATTTCTTTGCTTATGGAATGGAATCTGGTGAGAAATCGCAAAAGCAGAAACTCTGATGCGTATTTTACCTCAGGAGAAATATGAAACGAATACCTCTAAATGGCTCTATGAAAGAGAAAAAATGTAGTTCTGACAAGCAGAGAAGGCGGAAGGCAGGCCACTCCTCGAAACTAGCAGGAGGTGACCCCAAAAGCGGAATTTCAAAATTTATGTTTTTTCGGGGAGCGGCCCACAAAAAAGAGAGAGAAATGAAAAGAGAACAAGAAGGCATGGTGCATGGGGCATGGGCCATGGGGTGTGAGGGGACATCAATTAGCGGACGACAAATGTGTCCCAAATGGATGGGGCGGAGGGGATCCAACAGCAAATCCCCAATCTAACGCCACGCCCAAATGCTCCTAGTATGGTCTCCATTCCCCATCTGTCTTCTGCTACTCTCATCCCCTTGTGCTTTGTGTGTGTGTGTGTGGCATGTCCTTGACACATATCCTGCCAAATGCTTAGCACGCACTCATATGTATATCCCTGTCATTCGCATTCGCCGCCTTTTGCGGGGCTTCAACGGAGGCGCCCCTAATCCATTTGAACTTTCAACGCTGCCAACTCTCGGGCAGCGCTGGCTCTTTGGGTCTCTCCTTCAAGGATAATACTCGTAAAAACGAATGCCTTGCGCCCTACTTTATGGGACAGCAGCAGCAGCGGCAGCGACAGTCGAAAACTTGGGCAACTTTTTTGTGTGGCTTCGGTAATATAATCCTAATGGAATTTACACTCAAAAGAGAAGGACACACGCGGCCGTGTCCTCTTTTGTTAGGCTTTTTGAGGGGCAGCAGCCAGAGGCACGAAAACAGGAAGAAGAATGGCTGGCTGATGGGGTGTGAAAGCAAGCGAAACGTGTCACGCGTCATGCGGTAGCGCCCCTTGGTCCCACCGAATCAGACCAAATTTTTGTTGTGGATAAAGTCGCGGCACTAAGTACGGTTACCGTGTGAAATTCAAGGCAGGGGCACCCATGCACGTATCACGGGTTATGCAGCAGCGCCCGTCGGTCGCAAAATAAATATAATATTTAATGAAAAAAAAAAAAAATAACAGAATAATTGGACAAAAATTTAGAAAAAAAATAGAAAAATTAAAAGCAGAAAATGAAAAGAAATTTAAATAAAATGAAATGAAAAGCAGAAAATGGCGAAATTGGTACAGGGGAATTTTCAAGTGGAAGCATGAAAACAGTTTCCAGATTGCAGGCAAATGTTGCTACTCGCTTCGGGCGCTGCCTCTGTAGTTTTCGGGCATTCAGATACAGATACGAAAAGATACATCTTTAGATACATACAGCTACAGCTACAGATACAACAAAAAGCTTTGGCGCTGGCTGAAGGTCAAGTGCATTAAGGCGAAACGGAAATGGAAATCAAATGAAATGAAAATGTTAAATGGAAACAAACAAAACAAAACAGAACAGAACAGAACAAAAAAAAACACACAGAAAAGAAAAAGAAAAACAGAATTTCCACACACGATGGAGAGAGAAAAATTATATCAGAGATGGAGAGAGAGAAATTTCCTTAGAAGAGAGGAAAGAGAGAGAGGAGAGAGAGAGAGAAGGGAATGCGTGCGTGAGTGTAGTAAATTTTGATTTTATTTGATTTGATTTTTTGTTGGGGGAGGAGCAGGACACACAGGAGAGGGGCCAGGAGAGCGGCAGGGCAGCAGTGTAGATGCAGGGGAGGGCAAAGGCGAGGTCATGGCTTAGCAGCATTATCCTTGGCGGCTCCTTCGTGTGGCTTAATTGTGCGTGTCAGGCGGCCACAAAGCCCCCCACCATAGCCGCCCCACAGCAGAACAGGCGGCAAACATTTGGACATGGGACATGCCAGTCCGTTTATGCCATATGGAGTGAGGGAAGGGGGGGTGTGGACAGAGAGGCGGCAGGACTAAGCATAGACGCAAGGCGGAAATGCTGGCGCCGACATTATCATTGGGTGCAGACCCTTGGAGCCCCTGCAAAAGCCCCGCACTCAAAGCGCAATTATGATAATTGAGTGAGCAGACGGCCACAAGGAGAGACACAGAGAGAGCGAGAGAGAATGAGAATGAGAGAGAGAAGTGTGGCAGTGGCAAGAGGCAGTGTGTGGCTGGGGCTACGGCTGTGTGGCAAGTGGCAGACAGGTTAAATTGCGCGTAACTCGACAGTAAATGTGGCAGATTCTTGTCTTGGGCGAAGGCTTCGGCGGCTTCTCTTCCTTGATTGATTTGCAGGCACACGACACAGGAGAGAAGGGAAACACACACACAGAGAGAATGAGCGAGACAGGGGGAGAGAGGGAGGGGGAGAGGGAGAGCGACACTGTGAAAGTAAGGGTAAAAAAAGAGAGACTGAAAACAAAAGCAACTGCCGTCTGGCGACCAATTGTCTCGAGGCCCTCAAACCATCAGAAAGCCCACGACACAGCTGCGATGCATGCAACACTCACACACACACACACACGAAAAATTGCCCGTCCTGCCACTGCCTGCCGCACCTTGTGACGCACATGCCCCCTGCCCAGTGCCCCATGCCCCATGGCCCCTGCCACATTTTCGCGTTATGAATTGATTGCGTGCTGAAAATTCCATGTCTTTGATTGATTTCGTTTGACTTCCATTTTGGTGGTGCCACTAAATGGAAGCGTCGGGGGCATGCGTGCGTGTCGCCTTTTGTGGCAAGTAAATAGGAGGAAGCTGGAGGATCCCACCACCGCCACAACCCACCCACACCCACTCTGTCGCTGTGTACTATTTATAGCCAGTGCCACACATTTAATGGATTGTTTACATTTCGAATAGCCAACGAAAATCACCAGCAAAATAATGGAAGGAACGGGAGCAGTAGCCTCTGGTGGCATAAACAAAATCTCTGCGGAGCGTGGCAAGCAGCAGGCGGGCAGAGGGGGACGCCCGTTTCAGTTGCAACATTTCGGCAAAAGATCGAAAACGAAAGTAAATTTTTGGGTACAAAAATACCAACAGCAAAATATTAAATAAATATGGATTATGGCTAAGTAAAAGATGTACAAATTCTTGCCACTAATTAAATTATATTATATATTAATTATATTATTATATTAAATAATATTAATTATTAAATTATATATCAAAATTTCCTCTGCTTTAATTTGCTGCAAAATTTATGTTCCCCCAAAGCGATCGCTGCAAGTGACATGAACAAAAGGGGAGATTCCAAATTTCCCATAAAGTCTATCTGTAAATGCGATTCATTGGATTTAGGCATCTGTGGTTCCCCTTTTTATATATGTATATTTCTGGCTATATTCTTGTTTCAAGGGAATTCCTCATTTTTCTGGCACTTTATTTTTCGCCCTCAAAAAATATTCTACAAAAATTCATTCTCGTGAATATTTTTTTGGGCTAATATTCGAGAGCATTTTGTGGCCTTTTGCGGCACTTTGTGGACTTACCATTAAATGCACAAATCGTCGAGCATCAAATGTCTGAGCTTCAGAGCTGAAATGAAAGATGAGCATGGGATGGAAAAGTATTAGCATTGATTAGCATTAGCGGGCAATCCTAATGAGTAAACAGCTCGAAGCTCGAGGCTGCAAAAACAAAAAAAAACTTCAACTGCAAATGAAACTGAAACTAAACTTGAGGCTAGGACTTTCAGATGACTTCGACTGAGATTGAAATTGAGACTCCGGACCACTGTGTGCGCACCCCCCCGCACATAAATAATTGCAGCTTATGGCCATCTATTATGTGTGTTTACTGTAAAGACGATTGATGATTATTGATTAGGCGAACGACCCCGCACGACACACACCACACAACACAGTATTCAGTATTCACAGTGAATATTCCACAGCAGTGTATAACTAGGGAAGGGGGAGAGGGGGTGAGTGGATGGATGGATGGATGGATGGAAGAATGAATCATCGCGAATCTAAAAACCAACGAAAACCGACGCTAAAAACAAATCTCGCGTAGGTAGCCGTCAATTTTTTAGGCAAACAGCAAATAAATTGAAGCCAAAATACAAAACAAAACAAAACAAAAATAATAAAACTCGACACGAAAGAGAGAGAAGGGGAGAATCGCCACAGCAGCGGACACCAAGCGGACAGCCACCAGCCACCAGCGGACATTTGGCTGTCCATTCATTTGGCTTAAAATCTCCGGGCAAAGAAAAAGCCAGGAGTTGGGGGGTATTTGCTGTTGTTTACTGGGCCTGTGTTTATGTTTCTTATGTGTGTTTATACCCTGTAATACGATAGGGTATAGCTGTGTACCCTGTTACACAAGGAAGCAATTGCCAATGCCCTAAGGTGAATATTTTGCATCGTTTATCGAGCGATTTCTACTGATTTCTATATGAACTTCTCTCCTTCGAAATGCAAACCAATATTTGAATCGTTTTTTGTTTTTGTTCCTTCTGGTATTTCTCTCTGGCATGGAGGCTGTGTTTGCTTTTCGTTTTGGTTTATTTTCTCTTTGGCTTCACGTTTCGCTTCCACGGAAAAATCCTTTAGCGGAACGGCTACTTCATTTGCATCGATTGTTGATTCCTCGTTTCTCGTATTTACACCCCGAAAATTGCATCTTTTGTTTGCTCACTTAAATGTCATTAATTTCTGTGCTGAAATTTTGGCTGCAAAGAAGAGGGAGGCAGGAGAGGGGAGAGAGGGGGCTGGGTCCGTTCCCTGGCAACGTGGCGTTTCGAGTCTTGGCTTTTGTTATTTTGTGCGAATTTTCGCATTCGATTCGCATTGAAATGTGCAAAAAAGCCAATTAGGAGCGCAATTAACAGCAATTTTGTTGTGTGGCTGCCTGCTGCGGCTGCTCCGAAAGCGAAGACCCAAAAGCGGATTGAAATGTTGCCTGATTGAAGCGGAAAGCTTGATTGCTGCACTCTCTCGAATTGGCTACCGTTTCAAGAGATTTGATTTCTTGGTAGCAAACGAGAGCCAAAGAGAATCAATCAGTGATTCAAGTTTGCAGTAGAATGCGCGAATAAGCCACACTGCGAGAGAGAATTCAAGTTAAATTGCATCTAATAAAAATATATCTATTATTTTTAGGTAGCTATGATATGGAAATATGTATGTTCTCTGTATGCATTATCCCACATCCCAGATGCCCATTCCCTTTTTCTTTTTTCTGTAATTTTCTGTAATTACTGGGTGCTTTGATGCCTCGTTTTATGGCGCCTGCCCCGCCAGCCAAAGGTATTATCGGCCATCAAATGAAAGGCGCGACCTTGAGACTGCATCCAAAGTGATCTCTGTGACTGGGGCAGAATCAATCTCTTACGTAGGGGGAATTTCTCTCTCCCCTGGGGGGGTATTCTCTTGGCCGGGCAGGGGCAGTGGCTGGTCCAAAGTGCTGTTCGAATGAGTGCTTAATGTTCCTTAATGTCCATTCGGTGGCAATTAACAAACAAATGAACAAAACGACAGCTGCTACACAGCCACCGGAATGGAATAGTAAAAGTGGTTTCAATTTCGGTATACATAGAGATGCAGAGAGAGGGAGAGAGAGAGAGAGAGAGAGGGAGAGAGAGTGGGAAGGAGAGATGCCAGAAGACATTAAAAATTATTTAATTAAGTGAATTTTTAATTTCGCTTTTTGTTGCCTCTCTCTCTCTCTCTCTCTCTCTGTGGGGGCAGCACTTGAGACTCTGCCGCTGCTGACTCTGCTGCTGCTGAGTTGATTGTCTAATTTCATTAATCTACGAAAACGAAAGAGGCAACGAGTGGGGGGGGCGGGGAGGTGCTTTGGGGGTGGCACACTTTATTGGCACTGTGCCACAGAGAACGCGCGCGCTTGACCCACTGTACGTGCGCGCTCTTTTGTCAATTAGAAATTTTTAAATTTCGACCTTTGACTCCCCCACACACAAGTGGCAGAGTAGATGGAGCCACGCCGAAGGCTAGTACCGCTTGGGCACTAGCCTCACTCGTCCGATCCAATCGAAATTGTTTCATTTGGCCGCAAAGCTAAAAAGCTCCCCACATAAATCCCACTTGAGACAACCGATCGAAATAATCGTTGAATTACAGTCCCAAAAGCAAAGTCCAATTGCTTGTTGCACCTTTGTGTGGCAGAGAGTGCAGAGACGGTGAGAGAGTGGGGGAGTAAGTCAACGGAAGGGACTGGACAAACGATCTATGATTCGCTCTTTGTGAAGGAAATGATGAAAGAAAAATAATAAATTTTATTAATATTTATTCATGTATTTTCCCATATATTTTTGCTTAGTATTTTCCATGTATTTTTAATGGTATTATCCAACCTTTTTAGGCTTACATTTTCATGGGAACTTTGAAAATGAAAGTCCCAAATGTATGGCAGGATTTAAATATAAGTTTTAGGCATTTTTGGAGCCCATTTTGGGTAATAAATTAATCCGGCTGAGATGCCAATTTCCAGAGGCAAGAACTGGGAGCAGAAAAAGGAGGAGGATCCGGATACAGAAACGTTTCAAGAGATACAAAAAACATATTCAGAGATCCGCCACAGATCCCATACGAGTATGCAGATGGTTGTGTGATTTATGGCCCCCCACCTAATGATAATTATAATGTAAGCCCATAGATCGAGGGTGTGGCTGAAACACAGAGACCGAGTCTGAGACCGAGGCTTAGAGGCCTACAAGTCGACCTTCCATGGGGGTTACAACGCAACCAAACAAAGCCGTTTGGCTACAGCGGAGAGGTGATCGGAGAGGTGAGGCGCATTTTTTGTCTATTTATCTATTTGTCTGTCGTCTTCTAATGCTTCCGGTTCGACAGCTACTCCTCCCTCCTCCTCCTTCTCCGCTGACTCTCCGCTGAAGGTCCCGCTCTCGCGATAAGATATGGCCATACAACAGTGTAAGAGAGAGAGAGAGAGAGAGAGAGAGTGGGCAGAGTACCGCCAGTAGTGGCATCTCTCTCTTGCCTGTGTGTGTGTGTGTGGTATATATTGATTGCCTGTCGGCTCCGGAGTCCAATTTGTTGGCAAAGTACGAGGCGGCGACCATTAAAAAGTCATTACAAAAGCAACAGCCACAGCCACACACACACATCAGTGCAGTGGGGTGGGGGGTTACAGAGTGGTCCAAGGGTGGTGTGGAAAGGGAAACGACAAGTACATGGCATAATTGCAGGCAGACATACAGACAGACAAACAGACAGACGGACAGATCGGCAATCAAAAGGTTTGGGAGGAAGTGTGCATGCCCAAAAACGAAAACCAGAAAACAGAAAACAGAAAAAAAACAAACCAAAGTTCGACTTGGGAGTTGAGTTTTTTTCTTCTTCTATTTTTTGTTGTCTACCGTTTTTGGATTTCCTGCTAACAAGCGACATGTCGTCTGGAGACACAGTCCCCCAACACCCCCCACCCCACCCCTGGCTGTTGCTACGCCCCTGCACTGATCGCTTTAAGGGCTTTTGGATGATTGACTCGCTGTATTACTTACTATTTGCCCATTGATAATGAACCTCAATTATCGTGTGCCCCCGCCACCCGTGCCGCTCGTTTGTTTGCTCTCCATTCGTTTGGATTCCCAGTCTGTGGCTGTGCAATCTCCTCGCCAGCAGACCGCAGACGCCACCACGCCGCACATAGACAACCGCAACACACCCGGGCCGGGCCGGGCCGGGCCGGGCCGGGCCGGGCACCACCTTAAGCCAGCACCTCATGTAACCCCACGGATGTTGGCCGTGACTCAGTTTTTTCTTTTCGTTTTCAGAGTGAGCCATCCATCGATCAATATTTGCCAGCGACTGAGGGCTGAATGCATTTTCTCCAAGAGTGGGGGATGGAGGTGTGCTGAGGGAAATGCACATGAACATTTTCAATGGAAATTCAAGCAAAATAACCATAGAACGATCAATATTCAATGCGACTCTGGGTGCCCTTTGAATGGTCACTCGAAAAGTCTCTCATACAATTTCGGATTTTCCAACCATTTCCACCCCTGGGCGCAATTTAGATCTCAAAAATATATCGATGACACCCAACAAATGTTATCAAATGTGTGAGCAAACGAAAAAACCGTCTATAAATATTCGGAATTTTTCCCCTCGAAAACACAAAAAAAACAAAAAAAAACACTCAATAAATTTTGGATACTTGTCTGCGTTTGTTTTCGTGCGTGGCTTTGATCTTTCGACAAAAGAAATTCAATGAAATTTATTTACCACCTGAACAACAGCAGGGGGCAGCAGGGGCTGGGGTAGGCCATGGGAACTAGCAGTGGCAGCAGCGGCACCGCCTAGCTGGCACTCACAGATCCATAAAAACCGAAGGCAAACTATGTAAATGTCCGGCAATAAATTTGACCAACGAAATTCTCAAGGTAAGAACAGAGGGGAGGCTAGAGAGCTAGAGAGAGAGAGAGAGAGAGAGAGAGAGAGAGAGAGAGAGAGAGCTAGAGAGGATCATCATCATCTTGTGGCTTCGTGTTTGTGGCACACTTTGAGCATAAATTTCGTGAGCTATAAAGAATGTAGAATCCATATTCCCCCCCTCTATTATATGTGGGTGGGATTGCTTGCTCGCTCGATCTCGCTCTGGCCATTGATTACAGTAATTGATTGATTGATTAACTTGCAGGCGCACAGTGCCAGTGCCAGAGCCAGCGCCAGTGCCTTTTGCCTGTAATTGTAATTGAATTGAAAAGTGGCATGTGCCTCTGCCGCTTGTGCCTCGGGCAAATGGATGAATGGATTCATGAATCGTATCGAATCGAATGGCAGAGCAGAGCAGTGCAGAGCAGTGCAAAGCAGTGCAGGGCGTGGCCGGCCACATGACGATCTCGGGTCGTGTCAGAGCCGTTGTCGGGTTGTCCGCTTGTCGGCTTCAATGTCGCCGCTTTTCAGTTGCAAATTAATGTTGACAATGCAACAGAAAATACAAAAAAAAAACTACAAATAAAAATACAAATACGAGTGTTGTACATCCGATCTTGATGCGACGATCTATCCGTAACAAAATGGCACAAACGCCAGCAACCAACTGGAAAACTACGTACAATATTATTTGCAAAAAAGTAAAAAGCAAAACAACAACAACAGCAGCGGCTAAAATACAAAAACTATAATAAAACAATCGTAAAAATGTGTGACAAACGAGTAAAAAAAAAAAAAAAGATTTGTGGCTGTCACACTGCGGCTAGGGGAGAGTTGAGGTGGCAGGAAGTTATGCCTCCACACAAAAACAAATGTGGAGAGGAGACAATAAAATTGTCAAGCGTTGAGGCTACAATGAGAGTATTCCCTCTCGATATTTTAGTGGGGGGAAAAACTATTTTAGGTTTTTGCGTTTGAACGCAAGATCTTTGGGGGTAGAGACAAAGCAGTGCAGCCAAAACAAAACAACGGGAAGACGGATGAGTAGAATGAACGGAAATGCAGTAAAAGGAAGCAGTGCAAGTTGAGGTTTTCTAGCGAAAAAGGAAGAGAGATTATTACGGGATGAACGGTACTTTTGGCATGCGCCTGCCGATGATTATGAGCAGTGCAAATATTTTATTTTGATTGCGAGTGCACGAGGTTTGCTGTACATACATATTTATGTACGTATACATTGGAGCTTTCCGTTGTTGTTGCTTTTATTATTGTTGTTCGATCGTTTGGAGCTCTCGGGCGCTTTGGTGTGTCTGTGTGTGTGTTTTTTTTTTCGTAGGTTTTTATGATATTTTAATTTGATTTTTGATTTTTTTGTTTTTTGAATACCAAATGAATTGCTTATTGTTTTAAATGGAGGTACGATTTGGAGATGATGGGTTTGTTTCGATTGCTAATTAGCATAGCAGAAACACAAGTTCGTTGGGCAGAGAGGAAATGCTAAGGTAAATACGGAGATACAGATACAATCGTACAATCTTTGGCTGTGGCTGTGAAGCAAAGCCCAAACCAAATAATAAATAAAAGAAAGAAAAATGAAGAAATAGTACTAGTGTACCTAAGGAGAAACTAGTTTCCCCCACTAATGAATGGAAACGCAGAACGACACAGAGAAAGATACAACAGCTACAGCTACAACAAGATACAGATACATTCGTGGAAAGAGTAGAGTGGAGCGGACTGGAGTGGAGTGGAGTGGAGTGGACTAGACTGGAGTGGGGAGTGGAGTAGGAAGTGCCAGAGAGAATATGGCCAAAAATGAAATGCCAATGAACCAAAGAGGCCAAATCACTCTTTTTATTTTCTGTTTTTTTTTTGTTTGTTTTTTATTTGATTTTTCATTTCCCCGTTTGGATTTTTGTTTTTTTTTTTTTGCGCTTTTGCTTTTTGAATAATTTATGAGAATGTCTTTTGCCATACTACTATTCTTTTGCGGCAGCAGAAGCAGCAGAGAAGAGAAGCGGCGAAGAGAAGAGAATGTGCCACGAAATGCGGCAGCGCCCCAAAAGAAGACTTATGGCTGGGCCATTTGAAAGTCTCCACTTTGGAAATGGAAATGCAAACTGCTTGCCCATCCCCTCCCCACTGTGGAGCTGTGCTGTGGAGACTCTTATGGGCATAGGATGGGTGATGGGGGGGCCAGTCATTCATTCATTCATTCATTTAGTTGGTAGTCTCCAAATCGGTCAGCGTGTCAGCAGCATATTGTGGATTAGATTGTGACTAATAGAAAAGCTTCAAAGCGGTCTTAGTGGCGTATTTTTCTTAGTCAAGCAATATCTATAGATACTCCCCCACACAAAACTACAGTGGGACGGACACCCACAGACACAGATACAGAGACAGAGGCAGAGCCAGTGGCAGAGCCAGAGACACGACACAGAGTGAAGCCAGTGGCAGAGGCAGCAGCCGAGAGAGTAACAAAGTGTAACGAAGTTAGAAACAAAAGCTTTTAACGCCCACGCCAAGGCCACAAGCTAATTTGCATATCTCGACACACACACACACACACACACACACACGCGAAAAAAATGGAGAAAAAAATAAATGGAAACGAAAAATAAGAAACAACAAGTCGCGGAGGGAGTCTTGCGATTCGTACAGACCCGAAAAGTACATAAATACTCATCGTATTAGTATATACACGTATTGCGTAGAACACCAAAAGTGCTTTTAGATATGGCCCGGCAGCTACGACAGCTACGAGCGACCCCTTGACCTCCGCTGCTCAACCAACAGCTGGTCAAGCCAGTCGCTCGTTTGATGTCTATATGCGCCCTGACAACAGTCTATGCAAATGGTGACAGATTGTAGCTGGTGCTATATATAACTCCCGAACTCCGGGAAGACAGGATTAAGACCCAATACAGACGCCTGTTGGCATTGCCTTTTTGATGGTTTGTTCAGTTTTGGGTTGGAATTTATCTCTGTAAATAATTCAAAGCGTAAAGCCAAAAAAGAACTTCTAACGTAAGGTGCGGTTGGTTTTCTTTATGCTTATGGAAAACCTACAAACACACATATGTATGTACATATATTTAAGGACATTTCGTAGAACTCCCCTAGAAACCCTGCAACGATGCACGATCCAGCTGTTCTGTATGAATATCTATGCTAATGTTTCTGCTGGATACACACAGGAAAACAGACAGACAGACGGACAGACGGAGAGACAGACTAACTTCGGACAGGGCAGAGCAGGGCAGGGCGCTCACTGCTCAGGGGCCACCCATATGCGTGTGTAACTAAATACAATGCAAATTTCTTTCGGCTAAATTACTAAAAACCAACAAAAACAACAACGGCAAAAAAAAAACACAAGAACAAACATTGAAATACATTACCACACACACACACACACACACACACACACACACACAGAGAGACCTATGAAAATTATATATATTTTACACCCCCATGACGGGGCACGTTGCAGGGGCATAATTAATTAGTGGAACAGAGAGGAGGGCACGGAACTTGGACTACGCGGTGCCAGTGGTGGCGTTGCTGCTGGGTTCCGGGGTCGGTGTCGACTTCAGCTTCAGCTTCGACTTCCAGTTGCTTTTTATTTTCAGTTTTCTGTTGGTGTTTTTTTTTTTGTATTTTGTTTTTTCGGTGTTTTTCGGTGCTAATGAGTACATATTGTGCGAAAAAGTCAGCCAGCGAATGAACGAACAACGGAAAGAGCAAACAGCAAACAGCCAACAAGCAAGCAAACACCGAAAGGCAGTTGGCAAGGCAGCAGAAAGCCAAAAAAGCAAAAAGCAGAATGGAATACACGATAAATCCAGCAAACGAAAGAAGTTGGCAGGCCACAGAAAGAACGTGGCAAGAAAATGTGATAAGAGAAGCGCTGATAGCCCAAGAGTGCAAGCCACAAGCAGTGCAGAGGGAATGACATTGTTAATGCACTGCTAAGCAGTACAGAGAGAGAGAGAGAGAAGAAAGCAGTGCAAATCAAAAGGAAACTGCAGAAGAAAGTCTTAGAAAGTGCAGAAGGCTGTGGGATCTCAGCACCGCCAGAAGCAAAAGGAATGGGAACACACAGGCAGCAAAAGCGGAAGGAAGCAGTACACAAACCGAAGCGGAACCAGAAAGCAGAAGCAGAGCAGAGCAGAGACAAAGGCAGAGAGCAGAGAGCCAGGCCGCAGTAGCAGCGCTTTTAAAATGGATTCCCGCCGGACTTCCTGACCATATTATATTACCAGCTCCAGCTCCAGTCCCTGTTCCTGTCTCTATCTCTCTCCCTCTCTGTCTGTCTGTCACTCTGTCACTCTGATGAACATGACCCACAGAAAACAACAACAGAAACAGTGACCCATAAACGACAATGTGCAGCAATAGCAACAGCAACAGCGAAAGTGATGACACAAAGGGACAGAGAAAATGAGCGAGGAGGAGTGGTGGAGGGAGAAGCCCAACCTTCGGCGGGGCCAAGCCCTCGTCGCTGCTGGCACAGAGCAGTGCATTAATATGATTAGCAGGCGAAAGATATACCCTAGAAGAGGGAGCAGCAGCAGAAGCAGCAGCAGGAGCAGGAGCAGGAGGACGAGAATTAAATGCCATTTCCTGGAGCTAAAGCCAACACAGCACACGTGCCCAATGTCGGTGGAAGGTCATTCGCGCTGTGGGATGTCCAGCACGAAGCCAGTAGACCGAGCGAGCGAGCGAGCGAGCCACCATATGGCCGCACCACCGAAAAATAATACCAGCCAAAAAAAAAGCTAATACAAAAGTAAAAACACAAAAAAAAAACCAACCAACCACCAAGGGAGCCCCGAGTGCAGCCCACGTGCAGAGACAGAGAAAGATGAACATCGTGGCAAGACGCAAGCAGGTAAGGTGGCCACACGCATGCACTTGAAACATGTGCCTGTGCGCCTAACCTCTGTGCGGGATATACCTTCCAAAAAACAGACACACCAGCCGAAGAGCCGAAGATGCAGTGAGAGTCGAAGTGAGTGGGAGAGCGGGAGAACGGTAGGCTCTGCAAGCGTGGGCGCCGACGTCGTCGGCTTAAAAGCAAAGCTACGGAAGTGCAGCCAAAGCAGCCACGCAGCCGCCAACGTAACTGCCGTTAACTTTGTCCATTGTCGCTGTCACTGCTGCTGCCGCTCTGCTGATGCACTGCTGCTGGGAATCGCTGATAAGGCAAGCAGCGGGCAGAGACTGTGACAGTGGCAGAGCGGATGGGAATGAAATGGGATCTGCCTGCCAAAAAGGAAGTGCTAAGGAATTGTCTTTGATCACTTAACCGTTTCACCTTCACCTGTTGCTGTTGCACTCCATACCCATACCATAGCCCCTTCCCTTGCAGGAAGTTTTCTCAGTCTTTACTTTTGGAATTTTCTGTTGGCAATCATTTATCACCCCGCTTCGTTCCATTCCGCACCCACCGCACCGCTCCGCACAACACTCTACCACTTCATTCCGTTTCATTCCACTCTCCGCTCCGCCCCACCCCACCCCATCCCGCTCTGCTCTGTTCCGTAAAGCAGCAGAATGTTTAAACATTCAATTTCCCTATGCAAATTAGAAACAAAAACAGCATTTATTATTTTTCGGCTTTGGCTTTGGCTTTTTGGTTGTTGGCTCTTTGGACCTTGAACAAGGTGAACCGTTCGTTGGTTCGTTCGTTTGTTGATTGCTCACTTTTTCAGTTGTTGGATCTGGGATATGTATTTTTCGTTACGAGTACGAATATACCCAGTTTCAGCATTGGGTAGTACTTGTTACGATTATGGCAAAGCTTGGACCCAGCTAAGCTCGGCTCCCATGACAAGTAACTTCAATCGGAGAGATCTAAAAGATCTCTTTGGCTTCTTAGCTCAAGAGTCTGCAGAATCCATGTGTACATATGCTACAATTGATCCAACCCGTACAGGGTAGCGGTAGCTGCGCTACGCACCGCATACAAGTAGCTTTCATTGTCGACACTTTTTTTGTTGTTTGGTCGTTTGTTGAAGTTCAAAGTTAAGTCTTTGGCGCCTGAGCGCAACGAAACGAAACGAAGACAAAAGACTCACCCAAAGACAGCAGCAGCAGCAAAAGAAAAGGCAAAACAGTGAGGGAAGAGGAAGATGAAGAGGAAGGAAGATCCAAAAAGATTAAGAAAACGAAAAATTCACACCTCGAATGTGGCGGGCAGCGATGCCATACAGACAATGCGGCGTATGCTTGATATTACGCATACAAAATTATGCACCAATCAATCAATCAATGATGATTGCACCCAGTGGTTTCTGATTGCAGTCAAAAGGGAAATGAATGAAGGGAATGATGCACAAGAAAAGAGAGTGTAAAAAGAAGAGAAAATGGAACGATAGGGAACCATCGAATGGAACGTATCCTTGTCTGAGTGCAAAACTACACAAAATATAACAACCCATAAATAAATTAATTAATTAAAATTTCTACATTTTAATTTTAATTTTGGAAGCACTCTGTCTCTCTCTATCTCTCATGCTTTGCGATCCACAAAATATATCTATACAATTTCTGCTACTCCTTGTTCGCCACCATCTGCTGCTCCTTCACCTCCTTCCAGGGCACGCGACTCTCTCCGCCAGATGTTGTTCTGTGGTCTCTCATCTGGTGGGGTCTTACTGAGGGGATTACCTGTTATGTTAAAATCATCTCCAAAGCTCAGTTTCAATTTAAATTTCCAGTATCCCGCCATCTCCCATCGCTCCCCCCTTTTAGAATCCACTTAAATTTCTGTGTGTGTGTGTGTGTGTGTGATTGTTGTTGTTGCTTAATATTTATATTGCGCAATGAATTATTTTTTTTTTTTGTGCGAATGCGAATCAGCCTGGATCCCCACAGATACAGATACAGATACACACAGCTACAGATAGCATCGTATAATCGTGTGCTGTGTATTTTTTTGTGTGTGTCTTTTTTCCCATGTGCACACGAGGCGACCTTGAAACTGCATCCAAACCCCACCCCGCACCCCCCAAAAATGTATCTGTATCTCTGAACAATCATATTTTCCAGCAAAGCAATTTGTTTTGTCACCAAAAATTGTTCTTTGTTTTACGAATAATTTTTGTTCACCCGAAAATTATCCCAAAAATAAAATTAAAAACAAAACAAAAAAAAGAAGAGAAGGAAAAAATGTTGTTGCGAGTTTTTCCCAGAGTATTTTCAAGCAGCATTTAACCTTCAAAGAGGGAAGGGTGTATGTGGGGGGGGGGGGATTCGCTTTGATTGTTATATAATTAAGATGGAAAACTATTATTATATTCTAATTATTAAAAACACATTTCGGAGAGCATCCCCATCCGACGGCTGCTTCTTCTCGTTTTTTTTTTTTTCTTTTTTGGCAATTTTTGTTTTGAAAAATTACGTGTCTGATTTTATGGATCAAAAAGCGTAACACACATTCCAGTCGGCAACAAAAGGCAAACTTCCCCCCATATCTCTCTCTTGCTGTGCTGCTGCTGCTGTTGCTGCCCATCGCAGCGGAAAGTCATTAAGCAGCGGAGCGGCAGAGCGGGAGAGCTAGCAAGCGATTCGGTTTGGGGCTTGGGGATTCGGTATTCGGGCTTCTAATGAGTTTTGCACAGCCATTTGTCTTGAGTGAAGAGAGATATGTACATACGAATGTATCTGCTGGATACATTCGTACATTATGTGAAGGAGGGGAAGGGTATTGGGAACAAGAGCTATCCAAAAGATTGAAGATACAAATATCCATGGGATGGAGAAGGAGTAGGAAATGCGATTCATTAGAAGAAGAATATACAAGATATTGCATCTGTGAGCCTTTGCCTTCTATCTGTAGATACATCCTAAAGGATTCCAAGAAGAGTTGTCCAAATGTTGAAGATACAAACGAAGGATGAAGCAATTCGTAATTGGGAATGTATCTCGGAACTGGAACTTTGTTTCTTTTTATGTATTTAGATACATTTCAAGCCTGCTTTACTCGGGAAAACTCTTTTAAAAAAGAAGAAGAAAAAACAAAATAAGTATCTTCGAAATACTTTCGACTAATCCAACAGATGGAACAGATGGTGGAAATTTTTTTTTTTTGGTTTAACAATTTTGGGATACGAATGTTTTTGGGGGTTCTACATTTGTTCATTTAATCTTTGGCTCGCGCTCTCTTTCTCTCTTTCTCTCGTTCTCCTATTCGATTTTTCTCTTTTAATTCTTCCATCTTCCATCTCACTTCTTGGCTCTTCCTCTAATTTTGGGGGGTTTCTTTCTTACTCTTTCTGTTTCTTTTTCTCCTAGTCCTCCTCTACTTTTTGGAGGGTATCTATCTCCCTTTTTTGGGGTGCCCCAAAAAATACAAAAAAAAAACATTTGCTATCCAAGGGCCACGCCCACAGCTTTACACGATCTCTTGAGCTTTGATTCAAAAGGCAGAGGAGGGCACCACAAAGGCATGTACGGGGGCCAAACACCACATTCAAGTCTCAAGTTTTTTGGGTTTTTTAATGGGCCCCCACGCTGGTACCCAGCCGCTTCTCTAATTCTCTCTCTGGCAAACATGTTTCTCTCTCTCTCTCGCTCGCTCTCCTTTTATTTGTGTGGTGTGTGTGTGGGGTTTTTTTTGGCATGAGCGTGAGAAGAGCTCGGCTTTGTGATTGTTCCAAGCTCGAAGCTTGAAAGTGGCTTCCAGGTAGTGGTGGAGCGGAGAGACGGTGAGGCCGGGGGGACTCCAAGCGCCAGCCACAACATTTTTCAAGTTCAATTTCGTAGTTCGTATTTGAATTTGGGAATTTTTCGTTTGTGTGTCGTTCGTTCTACGTGCAACGAAAGCAAAAGTCGCCCTCTGCTGGCAAACACCCTCCGTCCAGCCACCCGCCCCCTTGTGTGTGTCTCTGCCACAGTTTTCGGGCCATTAAAGCGCAGCAGAGCATGACGCGACGCCGCCGCCGCCCGGCCGCCCCCGTTGCTGCAATTGAAATGACCAAAAAAGAGAGAGAGAAAGAGAATCCGAAGGAAGGGGCGGACAGAGAGAGATAGAGAAAGAGTGTCAGGGGGGGTGCCAAAATCAAGGGGGTGGCATGTCAACGGGAACGTAATTTATTGATCAAAAAACAAAAACAAAACAAAAACAAAAAAAAAGAAAGAAATAAAATAAGAATAAAAGCCAGGGGCATAAATAAATAAATAAAAACGACATCGAAGGCAGAGGCAGAGCGGATAAGCTGAAGGAGAGAGAGAGAGAAAGAGAGAGGGTAAAAGAGAGATAGATAGAGATAGTTAGATAGAGAAAGGCTAATATTTTTGGTTTTCGGCTTTTGGGCTTCCCTTTTTGGCCTGGGCCCCCCCTTACAATATTTGTTGCTTTATTTTTGGCGAAAAATAAATTAGAATTAGATACACATACGCAGCAAAATGATACAAAGATACAGATACAAAGATACAGATACAAAGACACAAAAGACAGAGAGGAAGAGAGAACGGGGCAGATACAAAGCCAAGAAGAAATGCGTAAATACGTAGATACAAAAACCAAAAGCAACGACGACACATTTCCAGTTTCTAGTCCCCAAAAATATAATAGGAAGAGGCAGCAGGAGGAATAGGAGGAGCATACCGAGGGGGGCAGTAAGAA